>NW_028262336.1:127390000-127990000 GCF_047370975.1 Nipponia nippon | reverse complement strand
GCAAAATGGCTTTATTCAAGAACGGCACCATGGGGTTCTGTGTTTCCTGCCTCCCCTGGTTTCAATATGACATGTGTTGTTTGCTCTCGCAAGGGCAAATGGTCTTTCTATCAGCAGTCGAGACTAAAAACTCATTGTGGGTTGGAGGAGTTAACACGGGCGCTTTCCCTTTTCATTTACAAGCATCTCTTACAACGCTTCAGCGTGTAGGTTGGTTGTAACACCCCCTTCATGGCCTTGATCCTCTTCTTTATTGATACGGAGTATCTTCATTGCAGGAAGGCATGAGTTCCCGGCACAAACTGAAGTTGTTGTACTAGGTCCTGCACAAACACGAGTGAAATCCCTGAGCCAATTGCTTGGAGACCTAACGGCAATCTGTAAAGCAAGGTGGGGGCAAACTCTCCTTAGCTCCTGGCTTAGTGGTCAGCAAACGCCAGCTGTGTCTGCAAGCAGTGCTTGATGATAAGGGTCAGGGTTAAGTCCTCCAAGGAAGCCTTTGCAGTGCTAAAGCAGACACGGGACTTGCAATGGCTCAAGCAAGAGGAGGTGCATGGGGAGATCCCAGCTTTCTCATCATCTACAAGCTTTCTCAAAGAGAAGACAAACCCCCCTCCCAGCAGGGTTTGGGGATAGCACAGACATGAGAGACATGGGGATGTGCCAACACGGAGGTGTTAAAAGCCCAGCAGGACGCAACTCATTGGGGAAACTGGTTCTACCAGGATGGTGCAAGTCTGAGCTCAAACACAACCCTTTTTCCTCCCACTCACTCCCACCAAGAGGCTCCGCTGGGCCAGTCGCATATGTCTGTGAGCTGGAAAATAGTAATTAGAAACCTTTTGGAAAGGACCTGGTGGAGAAATCAATGTAGTGAAGGTGAGGCAGCTATGTGGAGTTTTTAGGAAGCAGGCTGCCTGTGTATGTGTGGGTATGGGGACTCTGCATCATGGAGCCGTGGCAAAGGACACATTTGGGAGGGCACACTGGAGCAGACAGGATGGACAGGCAACAGAAACTGGCCTCTCAGCCAGCCCTAAGCCCACTGAGATGCTTGGCTGACCCCATATCCTGACCCTGCTGCTGCTCTGTTGAGTAGAAGATAGAGACACAACTCAAGACAGGCTTCCTAAAGATGCATGGTGTTGCAGGACACGACATGCTGAGAAGCAAAGCTCAAGGGCAGACTTGGAGAGCAACCTGAACATGTGGTCCCTGTATAGTCACAGTGTACCGACGGCCTGGTCATGGCCAAGGATTATCATGCAAAGGCTGGAGGGGGCTGACTGAAGGGAAGTTTCTATTAGACACTATGAAAACCAATAGCTATTTTTGCAGTCCTCCTCAGTGGCAGAGAGGTGCAGGGGGAGGTCATTTGCTGTCTCAGGGGACAGGGGCTGGGAGCAGAGCTCCTGCTCTTTCTCATGTGGCAGTTTTCTGGCAAGCCCCGTCCACCATTCTCTCCTTATTCAATGGCTGTTGAATATGAATGCATCCTGATGTCTCAGATCAGTTCCCCTAGCTCACACTTACCTATTAAATTCCTACACAGCACACACCATAGGAGAACTCTATCTGATCCTTGCTTCACCTAGCCCTCAGATTTGCTCCTCTCTAGTACCAAGCTCCAGAAGATGCACCTACAAGTCTCCTATTGCCCAAAACATGGACGTAGTAATTTTGGATTTTCTCTGCTGCTGTTTTCAAGGCTCTTGGGAAGACCTTCAAGTTGAGAAGTTGGAAATTTCCCTCACATCTACTGACTCTTTTAAGGCAAGATACCCCATCAAAAATGTTTGCAAATTCAAGCTTGTAGGAGACCAGAAGGGGACAAGGACTACCCTTTCGGCCTGTATTATGACTCGTTGCTACTATTATGCCCTTAAGCTTGCTCTGTTCCAGCAGTGCCAACTCATTTGGTAAAATACATGACATTTGATTTAAAGATCCAGCTTCTTGACTATCTGCAAACATTTACCTTCCATTTAGAAAATGAAGGATATATCAATCATTGAAAGCCACTGAAAAAAAGTTTAAAGGAAACTCTCGAGGCTCAAGATCTATGTAAAGTTTTAAAAAACCCTCTCTTCTTTTCACATTCCTGTTTTTTTAAGGAAAAATTGTCTTGTGGTAGCCTGATCTGTGAGTTCAGTGCACTTGGGAGCTGACCACACTTCAGTTTTGGACGTGGTCTGCAAGATTGCAGAAAGAAGTTCAAACAAGCCCAAGGAAAATGCGTTAAGGATGATGATTGTGACTGACATGAGTCCTAGAAAGTAATTTTGTATGTTTGACCTAGAGAAATAAGAGCAGATAAGGCCATATAATCGCTTCACATATAGAAGTGTAAGCGGAGGGAGAAGGGCTGCACAGGTTTGCTGTGGTGGATAGAGCAAGGAAAGGGAGATTAAATTTAGTTGGCTATTAGGAACAATTTCCTGAGAGCGAAGACAATTAGGCAGTGGAACTGTTTTGCCTAGTGAGGTAATTACTGCACAAACACTAGATGGACGCAAGCCAAGATTAGATAAGTATAGTGGAAAATGTAGTACAAGGTCTCTTCTGATGAGCCCAGAGGGGCTGGCTTTGCTGGCAGCGTGCCCAGCCGAGCACTTGGAGGAAACTTTCTCTGAAAAGTTCTCCAGACAACAAGGGCTTTGCTCAGGCAGGGACTGCAGGACCGGAGCCAGCTGTCTCACCAGGGCAGAGAGCAATGCACCAAACCCTCCGCCATAAAAGCCCGCAAAAGGAGGTCTGAGGCAGCTAGGAAATGAAACTAGAAGCAAAAAACCTAACTAGTAGCTTTTTCCTGGGGGGAGTGACTCTTATTTAGGTTCCTTAAAGCCCCTTTTTGTTCCGTATGGGGCTTGGGTGTTTCTGCAGTTGTTGTTTATTGCTTTTTTTTCTCTATTCACTGACACATGTGGAGTGTTTGCAGAGTCTGGAGCCAGGAAAGCTCCCAGAGCAAGGGGACAGATTTTCAGAAGAGGTCACAGCTGAGAGCTGAGCGCTTGAAAATCTGGACTGCTGCAATATCTCCCAGAAGGAAGAAACACAGCTAATCCACATTATGGCTATTCGAGTGCTTTTCCCCGCAGTGATGTAAGCACTAACACATAAGAGACAGAGACCTTAAAATAATATTCACACCCACCATGAAGTCTGCCTGCCCATAACACCACCAGCACACGCCACTCCCCAGCCCTACATAACGAAACAAAACCTACCCCTCTCCCCATTTGTCTGTGTGGTGCTTCACCTGTGTAATAGCTGGTTTTCTATGTCAAAATGAAAATATCCATAGGAACATGCTATTAGAGGTATTTCTTGGCAGGGCAGGGCTGCCTTTAATATCTCCATGGCCACCTTTTCCAGTAACTCATGGGATGAGGACAAGCCCATTGCGTGAGACATGGTAAGGAACTCTGCCTGCTGGAGGAGTATCACTGACATTGATTCCCACTCTGAATCATTAGGTTTAAAGTAATTTCCAGAATATATTTTTCTTGGCTATGACAATACACGATAACTCCCTGTCCTGTAAGTAGGGTGAGGGAATGGGAGAGGGGCCCTGTCCCACTGACAGACAAGGCTTCATTTCAGCAGAAAACCCCAAACATGACCCTGTACCATGGATGAAGTCCAGAAGAAAAAGGCAGCTTGGACAAAGGAGCAAGCGAGTCACTTTGGACTGGAAGTAGAACATCATAGAGGCACGGAGTGATGCTTTTGGAGTATCCAGGGAACCCATCTGGGTACCATACAGGGTAACCTAACCCTGGGGCTGAGCTCACTCTCAGGTGTCCCTGGGAAGTCCCAAAAGGGCACCAGCGACCCTCTTGTTCAGCAACTACTCTGTTACTGGGGCATCCCTTGACCTCACTCTGATATAACTCAGTTAGAGGTTGTCCCAGCCCTAAAAACCTGGCTGGAAGAGGGTATGAAAGACAGAGGAGAGTGTGCAGGTGTAGGAAACCTGCCGATTGTTGTACAGCAAGGATGTGAGCAGACCAACACCCAGTCTCAGCCCTGGGTTTTATCTGCCAGCTACTCTCATTAATGCAGTATGTTGTCAGGTGCTTTACACTGGAAATTAGGCCACTTAATCAAACTGCTGTGTTGTTCAAAGGTATTATTTATAGCAGCGTATTTACCCACTATATGAGTAGGAAAACTCCTGTATTTATTTAGTTACCTCTTTAAACAGGTGCAGCCCTTTTTAGAGAGGGGACCGAAGGCAGCCATTCCTCCCCACTACCACTGCTGTTTTTAGGGAAACACCTCCAAAGTGGAAAAAGCCACAGGTGAGCAAACACGATAGAGGATGTTGAGCAGCCCAGGAGGCAGGCAACCTAGCATCACCCTGCCTTTATCCCTCCATGTTTGACATGGAGTCAGGAAGCAGAGGAGCTGAAGCCCAGAAGATGTGGCTGGAGTGATAATTACGTGTGGGAGGCTGCAGCAGAACTGCCCCATGGGGTTTTCCCCCAGAGGAGCAAGGTGAGGACCATGCCTGCCCAAGGAGCACCCTCTCCATTCTCCACTGCAGCACAGTGCAGTGCCTGGGCTCTTCCTCCTGCTCCCCAGTTACCCTCGCCTGCTTTGCATAGCAGATGGGCCACGGAGGGTAAAGGAAGCAGCAGCACACAGCTCTCAGTGTTGCCATACAGGTCAGGCTTTGCAGGCAGACCAAGGAGTAACGAAGCTGCCATTGCCCATGCCACTCTCTGGTGGTCAGCAGGGACCTTGCTTGTACCAGCTGCTCCTGCTCTCCACCAGGTCCTTGCAGGAACCATACCAGGGAAGACAGAGCAAAAATCCTCTGGGAAGCACCAACATACGTCCTGAAGCCACACAAGTGACACCTGCCAAGTATGGTTTGGCTCCTTGTCTCAGTGGGGGCTCCCCACCTGCAGGACCTTCCTTGGCTTCAGCTCTCTCAGAAGGACAGTAACCATACTTGCCCTGTTCTGCTATAGTGTAAACCAGGAAAAGCCTCTACTCAGTTCAGTGAAGTTGCTCCACTGACATGTTTTGCAGGTTTTTGTATTAATTTATTTGAAGGAGAGTCAGCCGTGGAACCAGTCTTAGACTGAGACACTACACCGCTATATTTTTTGTGCAGTAGCATCCAAAGATTTGCACATGGGTACTATCCAGCCTGTGGACTGGAGCTGCATTTGGGCAGCCTCCAGGTTAGCTTGCAGAAGTCTAATCCCCCCCATCCCTGGCCATGCTGGTTAAAGCAGCAACAGGCTGTTGACCATATCGAACTCCAGAGGATGTTCTCTCCCGCAGTCCTGGCACCCCTTTATCTTCCACCCTCAAGCTCAGAAAATGATGGAGGACTCCTGTCATCGCCTATGGTACAATCACACCGAAGTTCCTGGGATGTCGAATGGCTCCTCCAAGCAGGATCTAACCAGCACTGTCAAGAGCAGCTTGCGCCAAGCATTTAATGTACACTGTGTTGTGCTAGGAATGCAATCCAGCCTCATATCTGCAGTCTCTTCTGCTCCTAACTATCGTCTGCTCAGACATTTCAGAGATATTTTTACCATGATCCCAAATTCCTTTCGTGGTTAGTAGCCCCCTTTTGACCTTCTTCCTGTAAAGCAGATGTTTCCCTCTCGAGTGCATTAGTCCCAGCTGTTTCAGGGGCAGGATTCATTCACTTTGTCTGTGCTGGCTTTCTGCTGGTGTGCTTCTCTTGAAACCAGTGATGTTCTCCTCTTTAAATTGTTTAAACAAGTAAGGGTTATGTGACTCTTGTGGAGTTAAATCAGGTTGAATACCCCAGTGTAAAGTGCCAGGATAACTGGAGCTCAGCTCACAGCCCCTCAAAACCCACACCAAACCTCGTCCACATGCTGATCAGCCCTGGTGCCTCCCTCCTGCCCGTGACCCTGCCATCCCCTGCCTGGAGTACCCAGGAGGGGGCTGCACGAAAGGTCCGAAGGGCCTCCCCAGTCACCTCCTTTCTGTGGCTCCTCCATTTCTCCTGTGCCCCATCTCACCACGCGACCCATCATCCTACACAGAAGAAAGGGACCTGCAAGACCTGAGGTTGTTCTTTAATCATTGCCTCACAAACTTGTGTTTGATTTCACTTATATGACATTCATAATATAAGCCTAGCCCTTCTGTACTCCTCTGGGATGCGGTGATGCCTCAGCCAGGCACCACTGAGGCAAAAACGAGAAGCAAAGATCATGCATGCTTTGAAACGCTGCAAAGTCATCCTGAAACTGCTTACAGAAGGAAGCAAGAAATGCCTGTTCATCGTGGTCACCGTTCATCAGCGCTGCCTCGGCTTTTGCTAATTTACAACCCAGGAAGGTTAGATCGGGCAGGTTAGGGGAGTTCATGATGTGAACTGCTACCTAAGCAAATATAGGCTGTGATGAATAATTAACAGGAGCTGTAATATTGAACTGTCCTATGAAGGGTGGGAAGGAGCTGGGAGAATAAAGAGAGAATATCAGGCTTATAAAAAAGCAGTATTTTCTGACCTTGACTCTAAGCCTGGACTCTGTCTGTTCTGCTCATCTCTGATCCAAGTGGAAGCCAAAGCTCTCCTCCCAGGGATATCATTAGAGGAGAGAGGCAGAAGAGGTTTTTTGTGACATTGCAGGGCAGCCAGCGTGGTCTACATATAGCCAGGTTTGCCTTGAGCAGAGAGGCACAAAAAGGGGGTGTAAGGATCCTCAAAGCTGAATTAGGCACCCAAGTTGCCATTTACCGACTGCTGGTGGGGCTGAATGCCCCCTTCATTCCTTTAGAGAGAGTTTTCCCAGAGCTGAAGTTCCTGTCAAAATATGGCCAGGAGGTGCCTGCTAAAGTCAGCTCTGGAAGGCTATTGGCATGAGAGAAATGCTCTCTGCTCGAGCCAAAACCACCAAGTTGAATATTTTCCCATTGCGTGTATTGTCTCTTTGCTCCGTTGACTCGGAGCCATGTTTCCCACCCCAGCGGAAGGAGCAGTGTCCATCTACCACTTCAGAGCAGCCTGTGGACCCCTGGTGAGGTGCCTGCTATGGTTTGGAGACCCCCAAAGCTTCCAGAGGTGCTCATGCCAAGAGACTGGTGTGGTTGAAGGAGGCACCTACGCACCCAGCAGACCAACCTGGCTCTCTTGGTGCTAAAGAGGAGCTCACACACTGACCCACTCTCATCCAAACCATTCAAGGGTGAGCATGCTTCCCATCTGTGGCTTCAAGGGCTGTGTCCTGGGGGCCTGAGAACAAGCAGACTTCGCAGCTCAGTAACCAGAGATCCCAGCCTGCAGCTTGTTTTGCTTTTTTCATGCAAAGAGCTGCTCCTCCAGGTCAATCTAGGTACCTTCTGCAGCTGCTTATGGCGATTTTTACCTCTTGAGATGCCTTCTTTTGCCTTGAGCAATGTGTTAAAAGCCTCTAGCAGCAGCACCAGCAGCAGCAGCTCATTTTCCCTGCCCAGAGAGTGCTGCTGATAGACTACAATAAAATAGACTATTTCAGTTGGAGGGGACTTACAACGATCATCTAGTCCAACTGCCTGACCACTTCAGGGCTGACCAAGTTAAAGCATGTTATTAAGGGCACTGTCCAAATGCCTCTTAAACACTGACAGGCTTGGGGCATCAACCACCTCTCTAGGAAGCCTGTTCCAGTGTTTGACCACCTTCTCGGTAAAGGAATGCTTCCTAATGTCCAGTCTAAACCTACCCTGGCACAGCTTTGAACCATTCCCATGCGTCCTATCACTGGATACCATGCAGAAGAGCTCAGCACCTGCCTCTCCACTTCCCCTCCTCAGGAAGCTGTAGAGAGCAATGAGGTCGCCCAATGTTACATGGATTAACCCTTCTCAGCTCCAGGGTAGCCATGCACACAACCTGAGCCCCTGTGGGGTGGAAGGTGGTTTCCATGTTCCTTTGATGTTTTAAAATCTGTGTATCAGCACAGCTGAGCAGCATGGTCCTGAGCTCATGCCTACCCTAATACACCAAGTAAGTGTTTTCCTACCATCTGTGCCCAATTCAGCCTGCATTTCAGGGCATGCTCTCCAGGGCTGGTCTGCACAAGGTGCACCCTGAGATGGGATTTGGGGGAACCATACTTGTGAAAAGGAGTGGATAACTATAGTTTAGCATTTTGGCTAATCATTGCTGCATTAATTAGTATTTGCTAAGGCACCTGAAATACAGGAGGCAAGGGAGAACCCTATACTTGCTTTGCAATGTTTTACCAAAGAGGCATATTTAACCTATTTGTCTCTTTATTTCATTCATAGGTTATTTCATTCCTTCAGGATAAAAATCCTACACCTGCTCCAGCATTTGGTGGTGCATATTTTCAGCTTGGGTATTTGAGTCTGTTCCACTGACCAAACAAGACAGCTTTCCTTTCAGGCTGGAAAGGACCAGCCGTGGCTCTTCTCAGATTTAAGAATTTAAGATTTTCCTGTATTTTCTATAAAGAAGAACAAGACCCTGGTGTAAGAAGTTTCCAGTCTTTCTCATAATGCTTCTACACATGTGGAGCTGTATAGATTAGTGAAGTGTTTTGATCTTGTATTACTCAGAGTCTGGTTTATACAGTCAAATACAAATGAGATCACAGCTGCTTGTGCTCTTCCTCCCTCCCTCTACCTCTGTATCTGCCTATCATCTGTGCCATCCTTGCAGTAAATGAATACCTTCCCCATAAATTCAGTGGCAATGGAGAGGTTCCCAGTGAGCTTCCTAGAGGCTGTGGAAGGGTTGATAGGGTTAAAATGCTTTCTGTGGTCAGGTTCAGGGCTTGGATTTTGAGATTTAATTTTCTTCACTTCTTGATAGGTTTTTATTGGGTAAAATCAGCCTAAAGAGTACAGGAGAGTTTTACAGAGAGTATGTGTCAGTCCTCAGCATCATACAGGTTCCGGGGGCATTTTATCCAAGGTCCTAAACCAAACTCATTGCTGTTGGTTGGATGAAGCTGTGTCTGGTGGGAAGTCCTCCAGTCCTCGGCTTGAGGACTTCCTATGCCTCTCTGCAAACCTGTTCCCTGGGGAACTTACGCTGCTTTTCCTATTTCTTTCTGGTCTGAATTTCTCAAATTTCAGTTTGGCAAACTAAACTCCTTAAGCAAGAGAAACAGCTTGCTGGGATTAGTATCAGTTTACACAGAGGTGCTGGGGTAAATGACACGCATTGTTTGGAGTACTGGAAGCAACAAGGACTGGTGCATGAGAGGGGTCAACGCAGAGTCTAGGGAGGAAAGATGAACACTGGCTTATTTTTCTTTCTCTCACTGAGCAATAGCACTTGAAGGAATCAGTGAGAGAAGATGTGACCCGATATGTGTGTGCAGAGAGCTGCACCAAACTTGGAAATAGAGCTGAGGAGGCTCTGAGGTGCCCAAGTCTGAGGGACCTGGGCTCTGGCCGGGCTCTGTCTGTAACTGGTGCTTGGCTCTGGAGCTTGGCTTTGGAGTGGGATTCAGTTCTCACTTAGCCACCACTTAGGGCTGCACAGAGGGGATGGAAACCACTAGAGAGACCTTCTAGCAGCTACCCTCCCATCCCAGCTAATCTCCCTCTTCTCTCTTCTGCCGTCCTGTTGACATGGCAGCTCTCCTCATCTCAGATTTTCCCATCTCTTCCTAAATCTGGAGCAAAGGATGGAGAAGGCAAAGGAGAACAATGGTGGGAATGGTGTCAGTACTAGGATGCAGTAGAGAGGGAGGAGACTTGAAAAGCTAAAGCTTTTTTAGCCCTCTCTAGCACACAATTGTTAAAGAGATGCTTTACACCACTGGTAGTTCTGCACCCAAGGCAGGAGCTGTTTGGACTGAATAATGTATAACCCCTGCCTATCTGGGCTTTTCTCCATTCATGTCTCCAAAAAGCCAATGTACACATCTGGCGTGCCTGCAGGGTGCTGGGACTTTGGTGGGGATATAGTTTGCTTCTGCTTTTTTCTCTGGGGCATGATGAGGGAAGGTTGGTAGGACGGGGAGCAACACGTGATGAGCCAGGGAGGAGATAAGAAGAGAAGAAGACAGGGAGTGTTAGGGGACATGCAAGGAATTCTTTTTAAACTGCAGAATTTTGTGGTTTCAAAAGCAAAACATCTTTGTTTGCATTTGCCTTGCAAACAAAATACGTGTGACTGTTTCTCCTTTGTTCCTGATTTGGTGTCTAGTGGCAGCTCTGGCTCTGTGAAAAGCCGGGAGCAGTATTACTGCTCCTGGTATGCAAGGATGAACTTGTGGTCGAGGGCCAGGCCAAGGAATCTGGCTCCTCTGCCAAGCCCTGCAGTGGGCTGGCTGCCTCGGGCACACAGCACGGCAGCGAGCATCCCTGCGGCTTGAAACGCTTAACCATCAAGCAGTCTCCAAGGGCATCTGGCTCCAAGGAGAGTGAGACGAGGGAAGGGACAGATTGCCCCTGCCAGTTTGGAAAATGTTGAGGAGCGGCTGAAAAAGAAGCATTTTCCTGGTGAGTTGGACACCTTTTCATGATGAGGATTTAGAGCACCTTCGCATCAAAATCTTAACCAGAATATACACTGAGACTTTGGGCATTGTTAAATTTAAGAGAAGACCCTCTCTCTGCTCTCTTTATGAAGGTCAGAGCCTAAGTGCAGTCAGACACATCAGATACCTAATTCTCTTAGACTCACCCATCATTCCCTAGACCCCAGCCAGGGTATCCTGGCTGCATCCTCGTGCTCCAGAGCTGAACGAGATCTTCTGCCATGTGGTTCATGAGCTCTCACCTCCATCAGCTTTAGAGAGGAGCTGAGATGACAGCACATCATGACATCACAGGTCGTTAGCTTATTTTAGCTGGTAGCCCCTGTATTTTACTTTATGTATGTGTGGATGTGTCATGTTTTGTCATGTTCATGCTTGCAAAGCCCTTGACTTAGGAGTAAAAGCCCTTACCCTTAGGAGTAAAAAGGATTTGGGGATCAGGTGATTGCACACATTGCATATATCGATTTGCTGAGCAGGGAATGGACTTAAGCCCACATTTAAGGGCATTTTAGGCTTAAATGCATCCTGAAGACATCCCAGTTTGTTGTTTTTATGCAGTTCTGCTATGACAGCATCTGCTGTAATATTATTCACTGAATTATTCACACCAAAACTTAGGAGATCCCTATATCTGCAGAGTAATACAGAGTGGTATTTTCTTTGTGGTTTCTGTTTCGATTCCCTCCTCCTTACACAAGCTGTTACATGTGGGCTGTAAGCTGCAGGCTGCCGCTGCCTACCTTCCCCTCTTGCTGAAGGTATCACTGCTATTTCAGGTAGAGTTTTCCTTCCATACTCTCCATATTTATTCCATGTCAGCAGCTGGGTTAATTTTGAAGGTTTGATCTGCAGGGGGGTGAAAACAAGCAGCCACACAGACAGGGAAATTTCTGAGTCTGGCAAGCCAAAGCAATCTCTTCTTTCTGTATGCCTTCCCATGGTTTTATTGTCTGCATCATCCAGGCTCTTGGTTCCAGCAGCAAGTTTTTTATTATTCCAAGAATAAGCATTTGGCTAACAGAGACCTCTCCCTGCAGACAGAGGGAAGGAACAACCCAAATTGATATTGCAGATGGAGGTTCTCTTGGATCTGCTCACAACACCAAAGTAAAATAGAGAAAGCAAGGGGGCTTTAACAGAAGCATCTGTTTTTTTTCCCCCAGTTGGCCTTTCTTTCTCTCAAAAAATAAAAAAGATAACATCAGTGGATAACTGTGTAACTGGAAGAAAAGCAGCAGAGGGACAGACTTTCAGGTTTCCTAAAAGGCAGATGCAAATCCAGTGGCTTATAGCATATTTGGCTCAGGTCCTTTGGAAGAAATGGAAAAGATATCCGAGAGGCACCTACAGCATCCAGTTACCACGGGTTGTTGTGAGTCCTGGAATGGCTGAATGGCTCCTCGCTCCTTGAACAGCGGCATCAGAAAAGGGGGTCTGAAAATGGCCCTTTTGCCCCAATTCCTCACCCATCAGATGGGAGTCATCATCAACACAGCAATGGGCAGAGAAGGTAGGGAGGGCACCAGTTACTATGGCAGTCAGGCAATACAGGTGCCCAGGACAGACAATGAGAGCTGTCCTGGATACAGAAACATTATTTGGTCTTGTTTCTCTCTGGTTAAATGCCTGGTTTTGCTGACCAGGTTCATTCCCTTCTCTGTGCAAGGTTAGCATTAACCCAGAGCAGCAGTGCTTCCCTCCACAGTGCACAGCCAGACTTCTGCCGTTATACTGGCAAGCAGAATACGTGTCCAAAGTGCAGTGCCTGTCTGTCCCAAACAGGCTACTCTGCCTGCAAAAACACCCAAGACTTCACTTTTCCTAGAGCAGTCTATAGTGCTGAGGTCCCCAGTACTCGATCCTGAGTTATTGTTGCTAATGTGAACTCTACACTTAACCCATAGATCCCAGTTTCTCTCCACAAGGGATCCAGATGTATTCCGAGGCTCCACAGGCTTCACTTTTCTGTAGTCACAGCTGCATGACTCAGTGCTGCGCAGCAGTGTTTGTTTCCAAAGCGTTTTGCAAACACAAGCTGACTAAGCCTTGCCAGACCCCAGCCTTTGCCAACTGGATTGAAGGGGCCTCTGAGGAGCAGGGCTGCAGCTCAGCCCAGAGGTGCAATTTCATTTTCAATTGTATAAGCATTTAGGGGGAGGTTGAGAGACAAAGGAAGTTGTTGTTCAGTCGCTGCTGAGATTTTATGCCTATTTCTAAAATGCATTTGCCCTGTCTACTTGTTCAGAAATGCAACAGCACCCCAGGTGCTGGTAACAAGCTCCCCTCAAAGCATGGGAACTTCTGGGCCCCAGGGAAAGTCAAGAAAGGTGATATTTAATGCCTCTCCAGTTTTAAAATCTGTGACTATAAGAAAGCTGATATCCTGTTTCTAAATCTGTAATCCATCTCCCTCGTTCTACCTCTACCCCTAAGGCTGGAGGGAATTAGAGCAGGGGTTGCAGTTTGTGCAGATTAACAATTCCGGATGCAACAGATCCAATGGAAAAGCAAGTTCTGGTCTCTCAGTTTTCATGCCATAGCTTCCTCCTCTCATCTTATACCACCTGGAGACCCTCTCCATGTTGCACTGGTGGTGGCACCTCATAGACAGATGGGTGACATACTGGGAACAGCGTAGCATGGGGAGAGCATCTCCATTACATGCCTTCACAGTTATTTAATGATTTTAGTCTCCTAACAACTAGTAGGATCCCAAGTTGGAATAGGCTGAACTTTCTGCTGGGACAAGAATTGGTCCAGTGATTTAATGCATAAAAATGTGAGCCACTTCTAGGGGCTCTGAGGCTGAGATAGGAAAGTTAAGTGCTCAAATCCCAGAGAAAGAAATTCCCTGTATGACTTCAGACTGCTTGCTTTGCACCTCTGCAAAGAGCTGGGATTTTCCAAGCGGCCTTTGTATTTGGAGGTCTGTTTTAATAGGAAACACGCATGCAGATGCCCACAGGCAGCTTGGAAAACCTCTCCTGTGAGTGCTAAGCTTTATCACTTTTAATGTGCTTTGATGGAAAAAGGAAGCAGAAGGTGTCACTGAAGTCACTTCCAGTGGAAACCATGAGTCTTCCTCTACTCACCATCACAGACATCACAGCACAGCACTGAGTAATGCTGAGCTATGCTTTGGCTCTCCGTAACACTTGCTGTGATTTAATTAGGCATCCTCTGGGTACTGAAGTCTGTGGGCCAGTGCTTTGAATATGGGAGGCCCAATGGTCTAGATGCCATCACTACCTTCAGCTCTCTTCTGCGTCTGTTGGGATGGTTCAGTTTTAGGGTCGGTGAACTGCAGCTCGGGAGAAAAGAAGTCTCTGCTTAAAACACTGTCACAAGATGTGACTCCATCTGGAAGAAAAGCTCAGTTTTCTCAGAGAAGACTTGGCCTGGGGAAGAGCCAGCCCTTGGTCTGGTCTGCACCATCTTGCAGTCTAAGCCAATGAATGCATCTATATCTTGGCTGTGCAAGATGTCACTCAGAAGCTCAAGCCACCCCCGAAGGCATAAGCAGAAAAGAACAATCAAGAAAATCACCAGGAGAGGAAATCATGTGTTGTCATCTCTCTGGTCTGACCATGGCTTTACTGATCATTATGTCCTGGAGAGTAGCTTTGGCAATTTGATACATTTCATTGATTTTCCTAAATGCAGACTCTGAGCTATGTATTTTTGAGAACTGTCTATCAGTTTCTCTCATAACTAAGTGGATATTTCTATTTAGGTATTGACTGTTCCTGTAAGAGGCTGTGATTCAAGAGTTGAGGTCTCCTGAGAAGATGTGGTCTGGCATAGTCAGTCCCATACTGTTGGACTTCATAAAGACTGAAATTTTGTTGCTTTAATGATGCAGCAGGTCAACTTAGATGATCATACTGGTTCCTTCCAGCCCTGGGATTCTGAATCATTGTTGGGACTTTGGCTGTGGCTGGTTAAGAAAAAATATCAGTTATGGATGGTTTTGCCCTTCATTGTCCTATTCCAGCCCTGGTTAGGCCCAGCTGTTCTGTATATTTTAGCTGTTAAGGAGGGAAGGTGATATGCAATCAATATACCCATTGGCATTAATGGTTCACAGAAGGGAACGAACTCCATGATCACAGAAAGATCACAGAAAGATCACAGCTGATTTACATTTGCACCACTCGCCTTAGATGTATTTCTCTTGAGAAACACCAGTTCCATGTTGCTTTTTCTACATTGAACGTGAAGAAACATGGACCAAGCTGCTCTACTCATCACCTTTCAGCGCCTCCCTCCATACAGTGTTTTCAGTTATGCTCCAGTTGTTCAGAAATTCCATTAGGGATCACTACTGTTTATAGTTTGCTGTGCATTTTGAACTCTACAGTCTGGGATCCCAAGGAGTGTCTGTCTGTGGGATACCAGTTGTGTCTACTAGGAAATTCCCAGTGAAACTCTTTGGGAATTGCCCTGGACTTATTCATTTTCACCCCACAAAATGAGTATCGAAGACCACCACTCTGGCCATATCTCATACTATTTCGCAGTGGCTTAAGTGACAAAACTGAGAGCAATGCAATGGTGATGTGATTTGGGCTTGGCTGTTTCTGGGAGGATTCTACAATGAACTACTGAAAAATTGCATTGAGTGTCCACTATGAATCCAAATTCTGGATGTTTTGAGGTGGTAATAGAAGAGGGTTAATTTAAGCTGATAACATCATTCCTTGAGACAGCTGACTTCCCTGTTGCACCTTGGTGAGGCACATAAGCATAAACATCTCTGTGGGCATCTGGGACTGCACCACAGTTGGCAGAAATTTGGTCTGCACAGTTGATGGGGCTCCAAAGGGATTCAGTTCCCTCTAAAACCCAGCACTTGTGTTTGCTTAGCTGCGTCTGGACTACATTGATGGTGTTGACTAGAGGCTTAGCTAGTGCAAATGAAAACACCAACTGTCTTTTGAGGTGGCATCGGGTGTCTGACACGTCCATGTGGTGCCGGATGATATGACACAAGACCTGTTCACTCCTGTGCCCTAAGGGACTGACAGCTGTAGGACAGCAGGAAAGCCCAGCCAGCATTTCACATAGCACTGGAGGGTTGTATTTAGGCAGCAACTGCATTTCCATTCACTGCTGTGGGAGCTTAGATGCCTATCTCACGTGCAGACACCTAATGCAGACACATAAATGTAGGTACCTTAATTTCAAACTGAATCCCATCCTTTTATGTCCTCTCTGTTCACTGTGTTTTCTACTTCAGAATATTTTAATAAAAATCTTACCAGGTATCCTAAAAATTAAAGGAAGACACATTGTTCCTATGCCAGGATACAGACTCTTTGCAGCTCCATATTTAGGTGATGAATAGGAATGACCCGGAAATGTCACATCAAATATTGCTCAATAAAATGTCTAAGGCAAAAGAAAAAGTTGCATCTTCTGCTAAAGCAGCTCACTTCACCTTGTCTGGGCAGTCTGTGTAGGCAGAGGAAAACTCAGATTTTGAATCAAAGCAGTCCAAACTTCGGCTGTGGAAGGCAAGATATGAAGGTGGCGCTGATACCCATGCCAACAAGGCCAGCAAAGGATGGTGAGGCCTTCCCATAAACCAGACATGCATAACCAGTCATTATATCCAGAACTTGCTGAAGGAGGAGCTTTGCAATTCAATCTGACTGATGACCCAAACACATGGAAATGGTCATGGAGGTTGGAGAATGGCTGAACACACCACACAACTTCTGAGATGGGCTCCAGGACGTGCATCTCACCCGAGGCCAGTGAGCAGCACAGCTGAGCTATGCATCCACAGCTGCCAAACCGGAGACACCCTGGAGGCACAGGTAATTTGGATATTTTACGTCTTTTTTTTTTTTCCCCCAGATGAATAATATTGCCTCCATGTGCAAAAGGAATAAGGACTTCTGTGAACAACAGGAAACTAATGCCTGAGAGGATCACCACAGCAATATTTACTGCAGCCTGCAGTAATCTCTGCCTAACTGTGTTTTGCTGTTATGCACCAAAACAAGTTGCAGAGAAGGGAAAAATATAATTTTTTTCCATATGGCATCTGAAACAAGGCCCCAGCTTATGAGGCAGTTGTGAAGGTGAAAGCTGGGAACACAGAGGATGAAAGCAGAAATAACAAACAAAAGAATATACTGGGCCATGTGGGACTGGGAGGAGCTGAACTGGTGAGAAGTTGAGTAGTTGCTGTGAGGTGCATAGTCTGATCACCGGTGGCATTTGGCTCCCTCATGGATTTACAAGGGGTCACCAGCTGGTCACACACAAAAACAGATGGACCACATGATTATCTGCAAAAGGCACAACAGAGTCACTGCTGGATGTGAAAGTCTATAGCAATGCTGAAGGGCAGCAGCGACTGTGAATTACTTATTGGAAAGATGACAAACACATTAAAGCCCAAGGGAAAGATGGGTGACACTGGAGCTAAATTTGATCCCGCAAAGTTTAAAAGGCAAAGTCTCTCTTTGAGAAAGACAGAGAAGGTAATGCTTGGAGAGTGTTTCAGGCCATTAATTTGGAATGATAAAGAAATCTCAGTAGAGACCAGATGGGAAATATTTAAGGAAGCAATAGAGAACACAGTAGGGAACTTATTGGGAGGCCTAAGCAAACAGGGAGGAGCTGGACAAACAACAAAACAAGAGTATTAGAGGGAAAATGCAAACAGAGCCAAGGATTATGGGAGAGTGGAAATAAAAGCACAAAACAAAGCAGAGGAAAATTTCCAAAGGCAAGTAAATCTTCTCAGGGTATAGAAAGGCTCAGCAACTAAGAGAAGCGCCAGGAAAACAAGGTGTGAAACTGAGATGGAAAACGATTGTGTTTGATGGGAACAACACTATGCCAATGCTAGGAGCACCAAGAGGAGTCCTGGTGGCCTGACAGCAAATGTGAATGAGAAGGTGGAGACATGGAAAGAGTATTTGGCTAAATGCTGTCATCTACCTGGATACAATCACGCCAGACCAACACCAAGAGCATAGCTTGCAAGACAATAAAGCCATCAACCCTGAGCCAATGTCAGATGACGAAATGGAAAAGACTATATAGTAGCAATGGTACCTTCCATCTTTTTAGCAGCATATGTCCCTGAACCATTAGAGATCACCCCACGCCTAAGGAAAAGAGGAGGTATGAAATGACAGGTCAAAAATAATGCACATGTTGCTGCCACCAGTGAAACTATAAAGACATACATTACAGGGCAGTGGGAAAATCACAATGGAAGTTATTGTTGACTCATTAAGGTAAATTACATAGGAAGCAATGGGTGAAAAATGCTAAAGTGTGGTAGAGAGTTAGATCAAATGTCTGTGCTCTGGCTGTGGGCAGAAAAAGAGTGAGGATGGCAATTAAAGGTGCTTTTGAGGATATTTGTTTTGATTTTGAGAGAAGCATCATAGAAAGTAACAAAATCAGACATGTTCCAGCTAAAAGCATTGTAACTACAATTGCTCTGTGGAGCAGTAAGTGCAGGGAGAAAGTTAAGTAAGGGTTTCAAGTCAGAAGTCTGTCCAGAGTAACCGTTAACGTTTCATCATCTTCCCATACAGTGTAGTAACAACCCAAGCTGAGATGAATCTCATGACAACGGGTGTTATACCATTAAGATCCTTATCTTATGCAAATGACACCAAGCAATTGGCAGACATATCAGAGTTGGTGAAGATGGTCTTCATACGTAGTAAAAATACTTTTGTTCACACAAACTTCCAATAAACACTGAAGGAGTCGGGACAGCAATTGGAGAGAGAAAAATGCAGGAAGAGAACAAAAAAAGATTAATTTGTATTTCTCAGGCAGCATAAGCATACCCGAGGACTTCCTCCAGAAGGAAATTTTAAAGACATATTCCTTCAGTAATGCTGTTGCGTAGAAAGTCTCAGCCTCAGAGACTAAGGTTGTCTTCATGGAGCTGTATCAGTCTGAGATACATACAGCATTGCTCTGGGCAACAGGATCACCTGCCTTCAGTGGAGCAGGTATCAAATAGAAGGAACCATGGGTGTCTTTGGGACAAAGCAGATGCACAGTGGAACAATTTTAAGAAAAATGAAGAAGCAAGGGGAGAAGACTCGGGTCAAGAGAAGAGGAGAATCAAGGAGCAAACTGGAACAGCTGAAAGATGGTGGAGCTAAGACAGAAAGCAAAGAGATGGCAGAAGACCAAAGAAACACATTCAAGCTTGATCAGCGTGGCTTAGTCAAGAGGTCATCAACCACTAGCAATTATGCACTCCAGCTCCTATGAGTCACCTGGGGTATTGGGTGGGAGTGGACAGAGAGGGGACTAAACCCCAGCATATATAAAGATCCAGAGAAGTCTCTGTCTGCTCCACCCATCCTTTGGTACGTGCTTGCCTGTGTTGTCTACAAGGGCAACATTAACACTTTTCCAGGCATTCAAGAAAATCCACCTGATACTGAGTTTAAAGAGTGATTTTTCATGCATCATTCTGATCGCACCCTATCTGTGTGAACCCTGAGGAGACAACCCATATTCACATCCTCCTAGGAGTCGCAGCACCAAGGCTCCAGCTATCACTTAATAAAGCTTGAAAAGTGCCAGTATAGCTGATTTTTCTCATTACTGACACTAGGAAATGATGCATGGGTGGGAAGAAACCCCAGGCTGTCCCAGCCATAGCTTACCCACACCAGGAGGAAGAACAGGACAGAACCCTTTGCCATCAGACTCGGGAGCTGTCTCCTGTGACAGCACAGGCTATCATCTCCATTTAAAATGAGAAAAAAAATCAATTTTCAATCAGGGAATGATCAGAAAATGGGCCTCGAGGAAGCTGCAGTCCATCTGAGGCCTTTCAACCTCATCACACTGTTCAAAAGACAAAAAGAACAGAGAAACCAAGAAACTGCTAGGGACACCTCTGACTGAGACGGTCTCACCAAATAAGTCAGAGCTTCTTCTTGCTCCTAAGAAATCTGTGTGTTTAGCCTGTTTTGCTGTGAAATTAGGTTTTTGCATCACTTCTCTCTGCTTTCTCCCCTCCATGTGCTGTTGGCCAACAGAGGGCTTGAGGGTAATTACATTTCCTGGGGCTTAGCAAGAGCAGGCTTCCCCTGGGAAGCCCAGGTCTCAGCTATTTACTCATTCACCTACAATAACGTGTAAAACAGTAAACAATTTGGGCAAGAGAGTCCAGCAGCCTCACCAAAACACTCAGTGGGAGGAGGTTATAGGCAGAGATAGCAGAAAATCTTTGTATCATTCAGGGGAAAAGATAATCTGTTGAGAGAGCCAGCTCTGTTGGAAATACAGCCTCATTACAACTAGCTTGCACAAACGTGTTTTTACCTTAGCAGGAATAGTATGCACGAGCCCCACCGGTCCAGCAAAGAGACACTTCAGGTGTTCATACATCACTCTGATGCCCATGAACGTACCTCCCAGTAAAACAAAGCTGCCTTATCTTCCTGAGTTTTTTATCTCAGGATAACTCGGGCGCCTTTATCACTCCGTGAGAAGATGCAGCTTTTCTCTCCCATGGAGCCCACTCTTTGCCGCACAGCTCCCTGGCACGCTCTGAGTCATCAGTGTGCTTCAGAGGAAACCATGGGGCTCAAGGTTTGGTATTTGGGAGGGAAGTGAGCTCTTGGGGAGCTTTGCTGCAGGCAGGAGGGCAGAATAAGAGTAAGAGGGTAAAGGAGGAAGAGGAAACCCGCCAAATAGATATGGTTTTGCCCACAGACATGAAATATGATATCCCTCAAAGAATTAGCAAAAACTCCTGGGCCATTATATCTATGCGTTGCTAGCTCTATCTCACAACTTGAGACAGAAAACATCACGTTTCCAGCTGTAATATATTTCTGCCCCATCATAGACAGTTGTTCATGTTCCAGAGGCAGCTTTCAGCTTAACTAGCTCTTTTCCTCTGCAATGTTTACATCCCTATGCATTTAGGTAGAGCAACTGTATCTTCACTCAGCTTCTATTTGGCAAGGCAAGGCGAAGCAAGGCTTGCTCCTTCAAACCTTCATATTTACTTCTTGAGGGGAAGAGGATGAATAAAAGGAAGGCATCACACCAAGCTCAGCGCTCAGGAGGGGAAACGAGAGGACCTTTCTTTGCTGCACAGCATTATGGAACGAGCATCTTATTGTTGGACCTCTTCAGGTCCCCCGGCCAAGGTTGGTGTGAAGTCAGGTTGATGTCAGGGACTTCAGCAAGTCCCTTTCCCTCTCTGTGTCCTCTTGCCATCTAAAGCTGTGTGTGCCTGTCCCCCCTGAGATGTAAGGTCTTTGCAGAAGGCACCATCTCTTACTAATTCAGCTATGGTCTCAGCGAAGGCTTCTGGTGCTCTTATCTCTTGCAATAGAAATAGTCCTGAGCACTTGTTGCTGAGGGACTCCGAGGAAGGAGACAGGCTGTGTTAGCAGCTAATACCACCCCACACATCCTTCTGTGATGGAGAAGACCAGCTTCTGCCTTGACCATTAAATCTTGAGCTTTCTCTGCAGGTGACTCTTTGCAAGATGACGTAAATCTTCTAAGCATTGCTGACAACTGTCTGCTTGTTTCATTATGACCCCATCCTTGGGTTTGCAAGGCTTTTGGGTATAGATGGACATGTATTTTGGAGCATGAACAAACAGCCAATGGATCAATGTTCACTGGTGCAAACTTGCTGAGATAAAATATTGGCTTCATTTGTTAAAGTTTAATGACTGACCTGCCTGACAAAGCCAAGAATGCAATAACTCGCATTTCTCTAGGCACGTTTAGCTATTGGGTAATTACACTTTAAGCTCAATGAACATTGTTTCTTTCAAAATATTTTCTTGCCACTCAGTTAAAAATACATGTAATTAAACCTCAGAGGAACGCATCACAAATTTATGGTCTGTGTAAAGCTGGTTTGAATGACAACCCACCGTGCTTTGCGGCGCCAGCGGTTCAGCAGGTGAGTGTGGCAGCTGCCCGCAAGCCAGATGCAAACCCATGAAGTCAGCGTATGTATGTCCTTTGGGGAACTTGGCAATGAGGGAAGACTGCAGCCTAAACAGAGGAGCTATTAAAGCAGGAAAAGATGCATATGTCATCTTGTCTGTGATACATACCATGCTCGGTTACCATAGCAATGGACATTATAGGTAGCTTCAGAGGAGGGAGAGAGTGATTAGCAGACAGATAAGGGAGAAGACTGTGCTGTACCCTCTGCAGGCAGAGTATTTTCATTAAGACTACAAGAAACAGGATCTAGATATTAGGCAGTAGGTGTTTTCATTCTTGTCCTAATCTAACTTTAAAAGTATTAGCAACAAGGACATCCCCTGCTTCCCTCGGCAGGCAATTCCACCAGATGAAAGATTTTCCCAGTATTTGGCCTCCTGTTGTCTTTATTTCCCACTATACGGTGCTTAATCTTCTCAAGTGACAAGCAAAAGCACCCCAAGTCAATGTTTTCTTTTGAAATTTGGCTGCTCAAAGGCTAACTTCATCGAGTAATGATTTTGTGCTTTGGGCTATAAACTTGCTTCCAATGCTTCAGTGTGAATAGGTGAATTTTATCTTTCAAATTAAAAGAAGGAAAAAACTTCCGTAACCATTTTATCTTAGACTGAGAAAAGCAGAAAAATGGAAAAAATGCTGCCTTTTATTGGGACTGGAGTTATTTTGCTCTCCTAGCCTGGTTCCTGAACAAAATGATGCCCATGTGGTCTTTTGCCTAGCCATTAAGCACCAACACTTTTAAGCCTGTTGGCCAGTATCACCCCACTTTCAGAAAAGGTCTTTGCCACTCTGTGAGGGTATGAAGTTCCTAGAAATTTCACTAATATCAGCAACCAGGGAAAGGAGAATTAAAGGCAAATTAGAGAATTAAAGGCAAATTAATCTATGTTAATGGGCCCACTAACGTCAAGGCAATTCCTTACTCATCCTGCAAAGCAGCAGCCAGATCAGTCAGCACATGCCTACTGGTCCACCAGCTGGTACCTCAGGGCCCTACCAGCAACATTGTGGGTTGCCCTTTCCTGACCAAAATGGTAGGTGACATTGGGAGAAACTGGGAGTACTGCAGGGTGCAAATGTGCAGGAGACTAGGAAACCAGGTTTCATTGCTTAGGGAGCAAGAAAAGTGTGTCAACAGCTCTCTCCAACAGCAGCATTTAAAAAATAGCTAAATGTTGTCTGTTGTTTCCTTTTTTTCCACAACACATGTCGCTGCGGGGCTTGTTTCAGCAATGTACTTGTACCCACACATTTAACAAAGGCCACAGGTGTTTAGTGAAACTCATAATCCTCTTCAGAAGTGAAATCAATGGAGCTTTAGCAAATGCAAAATGTTGAATGAGTGTTCAAGAGCTTTCTGGGGTAAAAGTTGGACATGACTTTGGAGTGGACCAAAGACCTTCAGAGGTTCTTCCCAACCCAAATTATTCTTTGACTTTGCATCTTGAGAGCTGTCCCTGTAGTCTGCATGCACGGTATACAGTTCTTACCTCATTAGTTCTCACCTTGTCAGTGTAAATGAGTCTTATTTTCCAGACCGTCCTCCAAGAAGATTTTCAAGTCTCTGATTTTCTGGATAAAGGGGCTCATCCCATGCTTCAACATCTTTTTGGGGATGAGATGACCAAAGTAGCTTGCAGCACCCAAGTAGGGTGCTGGGTCCCTGAATGCACCATGCAGACTCTGTCAGTATGGATTCACAGGGTAAATATGGACTGCACAGTCCGGCTTTGGTTTTTAAAGATTTCCACCTTCTCAAAAGGTTTCTGATTCCATCCAGTTTATATGGGAAATAGAGATGAAGAAACCTCTGAGGATTTGAGGATCCAAAGACATGGAACTGAAGGGAAAAGACAACATGGCATTAGAAAGATGCCAACACCCTTTCAATCTACAAATTGATCTGCTGATGCCAACAGCAGAAGCTGTTCAAACAAAACCAAGAAGAAAAAAAGATAGAAAACCTTGTGCTTTATTTCCTTCCTTGTGTGATCTTATGAACGATAACGACTCCAGGTAGCATTCAACATAGCTGAGGATGTGACCTTCCATGAACAGAATGAACTCAGTCTACAGATACCATTGCAGAAACAGGTCTTGAAAGCATGGCAGGGTTTTCCCACCCATTGGCCCCAGGGCTTAACCATGAACGATAGCAGAAAGAGCTTAGGATACATTGATTTCATCCAAGTAAATCTAAATATTTATTAACTCAAGAGCTAAGTATTGACTGATGTCAAAGGGAAGTCAATGGCTGCAATGAGAGACTCAACATATATAGAAAGGAAGCAAGCGGTTCAGTGAGGAGCTTGCTGGGAAACAATCACCCACTTGCCGGGAGCAGCTAATACAGCCAGATGGACAACAGCCCACACTTTCCTTGGGCAAGCTATTTAGGCTCCACAATACCTAAAAAGTAGATGTTTGGCCCCAGTGTGGTGATAAAACTATTATAAGTGCCCAGGCCTCCTCCATTGTCTGTGAAGAGAAGGAACCTAGAGGTGATTCAGTGGAGCTGAATGAGACCCTGCTTCTCTCCCCCGGTGGATGGGACCTAGGCAATGCCATAGAAGACTCAGTGTTCCTGCAAGAGCTTCCCTCCCTTCCCACTGCTGAATTTTGGTCAAAATGCAGAAAAGAAGGCCTCCTCAGCCCAAGGGAGCCGAAATCCATAGATCCCACTAGAGAAAACAATGTAAAATCCACTAGGCTATGGAGCAATCGGGGTGAGGGGACAGTAGAAACAGGGGATAAACAGTGAGGAAGGGGGTCTCCTCTGTCCCTTTAGCTCAAGTTGGATGACCAGGCACTGAGGAGAGCAAAATTAATGTGGCCAGACAAGAAGAATAAGCAAGATGAACCTTGACTCTTGCTTACAGCCAAAGGGCTTCCAGCAGGAGGAGCTGGGTTCTGCCTCCTTTCCCAAATATTCTTTGTGCATTTTTTCTACTGGCCCTCGATCATGAAAGATACAACCAATACTGCGAGCAAAGAGGTGACACAGTTTTCCATACAAGTCCATTGGCCAACACAGACCAAGTGAGTTGACTGCAATCAGTCATTGATGAGTGGACTTCCATCAACAAGACATGGTCCAGTGACAAAGAGTGAGGACGGGCCTACGGAACAACCTGTATTTTTGACCAAGGCTGTATACAGTAGAGTACAATGTGTTCCCAAGAAAGAATTCCCCTGAATGCCATGGGCACAGCTGCAGGTGGGTTTTTTTGTCTTTCTTGTTACAGGAGTTCAAAAAAATCTCTGCATTTAGTTCTGGCTTACTACAGGACTCCCACAAGGATGGGAAACATTCCCAGAGCAGATAGACCTACCTCTTCCACATTTTCCCAGTGGGAACTGGTGGTGGTTGTCTGCTATTATTGCAGGCGGCTTTTTTTCTAACTTCTTGCAATAACTAAACTCTTCCAGAAGTAATCGTGCTGTCTGCTGCTGTGGGTGCTTCCTTCTGAGAAATCCCATCAAATGCAATCGAGCTTGGATGACTTCCTAAGACATCTGCTCTATCTCAACCACAAAGGAGAGAGTTCATGAGCAATCTCTTGCACAGCAGAAAGGGAAGGCTCCTTCCCCTGCAGGAATACCCAGGGAGGGGAACACATGGGGGAGAAGATCAGAATTGGGAATTGCAAGGCATCCATCCAGCTTTGTGGGTTTTTTTCCAACAGTTTGGTGCATGAGAAATCTCCTTTCCTGGGATTGCATAAGAGGAAGGGAAATGAGATCTCAGGGAGGGACTCAAACATCGTGGGGCAAAACTCCAACACTAGCTCTTCTTACTAATCCAGCTTATGTCATCCTCATTCACTCTTTAACTCCTTTTGCCTGATGTGTGTCTACTAGAATTTATTCAGGAGAAACTCAGAGTGACTCAGATAACTTTTCTTTAGCTTAAAAGTTGTCTGGATTTTAACAAGCCAAACCAGGCATGATGTTATCAGATGTTGAGAAACAAGGGAACTGAGCTGGTGTCTTTTGGGAACAGAAGGTCAGAGGAAGGCTCAGCAAGGCCCTGGAGGAACCGAGCTGGGAGAAGATGTCTTACGGTCCCCAGACTTGTTAGGGTCTCTACAGCAGCAGTATATGAGGGTTATTTGGAGTGATGCTGTTCAGGGCCGCAGGGCCAGAGAGAAAACTGAAGATCCATCTGTGCTGGAGCAGAGCTGAGCTGGAGAAATGGGCCATAAATGCAGATCAAACCTTCACACCTGGAGACAGCAAGAAAGGAAAGAAGCTGGGCTGAGGGACAGCACATCTGAGATCTGGCTTTCAGCTTTCACATGTTTCAATGTGGTGCTGGCAAAATTATATTATAACTAGACCTTAAAATCAGGGTGAAATGAAGTAATTTTAGTGGAACCTCCCTCATCTACTTTTCCAAAGTGAAAAACGAGGGTAACCCATGGCTACAGCAGTACCTAAAACCCCAAGTGAGGTCCTACCATCATTTGGTGCTGCATGACCTCAAGCAAATCCCTTTCTATTTCCATCTTTCATCCTACCCTGGTGTATTTAGGCAGTGAACTGTCTGAGACAGGTGGGGAAATTTGTCCAAACACAGCGCGGCTGGCTTTGCATGTGAAAGTTTGGCCCATGCGACCACACAGCTCTAGAAAAAAACTGGTTTACCTTTAAGAAAACGTGCTCCCATGTGGCAAAGAAATAGAAATAGTAATGGTGGGGAACATGACCTTAAGACTAAATGTCCCCTAAAAATGACCTTGGTGTTATGATAAGTAACTGGGTTTGATCTGCTGGAGGGAGCATCCATCTATGGACTGTCCAGCCAAGGCACTTTGCAGTGGAAGGTTTCATGGTATGGAGAGGCGGACCATGACAGCAGGAGGTGTCACTTTGTCATACATCTCCACAGGGCATGGACTGAGCACCATGAGGAGGACACACCACTTCCAGGAGAAGTGCAGATCTCAGTGGGAGATGGTTTCAGGTTCTAAGAAGCAGAGGTGGACACACACCCGGGCTAATTTTGTGTTAGCATCACACCAGGGCTAATCCCTACCCCCAAATTACCCCGAATTAAATTGTCAGCCCTGTCCCCGGCATGATTTGGGCCAACTCCATCAAACTGGGGATATTTTATTAAAATATCTCTTAGCATTTGAAGTTCAAGCCAAAACACCTCTCAGTTGATTATTTTATCATCTGAGCAGCAACATTTCTGAGTACACAATTTTCTCATGTCCATCTAGCAGCAGCTATTGCAAAGCATGCTCATTTTAGGCTTCAAGCAAAGAAAACAAAATTTAAAGATCTTTCTTTAGCAAAATTCAGAGGTTTTAAGCCAAGTTCCTGTTTTTCAGTTCTTCCTTTCAAATCACCAGACCTGGCAGTGCTGACCACTGGACTTTATCTCAGCTAGAGACTTTAATTCCCAATTCCTCCAGCTTTAAACTGGCGTTTTGCTTTACTGAGGCCAACTTTGACATGGCAAAGGCCTAGAATGAGGCACGGAAAAATGAACGAAATGGAAAATTAAACAAAAGCTTCCAGCTTAGCAACTTCCCCTACCCAGAGCTATAATAATGAACAGTGCAAAGACCTGGATGAATGAATCCTTACAGCAGACTGCTTGTGTCTGGAGATATCACCGCCACCTTTACATGGAAAATCACAACCCAGATTAAGGGGTTTTCCCAGGGTTTTCACCGAAAAGCACTTGGCTCAGCTGAGTCCTGAGCACAGATTTCCTCTGTCTGGCTCCCTGGGGCTGCTTGTCCCCATCTTGGCAGAACTCTCAGAGTCTGGTGGTGATTCCCAAAAAGCAGCTCCTGAGACATGGGTACAGAGTGTGCACATAACCCATGCTCGGAAATTCGGAGGGTGGAGAGGAACGGCTGCGATCTCCTCCTGACGCCCCCGGTATCTCCTGCCTTGAGCCCCAGCCCCTCTGATCAGAGCTGTGTTCACTGCGGGGGGGGGCGTCACCCTGCAAATCCTCAGGCAGGTCGTGGAGTGATGTGCTGGGAGAAAGCAAAAAACTGCCTGTTCGCCACCTTTTCATCACAAAGAGATGCTAAATGCAAATCTCAGCGACTCGCTTGCGTGAGGCTCGTGGTCTGAGCAAATTTTGATCATTGGTATTGGGCATGTGATGCATTTCAAAGCAGCAGCGCTACTAAAAGTAAACACAGGGAGCCTGGCTGTGCCTTCTTAACCTAAACTTGGGACGTGGCACGGGCCTGTCACAGGCCACCGATCATGGCTGGCACGAGGGGTGCGGTGTGGGAAGCTGCAGCCAGCCGCAGGATGAGTCCCCTGTGATTCACAGACCCTTGAGGTGCCTTTTCCCTCATCCGAAGTGTCACAGCGCCATGACACTAGCTAGGCTCCTGATTCTTTTTCTAGTACCAGCATCACGACTCGAGCCACCGCCGGGCCATTACACCTAAAAGTCAAGACATTCTGGTGCGGGGCTGCTCTTTCACAGCCTCCTTGGAGAAGGCCCAGAGACCGCCCATCCTGCAGTGATGGGGTCCAGACTCTCTGCTCCCCAAACTGTGATTACTACCTGCTTTTTTGTTGTTGTTGCTTTATCCTATTTCAGGGGTTGCACCATACAATTTATAAGCCCCAGTCTCCTGCCTGCTGGCATCCCTCAGACCTTGGTGCCTACCCTGCAGCCTGGGATGCCGGAGCTGACCTTGGCCCTGGGAAAACTGGGTGCAAGAGGTGTTCAGGAATAGGACGGACTCCTGCAAATACAGCCCTGCAGAGGTCAGGGCTGGAAAGAAGGCTGTGCTTTGAGGGTAACTCTGGAGTGATCCCCAAGAAAGCAAAGGGACGACAAGGGATTTTACCCAGGGGGGATGCAGAGCAGGAGGGGGGGGGGGGGGGATTGTGTGTGTGTGTGTGTGTGTGTGCAAAGCCGGCTTGACACCCCCCCTTTTCCCCCATAAGGGGGGTCTGCCAGCTCAGGAGTGGCACAGCCGAGCGCAAGTCCTGCCTCCTTCCTCCTTCCTCCTCCTCCTCCCAGATGTTCCCTTGTGTGCAGCCATCTGTTGAGCTCCCTCCTCCCTCCTCCTGCGGGGAAGGGGGCAGCCCGCTTGCCCGGCCAGCTGCACGCCTTGGACAAGGAGGAGGAGGAGGAGGAGGGAGGAAGGGGACACCCGGCCCCAAGCCTTGCTGCTGCCGGCGGCACCAGCTCCCCGCCGTGGGAACCGGCGCTTCCCCGCCGTGGGAACCGACCCCGGCCGCGGTGAGTCCATCCCCTCCCCGCCGCCCCATCCCCTCCCCGCCGCCCCCATCCCCATCCCCGCCGCCCCCATCCCCTCCTCAGGCTCGCAGGCAGCCGCCAATTCTCATTTTTAGGGGGGGGGGGGGGGGGAGACCTCCCTGCCGCCTCCCCGGGGAGCTGGGGATGCGCAGGGCCAGCCCTGGGGGTGCCTGCTGGGGACCCCCCCCTCCCCAAGCCTCCGAGTGGGGAAACTTTTTTGGTGTGATGAGTTTGCGTGGGGGCTCAGCGGGCGGCGGGGCGGAGGGGGGGGCGGGCATCGGCTGCAAAACACCTCGGGTGCGGAGTGGGGAAGGACAGAGGTCTCGGTTGGAGGTAAACTACTTTTTCCCCACCTCTGGCATTCCCAAAGGGGGAATTTTGGGGTGCAGCGGGTGCATAGGAGCCCCCAGCCCGCTCCCCTCACCCCGGAGAGCGGCAGCCGGGGCGGGATGAAGCCTTTCCAGCCGGGGATCTCTTCCCCCTCTCCTTCCCCCCCCCCGGTGCAATGGTGGTTTGTAGAGGGCTCGGGATTGCCACGGCTGCAAAGTAATCCGAGCAGCAGCTGGAGGCTCCGCACCGCCTCCCGTCCCCGGTTTTGGGGCTTTGATTTCACACAGGGCTCCCTGTCTCCCCTCCTCTCTCCCCCACCCCTGCTTTCCCTGGCCCTCCCCTCCCAGCGAGGCGGCCGGGGAGAAAAAGAGAGGCTTTTTTGGTCGGATTCTGGTGCTGGGAGGCTCGCAGGGTTTTGCAGCTCACCCGAGGTAAGGGGAGAAAGGAGAAATGGGGGGGGGTAAAGCTTAGAGGGGGTCGCCTGGATGGGGTGAAGAGGCTGGAAGGTGCAGAGGGGGGGTCCTTGCAGAGATAAGGGCAGGGCAAAGCTCCCTGCCTGGGAATTTCCCATGCCTGTAAATGGATTAAGCTGGAGGGGAAGGTGTGTTTGGAGGGGGGGAGGAAGGGAGAGGAAGCAGAAAGCAGACCAGGATTTATTTGTTCTCTTATTACAAAAAAAAAAAAAAAAAGAAAGAAAGCAAAAAGAAAAAAAAAAGAAAGTAAAAAAAAAAAAAAAGTAAAAAAAAAAAGAAAGACAAAAAAAAAAGAAAGTAAAAAAAAAAAAGGAAAAAAAAGAAAGTAAAAAAAAAAAAAGAAAGCAAAAAACAAAGCTGCTGGTTGTGACTTTGAAGCAGGAGGTCAGAAAGCACGGGGTTCCCCTGATAAGGCACACACCCTGTGAACTTTTCAAGCAGCTCCATGGAAACTTGTTATTAATGCTGCAGTCATTACAAGGCGCAGACCACGGCAGATTTATTAGCCCAGTAAAACCACAACACGTGCCAGCTCTCTGGAAACAAAAGGGTCCGTCAACTTTACTCCTCTGCTTGGGATTTGGGAAGGCTGGGAGGAGACCGGCGAGGATGGAGCTGGCGGCTTGTGCCGCGGGGAAGTGGCATCCCCTCCGTTAACCGACGCTCTCCATCGCGGTTAGCAAACGTAATTCGGCGGCAGCGAAGGCATTCGAGCACGGGTGTAAGGAGAGCACGGCGAGCCGTGCCGAGCTCACGGCGTTCATCGCGGCAGCCGGGCGAGGAGCCTCCAGTCTCCCGAGTCGAAAGATTTCCCCGGGTGTCTGCCATGATAAATCAGCTGCCGTTAGCCTGAATAACCGCATTCACTGAAGTTACAGTAGGAAACTTGTCTGGGTGGACACTGTGCCATTGCTCTGCAGAGAGCTGCTGGTGCCGATCGCTGGCGTTGTGCTGAAATATTGCATTGATCACGGCTCCAAAGCTCGCCTGGCAGCGCGCGGGGCTCTGTTGCAGCGGGAGAAATCCGAGGGAATACCGGGAGAAGAGGCACCATGGAAAGGCAGGGTTAGACCAACGCCTCGCCGATCTCTCTGGGAATAAGGAGCACATTGGATGTGTTAGATGCTGAAAGGACCGGAGGGAGCTTGGTATGTCCCTGGGAGACTTGAAGACTAAACTTGGCTGGCTGCTCGCTGTCGGCAGCCAGGCGCTGCAAAGGCAAAGTGGGTTAGTGTCTGCTGTCGTGCTGGCACGGCTCGTGTCCCTTCTCGCCCCATGGGAGCCAGTCCCTGTCCCGGAGAGGACACGGGAGGTGCTTGCTCACGCATAGGTTATAAATGGCCCGGTGAGGCCCTGACCTGTGCTCAGCCGTCGCCCGTCTCCGCTCCGACGCGGGGTCCCTCTCCAGAGGCGGTAGGTGAGCGATGCTCGGGACCGGGGTAGGCAGACGGTTGGGTGGCAGCACCGGGATGCAGGCTTTCCCTTGCGGCATGCTGCGGGGAGACGCTGCTGGTTTGTGAATGAATTCGAGCAGCTGCTTGCAGAGGCAGTGGGGAGCAATTACAAAATGCCCGGAGGGAACGAGGACGTGCTGGACATCCCAGGGGACATTAATTTCTGATGGTAAGGTGGACTGGCAGGGAAGGCTGCTGGGTCAGGGTGAGGGTCTCCTGCACCCCTATTCTTTAAGATTGAGTACAAGGAATAAAACAGCATTGAATGGGTGGGAGAAAATTGGGAGAAAAGAGCTGTAAAACAAAAACCATGCAGAAGTCCTTTTTTTTTGTTTTGTTTTTGGATATAGGAAAAGGCATCCTGTGCTCCCCCAGCCCCGAAGAGCAGCGTGTGCCACTCCAGTGCGAGGCAGAGCTGGGAAAAAAAGGTGAGCCACTCGTCTTCCGGAGGTTTAGAGTTTTCCCTCCATCCCTAACTGCTTTTATTCTCCTCTTTCAGTCTCTTCTCCCTCCTCCTCCCCACTTGTCAGCTGCTTGGTGGGGAGAAGCAGAGGCTGGAGGGTGGGATAAGACAAGGCATCCTTGTCCAGCAGCCCTCCTGACCCCCGGCACCCCTGGGCCGTGTGCGGTAGCCATAGCGTTGGCCGCCTGGCAGGCTATCAAAAGAAACTTCCGAACGCCGATATGTTGAGGGCCGTGAAGAGATAAAGGCTGGCTTGAGCAAGCCGTTTCTTGTCTTAAAACTTGGCACCTGGACCTATCAAGGGGAATGTATGAATGGCTCAGCCATTCATTACAGGGAAGCCTTGAGATTTTCATTTGTATCGCTTTTTTTTTTTTTTTTTTTTTAAATTTCCTGGGAGTTTCCATCGTTCCCTCTTGGAGTATTTAAGATGTGGAGCAGGGGGGGAAGGAAATACGGTCTCTGAGAATCGCCCCAGCCTCTCCCCCGCTTGCAGACACTGCAAGAGATTAAACCAACCTGGCTGCCTTAGCACGGGACATTCCTGAGTTGCATTAACCAGGCTGGAAATCTGCCTGTTGGAGCAGTGGCAAACTGGAAAAAAAACCACTTTATCTTTGCCGTAGCTGAGCGAAGGGCCATGTGCTGTGTGTAATATCTGAGCGCCGGCATCTGTGGGGTTTCTTTTCCTTCCCCTTTCCCTCCTTCTGCTTCTTTGCTGTCCATGTATCTGTGATGCTGACTCTTCTCGTTTCTCCTGGTTTGTGCCTGGCAGCTCAAAGCCAGGGGTTGGGGAGAGAAATAAGGACCCTTTTTTTTTTAAACTTTGAATAAGAGATCCCTTGTCAGGAAAAACTGAGACTTAAACACAAAGCCCTGCTGTGGCAGATGGGTCAAAGCAGATGTGATTCCTCACCTCCATCACGTCTGAAGCGACAAACGTGCGCTGAGGTCTCCAAGTGGGGCAGGGCACGTCCCTGACCCCAAAATCACCCATTTTCTTCCCATCCTTGAGAATGAGAAGTCTGTGGCAAGGGGCATGGTGAGGCCAAGTTCCACGCAGCAGGATGGAGGGGACCCTTCCTCCAAAACCCTTTTATCCCGGTGCAAAGGCTCAGTTCCCACCCAAGGTGCAGCACCTGTATCTACCCAGGACCGGAGCATTGCAATCTCTTGCAAGAGATCTCCAACTCAAAGGATTACAGGATCATAGGGTAACTCTGAACCTGGCCAGTCTCATGCACAGGGGGGAGCATTGCTCTTCTGGACTGTCCCCAAATGTCCCATGCTGATGTCCCTGTCTCCTATGCTCACAATATGGTGCATGGTGGTCTCACGTGGCTTTGGAGGAAAGAACAGGGTGCAAGGAACCAGCACCATATGGGGGCACACATGAGGATGCTGTAATTTGGGAAGTCTGTCTTTGCCAGTCAGCGAAATGAGGTCAAATTGGGGTCGGCGGTTGCTTAATACAGGGTTAAATGGTAAAGGAAGATGGTTGTGTGTGTCTTGGGTGACTTGTGGCATCTCCATGGCATGGCAGAAGTGCCACAGAGCTGTGCCAAAAACAAGGGGACAGGGATGGGGAAAGGACGGAGCCAGGGGAGGTGAGCAGCATGGGTGGGCAGCGGTCCCTGGAGAGGCAGGCCTGCTGTTGGCAGCCACCGAGACTTCAGCCACAGTGTAGAGTCCACAAACACTGATTTGAGAGGTGCTTAGATATTTTTCCACCACAACTACCTCCCCAGATGTCCCCTTCCCTGTCCCCCAGTCTGGTTGCCCATTTTGCAGAGGGCAAAGCAGGGCTGGTGTCCCCAGAGTGACCAGAAAAGGGAGGAGCTGGACGTGGTGCATGGGGACAGTGGTGGCATTTGGCTGGACCAGTTGTGGCAGTGGTGGCGTTGGCTGGGGCTTTCTGCACGAGGTGAGACCGGGGTGTCCTGACTTATGCTCCGTTCCCACTTAAACTGGTAGGATTTGATCCTGGGGATGGTACCCCCAACCCCACACAGGAATGAACACCTCTCGGTCCTGGGGTTAGTCAACCTTAAGGTGTCAGAAGGGAAACTGAGGCATGTGAATTGGGAATCCTGGTAACATCAGTGGTGAGAAATGGGTCCTGCCGGGGACATGGCTCTCCCAGCCCACTTTAGACGACCTTTCTCTCCAAAACCCCATGCCAGCCAAGACAGACTGGAGGATCCTGGACCAGGGAGGGGAGGGAAAGAGCTAAGGAGATGCCACAACACCATGTCACTGGGGCAGTCAAGCATCATCTGGGGTGGGAACCACGGTGGGGACGATACCCTGTTGCTAAACCCTTTGTCAGCTTTACCCAGACCCTCTTCCCCTCCTCAAATCCCCCCTTCCCAAATCTCATAGGAGACCTGCTGGGTGTAGCGAATGGCTCATGCTTTGCCGGGCTGAGGGCAGCTCCTGAAGCCCCAGCTGATGCTCTGCTGGGCGTTTTCACTGGCGTTCATTGTTCGCAGCGTCACATTGCAAGAATTATTGGGGAGGGAGAGAGAAAGGCTGGGAGGGGAACGTAACGGGAGCCTCCAGCTGTGCTGTTTGCAACAATGACAGCCAGGATTGTATTTATTATCTCCTCGGTGGAGGGTCTGCAGCTGCACGCTGAGAGCCACAGGCAGCAAAGAGGCCTGGAGATTATTGTGCATGAAAAAAGAACCCAACCACAAAAACAAATAAAAAGCCCACAAAGAAGCCGTGGGCCGGCTGGGGCAGTGCTGAAGGGCACCCAGCTGAACGTTGCCTCCTTGCTTTGCCCTCCCTTATTGAAGCCAGCAGCCCTGCAGGGCTGTTAGGAGAAGGGAGGTTGGAAGCTGCTGCCTTTCAGAGAGCTAAAGCCACATGGGGTCCTCATAAAATCCTTCTGCCAGGGCTGGAGGCGTTGCCCAGCCGGAGTCCCTCTGGGGCAAATTTCTTTTCCCTCTGCATTTCATATGATTTCAGCTGGTGCCAGCCACCTCTGCTTGCTGGAGCTGGGCAGAGCACCGTGACCAAGGCATGCCGTCGGAGGCTGATTTGCAGCCACCTCTGTTTCAAGGAGAAAGAGCTGGAAAGCCCTTTGAGATACAGGATGATGGGGCTGCTATGAGCTATTTGCTGCTGGTAGGCTGTGTCTCACCAGGAAGGGCAGAAGCATCACCCTGGGATGTATCGCCTTCCCCAGCACCATCCCTCCTCTCTCTTCCTTCACCTTGCCCAGCTCATCCTCTCCAGGGGAGCCCATCCATGTCCATACATGCAGCGTGGTCCTTCTGCAGCTCAGGCCAGCCCACCGGGGTGGTTGAAAGCAAACCAGGTCAGGGATGTAGGGTACATCCATAGGGCTACATCCCTAGTCATCCCACCTTTCTCTCACGGACCAGACAGCTGGTGGGTCCTTGCAACCTGCACTCTCCTGGGGTGGGACGTGGCATGTGCCATCCCAGGGACATGCATGGCAGGTGACATTTCCCAGCTGGGCATGATGATACAGCTCTATTAACAGTTAAAACCAAGAAGCGTCCATTGTGGTTAAGAGGTTTCTTCTCCCTGTGCTGCACCTCTTAACGTTTCTTGCTGGCCTGGCGTATGGTGTTCATCCCAGAGTGCATTCCTCTTGAATTATATCATGTCTCTGGGAGCCGGAGTGCTGTGAAAAAGTATCGTGGTAGCAGGAGCCAGCATAGGAACCGGCTGGGGCTGGGGCTGGGGGTCATGTGTGATTTGGGTAAAGCCTGGGTACTCACAGCCTCCCTCCGTGCATCACATCCCTTGGGCATCGGAGATGATGGGGCAGGGGGATCTGTTGGTAGTTTCACCGGGTTCCTCTGCAGCAAAATGCATTAGGGATGGTGTAAACCTCTCCCTTTGCTATGAAGTGCCATGCTGAAGGGCTGGTTCGTAAACCTATTTGTGCCAAAATAACTCCTCTGGAACAGAGACCTCCCGTTCTGGGATGTGTCAGTGGGTTTCCGATAAAGATCCTGTTCGGGCTGAGTTTGCGGCAGTTAAGAAAATATTTGTGTTCCTGGCTGAGATGAGGTCTGTGTTATGCTCAGCAAGTGCTGGGATAGCGAGACCTCCTGTTTTGGATATGCTCACTGCTAAAGAGCAGAAGGGGAGGATGGGAAGCAGGGGCTGTCAGGGGGTGAAAGGATTTGGGGTGGTCACCTCTGGAGTGATGCTGGAGCAGGAGAAAGCCCTGAGCTCCTGCATGCCTTGCAGGCACCTTGTTTGATCCCTGGGCTGCTGGGAACCGGTGTGCAGCTGCCAATGCTCCCAGTTTGAGTGGTCCTGCAGCTGGCATAGCCAGGAGGCAACGGTGGGGCCAGGATGCTCACATCCCCTCTGCTCCCGGCGAGCCCCATGAAACCCTGCTCCTGGCGAGCTCCCAGCCGGTGCTGCTGGGAGGTGCCACACCACGCCGACGCCTGCCTTCCCCTGCCTGCAGCTGCTCCGGAGGCTTAGCAAACTTAATTTCCTTTCAGGAACGCCTCCTCCGGGCACAAGCACAGCTTGGTGTGAGGCTGGTGAGCAAAATTGCTTTCAAAAGCCACAGGACACTATTTCCCCGACCCCGAATAAAACCTCTATTAACCTGACAGCTTCCTGGGCTGAGCGGGGAAGGAGGATTTTTGTGCAAAACCCTGGTGCTGCTGTGATTTAATTCATAATTTGCCCCATGCTGGAGGTAGCACCGACTTTTTCCCACTCAAGGCGAAATTCTCAGGAGTTGGGCTGCTGTTTGCTTCCAAGATGTGGCTTTTTGAGGCACCCAGCTCTCGGGGCAGCAGAAATCATCCCTATTTCAGCTGTGGATGTAAATCAGCTGGGACTCGCCGTGTGGGCTGGCAGACCTGCCCACACAGGTTTCCTTTTGTTAGAGCCCAAAATACATGGCACAGCACCTTGATTTCCTCCTTGGGGGGGATGAGGGATGCTGGGGGAGGAGATTGCACAAGTGGAATAAACTATTAGCTGTTTAAACACTAGGATGATAAATTACCCGTGGCCTCTTGCAAAGAGTGACATCAGAGACAATCTTGCAAAGATTGTGACATCAACAGTTGGAGCACAGATTATTTTAATAGGGCTCCCCATTTCTTTTACGAAGAAAGGATATTTTATTTTTTAACTTTAAAGAAAAAACAGAGCACAGTCTGTTTCAGCTGAGCAAGGGACATCACATGTTTGAAAACAAACCCATAGTGTGAAGCTTAGGCTTTGGAGATGCTGGGTTCCCTCTCGATCAATCCCATATGTCTTCTCTGCAGCCCGCATGGTGGGATGAGGGGCTGCTTGGTTTTGGCTTTGGGGTTGTGAAATGCTTCTGATGCTTAACAATTTGGCTTTGCTCTTGCTAATGTTATCTATCCCGTCCCTTTTAAAGTCTATGAGAACCTCCCTGAAGGATGGAGAGCATTGCTGGGATGCTGGTTAATCATTGTGGCTTGTGCTCAGCAGTTTCTCTATGTTCGGAGCTGAGAAAAGCGAATGGAGATAACTGAGATATAGGGAAAATGAGGAATGGTGTCTTGTTTTTTTCCTTCCTCAGCCCATCTGGCTGTCCACACCCAAAATTCCATGTTTTTTTGGTGAGATTCAAGTCTTGCAAAGATAGACTTGCTGCAGAGCAATGGGGTTCTTGTCCAGATCCGGGAGCAGCATCTCACCGCTCTTTATGGCAGTTTTGTCCCCTCTTGAAATCACTTGAATGGGGACGAAGCACCCTGCAGAGCAAATAAACCACTGACTCAAGATCTGCTTGTCTTGGCTACCTCCTGTGATCCCTGGGACCCACACGTCAGAGGGGGTAAATCCCATCCTGAGCCCACCCATCCCCATCACACCACCCACCCTGGTCTGCCTTAAATACAACCACATCTCTGCATTGAGGGAGGAGAGACGACTTTTTCTTTCCATCCCCAGTTTGGTGCCTATTGTCTATTATTCTTCCATAGCCTGGTAATGTAGATTCCTGATACCACTGGGTTAATTACTTGCTAACGACTCCCCCTTTGGTGGTGGGGCTCTTGACTGAATGCAAAGGAGGTGCTTTTACATCCATTATTAGAAATCATTGAAGCAGAAAGGAATTCATAGAGAAATTTTCTTTTTTTTTTCCTCATTCCCTGCATTTAATTCTGATTTCCCCCAGTGAGTGGGAAGATGGAGCAGAAAGTGTTCAGGCACGTGCAGGATGATTTAAATCCTGTTCAGGCCCTCGGTGTCTCTGTACATTGAGCCATATGGGCTAAAGCCACCATCCCATTGGCTGAGTTTCTCCCCATCCCAATGCTTGCATGCACTGGTGGGGGAAATAGGGTGAGGAGAAGGAGAAGACTGGGTTGCACATACCCTTCTTTATATGCTGATGGATAATTGGGGATGGCTCTGCTGTCTAAGCAGTTTTGCACTTCCCACTGATAAAACCATCAGTGGAAAGTGAAAGGTGATAACATCACCAAAAAGGGCTCCATGAAATCAAGCCGAATTTAGAAGAGCCAAGGGACTAATTCTCATCCTGCTGTCATCAACACCTAGAGTAACTCCACTGAACTCCCCCAAACCATCTAAGCAAATGGAGGATCAAACCTAAATAGCAGATACTTCTTGGATTCTCATTAGCTCTCCTCTCCCTAAATCCAAGAAGTCACAAACACTGAGTATAAAACCAAAACTGGTATTTGCAAAGCGTACGCCAAACCAGCAAACAACAAAAAAATAACAAATGGATCAGAAAGCCCTGTTCCCATTTATACCAAACCTCCTTTGTGAGGAAGCACTGATTGGTTTAATAAGCTTTATAGAGTGGGTAAACACAGCTCTTTGCTGCACGCATGTGGGGACCCCCTCTGCAGGGAAGATCCAGTCTGAAGCAGGCAGAGCAAAAGCCTGGATGACCTTTACTTTCAATGGATTCACACACACAAAAAAAAAGAAAGAGTAACCTTGTCAGCAGCAGCTTCTTTATCATGTGACGGCTGTGGGCCTGCGAGCTAAGGGATTGATAATCTCTGGTTGTAGGCTGGTTTGAACGAGCTTTGCTGTCTGCTCACATTGGCGCATGGGATCTGCTGACTGGGCTGTGATTGCATCTGTGGCGTCATTTGGACTCAGCCTGGGAGAGTCCACACTGGAAAACTGTAGCTGTTACTAGCGTTGCACTCTAGTCGATAATTATTCTTATTTTACAGATTAATTAATGGTGTGGGGGGAAGGTCTCTGAAGCAGTTTTGTTGTTGGAGAAGCAACTGAGGAGCATCCTGGTGCTCCAGAGCCACCATCCCAGCTGCCTCTCAGAGCCTCCCAAGTATTTAAAGAGAGAAAGAGTGAACTCTCTCTTTTTTTTTTTTTCCCCCAGTCTGGAGGATTTATGGCCTCTGTCATATCCTATGCAGCTTGCTTCGCTTTCCAATAGCGCTCCATTTCCCCTGCCCCCAATTAGTGACTGCAGCCAAGTGGGCCTTGTGGGCCTCGCTATAGACTTTGCTTTTTGTTCACTTGGCTGATGCAAGACACAGAAGGCAATCCCCAAATTTTCCTCCTGGTGAAATGTTGTTGCTAATCCAGCTTCTCCGTCCTTTGCTAGAACAGCAACTCTATTTGCTGTTAATCAGAATTAATCCAGCAGTACATTGGCAAGAAACCTGGAATTTACCAGGATCGGTCCATGATGTCTTAGACACACAGAAATTCATGTCATACTTGATCTGCTCTAATGGTGGGCTGCTGTTGAAAAGACAGGTCCTGTTTTCCCCATTGCAGTGTCAGAGCTGGTAACCCTGCGGCTGGGCAGCCTGATTTGCTAGAAAACCTACCCAAAGGGGGAAAAGGAAGATTAAGAGTTTTTTTGTCAGATGAGTAAGCTGAACTGATTCATCCTGGGTGCACCTGGTTGTTGGGTGGGACTCAGGTTTGGAGGATGGAGCCAGGGATGGGAAGTAGCAGCCCAAGGAGAGCAGGCATCCCGCTCCACCATGGTCAAGGGAGAGATGGGGCATCTCCAAGAATGGGTCTGGTCTTAGGTGGGTTTCATCCCCTTCTGGAGCAATTTCTTTCTCTTCACAGCACTGTAAAGACAACCTGGGGTTTCTGCACTTCTTACTTATGTACCTTAAGCTTCATTGGGTGACTTTGGGTCTTCAGCCCGAACGCCAGCTGCATTTCAGCTGATGCTTTGCCAAATGACATGTTCGGGGAGGCCAAGGGGTGCAGCATGAACAGGGGCGCGTTTCCCAACTCCATCAAACAACGAACGTTCAAAGACCTTCCCCTTGTACCATTTATTAATTAGTCCTTGAATTTGGCTATAGGGATGTCTGGCTTGGTGGTTGCCAGGGCAACCAAAGGTAGCCTAAGTAGCATCCTCTTCATCTCTGCATTCCAGAGGGGGGGACCAGTCACCAAGCAATGAGCTTCCTTCCAGGGCGGGATGCGTTAGCACATCTCCCTTGGGTGGGAACGAGGTGGCAAAGTCTCAGCTGTGGATTGGGGAAGACTAGTGAGAAAAGTCTTTAAGGAAGAGGAGAGGGAGGAAATCAAGTGCAGTGAGAAGAGTGAATTTGCAACAACACCATAACAGGGCTTTCCTCTCTCCCACCCCCCAACCATCAGCTGAGACCTGGGTTTCCTCTGCAGTCTAGTTTTAAAATCAGATTTTAATGGGGTTTTTTTGGCAGGGAAATCTCAATGTGAGGTTTCCACCTGGGTCCTGCCACGCGATGGTGCAGGGGATGAGCAGAGCAGGGAGGAGGTATCGGGGCATGTGCAGGCTCAGGGAGAGATGTGGGATCCGGGGAGAAGGCTAGCACCCTGCTAGGAGCTTTGTCCAACCTTGGCTCCGTTAACCACCACTGGGTCTCCTTGGGGTTGTCTCAGGATATTTGCCATGCAGAAAGGATGAGGAAGATAGATACAAAGACCAGAGCCCTGCAGCCACTCTAGGCACCTGAAACGTGGGGGATGATGCTGCACCCCCAGCAGCTCCTGTTGAAATCAGTGGGTATAACAAGCCCCCCAGAGCTAACAGATGGCCAAAATTTATCCTTGGGATCTCTCCACGCCACAACAGCCGTAGAAATGAAGAGGTCATGGCTGAACCAGCCTGAGAGCAGACTGTTTTCTCCTGGTGGCTTTCCCTTTGCCATCCCAGGTGATGGGGGTGGTGGTTTCTGGCCCAGGGTTTTTCCTCCAGGTGAATCTCCCCGGTGCTGCAGGAGGATAACTCATCTTCATTTTACAAGGGGATACCTTGGCTTCCTGCCTTTGTCAACAGAGCAGCTCATAGGCAGCAATCCAAAGGCAATCCGATGTGGTTTCAAATGCACACTGTACACAAATGAACTGTAAATGCCTGCGGCATGTTTCTTTCCTCATTTCAAAGAGCGCTATCGATTGCTCCATGCGATGATGAAGCATGCTTGTACCTGACTAAGCTCTTCCTTGATTATCTGCCAATGCAGGAGTCTGTCTCTTGGACTGGAAGATGACCGGTACCTTTATTTCTCCTATCTTTTATCAGAGCTATTGGTTAAGTGGCTTGTTAACCTATGAATGCTTCATTGTGCTCCATAAGGGAGTTTTTAACTGGTAGTAATGGATTGCATCTCATCTGCAAAGCAATTGCAGAGCCAGTAAGGGAGAATTTGGAGCAGTGCTGCGAGGAGGGAAGAGGCAATAGATGTGCAAATACCTAAGCTGAGCTTTGTATACTGCATTTCAGCTGCGTAATGTTTCGTGCTTGCTGCTGGCTGGAGCCGTGGATGTTTCAGTGAGAGTCACTGTATCTGCCCACTGCTGGCTGTCAGTTTTGAGGCTGATCCGGGAGGGAATTCCCATGTCAAAAGGTGTTTGAGCAGCTGCATATCAAAGCCCAGTGTTGGCTTTGATTCTTCTCTCAGTCCTTAAACTAGGACTTTGGAGACTGCACTCTTGCGTTTCTTCAGGTGGCCCAACAGGAGCCCATGAAGGTCTTACCAGTGCTCAGAAAGCCAAGTCTCACACTGATGTGTCTTTGGACCTGCCGGGGTCTAATCCAGAGCCAACAGGATGCCATGACGAACTGAGCTGGGCTTTCGAAGGAGAAGTTAGGAGGTGCTTTCTCTGTTGAGACATCAAGTGGGAATAGCCACTGGGTGGGATTTTGGAGAAGAAATACCAGTAGATTGTGCTGACAGTAATGCAGGTACTTCCCTGTAAATGAAACATTTAACATTTGGGTTTTTGCTTTTTGAGTTTCCAAAGAGCTCCCCACTGCTGTAATTTCCCCTGGTAATAAAACATTTCAGTGCATTCCAAAGGCTGCTTCATGGAAAAAAAGTAGTATTTAGTTTAGGAGGGACTGCAGAAGGGAGCAAGCTATGGTCTGTCTGCACAGAACCAGAGGGGATCAGCCTTGCTGTCATTAGCAAAGGGATATCTGGAAATGTGTCTGCAGAAAGGAGCTCTACCCTCTGCGTCCTTTCTGCACACATATGTGTTTTCTCAAGAAACAGTCGAATGGGCTGGGACTAGGGCTCATCTTACTGATTTTCTGTTGTTTCTATAGAATAATGGACCCCAGAGGATTGCGTGTTGGCCTTTAGCAATGCTTTGGTTGCAGGCTCTTTGGCCGGAGTCCCAATTTCTGCTCTCTATTTGCAGGAGGTCTGGGATTTACCACCAGACAAGTCATATCAGTGATCAGGACAATATTTTTACAACGCTTTTTCCCCTTTGCACTTCTTTTGCACATTGGCAAGTAGTGCCTGGTCGGTCTCCTGGGAGGGGAGCAGGGCCAAGAAGACCGTGCTGAAAAGGGAGAGAAACTGCTGCCAAGGGGTGGGTGAGGGAAGGTGAAGTGTGAACTTCTAGGAAATGGTCCTGGGAAGGTGCAAGGGCTGTGGGGAAGGCACCTCAGCCAGATCAAAGGGTGTGTGGGAAAGATGATATTGCAAAGAAGTTAATAAAGGGCTTTTAAACAGTGGTGGGAAAGGTGAGAATAGAGACCAGGGGGCCTGAAGTGGGGATGGGAACACACGTTTAAAGGGGATTTTTCTTTTTTTTTTTTTGCTAAATGAGTGCTTGGCATGTGAGTCTCTGTTTATCACCAGCAGTGTAGCCAAAGAGCAGTGCTGATGGATCTGCTTGCCTGGTTTGGTGGGAGATTTGTTGCCAGCCTCCTGGAGACCTTGTTTGCAAGACATGAGGAGCCGTCACCCATGACTGCAATGAGAACCAACGAGGACAGCCCTTGCTGCCTCTACTGATCTGCAGGATGCTGGCATGCTCCAATTTACCCTCTCCAGAGATGACAGCTAAAGCTTTTTTGGCTGGCTGTTGAAATCACGCAGCTGCTGTTGCCTGCAGTTGTGCAGAGGAGCTGTTAGGATGAGATCTGCAGAGGTCCAGCAAAGCCGGTGAGGTGCAGATCAGCTCTCTTCCTCCCTCAACTGTGACAATGGAGGGACAGAAACGTCTTAGATGGAGAAGGGTCAAAACCTGAGGGGTGGAGAGAGCTCCTTGCTTGCTGGCATCGTTTATCTTGAATATTAATGAATACTTAATGTAATTAGCAAAGACTCCCCAGAGGCTCTACATGAAATAAATTGGCTCTATCCACTTCATGCCTGTGTGGGATGCTGGGCCCACCACAGCAGAGTCTGGGTTAGACTGAGCAGTCCTTGGTTCCTCTGCTTCGGCAGGCAAGGAGCCAAGTGGCTGTTGTCTCTCCTGCCTGTTGTCAGCCCGAGGACGGTTGGTTTAACTCTCTTTTTTAGCCAGCTGACATAAAGCAATGATCCTACTTCTAAATTTGCATCTGAAGTGTAAGCAAGGGAGACATGCTGTCCATTTGGGCAGTAGGCAGCTGGCCTTTCTAGCTGTTCACCCTGGAGGATGTTCTGATGATGCCGTTATCTCTGTCATCTATAGTAAATTTGAATGGAGTTTTGATTTTTCCTTCCCTGATAAGGGTTTTGGACACCTAAGGCTCCCTGGATGCACAGCCTACATGATTTCTCCAAGCTGCCAATGCAGGATCTTGAACCCGGCACTCCCAAATCTCACATGGTTGCCCTGACATGAAGACCTCTGTGTGCTGAAGTTTGCCAGGCTGTAAAATGACTCAGGGTTTGAGCTGTCATTTAGCTTCTTCCATGGTCCAGTCAAAAGGATGCACGTTGGATACATCTTGCTTTAAGGCAGCCTACTGTCCTTACAGCTGATTTGCAGTTGTGTCGTAACTTTGTTATGTCTGCAAAGACTGTTAACCCAATATTTTTTTCTCCATTAAGTTCCCAGTGGGGTTCACAACATGAGAGACAAAGTGTTAGGGATATCCATGCTATTTAAGGGTATACTTAATCTATCCTTTTGGAAAGACAGAGAAGACTGCACGACTCAAACTGTTACATATCTTCAGTAAAGTAATTTCTATTGCAATTAAATCTGTTTTCTTACCATCTTGTTTTCCAGGTCAACAATGCAGTTCCTAGCCTGGTTCAATTTGCTGCTTCTCCTTCCTTGTTTTGGTACCACCAAAACCTGCTTCCCTGGCTGCCACTGTGAAGTGGAAAGCTTTGGTCTCTTTGACAGCTTTAGCCTGACCAAGGTGGACTGCAGTGGAATGGGCTCACACATTGTTCCTGTCCCAATCCCTCTGGATACCTCCTACTTGGATCTATCATCAAACAAACTGGAAACAATCAATGAATCGATGCTTACTGGCCCTGGATACACCACCTTGGTGAGCCTCGACCTGAGCTACAACAAAATTGCCAAGATTTCCTCCACAACCTTCTCCAGGCTTCGGTACCTGGAGTCCTTGGATCTGAGTCATAATTCTCTGGAAGTCCTTCCAGAGGACTGTTTCTCCAGTTCTCCTCTGGGTGACATAGATTTGAGCAATAACAAGCTTTTGGATATAGCTATGGACATTTTTGCTTCAAAAGGTCAAGGAAAACCCCTGAATGTGGATCTATCCAATAATATGCTCAGCACAATTACAAGGCACCGTGAAAAGAACATCCCCAACATCCAGAACTTAAATCTTTCTGGAAACAGGCTAACATCTGTGCCTAATCTTCAAGGGATTCCTCTCCGATACTTAAATCTTGACGGGAACCCTCTAGTCAAGATTGAGAAAGGAGACTTCACGGGGCTGAAAGATTTGATTCATTTATCCCTCAGCAGCCTGCGTGGCTTTGGAGAGTTATCTCCTTATAGCTTCAAGGAACTACCAGCCCTCCAAGTTCTGGATTTATCCAGCAATCCCAACCTGAAGTCACTGACTGCTGAAGTTATCTTAGGTCTGAACTCCCTACAGGAGCTCAACCTCTCTGGGACAGGCGTGTCATCCTTGCCAAAGACTGTGCTGAAATACCTGCCTTCCATCAAAAGCATCACCTTGGGGAAGAACATACAGTGTCTTAAGACCATAAAAGAAGGACAGTACCACCGACAAATTGGGCTGACCAAAAAAGAGGTCCTCAGTTGCCACGACAGTCATGGGTCCGTAGCAGCAGCGCCTTACGTTTCGTGATGAAAGCTGGGGAGAAGGGGTGGGGAAGGGAGGGTGGGGGGCCATGGGATTTGTACAGGTGTCGGACTGAGATGGCTTGCAGTGTGCCTTTTGTAAAACTGTCAATAATTTATATATTTGTATATGCCAATACTTGATTGTTTGTGGATTTTATAAACTCTCAAATCCTGGCCCACATCATCTGCAGGCTCCAGATTTTGCCCAGTGCGTTGAGGTCCTGCGTGCAGGCCATTAGCTCAAGAGCGGTGATGCTGGACAATGGGGACCAAGCTGCTCTGCAAGTCCCAGGGCAGAACAGCCGCTCTGGAGCAAACCTTCATGCCCCAGGCACATTTGTAGGAGCAAAGCTATGTCTCTCCAGACCACACACCAAAATGTACTGACTCCGTAGCTGCTTGCTTACAAACCCACGCATCATCCTTTTTTTAATTATTACTCCCCAAGAAGTGCCTTCTGGATGTTGCCTTCATTAGCAGCACCCTGTTCCCTGTCGTGCACTTTCAGTCTTGAAGAAACATTTCCAGACAAACCTGAATACAGGGTGCTCCTAATGTGCTGTTTTTTACATGTTATTTGCATAGGTGTGCAATGAACATTAAGTTGAGAACTTTTCCCACAATTTTCTCCCTATTTTCCCATCTCGATCCTTTTCACATCAAATTACTTCAGGTCCAACCTTGGCAACCTCCTGTCTTTCTAACCTTAGTGAGCTATGGCTCAGAGATGATGTGCAGCAGAGCAAGGAAAGCAGAGGGGTTTGCCAACAGCCGCATCTCACCCAGGAACCAGCCTCTGATGAAGCAAATTAACTGAGCTGCAAAGTGAAGAGATCATGTAGCCTAGCTTAAAAAAAAAAAAAATCCCTCTTCCCTTTCTGGGGAAGCTTGGAAGAAGTGTTGACAGGGATTCTCGTCTTGATGACCTTATCAAACCAAGAAGCAGACCCAGAGGACGTGAGTGTAAGCTGTTTCCATGCCGATGTCTCCCATCTGAACACAACATCTGCGACTCAGCTGGGCTCCTGTGAGGCAATTTCCAGTGCCGAAACACTCTCCAGAACATGCCAGGAGAAGAATTAACACTGATGCCTGTGACCCTGGCACACTTTGCCTATCAGGGGAAAGATCTTGGGGTTTTTCTTCCAGAGTTCTGGCTTTTCTTTCTCTCCCATAGCTCCTTGGCTGCCAACCGAAATCTGATAAAAAGCCTGGTCCTCAGAGATTTACTCATTTTTTCCTCTATTGCCGAAATGCTGGCAAAGCAAAGGGGAGCCCCTCTCATCCCCCTTCTTCTCCAGGCTAGAAGAAAGTGGGGGAAGGCAGCACAGCTTGACTCAATGTCGTCTGTGAAGCCTTCACCCTGCTTATAAGGGCTCCTGCAGTGGAGGTCTGGTCCACATCTGGCACGCTCTGTCCTGGGGATGGGAAGGGATGTTGAGGATGGGGATCCTGCTCGGGTTGGTGTGCAGCTTGGTCTCTAAACCCAGCCTTGCATCAGGGCAACCTTCCATGTCTGAAGCTGGTTTAGGGAGGTCCATGCAAAGGTGATGCAGATATAAACCCATTCCACAACCCTTCTTGGGCGTGTTGGGAGGAGCTCAGGCTTTGTCTTTGGAAACCCCACTGCCCAAAGCAGCTGTCTCCAGGGATGGTTGAAAACCACTGAGCCCATAAAAGCCAGAGTCAACACCTCACTTTGGATACTGAAATCCCTCTCCCACATTTTCATCCGTCTTCTTTTCAGTGATTTGTTTACGGACCTTAGGGTGGGATTTTAGCCCTTTCTTTCAGTGCTGGAGATTATCCTCCTCTGCTGAGCCTTTGCAATGCTCGACCAGCCTTCACAGTCACAAGAAACATTGATTTTTCTTAAAAAGGCAATGGGACTGCCTACAGGCAGGGATCTGGAGGGGAACAGCAACTAACTGCAGTGCAAGACGGGGGCAGTTTGGGAGGGAGGAGGTGTTTTTTAGTGGATCTTGCCTTTTTAAGAGAATTCTTTTCTGCTGGCAGAAAAAGTAATTTTTAAAAAAGTTGTTTAATTTTATAAGTCTGTGCATAGATGAAATGTTTCGAGGATCACATACCGTCAAAGTTACTGTCTTTGCGCCACTGTGGTAAATTTAAAACCCAGTGTGACAATCCAGTTGAAGACTGCAAGATTTCCTTGTGTAATCTCACGTTAGCTGCTAGCTAAATAAGTATTAGCGAAAGCTGGCAAATACCATTGCTGTGTTAGTTTGTTTTTTTTAAAGAACCTCTGCAGCATTGTAAGGCTTTGTGATTACTCACAATATAATAAAAAGTGGTTTGGAGGAGAATAAACCCAGATCCCCCAGATTTATTGCCTTAGTGCTGGGAGAGCAGCAGCTGTCACTGGGTCTGAAATGCAACATGGCTTCTCTCCTTGCTCTGCTCAGCCCCACCAGCCTCACGAGTGTTGCATCTCCAAACTGGGGGCAGGATTTGTCCTCACTGGCAGAAAGGCTTCAGAGCTTCACTGGCTGACTCAAAGGAAATTATGGACATGTGGCAGTGAAGCAGCACAAGCGTATCTGGAGCAAATTTCCAGGATCTGCTCCAAAGGTTGTCAGAGATGGTGGGGATCTCTTCATGGATTTGGCCAATCTGGGACATGGTCTGCTAGGGTTGAAAGACTGGATTTGCAGAGTGGGTGATGCAGGGAGAGCCAACGAGCTGTTTCACAAGACCATGGGGGTGGGAGGAAGAAAATGGGTACAGGCGCGATGCCACGGCACGGAAAGCTGCACGCTGCAGACCAAAGAGGTTTCAGTGGTGAGATACATGTGGTCCAGCTTCGGCACCGCTCTCCGAGGAGTGGGGGCTGCTGCGTGGAGGGCTAAGAGCATGCAGAGCCATTGCAACTAAAGAATAAATAGAAACATCTCAGGAGGGCTTTGCCTGCTCTTAAATAGCAAATTTAATTTTAAGCACTTCTAGATGCTGTGTATAAAAGTGATGCAAGCAGACACCCAGTGAGAAAACTGCCCCAGGGAAGCTGCAGCGTTCCTGGTCCTCCCAAGCCTGAAGGAACAACTGCATCTTCCATCCAGGCAGGCTGCCTGGAAGAGGCTGTTGGTTCTCCATCTGCCTCCCAAAACTGCCCTGTCCTCTAGGACATCATGCAAAGTACAGACTATAACCTGCAGGTAGGCATCTCCAGGAGAGGCCAGATCCTGCTCCCAGCACTGGGATGGGATCCCTCCTTTCCTGGGAGAACAGGCTCAGCTGGAGTGGTGGAGGGTGTCCTGCTGTTCTGGTCTTCCAGGGGATGGACACTGTCCAGGGAGCAACAGGTCTGAAGCTGGCTTCTCCCACTTCCATGTGAATGCCCCACTTATATGATGCTCCAGCGCTGTGCTGGACCTTGTCCCTCCCAGTACTCCTTTGCCCCTTGCCTTAACTTCTTCTCATTTTGCTATTTATTTATTTATTGCTGTTATTTACATAGCCTTTCCGAAGCCGTCTGCATGGGAAGAAGCATGCAAACCTCCATCAGCAGCTTGAGCCCCTGCGTCGCCCACACACATGTCCCTCTCCACCACGGGACCCAGACACCTGAAACACAGCACTGATGTCCCCAGAGAGGAAAAGGCACATGGTGGCTTCAAGCTTGGAAAATTTGAGGAGGCCCTCATGCCAGCTTCCTGAAGCTGCTGTCAGCTTGATACCATGGTGCGATGGACTAAACCCTGGTGTCAGACATTGCCCGAGCCACCTGTGCCAGGAAAGCCAGCCAGGCTGGTTAGCTGAAAGCTCTGGCTGTCTCCAGGACCAGCTCAGCTCTGCGGCCGGATACGTTTGCCCTGGCAAGCAAGATGGGTGTTTTAATTAGAGGCTGAGTATTTTTAGAAGCAGGAAAACCTCAGCGGAGGCTGGGCAATAAGGATAGGCTGGGTTAGGGAGGGGGAAGAAGTGGCTGAGCTGGCGTTTGCTTGCAGCACTCTGTCTCCTGGAGGGTTATCAGCATCTCACCCACTTTCCAGCATCTTGGAAAAGACACCGAGGATTGCTTCCCTCCATCCGCCTCATGCCCAGGGCAGCATAGGAGAACCTTCTTCACTTTATTTAAAACGATGCACCTCTTGGTATCCAAAAGCTTCCATTTTCTCCTCGACGGTCTGTTGGAGCTGTTTCTCCTGGCTGTCAGCTCTCAGCCTACAGAATTCCCTCGCTGACTGATTATGTGACTGACTTCATAGCAGCAGTAGGTGCCGTCCCTTTTAAAAATAGCTGCTCCTCTGTACATTTGCCATTTTGCAGGAGCTTTTTATTTCCAGCACGTTTGTTCCACACACCCTGGCTTGGTCAGGCTGGAAAGCGCAGATGAACTCTTGCCATGCCAGAAAATAATGCTGCATGGCTGGGCATAATCCTTCTGGCTGCCCTGGGATCTGCCTCCTGGGAAAGCTTTGGTGCAGCAAAACCCTCTGCCCCATGCATGTTTCTAGAGGCAGCACCGTAGCATTATTCCTGCTCCATCACCCCTGAGACATCCCCTTCCTTCCCTTTTTGAGTAGACAAGTAGACCTGGGAACCTGAATAAAAGGTGGAAAATTGGAGCTGAAACTAGGCCATCAGATAAATCCTTTCCTGTAATAAGCAGGGAGTTGAAGCACCGGCCCTTAATCACAGCCTTTGTTTCCCAGCATTTGTATGCCTGTGTGCACCCATCCCTTAGCGCCAGAAAAAACCCGCCCTCCTTCTGCCCCATCCCCACCCCTGCACTGCTTTTCATTAATGGCATTAAAATAAAAGTGGTTCATTCTGCCATGGAGGAGCACCCCGGAGGAAGCAGCAGCCTGCTGTGTCAGGTGCTGAGCATCCTTCACAAAAACCCCTGCCAGCTGCAAGGGGGTTTGGGCAGGGGGATGTGCTGCCACCCTGCCCAGCTCCATCCCCTCCAGTGGTCCAGCCTCCACTCTGGGTGCACCCCAGGGGGATGAATCACACTGAAAAAACCCAAATTTTTGCTCCTGGAAACTTTCCCACCACTGTGGTGATGTCCTTTAACCCCTGCCGCTGCCTGCCTGGGCCTCTGCGCCACGTGCTCCCCTCCTCTTCCTCGTTAGCGGTGGATGTGTGTCACTGCGCTTGCTGGTAATTGACTGGGGCCGTGCTGGGAATTTGAACCTACATTTCAAAGAGATCATTAACCTCCTTTTCCTTCTCTTTGAACTGCTTCGCTTATTGTAGGTTAAAGGAAACACACGACTTCTTCCTCCCAGAGTCCCTTTTGATGGGTGCCCAGCACAGTAGAGCTGGTGGTTTTTTACCAGCGATGATGTTGGCAGTGGTATGCTGTTAAGTGGTGTGCAATGATGCATTTTGGTGAGATCAAGCTGCCCCTTGATTTCAGAGGGGATTGCAGGTAAAGCAATGGTTCAGAGATGGCCAAGGGACTGGTAGAGGCACGTAACATTGCTGTCCCAGCAGTATGTGGCAGGGTCTCAGCCAACAGAGGACCAAGGAAGGGCCACACGTTATGGGTCACTCACACAGAAACTAGGTTCAAGCCCCTCTACCATGCTGGACCTTCTGGGTGGGCTTGGGCACATGAATGACAACTTTTCTCAGATGTGTTTCCATGGGTGGTTTAAGTTACCTTGTGACTGCAGAGCAGCAGAGCGAGGTTGTCCTGACCTTCCTTTCCATTACATCAAAGCCAGCATTTGTGCAGCCCTCCACTGTATCAAAAAATAAAAAAGATGACCAGTTTTCAGACAGATCAGGGAGCTGAACCAACCCATCAGGTGGCCATGCAGCCACTAGCAGAAATGTAAGGCAATAGCACAAGGCCCTGCACAATGAGCACTCTGAGTCCTCTTCACAATAATATCTGGACTCTAAGAGTGATGTCTGCATCCATTTTTGGTCCAAAACAGGTGGACTGAAGGCTCCCAACTACCTCTGAGCATCTTGCCTGCTTATAACCTATAACTTGGCCCTGGTTGGGCTGCTATGAAGATAAATGTATGTAGGACTGTGAGGCATTGGGCTATTAGATTAGACAATGTCCTGAAAGACAAGCTCTGCATCACTAGAGTTGACATGTGCATTGGTAGGTCTCCATTGGCAACCGGGGTCATCCTTGGTCCTATGGTCCTAAAATCGTTGCATTGTTAATGATGCTTGCTCAGCTCACAGTTAGCTATCCTCGTTGCCCCCATGGTAGATGCTCTACCAAGCATCTCTGAGGGGCTGGAGTATGTTCAATACCCATCTTGTTCAGTCAGTCTTTGAGAGGAACTATCTCAACACCTTCTCCTCACCACCTGGGACGGGACCAGGTATGATGGGAAGGAAGAAGGTCAGGGATGGAGTAGAGCTCTGGCACAACCCCAAAACTGAATTTGGGGTCCTTCATGGGACACACACCTCTATGGCTCTGATGAAAGCCACAAGGCCTGAAGCTCTTTCCAGCCAGTGCTGGTTTTCACCTCATTTTGACTTCATTTCAGCTGCCCTTGAATTTGGAAGGCAAGTCTTCCATGTCCTCCTGGCTCTACTACTGTCCCTAATTCAACCACACCAGGCTGTTAAGTCCCCTTCTGCCAATGATTGTCTTTACCTTTTTGTAGGACTCATCCATACAATAATTATCACAGCTCAGAAAATCCCTAGATTTCAGCTAAGCCCTGCTCACTGACCAAATCTAAGCTCTTAGCTTCAGCTATTGTGAGGGAGAGCACATCAGTATAAACCTCAGTCAAGCATTTATGCTACTATCTCCTACCTCATGGTTGCAATGAAGTGCATCTAGTTACCACAGGTCAGCCAGCATTCATAAAACCTCATTGCATTGTTCAAACATCTGAGAATTCATATTAAAGCATAAATCAATCTGTGCTGCTCCATAACCTTTAGGATATTTCTGAAGAACAATATTCTACAGTCTTTTTTTTTGCTTTACCCTTACTCACTGTCATCATTTCTTTTATCGCTTCAGTGATTACAAAACCTGAAAAAATGGATAGATTTATTTGTTGGAAGAAGAAGAACTGGGCATCTCTGGATGTAATTCTCAGACCTGCTAATCCACTGTCTCTGTCTAAGGTAAGAAACTTCTGAAGAGGGAGTAGCTTTTCTTGTGAGATATGCCAAAGGAAACAGATTCTTGTTTGGTGCAGTCTCTTTTGCAGGAACACAAAGGGCAAGATTTTTCCCTATTTTGCTACTAATCCTAATCAGCAGCATAAAAATTCTCCATTTCCCCCAGAAGTATTTGTTTATAGATTTTTTTCTTATTTAAATTTTTTGCAAAGTGATTGCTTCTCTTAAAAAAAAAAAAAAAAACAAAAAACCACTCAACAGCTGTCTGTTTGTCATAGTGCCATCTGGGACCTGCATCCTAGAGACCACAGAGGTGAAAATCCCCTTGAATAAACAGCAAAGGAGAAGGGCACAGAACATGTCCCTGTGATATCCCACGGGAAATGCCTGGGTAATCCATGGTGCCAATTGTGGCACAATGCTGTTTTTACCACTGTTTCTTAAATGTCCTGTGGTAGCATCCTCAGCCTCCCAAGACCAACGCTCCTCCACAGCTAAATTGGGAAGGATCCTGCCCCAGAGATCTTTCAACCAGAGAAGATCTCCAAAGAGGACACTATTACAGAAATATGGAAAGATTAGGACTGTGCTTCAGTCAGTTTTCCCAAAGTCTCATCACAAAGCTGTATTTTTCCTTGGTCGCTCTAGGAGCCCACATCTGGTCCATATCTGCTTGCTGTAAGATTGCCCTAATGGTGTGTCAAGCCTTTCGACATGTCCAGTGGGCTTCTTCCTTTGGAGGCTATTTCACAGCTGGGTTTGAATTCACCCGTGAGACACCTTTTCACCCAAAAATATTCCCCATAAGAATATTCTTGTGTCTACTTTTGCTCATCAGCTGTTTCTACATTCACACAGAAGCAGGCCAGTCTCTGCTCCACAGGAGGAATGTAGACACTTGGTGATGCCAGGGAAAAAGGTGCTTGCTGTTCTGGGAAAGGGCACTACCAGGCTCACAATGGGTTTGGGTTTCATTGCTTTGGGGGAAAAATAGTGCTTTTCTGCAGCGGCTCTGCAAATACTTTTTGCTGAGTTTCAGCAGCCCCAGAAAAGCAGTGATAGGTCCTTCATGCATGCAGAACAACCCCCAGTCACAGCCTGCAGTCCATGGGCAACCAATTTAGGTGGGCAAAAGCTCTGTCTGGAATCACTTCAGCTTCCCCCTTCCTGAAGCTAAAATCATAGCTATAAAGTGTGTGTTGCACTGGCATCCCAAAGCAGAGTGGAAGCACCACAGCTGGTGGGGACCCCATGCTAGAGTCACCAAGAAGGTATTTAAATTATGGTAACAGCCCCAGCAGCCTGATGGAAATGAGGTGGTAATTCCTTCATTTTCTTTCTTCAAGCCACAGCAGAAAAGAAGGGCCCCAGGACAACCCTTGTGTCAGGACATGTCCCCATTTTGGTGCCACAGATCCCTGCGTTATCTGCTGCAGAAGAGAAGCTGGTTGCCCCGTCTGAAGCAGCAGTTTCACATGGCAGAGCAGAGCTGTGCAGTTTCCAGCAGAGCTCTAGAGCCAGCCAAGCACCATTAGCCTAGTTTTTCATCCAAGCAAGGAAGTCCTGGCTCCTGGCAGGCTTATTAGCTTTGGCACCAAGCTCAGCTGACACCTGGCCAAGGCATTCTGGCTGCAGCTGGACCTGTCTGGCTTCTGTCCCACCAGCTTGGGTCTCTCCTCATCACACTTCCCTACTCTCTTGGTTCAGCATGGACAGAGCAATCTCGTGCGCCTGCCCAACCGAGCAATGGGGATAGCTACAGACTTGGGAGTTAGAGGGGCTGTTCAAACTCCACACCTCTTCGTATATCCAAAGATCCCTGAGATTCAAACACTTCCTTGCAAAGCACTTGGTTGTTCAAGAACAGAGATTTCCCTTCCATCTGACAAAGGTGGTGCTGGGCACAAGCAGGGATGAGCAATTTGCTGTATTTGCTTTTACTGCTTATCTTCCCTCCTTCAAACTCAAGATATGTTTGAAAGCCTACAAGAAAGCTTCATGGCTCTTCCCAGGGATTGAACTAATCTCATAAGCAGTTGGAAGAGAGGACAAAATCCCAGAAGTTGACAGGCTCTGGAGATGCAGTACATCATAGATCTTCCCTAATGGTTGCAAAAATGTACACTTTATTTCTTAACCCCCTTCGTGATTGCTAGGGAGAGAGAAAGCCTGCGTCCATGGCAGTCCTGCTACACACCCACCTCTTTTCTCTCCTGGCCTCTTCCACCAGAGTAGTCCTGGGCAGAAGTACCCTTGGGGTGGCCGAAAGGATTGTCTCTGCTCTAGGAACCCAAAGCAAGGTATCACATTGCTGTCCCTGTCACAGTGCCTGCCCCATTGCTGTCCCCATCAGAGCCAGCACATGTCTGGGCAGGGACTCTTTCCAGGGCTGCTTCCACCATACAGCAAAGACACTGAGAATATCCCGTCCCTCACACCCTCAACTCTGTTCACATGCATACAATGTGTGAAGGCCATAGAAATGCTCCTATACATGGGGAGGTTTGCTTTCAGCATGGGAGCTCTGGGCAGGCGGGATGCTAAGGGCTAACAGCATACCCCAAGCTGTTTGCTGCATCCACATTGCTCTGTTATAGATAAATCCCAGCATCTTGGCTCAAGTCCTAGAACCAGGGGCCTCAATGACCAGCTCACTCATGGCATCAGCTTTGCATCAGCCAGATTTACACTTTCTGACAGGAGCGTGTCTCCATTGCTTTTGCAGACCTGCAGCAACAGAGGTGCCGTATCCTCTCTAAAGAAGCAAATTTTAGCCTTTATTTTGCCATTCTCATCATAGAATTATAGAATCATGGAATGGTTTGGGTTGGAAGGGACCTTTAAACATCATCATTGCTCAAAACCTCATCCAACCTGACCTTGAACACTTCCAATGATGGGGCATCCACAACTTCTCTGGGCAACCTGTTCCAGTATCTCACCACTCTTATCATAAAAAATTGCTTCCTTATGACTCATCTAAATCTACTCCCCAGCCTCTAACCTGAATCTTCAGCCTGAGCAGGTGACTCCTTGTCCTTACCCCCACAGATGCAGAGACGAGGTCACGAAATTAATGACTGACAGGCAACAACGCTGCATATCAGCTCTGTTTGAACTGCTGAGCCCCTGCTGAAAGCTGGTTCCCTCGTTAACCACTTTGCAGCACCAGGCACAGCCTGGGATGCAGCAGATAGCATTTTTATCAGCTTTTCGAGACATTAACTGCAGGACCTGCTCTTCTCCCAGGCACCTGCTGCGCGCTGCAGGTTAAACAGGGAGCAGGCAGCATGAACAGAAAAAAAAGGGGATGTTCTGTTGGGAGGAGATAAGGACAGAAATTGCCCCATGATGGTGACCTTGGACAGAAATTGCCCCATCACTAGGTAAATAGTGCTGTCAAGAGGCAGAGCTTCTGCTAGCTCCAGTCAGGATCTCTTTGGACTGGGACAGGCAGAAGTGAGGCTCAGGTGGGGCTTGGGGTCTGGTTAGAGTGGCAGCCTGTGGATCAATCCCCTTCACAGCCACTGCAGCAAAGCGGTGCTGCCAACACACCGAACTGCCAAGGGGGATGTCAGGGCGACATGACTTATTGCTGTCTGTTCCAGAGTTGAGTGCATTCATGGGGGAAAAGAAGTGATTAGATACCAGTTCTTTCTGTAAATATTGATACCTCTTCTGGCCTTGAGACAACTTTGTCAGGACGACATGCCACTGCACCTCCTTGTAGTGGTGAGTACCAACTCTGCTGCCAGAAGGAGGGTCCAGTGTTAGCATCATCACGGATGCAAGTCATTCATTACAAAATATAAAGCACAACAAGCCTCTGGGCATTCCCAAAGAAAAAGCCTGGAGATCTAGTGTGTGCATCCACAGATCATTTTGTCAGGCAGCGCCCGCAAATTTCCTGTGACACCTGTGTTGACAAGAGTCAGCTAGATGGCCAGAGAAGTAGCATAGCCACCAAATTCATCCATGCAAAGAAATGGCACTTCACCAGAGAAGAATGCATCCATCAGGGCTAAAGGCAGGGGCACTGGGAAATGAAGGGGACCACCCACACTCTTTCTGCCCTGACGGCAGGCAAAAGCCCTTTCCTCCTGATGTATCTTGTCCAGGAGGACTGATTTTGCTGGGAACAGAGAAGGAGTTGTAATTAAGATTCAGCCCTTGACTCAAGTTAACTTCTTTCTGGCAGAAAAGTTTAGGTAAGCATGGGTGTGAACTTCTTTAAAACCAGTTTAGATAGATCCTTGATGGGGCATGACAGTCTGGCTTGGGCTCTGAAAGCTCCAGGCCTGAGGTTCAGAGGCATCTTTTTACAAATTTCATACATCCAAAAAGAGCACAAGGTCAGGACTAGGCTGATCACTGGATGTGCTCAGCAGGATCACAGCCAGTGACTCAGAAATCCCTGACAGATCTCTCTAGTCCCTGTTTGGAAGAAGGCATCGTGACGAGGGGGATGGAGCAGAAAGCTAACCATCTGCAGCAAGGGAGAACTATCTGCTGTAATGACATCTTTCAAATCCATAGGCCTGGATAACTCACTGCCAGGAGCCATCAAGAAATGACCTGAAGAGTCATTGACATTAAATCTAACAAGTCTTGGGGAACCTCAGGGAAGAGGAATGGGCTGGCACAGGGCCTGGGTCATGGCAACGTGGGCAGAGGAGAAGGGGACAACCAGAAGGGTGAGCACCATCAGTTCTTAGCAAAACAACAGAGCAGTTAATTTGGGATTTCATCAATGAGCTTGTAATCTCGACGAATACACATATGTCTATAAACACAGTCAGATGGCAGAGCAGAAAACCTTCATCAGCATTCATCACGTTTCAGCCTCTGAGCCTCTGCTGATAAAGGCAGCTGTGGCGGTTTAGTACATCACAGTTCCTCCAAGACATTCTGCTTTTTTTCCTTCTAAACTGCATTAGATGAGATTACCAAAACATGCATTAAATGGTGTCAGAACTGGCCCTCTGACAGACCTTGAAACGTGGCTGTAAAGGGATGAGGTTATAACCCTTTTTTCACCAGAGATGGCTTAATGTGGACAGCAGTGGAGAAGCAGATGGAAGCAGGTCCAGGCATGGAGGATTAAAGGCCTCAAAGCCCAGAGGCAGGTTCAGGAGGATGGGCTGGGGAGGAGGCACTGGAAGAAGGTGCAGAAGGACTTTAAGGGGACTGAGAAGCAGACAGGGTTTGCGGGAGCAGTTCAAAGGTCTGTGGGATGGGAAACTTACTGGGCTGATAAATAGGTGCATCCACAGAAGGAGAGAGAGTCAAAGGGATGTCAATCTGGAGGGCAAATACCCCATCAGAACATATTTCACCCCTAAAGGGTGAGAGACTGCCTTGAAGTGCAGTGAGTTGGGGATGGTGAGACCCGGCCAAGCTGATGTGCCAGAAGAGGGCCACAAAGGTCTCGGGCATCCAAAATGAAGAAAGGTCCTGCAGAAAGGACACCTTCTTGCCTTAGTAGACAGTAGGCTAGGGCTGCTAGGAGGTGACGGGTCAGTTCTGCTGGCCACACACCAGAGGCTGGGGAAATAGCAGAGGGCCAGGGATTAGATGCACTACCCGTCAACATAAAGATTTAGGAATGTAACCATCAAAGAGAAGGCTGAGAGGGATCATTACATATGGGTATTTACATAGGGGAAAGCTGGCTGATAGCGAGGCAGAGAAGGGGAGGGTCTTCAGCCACGCTGATAAGGGGAATAAGAAGACATGATGGGTGGAAGATAGCACTAGATTAATTCAGCCTTTGAAGTGGACACCAACTCACTGCTATGAAGGCAATTAAATATTGGAACAGCTTATCAGGGAGGCTGCCGAGTCACCAGTCCTTCTTATGTTGAAATAAAGATTGGGTATCTATGAAAGGAGATGCTCTAATCCAATTTCTGGGAAAAATCTATTTTCTGTATACAGAAGATGAGATAAGATGATCCTCGTGGTGGCTTTTGACTGTGCAGTCTGTGAATTTAGGAAGAGTAAACTCCCCTGTATAAGGATCCATCTTCATCTGGTACATGACGTGTCAGGCAAATCAAGGGGAAATGCATAACACAGGCTGAGATCCCAGCTCAAGAGCATGAGGCCAATGCTGGGAAGAGAGCTCAGAAATTCCTGGCTCTTATCCCGTTAGCCTACTGGAAGATAGATAAGCCTCCACATTTCTTCAAACCTCATATGAATCACAGAACTACTTAGAGGTTTTTGGTTTTGCCTGGTATTTATATTGCAACAGCAATAAAGAGATGCAGTCTGACTGTGCTAAATTGATAGGGGTGGAAAGGTGTCCTCTGCCACAACAATGTTTAAAATCTTGCTGAGGACATGAGGCAAACAAGAAAGGACTCACCTGCCACTTGGCAGTGACAGCCTGCACAGTCCTCCAACTCAATGAGATCATGCAACCCATTCCTCCGTGCCAGAAACAGAAGAAAAGCAGGCAAACCTTGAAAGAGCAGATAAAAAGAGTGGTTGTGGTGGAGAAAGGGGTGCAAGCCCCAACAGGATGAGGCCAAAGCCAGGATCTATCGACACAAGTCAAACTTCTGGATGGTGTCATCTCCAGGGAAGAGAATGGCCAAGAACCACCAAGAATAAGGGCTGGGAGTCATCCAGCCACCTGGAGAAGTGCCCAAATACACCAGACGGAGCAACTCTTGCAAGTGCCTGTTTCTTCTCGCTCACTTTAAAGGGAGACATTAACATTTGAGACATCAGAAGTCAGGTGAGATTAACTCCAAAGACCCAGAAGAGGCCCAGACTGAAACAGTCAGAGCAGCAAGATATTTCTCTAAGGCAAAGGGCTCTCTCTGACTCAGTTTCTCAGCTGTGAAAAAGGACTTTCAATATAATCTGTCTAGAATAATCTACATCCCATCTAATGAGAAAAGGGAATTTCAGAGGGACTAAAACTGCCTGCGAAACCAGGTTGCTGTGTGGCCTCGTATGTCGGCTGGGGAGGATGCTCGAAAATCCCATTCCAGCAGTGTCAGAAATGAAGTGCAACCAAAAGTCCAGGCTGGTGTTTCCCTTTTTTTTTTTTTTTTAAGTTCTTCTTTTATGATGTATCTCAAAGGGGGCAAAAAAAGAAGAAAAAGAAAAAAAGGTAAAGCTAAGACATGCTAAATAATCCAGAATAAAAATAAAATGTTTCATTATGGACAGAAAGGGAACATTGAGCATTAAGCTACAATGAAGTCACTTTAGGTGTTTTTTATTATTTGGTGGGGTTTTTTAATCATTTCGCTGAAACCCCCTTGGAAGACCCCTTTTGCTTCAAACAAACAGAACTGTTTTTTTTTTTTTTATCTTGATTTTGGTCACTGAACCACAAAATCCAATTTCAGTTCAGGTCTCTCGGGGAGCCCTGGGTGTTGGTGATAGAGAGGCTCCTGTTCACTACGCATCCCTGCGCAGGCAGAGCAGAGAGAAGATGAAGCAGTCCTAGTGAACACACACACACTTACCCCACTGCAACGATTGGGGCATGTGGGGTTTCCATCTCTCCTTCTTTCTCTGCTGTCTCAGGTCCCTGCTCCCAATGGGAACAGGATCCTTTTAACCCTCTCCTGCATGATGCTGCATGGATCCTGCCTCCCATGGGCTGAACCGACTGCAAGGTGACTCTGCTGCCTACAGGGCCTGATCCAGCTCTGCAGTGACAGGGCAAAAGCGATCTTGCAAATGTTGAGGGGTGACCATGCCACATCACCAGGGGTGGGCCTGGTGGGAAGGAGGGACAGATAAAAACGTTCATTGGCCAGATCAAATGTCCTCCTCACTGTCCCAGGAAATGCCTGAGAAAAGGGTGAGCACAGGTGCTGTTTCCCAGAGAGATTTCCTCGACTCCAGACACATCCCTGGTTCCTCAAGAAGCTCCTAAGCTGCAGGTGGTTTCTAGCAGCCCTCAATGGATTTCTCTTCGTGAACCTGACCGGTCTGCCTTTGAACCTGTGTGACTTTTTCACACTGCCATGGTTCTGCAGCAAGGAAGTACTCATTGCATGAAGAACCACCTTTTTATTAGAGAGCGAGAAAGAGCAGAAGAAAGAAGTAATGAAGAGAGAAGAGAGGAGAGGAGAGGAGAGGAGAGGAGAGGAGAGGAGAGGAGAGGAGAGGAGAGGAGAGGAGAGGAGAGGAGAGGAGAGGAGAGGAGAGGAGAGGAGAGGAGAGGAGAGGAGAGGAGAGGAGAGGAGAGGAGAGGAGAGGAGAGGAGAGGAGAGGAGAGGAGAGGAGAGGAGAGGAGAGGAGAAGAAAAGAGAAGAAAAGAAAAAAGAGAAGAGAAGAGAAGAGAAGAGAAGAGAAGAAGAAAAGAAAAGAAAAGAAAAGAAAAGAAAAGAAAAGAAAAGAAAAGAAAAGAAAAGAAAAGAAAAGAAAAGAAAAGAAAAGAAAAGAAAAGAAAAGAAAAGAAAAGAAAAGAAAAGAAAAGAAAAGAAAAGAAAGAAAAGAAAAGAAAAGAAAAGAAAAGAAAAGAAAAGAAAAGAAAAGAAAAGAAAAGAAAAGAAAAGAAAAGAAAAGAAAAGAAAAGAAAAGAAAAGAAAAGAAAAGAAAAGAAAAGAAAAGAAAAGAAAAGAAAAGAAAAGAAAAGAAAAGAAAAGAAAAGAAAAGAAAAGAAAAGAAAAAGGAGAAAAGGAGAAAAAAACTAGCCAAAAGCACTGCCCCTGTAACTCCTTCTCCATCCAGGGCTTTCTGCCACAGCAGAGATGAAATTACAGCGCTGGAGGAAACTCAATGAAATAATGATTACCCTCTGGATTTAATTAGCACAGAGCTGAGGGGGTGTTGAAGAAGCATGTCTGTGCATCAAAACATTCCTCATGGCGCCGGGGAGCTCAGACCCAAACCGCTTGGGCCTGCCAGGTGCAAACCAGGCATGGAGGGCAGAGGCCTGGCTGTTTGGTCCCTGCCTGTGGTGCCAAGCCAGGCCAGGGCACGTGCCTCAGCAAGGACATGGGGTTGGGGATGGTCCTTCAACCCTCAGATGGGTCCATGGCTGGAGGACCATGGTTGATCCTCCAGAACTTTGTCATGCTGTGCACTGCACAAACCTATCAAGGGAGACATCCCTCGTCCCAAAAGATCAGGTGGTGATGGAGGGAAGATCAACCCATCATGGGGCTTCACGTCCTCTGTCTTACAAGGCACAACCCTCTTTCTCCAGGGAGAGATAAGTTTCCTCCCCATGCCAAAAAGCCACCAGTTATTGACACTTCACAGTGAACTGGGATGAAGTAGGGAGGTATTTCCATGCTTGAGGCATGGAAGAACCAGCCCTGAGCCATCTGACCTTCTCCAGCAACGAGGTGGGGAAAGGGCAAAGGGGCTGGGAGGGCTGCGAGAAAGCCCCAGACATGGAGCAGGGCTGTGATGGAGGCCCAGGAGGCAAACACAACCTCCACCTCCTGACTGAGGGTCCCTCTGTGTTTGCAGAAAAACCCTACTGGGAAAAGCTGATTTCCCCCTCCTTTTGGCCACAGGCATTTTGTTTCTGGTGCAGGACAAGACCTCAAGTGAAGAGTGCTCAAGGAACCAGCATGCCCAGGGAGTCCACAAAGGCAGTTATCCCCAGGTGCTTGACTCTCCATGTTCTCCAAAGCCAGTGTCATTATCTTCCTTTTACTGATGGGGAAACTGAGGCAGAAAGCACAGAGCTAGGATCATAATGTACCCATAACACCTCCCACAACATATGGTAGCATCAGAAATAAGTTCCTGCCTGTTCATTCCCAATGGACACCCTGCAAGACCAATCCTGTATTATAAGGGTCGGTAATGGAAAGATGTTGGAGGCAAGTAAATTAAGGCAGGCTTCATTTGCAGGCAGAAAAAAGACACTCGGAGGAAATGGCAGGTCTTGGGTTTCTAAGCTAGGCTGCTGACACCAAGAAGAGAGATGCAACTCTTTTAATTTTAATTAACTCTTTTAATTTTAATTAACTCTTTTAATTTTAAAAGATTTCATGCTAATAGCTATACTTACACCAAAAGCTTCTGTTCAGCCACAGTCAGGGAGCTTTTAGAAATTGCTCCTTTCATACCCATAGAACAGGAGCTCAAAACTGATGCAAGACAGAACTTGACCACTTCTATCCTGATTTTCTGTCCAGTCCCTTTATACTCCTCTTCTTTATCACAGTTATATTTATCCTGCATGCGTTTGACTTTTATCCTGCAGGTGTTTGCGATGATTTGGGGGACGGCAGCAGTGTGCAAGCACCATCCCCTAAATCACAAAGCTCTCCACTCATTCTTAGAATCATAGAATCACAGAATCGTTAAGGTTGGAAAAGACCCTTAAGATCATTGAGTCCAACCGTTAACCTATCACTGCCAAGTCCACCACTAAATCATGTCCCTAAGCACCATGCCTACCTGTCTTTTAAATACCTCCAGGGATGGGGACTCAACCACCTCCCTGGGCAGCCTCTTCCAGAGACTGTGAGATTCTTCCATCACCTGGACACATTTGTTAACAGCTTGGCAGGGAAATTGCTGTCCAAATTATGCTGCTTAGCCGCATGTGCAGCTCTTGAGATCCTCACACCATGATCACAATGCCAGATAAAATCCTCAGGACCCACAAGCCGCTTCTTCATCCTTCTCCCCACAAGGATTTTCCTGGGATTACCCAGAAAAGGAATGAGTTGGTTCCTACAGCTGGTTAACAGAGGGCTTGTAGTAACAAGATGCACACTGTATTAGGTTTAAATGAATAACATTTTTGGCTACAGGGTCTGCTGAGTGCTGGCAGATCTCAGATGGCGTTACAGCTGTGGTCTTAGGAAAGAGCATTAAAACTCATTGAAAAAATTACAGCTAATTGCACTGTCACGACATTAGCAATGTAGTTTCCAAACAATTGCAACAAAAGACTATTGTCACTTCTGGCAGCTCCCAGCATCATCATGCAGGGCTGAAATTTTCAAATTCTCCCATTTAATGGGGATCTACAGAGTGTTTTCCATAGCCTGGCCAAGCATGACTGTTCTGCTGCCTCGAAATAGCCAGCATCCAAGTGCGATCTGCTGTTTTGTGTTGCTAGGAAGACTTACAAGTGGGAAGACAGCCACGCAGCTCCAAGCAGCTTAAATGGGCCAAAATTATTGCCTTTTTGGTGGGTGGGAAACTAAGAGATTAAAGAACTCACTCCTTCATCCTCTCTCCTGCATGGCCAAGAGCCGAACCAGTACCTACTAAACCCTTCCCTACACAGCTGGTTTTTGCTCTGTCCCACGGTCTGTAAGCAGAGGACTTGGGGCTGGAGTTGTTTCTCTAGTATCAGCCATGAGATGGATTTTATCCTTTTAAAACAAATAGCTGCCTGCTTTATTTTCCAGCTTGCCATGCTCTCCCTTTTGCAATAAATAGAATTCCACCCTGAAGAACAGGGGGTCTCAATGTGCCGCTCCTAATTAGAAAGGTGTGCAGGAGAAAAGAGGAGGGAATAAATAACCTCCTTATAAATCATTTGCAATGAAAGGGGTGGAGAGGCTAATGATTTTAAATGGATACTTTGGCAATTCCTTTAATGAGAAGGAGCAGGTAATTACATTGACCTTGGAGATCGCATTATTTTCCTTGGGCCAGAGGAGAGAAATGATGAAGGATTGCCTAATGCTAGCTAAGCAAGGGGTGATGTTACAGAAGACTGACACAGTCAATAGCTAACCAGGGAACAGGACATTTGCTGTATTGGCTCACTCCTTTCCTACCTCCTAAGTGTTTGTTCTTGTGCCTGGTTTTCCTTGTCTTTTATTTATTGGATAGGTTAGGGCCCTCGGGTTTGGTTACTCATTCCTTCTTGTGGAGGCAAATGCAATGGAGTGGAGGCTGGGTTCTGAGTTGTCTTTGCATCCAGAATTTTATCCAGAAGCCAATGGGCTTCTGTGAGACCTGCACAACCCAGAGCAACAGAAATTATGCCATCAAACCAAGCTGCTCCTAGAAAGCAGCCTTCTACCACGCAAAAAAAAGGGACAAAAAACTGTATTGTCCCAATGGAGCGGAGCAGAGAAGTCCTCAAGGTTCACCTCTGAGCCTGATCCAGTACCTTCATGTAATCCCAGAACTGTGTTACACTGAGCAGGGATCTTTCTGATTTAGAGCCTCTTACTATGAAACTCTGACTCCTTTGAGAAGACACCCTGCTATGACTACTGAGGGTCTCTATACCATGAGAGAGCTGAGCACACTGGGTCAAAAATAGAGACAGCTCAGGAGCCAGGACAAGATACAGGGGCAGGAGGTGGGGATTTGTTTTATCCCATGTAGACATCTCCATTCAAGCTAGCAGGCAAGACTCAACACAGGGGAACAGGCACCACTGTGTATGAATCAGCTTACCCAGGGGTGAAGACCTGAAGCAGGGCAGATGAATCATGCCATAGAAGTGACTATTTCCCTCCGTTGACTATTAAGGAAGCCCATGGTGACCAGCTCCATGATGATCCAGAGATGTGAAACAAGTCCCACTGTGGGGCTGTTCAGAGAAACAATTTCTTCTATCTCTGCCCCCAGCACTCAAAATTTCGGAGCAAGCACAAGAAGAAATTACTCCCATTTTCCTTCTGATTCCACTTAATTTCCAGAGCTTTTGCAGTTCTACCCAGTTTTCCCTGGTGGAACAAAGGTGCAGGCAAAGATGGGAACAGAAGTAAAGCTATCAACCAAGCCAATCTCTCTTCTCCTTCACTTCTCATTTTGCCAATAGACACCAAAGGTGTGAGGCCGGAGAAACAATTTATGAACTGAAGCGAAGCTGTGCAGAGTCTCCCTGTATGATTGCCTCTTTCAGAGATTGATGCTTTGGGCAGATGCCCTCATCCACATGTTTTAATGGTTAGGACTGTAATTCTCCTCCAGAGGAGCCGTTTGACAGCGTGTCACACTGAAGTTTCTCTCCTTCACATATCACTTGGCAAAGGAGACAGACTTCATCATCATCCATCACCTCTGTTCATTAAAATATCATCCAGACAAATAAGTTGTAATAGTTGGGCAGCAGCAAGGTGGTACAGCAAAAGGTTGAGGCTCTGATGGAAGCAATATCTGCCACAAGAAGATAGGGCAGGGTCACGTACGAGTTTGAACGCCAGATACATTTGAGATACAAGAAAGTCTGCTGTTAAAGCTGTGTGAGAACAGGTGGATCCTTGCTCTTCTGCCATCTATTTTCCTCCAGATTGTCCCATTTGTGCCACAGAGACTTTCTAAAGAAAAATCCAGTCCAGTCCGCTACAGCCAGATGCTATGGCCGGCCAGTCCAACATTTGAGCTCTGTCTAAATTTGCGACAGCCACATTGACCCCTCATATCTCTATCCAAACAAATTAATTCCTTGCCTGGCAACATCCCAGTGGGAACCACTGCTGGCTCTAAATAAAGCCCAAAGGAAGTTTGTTAAGAAATGGAAAGGGAAGGTTAAACAAAACTAAGCCATCTGAAGCTTGTGAAGGAGACTGGGGGTTTGATGGGAAAAGGAGCTGCCGTTCTGCAGCGTGGGTGGAGGAGAGGACTTGGCCTGGTGGGAATGTGAGCGTGCCAGCTTTCTCCTTCCCTTTCATTCACACCAACCAAAGCTCAGAGGTCTTCCTCAGGGAAGACTCCTGCTACCAGATGTCAAAATACTGAACTGAAGACCCAGTAAGACCGTGTCTAAAGCTTTGTCCAAAATATGATCTCTGCCAGGTCTGGGAAAGAAACAGCGCGGCAGAAAAAGTGTGATTAGCTAAAGTGTAGGAGCCTGGAGCAGAGAGAACTGTAAGCCTATGACCAGCTCATTCATATTGTACGGTTTCCTTCCTGCTTTGGGTTGGACTTACTCTAAAGAATGGCTTTGCTGAACCTGGGCCATAGTCCAAAGTAACTTAATTGACTGTTAACACAATTGCAACTGATAGCATTTCTTGCTATTGCAACTGAAGGCATTTCTTGGTCTCCCCTGAAGGTCCTATGCCTCTCTCTGCACCCATCTTCTCCGCCTACCTACTGCTGTACCTGGGTGGTCACACCAGCCTGCCTCCCCATTGGTCTCCTGCAGCAGAGCTTTGCACAAGAGGAATTTTCCCCATAAACCCACTTGTCTGCAAGTGTTTCTGCCACCAGACTTCATCCCGAGAGGGACAAAAAGAGCTCGGATGTGACAGAGATGAACTGGGGGGTCCTGTGAGCAACCGAATGGAGAAAAAACAAAGAGCATGTGGTCATAAGAGAAAGAGACCAGCAGAAATAGGGTGTGCAAAGGTGTGATTGTGCATATGTGGGAGGAAAAAGTGAGAGCAAACACATGATTGTGGGAGGGAACAGCACAAAAGTGTGTGTTTGAAGGAAAACAATCCCAAAACCCCATCCCAGTTTGTTTCACAGAAATTTCTCCCCGCTCTTCTGGAGATGCCCTCCAGCACATGGTGGCAACCAGCCGCTTACGTTGCATGTGTTGAGCAAGCCACCAAACAACTCTCCCAAGGAGGACAATCATTGTGGATCTAATTAAAGCTTGTCACGCAGCTCTGCTCAGCTAAGCAGCCTCCGTGTGAATGAGATGACCTCCGTTAATTTTATCTGACAACGATCGTTACATCACGGCCAAATCCCTACATGGGACTTGACAGCTGCCTAGAAATGGACACAACAGCCAGAGCTCTGAAGGTGCAGGAGAAAAGGAGGACCTGGAAACCCTAGTTGTGCACATGGATGGGTCTGGCTGTCTCTCATCGCAACGAGTCAAGGATGCTGCCCACTGCCACATGTGTCAGCTGGTGAGACAGCAGGCTGGCAGAGTAGGGCAGGCGGAAACGGCTGGAAAACTGGGTCTCCTCTATGCAAAAGCATCATCAACCCTCTTCCAGAAACATGAGATCACCTCCCACTGTCATTCAACACCACCGGTGCAGCCTTTCAGCGAGGAGGTGCGAGGGAATGGCAGGAAGATATGCCAGGAGAGGTATAGATTGGACATTAGGAAAAGGTTCTTCACCCAGAGGGTGGTGGAGCACTGGAACAGGCTCCCCCAGGAGGCAGTCATGGCGCCAAGCCTGACAATGTTCAAAAAGCATTTGGACAATGCCCTCAGACATATGGTGTGAATTCTGGGGTTGTCCTATGCAGGGAGAGGAGCTGGACTCAATGGTCCTTGTGGGTCCCTTCCAACTCAGGACATTCTATGATTCTACAATTTTAAAATGATAAATCTACTTATATGTGGAAGAAAATATAAAGTTATGACCTGCACTTTGCTAATAATCACTGTGCAGAAGTCTCTGTCTCCCTACCAGCCTCTAGAAAGGATTTTGAGGCAGATGTCTCCTCGCCAGGACTGCAAGCAGTGCAGCTGTATTCCCGTATCTGTCCCTGCACAGAGTTGTGTCAGGTCTCAGCACTGTGCTAACCACGTTCTGGTGGCCCCAGACAGCTTAGAGTACCAGGGGAAATAGCAAAAGGCTGGTCTAAGAGAAGCTGTCCAATGTGGCAGAGATATAAATGTCTGCAACACTGTGATGCAGCCCCTGCATCTCTGCCTGTGCTCCCTGATGGTCAGCAGATGGGGAAAAGAACATTACTGACCTGAGCTGCCTATTGGGAATGGTTCCTGCCCCACGTTATCCCTTGAAACCTGCTCAGAAATTCAGCAGAGGTGTGAGCCAAGCCACAGACCAGTCTGGCAATGCAGCAAGAGATAACTGAATGGACGTTCCAGGCCTCAGAGCATGCCCTGGCACTAATTAATTGATTAATCCTGAAAAATGGGAGCAGATCTTTGATCAAATTGTCCTTCATAAGATCCCTGAAGGAATGAGGCTTGCAGAAATGAGAGAGAAATCTCGTTAACCAATGTTGCTTATTAGTAACATTTAAATAATCTCTCTGAAGGCACATATACCCCTTCGGAAAAACCAAGGACCAGGAAACTGCTGTACATCTGGTGGTAAACACAGACCTGGGTGACCCCTGGGAATTTGATAGATCTGTAATGCATCTGAGGTTGAATCGGTGTGATGGACTTAAAACTGTCATAAATTCCCAGGTAAATAACAGGCAACACAATAAAAGCATTACTCTATGCGGCAGCAAGACCAGAACTGAAAACCTCAGAGAGCACCTGCCAACACGAGGTCTCAGCTTGTTATTCTCTTGTTAGAATGTAATTGCTTTTTTAATATAAAAGCTTTTTTAATATAAAAGCTTTTAAAATAATTTTCTTGGAATTGCAATGCGGAGCCCCCATCAATCTCTCAGGATTGTGTTGTCTCATCCTCCACACCAGCATCCCCAGTTCTCTCTGATCAAAAAAAATAAATGCATTGCCAAAATCCAATGTTCTCATTAGCATGATCAGTTAATTAGCGCTCATGCCCCTGCGATTAATTTAACAGGTGTCTGTTGCACAGCAAACACTTCGCCTACTCTATTTCCTCTCTGCTTGTAACTGAAGGTCCCATTTGTGAAGGGGCTCAGCATCCAAAGGGAGGACCACGAGCTGCTCTCCTGGCTCACGTGCTGTGTGCATGCAGGAGCTGTATCTCCAAGCCATCCTGCTAGGTGGGTGCTCAGATAGTTTGTGTGACACCCATGGCCTGGGGTTTTATAGCAAAAAGCCTTGACTACGAGAAACTGCGGCTGAAACTTGATTAAATCTGGTAGTTTCTTCTCTGTGCCCATCTCTGTTGTCGTTGCTGATGGAAACAGACAGTTACTGCATATGGGGTCATTACAGATTACTGGTCTGTAAGCAAGAATCCATGGAGATAATTTTGGAGGCTTCTGCTTTTGTTTGCAGTAGACGCTTAGAGCGATCTGGTCTTGGAATCCAGGTCGCATGTGGTGAAGCAAAAACTGATCTCAAGACACAGCCATCAAACCGTGGGGTCTCCTCCATGTAGGATGTGAGTGGGTGATTCCTTGAGCTCATTGAAGCTGGTACAGGAAGATGAGAGCTTCGGGAATCTCTCAGGAATGACATGAAGTCTGGAATGACATGAATGACATGAAGACCTTGGAAAAACATGAAGACCACGAGATGTGGAGCTACACTCAGTTGCTTAGCTCAGTCAAAGTCATTTGACTATAGCAACATTTTTCTGACTCCTGATTGTCTACCTGAGAGTGAAGTAATGAAATATTCTTAAGTCATCCAATCTAAACAGGTCCCATGCATCCATTCAGATCCAGGTATTTGTGAGGCAGGGCACAGCAATTAGTGGGTACTTTGATGCTTCTGAAAGGGATTTTAAGAAGGCATGTAAAACCTGTTACTGAGGAAGGTTTTCTGAGAAGACAGCTTCCAAGAAGGTTGATTTGAAGCTCATTCCTTGGTGATGGTAATAGCCAAGATGGAAGACACCCAAGTTGAGTCTTTGATATGAAAATAGGTAAACAAACAATCAAAGGAAGGAATTTGGGAGGGAAGCAGGGGGTTGCTTTGTCTCCTTCAGGCTGCTCGCTAGGAATTGGTCTCAGGCAGGAGATTCAGGGTTGCTACATTTTTAGTGTGAGAACTCTCTCTGTTCAACAGCACCTTTTCTAGTAAATGCACTGACTTTCCCTTTGTCTCCCCGAATCTCCACACCTGAGGAATTTGCTTCTTTTTCCTTGGGTTACTTTTTCTTTCCAGCACTTTTGCATTGTTTATTGCAAGAATTGTCTCACTGCGTCCTGTGTCCCCAGTGCCGGGCAACTTAATTCTAACACTGATACCCTGCTGCATCACCTCAGGGTAACTTTACCAAAAACAATGGGCTAGATTCTTTGTTTAATCAGTTAATAGATTCCCAGTTAAATCAATAACTTTAGCTTTTACCTTACTGGTAAACCAACGAGCTTACCCCATCTGAAGATGCAGCCATGTGATGCTACTCAGGCACCAAGCCACAATACTGCAATGGAAAATCAAGGCCACTTAATACTGTTAGGTTTTAGTACATCAAAAATGTTCCTTTGAGTTGGAATTACAACAAAGACATTCATGTTCTGATCTGACTCCTCCAGCTCAATGTATTAGCTCTGGAAGATAAAAAGATACTAATTCTATGTGTAAAGAATGTCTGGTAAACCGCCAGGTTTTCTTCTTTTCTTTTAATTACTGGAAAGGAAGATGGAGAACTGGCTCCCTACCTATGGTCTGGAGCTAAAAGCATTTCATGATGAGAAATAACTTGAGCAAACATCCTTCCCCTTATCTCTCACAGTTCCTCTAGGCTCATTTTGATTTATTTTTTCTTAAGAGCAAATCCTGTGTAGTTAATAAGCAGGGTGATAAAAATAAATCAATGCTCCATATCCAAACTGATGTACTTCTGCTCTGAGCACAATTTTGCCAGCATGCCTCTTAAGGTCTTGGCCGTCTTTCTCTCTGTTTTGTCTTTTTCTTGGTGGCTGCACATCAAATAAAAAGGGGAAAAAGGAAAATCAGGCTGAAAGGTGGCATGTGAGATGCTGAGATGTAGAGAAGGAAAGGTACAGGGCATGGTCCCTGCAGACGGGCTGAGGGAGAGGCAGCAATGGTCTGCAATAGGCAGTGGTCTGCAATAGGCATTGGTTTGCAAGTGTGAGAATTTCACAGTCGCTGTACTTACCCTCTATCCCAGCCCTGTCCTGGTGTTTAATGTCTCAACTTGCCACGACGCTGCCCTTGGGGTGAACAGGCATTTTATTTCATTATTGATGCCATTGATTGAGCCCTGCACACTTCAGCTTTGAGTTCCTCTGCCTTTTCAGTGCTTGCATGAATTATATTTCCCCTAGGAACAGAAGGAGACTCCAGGGCACAAAGAGATGAGCTCCTACGTGCTGTGGAGGGGTCATTCCCAATTTGCTGCTGGCTTTGGGCTTGCATCTGTCTTCCATGAAGGTTCCCCACAAAGTGGTTTTTTGTCTTAGAGCACATGGGCTAGGAGCCTTCTACACAAGGCCTTAGACTATGTCTTTGCTTTTCCTTTCAACCCCCAAATAAACAAGCAGCCACAGATGTCATGTTCCTAATGCCTGAAGACACGAGCACAAGATCACATTACTCTGTCTTGAGATACTGCTCATCAGCTGCCTCCGTGAGCTTTCCAGCCTGCAGATAACCAGATGTAATCTAGTTTAGGCTCATCCTCTCCGCTTATGAGCTAAGCTCAGCCCAATAACAGTGCTTTTGCCTGGTGACAAGTTTACACCCAAGAAATTGCCGTGGCTCAGCTGATTTGTTGTAATCTGCTCACACAACAAGCACCAACCATTTCCAAAGCTGTTGTAACAGCTTGCTCCAAGGACAGCAGTTACAGTTTGACAGTGAGACCATTTAGCTTTAAAGCATAGGCTTCTCCAGCCTCCTCAACAGCACTGCTGTCTTTAAGACTGGTAGTAATAGGCTCTTGACCTCCATTTGGTTCAACAGCTATCATTGAGAAGAAATAGGACTCTAGTGCGGTGCAACGGCTTGGAGATGCTGCATTCAGATGGTCCCTTTGCGGCAGGGATGTTTACAGAGCGGGGAGCAATACATGGAAACGTCGCCCCTTGTTTAATTCAGACCGTTAAAAGAGAGCAGTTTCCTGCCTGCAATTTCCATGAGCAGGCATTTCTGACTGGAGTGAATTAATGAGTTTCATCTTGTTCTCCTGCACATTTGATATCACATTGTCCTAAGGCATTTAAAGGAATTAGGTTGGGCGGTTGTTTTTTTTTTAATCCACAAGAAAGAGACGTGTCGCCTTTTTCTTTACCTTTGATTTCACCAAAGGTTTCCATTTGTTCAGCCTATTAAAATCCAGCAAAGGGATGCATTTGAAAACTCTGTTGTGCCTTGCAGAGCTCAGTCGCAACAGATTTCACAGGCCACGCTACCCCTATAAAAGGGGTTTAGTCTCGCAAGTACCCGAACAGGGCTTAGTCTCGCAAGACCTTGCTGAAATCCATCAGTTTAATTAGGGACTATTTTGCAAGGGCAGAAAATAATTATTGTGCATACAAAGTGGAAATGACCAAAAATTGCCTCATTAACATTGATTCATTGTAGCCGGCACATAATGAGTAGAGACCGGAGCCCCTTGATGAATGGCGCTCCCTCCACGCCAACACGCTCCGCATCCATAATGGCTGAACACAGCTCGTTTTATGGGAGCAACAGTGCGGAGAGGAGGCAGGGCCACAGGCAAGCAACCTGCACACGGACCAACATGGTGGTGCCACCTGGCTCCTGCATAGGAGCCCAGAGGTTGGAGCTTGGGGCATCCCTGAGGGGATGGCCCTTCCTACTCACAGTCCCTTACCCCAGCCTGGGGTCTGCCCTGGGGATGGGGCAAGAGCAGCAAATTAAGGGAAGGGAAAAATTGGGGATTAAAACTGCGGAGTTGTTTCCAGTGAGGTCTTGGCTGCCTTTTTATTACCACTGGCCTCAGATACAAATTTTCCCTGGGCCAGGAGTCTCCAATCACTCTGTCAGTCTTGGCCTGTGGCTCAGGGATGGCACATGGTGCACGGTGCCTTTCAGCATCAGGCATAGGTCACACAGGGGAGGCCATGACACCAGCCCACACATACTTCTCCCAGATGGACAAATCAACATGCCCTGGGTATACAGCTGCAATGACACCAAGTACCAACACCCCCGAGTCTGAATCATGATGGAGGACAGGGTTTGCCATCATCAACTGACTTTAACACAGATGTCAAGACAGCCCAGAAGAGGACACGTCCTCTGACAGTGTCTTTCAACTTGGACTGAACAAATTCCCCCATGGAGCTATAGACTCTTGTACAACAGCTGAGATGGCTAAGCCTGTTGTTTCTAGTTTCCACCGTCCCTTTGGGGAGGTCTCACGGACTCACAAGTATCTGCAGACCAGAGGATTAAACCACTCTCCCGGTACATCGCATGGGAGTGTGACCTTCAGAGAAAACCAAAGCACTGCCCAATACATCTGGGGTTAACAGTTGTGTTAAATTGATCTTTATCTACATTCTTAAATGCTTGGGGAAAAATCCTTTTGCCGATTAGGCATGTGAGGCTCAGTGAAGTTTTAGTGGGGCTGTATCTCAATCCTTTACAATTGGCATAGGCAACCCAAGTCAGTGAGGCATTGTCTCATTTTATTTTAGAGGCGTGATACATCATCTGACTTATCCTGAGGCAGGCACCTAAAATGGGTTGGGGAATTGCTTTAGCAGTGGCCATTTCTCTTCTGTGACTTAGAATGGGAGCTGAGGGTGACTCAATCAAATGGAGATGTTTGCATTTAAATGTGTGAACAAAAATGAAGTTAATCCCACCCTGTGATGGATGCAGCTTGCATACAGCAACACAAGGATGCTGAGGAGGGTCAGGAAAAGGAGACCAACTGCACGAAACACAGTCAGCGCTTCAACTGCAGAGTTGCTGCTTACCCCATCCGTCCAAGGGCTCAGAAACGCTCCCCAAAAGAGTGCAAGACAGCACTCGGACCTCTCCTCCCTGCTTGCTAGACCACAGCTGACTCCTAATGCTGAGGCTTCAAAACATGATCAAATGCATATACTTGGATCTGCTGGCACTCGCTAGCTGGATTTTGCCCTGCTGATTAACCCCCAGTGTTGTAATGACTGCTGCGAACAGGAATAATAATAAAGACTCTTGTATTGTATGTATACATCATGGAAGAAGATGGAAATTGTATCAAGAAAGCAGAGGGCGAAGCAGGAAAGAAGAAAGGAGCGATGCAGCCTGCTGGCCACGCTCACGGTGACCCAATGAGCCAACTGATTGCATTTGGAGGCCTTTGCCATTCAAATCATTGCAGCTGCAATTCAGTCTGAATAACAACCAGGGCATCTTTATGACCCTTAATGGGTGATTGCCCCTTTATTCTATGAAATAATGTCACCTTCTGCTGCAGCACAGCAAGGGAAATGTCTCTACTGCAAAGCGGTTTACTGGGTACCGGTTTTCCTCCCTTCTTTCTCCTGAAATTAATTTGGCAAAAGAGGCAACCTGGATAAAGACCAGGACAAGCCTTGGGAACAGCTGAAATAAGCAGTGAGCTGCACTCTCCTCTCAGGACCAAAGTTCATCAGTAATCAGAAAAAGCAGAACTGGATGGACATTTTTCCTGGGGACGGAGTGTGGTCTGAAAGCCTGGATCCCTCAAAACCCCAAGGGTCAGTAAACACCAGTCCAGTCTGATAAAGAATTTTTTAGCAGTAAAATAAAATCTTGCTATGCATCCCTGAGCAAAACATTTCTTTACCCAAGAAGAAGACCACTAATGTCCAGGCTTGTGATACTTTTTTATTTTGGGTTGCGAGCAATGGCAAGGAAGAATAAAAATAAGGAGAGCTTGCTGGCTGCACTTCTAAGTGAGCAGTTTCTGATCAGGTCTCTGTCTGATGACCTCCTCAGATGGATATGCCCTTTTGGAAAAAGCTCCTCTTTCTCTTATCCCAGGGAATGAATCAAAATGGGAACTCCACTTTAAATGGAGTTCTTTCTAACTTTCTTCCTCTGGAGAGAAGGAAACCAATTTCCTTGTGGAGACAGGGATTTATACACACACAGGCATTCAGAGCAGCAAACAATAACCCAACCATCTCTAGTTCTCAGGCTCCACATCTCCTAGTCACATGTTCAAAAATATCCATAAAAAAGATCAATTTTACATCGGGGTGCTTAGAAAAGAGCTCTCTTTCTGCCCCGTTGGGAACTGGGTGGTGCTGGCAGGCCAGCCAGGCCCTTTTCATCTCAAACATCTATGTTTCCATCTCTTTGCACATGTAATTTTGCACCTCGTTGCTCCTAATTGAGTGGTTTTGAAAACCCATCCTGTAGAGCTATCCATTACTCTGCCACGGCCACAGTGTCAAAGAAAATAAGATCTCAGACACTTCTGTCTATAAATAATTCTGCTGTTGTGAGGTTATCCACAGGGAGTGTTGACAGCTATTTCATTACCAGCGTATTTTTCCATTTTCTATCAAATTGCTTGTTTCTTCCCCCAGCCTCTTCCCAAAAGCAAAGATGCAGGAGGATTGCAGGGCTTCTTAAACAGCATTTCCAGCATCATCTTCCTCCCACGATGGATGCCCTAGCCTCTGCAGGAGCTGCCATCTCCAGGATGGGACTCAGCAATGAGACTCATGTTCACCTGAAATCCTTCACAGCAATTTTCTGGAGCGAAAAGATGTTAGCTGTAGTCAAACAGCCAAACTCCAGCTCTGGTAATTATATCCTGCTAACCCAAATTCCCCCTTACAGTTTCAGCAGGACGCATGTGTCTTCTTGCTAAGCAGTTGCACAGCATTAAACCCCTGCTGTGGTTTATCTCAGAGACAGCTGCATTTTGGTGGGGAAAAGTGATTTCTGTAGATTTGGCCATGAAAACCAGTTGCAAGTTTTGGAGCAAAAACCATAGCATTGGCTTTTCTTGGACGAGCAATAGCAGTTTGGTTTCCAAGTGAGGAAGAGCTGTTACTGAAATGGGAGCTTGGGGTATCCCCCACAAAACAATACATTTATTCAAAGCAGCAATTGAACAGAAGAACTCACAAGTTGCAAGAGCACAAAATTTACTGTCTGACCTCCCAGCCCAAATACCCAAGCAACCATGCCCCAGGTAATGCAGACAAACCTTCTCCTCTTGCTATCGCTTCCCCACAAATCATTGCCATAAAGCAAACAGTAGTGCAGCAGGAATTTAAAGTTTCTACACTGCTTTTGTGCAAAGGCACCAAGTACTTGCACCCTTTGGTCCCCCTCACCGTTATATTTAGTCCATAATTAAACAAGCAAGGGACATAAATAGCTGACAGCTTAAAAGCACTTTCTTGCACTCTTCTTCTTGCTTTCTAAACACAGACCCTACTTCTCCCATAAACTACAGAGCACAGCTATAACTCACTCTCACCAGCACTGCCTTTTTCTGCCTGAGCCCAGGCTATATTGTCATCAGCGGAACTGATTTTTTTGCCTTGAAATTTTTCTTTTTATCAGAAAATGGCTTTGTCTATCCCTGAGCACTGCTGGGAACATCTCTGAGCTAGACCAGAGTCTCATCAAAGTACCATTATCAAGTCAGCAGCACCTGCTATACGAGGATATGCCGGTAAGATGCCAGCCATAGCTTTTTATGAGCGAGTTAGAGGAAAGAATTAGTTCAGCTTCTCCAGAAGATCAACTCTCATGAAATAAGTTAATATCGTGTTCATCTTAGCTTGGAAATGCCTCTTGCCAGGGAAAAATGCTACTGGTACAAAAGGCCCTGGGGGATGGGGGGAGCTAGAAGATGTTATAACATGCATAATTTTGAAACTTTGTCTTGAGCATTTGACCCTACAGAAACTTCAAAGTGCAGTGCCCAAGGTGGGAAAGATCTGAGCAGAGAGGGTGCTGTGGGGTGCTTGTGCCAAGGTACCCCCCGCCCTGGGATGTGGGGCAGAAGAGCTAAATTTGGGGTCTTAGAGCACCATCTGCTGGCACCTTCCCCCAGAAGGAGCCGGGGCGGGCTCAGAGCCAGCAGTCACCATGGCCAGGACTGCAGAGGAGGCATTGCTGAGAGCAGAGGAGGGCTACTGGAGAAACCCCAAGGTCACCTCTGAGCCTCCATGGGGGAATGGAGCAAGGGAAAACAGGCAAACCCCGCTCCTTTTGCTGCAATCGGAACAAGCACTGAGGTGGGGTGGGTGTCATCTACCCAGCAGAGAGGGCAAGGGATGGAGAAGGGGATGATGGCTCCTGCCATACGGCAGGGAGGGCCAGAACAGGCTTGTTTGGGTGAGCCCGCTACCCCAGCAAGGATTTGGGATCGTTTCAATACAGTGCCTTTGCTGCTGAATTGCTGGGCGTCACTGGGAGAAGGGTAGATCACTTCCACCCCATCTTCGGGACCAGCAGGCTGTTGGTAGTCAGCTTTCCCAGGTCTGGGTAGAAATCCTTGCTGGAAGGGGAAGGAGTTGAACTTCTGGCTTTCTGAGGTGTTTCTGACCACTGGGGCAGTAGATAAATGGTGGAAAGAAAGCGACAACCTCCCTGTCCACTCCACGTTGGGAGAGGACCCAGGCTCTATGTGCCGTGTGAGGGAGACCTCCATGTGGCACATCTATCCCAGAGACCAGAAGATTTTGCCCTGTACATGGTGCTGCGCACTACCTAGCTTGGTGGCTCCCATTCTGTACTGCCTGCCTGCCCTCCCACTGCACAGGTACCCCCGTTTCTCCACTCTGCCAAGGGGACCTGGCATCTGATCCCTCTTTTGTGTCCCTTAGTGTCTGCGTTGACTTTCCTCTTCCAAGATTTTCCTGTTCCAAGATTTAGAGATCTAAATCAGGTGTCTGTGTGCGCTGTTTTGGCCATTACATGCTTCAAAGCAGCTCATTCTCCATAGGGCATTCTCAATCATTTCCTCAACCATCTTGTCTCTCCTTTGCTCTCCTTCCATGCATCTCTCCCCTTTATCCTATTTTTAAGACCATGGTGTCACAGGCCATGGTGTCTTTCACATATTGTGCACAATAGCTTGGCTCTTCAGCCCCAGAACAGTCTACTGTGTTGCAGATCAGATAGGACAGGCCTATATGAGGGATTTTTAGCTCTTGGATCTCATATCGTCCTCAGCTGTTTCACCACACCTCCAAGAGAGCAGTCTACAAACACCTTACAGTTGAGGTGCAAGGTCAAAATTTGGTTCTCAGTAAAAGCTTAGGGCTGTGGAGATAGAAAGGATATTCTTCTTCATGGGGACAAGTACTCTGTTTTCACAAGTCACCCATCCTCTAATATCCTTCATAAATCCTTGTCTCACACCTATAATTTATGTGGGGCCGTAATGTTGGAGCATTTCTCGCATTCATGCGGAAAATAGACAGCGTTCTGCTTGAAGGAGGTAAACTTTCTGCACGTAATAGCAGAGCAGAAGTGTCTGGGATGACAGTCAGAGAGGATATGTAAGTGGCATATTGATTTTTACCTGCTGTAAATAGCAAAAGGCAGTTGTCTCTTGATACACTTGGATTAACAAAGCACAGTATTTGGCACTGGAAGCGTTGCTGCCACAAAGCAGAAGAGACCGTAATCTGCCTCAGACACAAAGCGGGCTGAAACAGCTAAACTACTGCAGTCCCATGTAAAGCTGGTTGTGAGGCGTTCATCAAATATGAGTCACCAAATCATCATCTATTGAGCCTTTCACTGTTTTCATCTTCCTCTGTGCTACTGTGCATCCTACGCTGTGGGAAGGTGAGGAGGCAGGGCTGGAAGGGGGCGTGAGGCCCAGCTCTTGGGATTGTGTGAACACAGGAGATTCTCAGTCTGAATTTTTAAGTGCATTTCTAACTGTCTTGGCTGTAAAAAAAAAAAAAAAATTGGAAAATGAGAACCTGCCGCACCTCTTATGGGGAAAAAAAAAAAGGAAGAAAAGTCCTACAGAATTTACTGGTGTTTTAATCTCCTAAATGGCAAGGGGAAGCATGGCTTGAGTTGAGAACCAGTGAGCTGCTTCAACCACCCCTGTTGAGCTGACATGTGGTAGGAAGCACAATCCCAGTTCACCCAGCTCTTCTGCAATGTGGGACATGGGTGCCAGCTCCTCTAAGATTAAGGTGGTGAGTGAGAACTGTCCCAGGACCTGGGGTTCATATGGTGGCCACCAACAGACCATCCTGAAAGCACATCTGAGGCAGCAGAATAGGAAACATAGAGAAGAACATGTGCCATAGGTTGGATGAGACTGGGCATCAGAGACAAAAGCTCTGGTCTTTTGGTCACTTGACTTGCCGTGTAGCACAGGGGGGGATAACCCTATCTCCATGGATGTCCTGTCCCCTTCACCTCTGTCTTTTCTGTCAAACCATACACTTTTAGCAGGACTACCTGCACATTGACCAGCTCAGTAAGACTCTGAGCTTAGATTCAAATGCTGGTCTTCAGTGCAAACAAAAAATAGTTCTAAGAAATGTTATGCAATTTTAGATGAGTAAGTGTCTGTTCAGGAATCCATACCAGCTTTTGGGATTCAGAGACTGATGTCCAATAATCAGTAAACACTCCAGCAATATCACATCATTAATATGACCACCTTCACAAGCGGTCCTGTCCCAACACAGGGCATTTCTTGCCGAAACACTCCTGTAGGCAATTCTTGTATTTACTGCTAACCAATTTCAGACCTGACACAGACAAAAATACGTTCCCAGTTAGCACAAAGGAACTTTTCTTTGAAGCAAAAATGAACTAAACAAACACCTCTGAGTCAGTACGGTAGAGATCAATTAATCCTTAGTGGATTTAAAGCACACACAAGATTCAGTGCCTTATCCTCACTATCCTACGGGAGAGCTTTTAGGTAACTATCATCTTCTACCTACCTGCACACAGAATATTTCTAACAGTTGCAGTGTTACAGAATTTTTGCAATATCTCTTTGTATCACTGCAGCAATCACAAGTCACAGTTCAGTCCCTAGGGGAAGGTACCATGTAAAGGCACAGGCAAGGCCTGTCCTGCAGACCTATACATTGTGTAGGTGAAGGATACGTAAAGGCTATGAATGTGCCCAAGGTCAAACAGAAGGTTTTGTGGCTGAGATGGTGACAGACTTCAGAGCTCTTGAGTGCCAGCGTTCACTGACAATATCATCTGCAGTCCACATTTCCCTGTGCCTTATTTCACTCCAGGTATCTGTTTAATTAAAAAACGGTATGTGGGACAATGGATTAACACAGGCTGCGCTGCAAAATGGCTGCTCTCCACTGCAAATTTCAATTTCAAACTAAAAAGCAAAGGAAAAGTTGTAGGTTTTCCTGTTTCAGTGAACAATTGCCTTTTCATGCAAAGAAACTCTCTTGGAGGAAAGGCCTTTTGGTTCCACCTGCTCAGACTGCATTGGTAAAAGATGTTCAGCAGGGTCGTTTTCAGTCGTTAGCCTTGCTATCAGTTCAGTGCACTGAGACACATTCTCCATGCATAGGGTAATGCATGTGAAAGACGTAAGCCATCCTGAGAGCTCCTGCTTGATGCTAGCCCCAAACCAGAAAGGGATGATGAATGGCAGGAGGAATGCAGGATGGAAACCACAGCCTCAAGGAGAAATGAAGGCTCCAGAGATGTGGAAGATGTCTTGGGATGTGGAAGATGTCCTGAGACACAGAAGATGGAAGGATTCAAAGCCTGATCTCTGAGCTGAACTATCTCTACTCCATCTATGCATGCTGCAGGGGCCCCCTGCAATATGGTGCACTTGGAGTCCCAGCATGAAAGATAAGCCCCTTATAATAGGAATCCATTTTCCCAGGTAACAAGGGATAGGACAAGAGGGGACAGGCTCAAGTTGCACCAGGGGAGGTTTAGATTGGATATGAGGAAAAACTTCTTCACCAAAAGGGTAGTCAGGCACTGGCACAGGCTGCCCAGGGAAGTGGTTGAGTCCCCATCCCTGGAGGTATTTAAAAGCCGGGTAGACGTGGTGCTTAGGGACGTGGTTTAGTGGTGGAGTTGGCAGTGATACGTTAATCGTTGGACTTGATGATCTTAAAGGTCTTTTCTGACCAAAATGATTCTATGATTCTATGCTAAATCAGGGTCCACCGGGGGTTCTGGAGAAGGGCTGTAAGGTCTGAATCAGAGCAGGGCCAGGGCAGCAGGTCTTATCAGCCAGCAAGAGGACTAAAGTAAATACACCCAATAAATGAACAGTGAGGGACTGATATGCTCAGTGAGAGATGCTTCAGACAGGTAGGAAATGATCTTCAAAGCCTGAGCTCCAGCCTAGACACACTCGTATGCATGTCCTTCCCTGGAATTGCATCCATTAGCACAGACAAGCTGGTTTGTTGATGTGACAGCTCTCTGTAACATCAGTGTCTCAATGGTCTTGCAAATGAATAGTGTTTTCTGAGTATCAGGTCTTTTTAGGTGCCTCAGGTTAGATAACTAACAGAAAAATCACGCTAACAAATTCAGCCTGATATTAGGAAACTGAATGCAAGCGTAGCTGTCACTGTCGTTCACCAGCATAGCTATGACCACGCTGCTCGGGGTGTCAGCTGCAGCCTACATTCGCATCCAAATTCACTTATTTAAATACAAGACCATGCTCTGGTGTTGGTTTGAGGAAACCTTGAAGAAATCCTAGCTTCCCAAATGGGACCTGACCCCACTTGTCAGCTGCCTGGTTAGCTGCTTCTGCATGCCCCTTCTGCTCTTGCAGCAACACTACATGATCAATGGATCCTTCTAGGAAGGCTTTCCAGGATCACCTGTCTCAAGGATATCTCAGGTTTGCAGACAAAATCGTGTGAAGTCAGAACAGTGTGCACATCTGGGATGGATTCACATCATTTCAAGACATCTGAAGTCTTAAACCAATTCCGTCTAAGTTAGTCAGCCTCGGTTCTGTGTATAATTAACAGAAAAAAAAGGAGACAACCTTACAGCATGATTAATCTGACCCCTTTTTAGACTTTAAGATTAAACTATAGTCTCTGCTGACAACAATGGGCATCTGTGGTAACCAGCTTGGATGGAAACACCTTCTCTGTAGATATTTGTATTTCATCCAAAAAATTCAACCTCTGAAGTGTTATAATCCAAATATTGTGCAAGCGCAAAAAGGAAGCACATCGTACATGTAGGTAAAGCCAAGAATTTATTGTTAGTATAATTGAAAACTTAACGCTCTAATTCAAGAATCATTATTAGTCTCGATCTAATTATGAAAGAAAAAGAAGAATAATTCCATATAGAGTAATTCTATACAGAAAAAGTTTTAGTAATAATACAATTAAAATCACGTTAGTTTAGCTTCTATCTCTTTTTCTGGTGTTATGCTTACTCTTCCATTGCTCCACTGGATCTTAAAATCAGTAACTTCGGACTGCTGGAGAGGGTAACACTGTCAGTCGTCAGCCTCTGGTGCGCTTCATTGGGAAGAATATGCTGTTTATGCTACTGGTTTATCCTTCCTCACTCTAAAATCCACTTCAGGTAATTTTTATATGCTTGTTAGTATGCTTTTACACCTTTCTCTTTCTTAATGAGTCTACAGATCCAGGTTACATCCGAATTTACAATACGTATGTATCTTAGATACTATTTCTTTGTTTTCTTTGTTATGCCTAAAACTAGTTTTGTCCAGATCCAGGTCTGCATTTCTCTAACTACCCATGGGTGAGTTGTTTATAGCCATGAGGTCTCCAGTGCCAGCCTGTGCCCCATCTTCTCTCATACCATGCCTGTGCTCCTCAGTGCCGCATCCTGTATCAAATTTTCCACGATGAGGGTGGTGAAACACTGGCACAGGTTGCCCAGGGAGGTGGTAGATGCCTCATCCTTGGAAACGTTCAAGGCCAGGCTGGATGGGGCTCTGAGCAACCTGATGTAGTTGAAGATGTCCCTGCCCATTGCAGGGGGGATGGACTAAATGACCTTGAAAGGTCGCTTCCAACCCACTCCATTCTGTGATTCTATGATTCTATTCTATGATCTCCCCTTCTCAAGGTCTCTGCTGTTGTACCAGCCCTGTATTTCTCTATAATACATCATGTTAGAGCTGTGTCTTGTTCTGCATAGAATAACTACTTCTGGCGGCTACTCATGTAAACTATGGTTATACAAAAGTATAGCAAATTAGCTGTAGACACCTGGTCAATCAGAGAAATTGCTGTCACAGCTAAACCAAGTAAAACACAGCTTAGGGAGGTGAAAAAAAGTTCAGACAGAAAACCTGGTGAGGCTCAGTCCTGAGGCCTTGCAAACTCAGTACAAAGCTGATGGTTTTTTGCTACTGGATGACAGCACACCTTTACAGAAGACAAGAAACCCCAGTGGCACTACGATGCCCAGAGTCCAGGAGAGCACCGGGTTCTGGTCTGCTTCATCCTACAGCATCCCAATATCTGAGAACAGAAAACCAAGGTGGATCAAGACCCCTGATGAGCCAGATCATCTTCCTGGACCACCAGTAAGTGCTCCAGAGAGTATTTCACAAATGCCCAGTTAAAACACCCTTGAGGTAACTCCGAACATTTTGGAAGACAGCCCACGTGAAAGTCCCTGTATAAAACACAGTGAGATCCCCTGCGGCAGCCCCTTGTTCGCAGCAGCATAGTGCAGCAATGGGAGGAAATTGCAGGGTATTTTTCCTAATTCGAGACACCCACGCGGCACAGAACAGAAGCTTGTCCTAACTACGCTCCCGGGAACAATGATGGGGGCTCCAGGGAGCCACTTGTTTCAGCTTGCCCACCTGGCTGAACAGGTAGCTGCAGCGATTTCCTTGCCTCCAAAAGAAGCTGTTCTCCTGGAGTTCCCCCAAACACTTCCAAAAAGCCTATTCTTGCCTTTGGGAGAGATCAGGCTACAGCAGCTTGCAGGTTTTTCTTGGGAATCCCAGGAAAAGAGGTTTTGCTGTGCATGGAAGTGCTCCCAGGGCTGACCCAGACTGAGATGGGACATAAAGCTGTCCTACTTTCCTCCCTCACCAGCACAAGCCAGTAGGAACTGGTGCCCCTACTAAGCAGCAGAAAGATGAAGAGAAATCACAGCTGAGCCCAGAACAGCTCATTCAATGCGGGAGCCTCATGTCTCTCTTCCTTGCAGCGGTTGCCCGCCCAAGTTATTCTGCTAACAAACACCTAAACCAGCTATTTCTGACATATCTTTGTGAGCAAAAGGAGTTTTGTGCTCCAGCTGTGGATCTCCTTCGCAACAAGATTTAGGAATACCAAAGGTCTTCATCTCCACATGCGTTGCTCTTGTCCTGTGTATGAATAGTCCCAAAGATTGTTAGGTTTAAGCCCATTTTCAGGACCAGGCTGATGCCCATGTTCTACACATACGTACGCACAGCCTGGGGCACCGCTGTGAAAGGAAGGCTAGAGCCCGTGTTGGGTGTAGGCGTGCAGGTCCCAGCTCTTGTTCGTGTTACCCAGAGGAGGACACGGGACCTGGCAAGGGAGCAGTTTTCTCCGCTCAGCTATTCCTAAACACGGCGTGGAAGTTTTGAACTTCTGCTGCAGGCAGGCTCAGAGCCAGCAAAGTGCCCACACTGCAAGACTTATGAGTCTGAATCCTCTTTTCAGAGAGCAAGCACAGCTCAGGAACGGCTTCAGCCTTGGAGCCAGACCCGTTGAGCACCACTGACCACCGCTAAACAAACACAATCGTAAAACAGGTCTCGCGGAATAGGGGGGGTGGCCGGGCTGGGCTGTTGTTATGCACAATGTTTGGTTTGTGCGGCAGTGTCCCACCTTTGAAAAAAGTAGGATTGTTCATTTAGTGACGCACGTTCATTTTGAGGGGGGTATTGCAAACAGCAAGATAATCTATTTTCCTATCTTACCAGAACCCCTAGAGAATTAGACATGAATCTGTCATCCCAGATTGCTGAAACAGGAGGTTTCCCGCATGCTGGCAGCAATCCCCTCCCTCCTACGACCAGTTTCTCCGGGATAATAAATAAGTCCCATTAAGAAAATCCCCAGACTCTGCTTCCTTGACTCCTGCTCCGACAGGTAGCTGAGCTGTAAGGTCCAGCCACCTCCTCCTGCTCAGCTGAGGGCAAACCATACTTTCCATGAGCTAAGGCAAAAATAAAAATCAACTTTTACACCGTGGCTCCCCCTTTCCCCAGCCTCCCTGCACCCAAGGTTCCTCTCCGTGCTTTGAATTAGGAGGTATGTCAGGCTTGTGGAACCAAGCCCAAACTTTCCTGAGAAAACACCAGAGTCAAAGGCATGTTTTGAAAATAAATATCAAAGCTGGCAAGTGAGAGCGATGGAAGACGGAACCGGCATTGTTAGAAGCTGGTAGGAGCAAAATAAGAGGGGTTCTGCACGGCAGTTTCACACAGGACTCAGCACTGACAGAGCCTCCTGCCAACAATATCTGGGGAATATTGCTCAAAGACCAAAAGAAAGAGCATTGAGCCTCGAGCAGGGAAGAAATTAGAAGTGTCTGTCTCTGCCACTCCGATAACACGAGGAATAATAATAGAGTGGGAGAAATAAGGGGGGGGTGAAAAAAAAAAAAAAGAACGAGGAGAAACTGGGCAACAGAAAAGCATGTCAGAGTTATAAAAAGAGACAGAGAAGGGAATTTTATTCATGAGCTTTCCAAACACATTTGCCATTATCGCAGGCATGAGAATATTATTCTGCTGCTGTCAAGGGGCATGTGACTGGGGCTCCAGCCGTCAGAAAATCACTGCCAGCTGTCAGAGGGCCAAGCCATTAAGGGCAATGGGCCAACACCAATCACACTGTCAAGAAATACACTTGCTTGTCAAGAGATTAGCAGCCTGGCCTCCAAAGCCTTCAGAGAGCGTTGGCTTCAAAAATGGAGATGGTCATGTGAATAGTGCAGTCTCTGGCAATGGAAGCAGTGGGTAGAAATGTTCCTTTTAAAAGAGGAATACAAGAAGGAAGGTGTTAAACTGTTTCTGGTTGGCTCTGGTACATCAGGAGCACTGTATAGTAGATAGCATCTTTGCTCTGGTGGCATTTAAAAAAAAACCCTAATTCATCCAGAAACGCTGCTTAGTCTTTGATCAAATGGGCTGACGCACAGGACCGACCTCTGAGCGCACTGCAGATTTCTTTGGGAACACTGGCATGAGAGAGAAGCTGACCTGAGCTGGAGGCTGGCTGAATCTTATTCCCCTTTCCTTCGACCACCAGCAGTCCCCTGACCTGTATCAGTCGTACCTGATCGTGGATGGGGCACATGGTTTGGACTGCAGAAGTGATGCAGACATTGCAGTCCTAGTGTAGTCCCCCAGCCTTGTTCAGCGATGGTCCTACAGGAAGGCCAGCCCTGGGACCAGCAATGGTTATTCCAAGGTCCCTTTCCTTATTTTACAGGTGACAAACCTAGACTTGAGAGAGTCACTGTGTCCTTTTCCTGAGACAGTCACACTCCAGTTTCTACCAGAAAGCTACAAAGCCATTAATATGGATCACAGAAATCACGCAGCATTCACAGAGGGTGCTCTATGGCTTGTGCTAAGCATATTGCGTCAAGTTTAAACCCTGTATTAGTGTTGCCTAACTTTTAGGTCACACCTACCGTGGCATTTGAACTCAGAAAACCACTGAGTGATTCAGACTGTTCACAGTTGCCACACTCAGCACTCAGTACAGAGAGAAGTTGCCCGAGACAGTAATTCAGTATTATATCACATTGACTTACCATTGCAGCCATAATGCCTCAACACAGACAGAATTCAGAACGTGATTCATACGTATGATGTAGCTTCATATGTTGTAATTAGGTAATTCACATTGCAATTAAATAATTTTGTCAGACTTCTTGATGAAACTTTTCTGAGAAGTGTGTCATGTTGTACCCGCTCTCATCTACAGTTTTGGTATGACAGACGTATGAAGTTTGGTGTGTCAAAAACCTGGACGCTACCATGCCCAGAAGCCAACTCTCATTCATATGAATTCATGAAGCATGAGGGCCTCACCGAGGTGGCTAAAGCAATGGCTTTCTGCAATACAAGCTAAAGTGACTCACTTCTCGGGAGCCAATGCCACCCAGAAAGTCGGGTCAGCGGTACAAAAGCTGCAGAAAGCTTCTTTTTTTCTCTATCTAGTAATGAGCTCAAACGTTTACTGTGGGAATGACCACGGGACACAAGTCACCCCAGATGAAAGTCTCAAGTGGAAATGTATTACTGTATTTCCTTGTGTCTCCTTTTATCCCCCTTTTAGTTCCTAGGCCTGAAATATCCAAGCTATGCTAATAAAGTCAATTTGAACTGTCTGCGCAGTCTCCGTATTAATGACTTGTTAAAGGAAAGAGTTTGGCTGAGGTGTAAGTTGATTAGCTCACCAGTAATTACCTGATATCCAGAAAGGAAACAAAGGATTTTTGCCAAGTAAATAATGACTTGATCTCTTTCCTCTCCTCCTCCTTCCTGCAGTAAATGAAAGAAATATAACAATGGTTTCTTTACATGAGCAGAACGTGCTTCATTTCCAGGCTAGGTAGAAAAATTTGCATATGCTCGGGGTAAATACGCCATTTTCCCAGAAATCAAGGAAGAAAATAGCAGCTGCCTTCCCTACTGCAGGTGCAGTGCAACTGAAGATATTTCAAAAGTTCAATTTTTTTAAAAAATTCTTTTAACATTTGACATTTTAATATATCTGTATCTGCTTACCACTGAGACTTTCTGCTTGCTCCTAGTGGTTTCCCCTTTTGTTGCAGAGGTTTCCAAGAGCAGCAAGACGAGGAAATTGCTTTCCCTATCGATGAGACCAAATGCCAAGCAGGGCACAACTGGATGGGCAAGGGTTTTATAGAGCACGGGGTGGGATGTATCGCCTGCCAGGTTCAGACACTAGCTGATTCATTATGCAAGATACAGTGAACGAATGGTTTGTGGGTGCTTTTTTCCCTAAACTGAAGGTTATAAGAAAAGGGTGAGACACTGGTAATAGCTTGTTCCTCTAAATCCATTCCCACTGGGGTAAAAAAGCTTCAGCCCTTATCCCTCACAGATTTCAGATTAGCCTGTCTTCCAGCCAGTTTCTTACTTCTTGACAATATTTCACCTTCAAAATTTGCCTCGAGTCACCCTTATAACGTTGGGATTTCCATTCCTGCAGTAGGTGGTCACTGATCAGTCTTTGCCCAGTCTTCATCTGATCATACACCCAAAATGGCATGAGTGGGAAGGATGGATGCACACCAGGAGTTGGCACTTGAAATCAGTGATGCCAGAAGCTTTAGCAGCATGAATGTATATGGAAGGAGGCCCCAGCTTGAGGAGCTTCAGCTGGACAGGTTAGCAAACTGATGCTGACACCCAAAAGCTTGTTATTTATGGCCACCTGTCTGCACAAGGTAGCTGCTGTTACCAGGAGAGTCCCGCTTAATTCACTCAATGGCTTTGGACACTGTCAAGTCACATAAAACGTGGAGACTTCAAAATATTTCCTGCAGGGTTGAAAATATGTTTGTTGTACAACAACTGTCTTTCCTCCGTGCCACAGCAATATCATGATACTACGTACAGGTTCTTATTTTAACTGCAAGCTGCCAGTGCCCTCCCTTTTCTTCCCCAAAAGGAGCTGGTTGTAAGAAAGAACCAGCGATGTTCTCCTCCAAACCTTTCTCAGCTCCATTCCCTTGGGAGGGAGCTCGGATAGGAACAAAAAACCGAGGAGCACTGCTGTTCTCACCGTGTGAAAAGGGCTGCTGCCATTTTTTGAGTCCCAAATGGGCTCAGTGCTGCCTGTTAAAGCGCTGGAGAGAGCCCATGTGGCTCTTGTCCTCTGGTATCTCTCTCCTCCCAGATTTCATATAGGGAGCTTATGTCCTAAGGAGAGGTGACTCCAACGAGTGGTATAATACCCAGAGGTAAGGCTGCTTCCCATAAATGCCTCAATTCCAGCCAACCGAGGTCACAGCAAGTCCCAGTGTCGATTAAGTATGCACCTTCCACGGAGGCTGCGAGTACAGAAAACTTAACAGGGCCTTCATCAACCTCAAACCAAAGCGGAGTGCTTTTCAGAAGAGACTAAGGAGTTCATAGAATCATAGAATCGTTTAGGTTGGAAAAGACCTTTAAAATCATCAAGTCCAACCGTTAATCCCTGAGTTGGGATTCATGACCTCACCCAACTTCATCCAGCCAAAAAAGCCAGACACCTAAGCTCAATTCAGTTGCTAAAACATAGACATTTAGCGCTCTTGGACACAAAGCGGCTGAGAGCCATGTGGGGTATGACCCTGGATCTAGGGAAGATCCAGTGACCCCAGGGCATCCTGCCTGGCCTCCAGCTGCCCCTCTGAAAGAATCTCAAATGACACAAGATGCCAGCATTTAAGGAAGCGAACGGAGCCTTTAAGGCAGGATCCAAATTGAGATTAACACACTTAAATATGGTTACAAAGTTCGTGCAAGTCTCTTCGTATTGAGTGTGTAAATTAGCAGGCAGAAAAAGACAGCTTGCTATATTTTTCCTAAAGAGAAAGCTGTTTACAAGTGTAAACAATGAATTGTTATGGCATTGGCTTTTGCTTTTTTAAAGCATGAGAAGAATTCCAAAGCACAAAGGCAGACCGAATCCCGGATTCCTTTGAAAGTCAATGAGATGGAGGCACGTGCCATTTGTGCTTTTGGGAAGTCTCCCTCCCGTGATAGATTTGCATTTGATACTTCAGCTTAAACTGGTGCACATTTACCATAGGCATTTTGCAGCTGATAAGGGCTTTGATTCACATATGAGGGTGAATTAAACTCAGATGACTGAAAAAGTTACTAAGCTGAGCTCTCCTTCCACACTTTTCCCAGTGTCAACTGCTTCTCCCTCGGGAACGGCTGAGCAGCAGGTTTACCTCCTCCCGTACCAATTTCAGCCCTGCAAATGAGCGCAAACTGACATCGGTTTTATTTCATGCTAATACAACGGGTTGAAAGCTGCAGGTGCTTGCAGACACCTACGCATGCTCTCTGCTTTCAGGGTAGTAACCGCTGGGTGCAGATAAGCTTCAGCTTAATCCGCTGCTACAAGAAAGCAAACAAACACCCTGATTTTGGTAAAACGGGACCTGCTGTGGATGGTATCACCTGGTATCGATGTATCTCGATAGACCAGATCAGATTGGCTTGTGCTAGGAAAAGGATGGAGGGGAAAAATGCCTCCCTAAAATCTGCTTTGAGGATTGGATACAGGGCTGACCCGTCCTCTGCGCGAGGGAACGTCCTGTCCTTGGCAGGTCGTACCTCTTTGCCTGAATACCTGCGCCCAGCAGCCCTGTTTTCATCAGCCCTTTGTAATGCTGTTCAGGCTGTTGTATTCGTACCCGCGCCCGTCAGCGCTGGCTGCTCGCAGCATCCGCCGAGCCGGAATCTGCAACGCTGTCATTCACTACCAGAGTCGTTCGCCAAAATGCATACAATAGCCTCGAAAATATGAATAAAAACGGTCACGTTGCACGGGCGAATTTATGAATATTTACGTGGCTCCAGGACTTGTGTCCCTCTGCTGACGCTTTACAAACGCACGACTCCATTTAACTTCAGCGCAGACATTTCTGCTTTCCCCAGCTATGCGTAGGAAATCAGTTCTGCTAAAGTCTGCCGGAGTTTCTTGGATCAGATCCTTCTTCACGTTAGGAAACAACTTCTCTTTTTCGCTCATTCAGGTGCCAATAAGTTTCTGTGGTATTACTTCAGGCCTAATTATCATCACCCCAACAACAGTGCTCATAAAGAGCCCTTAAACTTCAAGGCACTTCACAAGGAGTCTGATTCAGCCTCTTATAATCCTGCTTTTAGCATCTTACTCATGCTATCTGCATATAAATCAATGGGATAAATTCCATGTTACACAGGATCAGGCTTGCAAGGATCTAGAGGTGTTAATGACCTTTTTCTGTAACCAGTACGGACTAGACGCTTCAGAAAGCTGCCCATAATGACATTTTGAGCTGCGGTATTTGGAAGACGACATTATCATGGGATGTGAGACTTTTGAGCTGAGAAACCCGACTCAGGATTCCATGCCCAAGGTGCTGTATACACCACGACCCGATAAAATAAGATCCTAGAAGAGGCGCAGGTTCATAATGAACGTAAAATTTGAACGGGCGATTTGTAGCACAAAACTCAACTTTATTTATGTGGCTGATACCTTTATTTTAACATTATTAGAAGCAAGGAGTGAAAACATCTTCAAGATTTTGTGTCAACTTTATCCCCCCCTTCACATGCACATACTGATGAGAGGGAATACGTACAATCTTCTCCAACATATGTAGCCATAATGAGTTCTAATCAATCTGTTTGTTCGGTCTCATTTTATGCAGAAATTAAACAACCAGCAGCACAAGCCATGATAAAGTGTTTGCACAGAGCAGGGATAGGCAAAAATGCTCTTTTTCAGGTGTCATTCCCCGAATTTCACAGATCACAAAGAGAAATAGCTGAACACGTGCAATTTTTGAACAGCAGCCCTTTGCCATTCCCCAAGCAAACAACTATTGGATTCACATACTAAATTTTAGAGGACGTATCCCTCCAGTGGTGTAAACTGACGTGACTCAATTAACCTAACTGATCAGTTAAGCCGTGAGGTTTCAGGGCAACATAAAACTGTATGGAAAGAGGATCCTTTGCCACAGGCAACCAGAGGCCACAGGAAATTACTCCATTGGCATGTCAAGTATATTTTTAGTAATACTGAAAATAAGCATTTCAGGAGCTCTGTGTTTGTTTCTCTTCTTGTTATTTCAGAAACAAGACACTCCCTCCATGGGTCGTACAGATCAGACAAAGAAAATCCAACACCTGGACAGAGGTAAGTTTGACTGTCTAGTCAGGCAGACCATGTTTAGATGCAAATAACTTCAGGCTGTCACATTATATCCAGTGCAGTAATGTACAGTAGGAAGCTAGCTCAAGGTTCCAGAGGAACAGTATTGCTCTTAATATGTATTATTTTAACACCTGAAACAGTCAAAGTTGTTTTTGTGGAACATAAATTCACCTTTACAAAACAGTTTTAGGGAAAAAGAAAGCGTGTATTACATCGGTTTGTGGCTGCCTCTTCGATACTGTCCTTCTGAGTGCGATGACTGAAAGGTTTGCCAGAGTTCAAAAGCAGAGAACCAAACCACAGAATAAGTCAGAAGTAAATGCATATTGTGACAGAGAATACTACAGAAACGTGTCAAATAAATAAAAATTCCCCAATGATTCAAATGAAGGGCTAGCTCTACATTTTTGCTTGTCTTCCTGTCTAGAAAAAACAGAATGGATAACAACCCACGTTGTTGGTGTTACCTACGCCGTACCATTTTTCATTAATTTCATTTAAAGCCAGTTTCATGCTTGACTTCCGTTTTCCTTGCAGTTACCGATTTTCTCATGTCCAGCATATATGTGATGAGTAAAGAAACAAGCATCAATATTTTTAATTATTTATTTAAAGCCAACTGGAATTGAATATTACACAAATTGCTTGGTTTTTCATATTGTTCCCATTTTGTGCTCCTGGTGTGCAAATGGGATATTTAATAGCTATTTCTTTAGTTTCTGAACTACTGCAATTTCAAACTTTGAATTATTTTTCTGTTAAGAACTTTTAATCTTAAAGTGGTTAACCATGATAAAAAGATCAGAGCCCTTCAAACTTCCTTACTGTATAAACTGAGCCTTCAAAAGTCCAAAAAGCTAAAGTGCATCAAGCAGGCTAGAATCCTTCTCATTGTTTACAACCAGTTTTGTGCTTCTGAATCAGTTTGGTACTCTTCCAGACCTCAGTCTTGAAAGCCTAAATCTGGGGAGGATAATTTAGCTCTGAAAAAAATAAAAAGACCGGTCTGCATAAAAAAACCCACATTGATTTTGATGATGTTTTGACAATCTAAGTATTTTAGCATTGCCATCACTAAAATCAATTTTGCTTTGAAGGCTTTATATCATCATGAAAAACCTTAAATACATCTCTACCTGACGCTGAAAGCAATTATATACAAGCTGAACTGCAGAAGGCAGGTTACCCTTCACGACAGATGTATACAATGTGAAACATCAGCATTTACACTAGGAAAGGTCTGTGTTTAGATTGGAGTTCTTTAGCTTACAGAAGGGGAGGTGTGGAGAAAAAAGATGTGGAAAAAGAAGCTTGTGTGTTTACATGCAGGTATAATAAATTCTGCTGACCAGCAGGGTATAAGCACTGTGTACAGCCTTCAAGGTCTGCCCGAAGCTTCTCATCAAGTCTTTGGACCTTTTTCTGAAACATAAAAAACACACGCTATTATTAGGCCCCTACTTGTGCGTTTTATTCTTTTCCATTGTTTCAAGCCTTTCCCTTTTTAGACTCTATTTGCCTTTGGATAGCAACTCCGTTTGAAAAGCACTTTGCATATTCTGGGTGTAAGTAAAGTACGCGTAGTAAGCACCGAGGAAACTAAAAAAGGCATCAGATGAGAGAAAACCCCCGTGTAGTAGGCAGCGCTATAAAAAACCTCCTTCCTCCTCCCAGCCCACGAGTACGAGAAACATTTTCCTCATCACTTAAAAACATGAAGCCAGCCCGCTGCCTCGCTCAGGTTACAAACCCTCCCTGCAGTCTACAAGGAAAACCAGAGAGGGGAAACCCCCTCAGCGCCACCAACCCGACCCGGGGCAGCGCGTTTTGCCCGGAGAGCGGCTGAGGAGAGAGCCGCCGCAGCGAGGCCGAGACGGTGCCTCCTCTCCACAGGGGCGTCCCGCGGACCCTCTGAGCCAAACGTGCCCCCAGCCGGTCTTCCCCCCCCCCGACTTTCCCTAAATCCGCCTTTTTCACCTCAACATTTTTCTCCCCTCCGAGTTTCCCCCCTCAGACGAGCGCGACGCCGCTCGGCCTGGCCTGGCCTGGCCCGGCCCTCCCGCGCCCGCAGGCCGCAGCCCGTCGCCATGGCAACCCGCGGGCCCTGCTCCCGCCATGGCGGCTCCTCCCCCGGCCGGGCGGGCCCAGCGCCGGCCCCCGCCCGCCGCTGCCGCCGCCGCGCTCCGGGCCCGGCGCCCTTCTCCCTTCTCCCTCCTCCCTCTTCACCCTTCTCCGCTCTGGCCTGAAGCGGGGTTCCGCGATGGCTCCGGCCGCCGACCGGGAGGGCTACTGGGGCCCGCCGACCTCCACCTTGGAGTGGTGCGAGGAGAACTACGCCGTCTCCTACTACATCGCCGAGTTCTGTGAGTGGCCGCCCCGGCCCCGGCGTCCCGCCGCCGCCTCGGTCACCCCCCTCCCAGCCCTCCGTGCCTTCACCCCAGTGACTAGGCCCCAGGGCAGGGGAATCCCCCCTCCTCCACGGCCCCTCTTTCCTGAGGGGGGCAAATGGCGGGGTGACGGGGCCCCTGCCCCTCAGCCAGCTCCGGCGGGTGGAAACGGCTGTTTCCCTGTCCCCTTTCCCTCCAAATCCCTGTCTTAAGGTGGTGTAGCCCCCTCTCTCCCTGTGCCCCAGGCTGTTATTTGGGCCCCCCGCTCCCAAGTCTGTCCCTTTAAGCGATGGTGGGGCAGGAGGTGGGTGTCCAGGGGCTTGGGGAGGCATCAAAGGGACGGCTGAGGTGGGGTGGCCGGGTGAGATGGGTCTCAAGGGGCTCGGCGCTGGAGCAGGGGTGGTTGTGTGGGTGAAGAGGGGAGTTTTCACTGAAATCGTGCTCTGGGTGCCATGCTGTAAAGCCGTGTGGGTCTGCAGCTCTGCTCCCCTTGAGAGGAGACGGGAGCATCTGCTCAGCCACGGATGGTCAAACCATGTGGAACTGTTCAGGGAGAGAGAAGGTATCTTTGTATGGAAGAGACATCTTCGTCCAGGAGAGATGCCTTCGCCCAGCTGGGCTTTGGTGGGTCTTGACCATCATCAGGTTGCTCTGTTGCAGGTGGTGGGAGTTACAATAGCTCAATGGCTCATTCTGTTGCAGGTGGTTGTCTTTTAGGATAGCTTGGAGCAACAGCAAGAGAGCAGGCCGTTGTTTTGACCTCAAAACTCTGCTATTCAGAGGCAGCCAGGAATTTAGATACATTCAGCAGCATTTTACGGAAAGAAGAAGGTGCTTCAACTACAGGGTCATGCAGCAGGTGCTTGAGAAGGGAGTATACTGTGATAGCTGGTAAAGGATCATGCCCTCTGTCACTGATGTTTTGCTGAAAAATCAAATATTGTTGTGTCCTGGGCAGTGACTTTAAAGGGTGTAGTAGTTGTAGTTACGTGCTGCCATCTGAGAGACGCCCTGTCCTACAAAAAGCTTTCACACGTATAAGATAGGCGTCTGCTTTTGAAGTGTTAAGACCCTAGGAAAATAATACTAAAGTGAACAGGCTCACCTACCCTGAAGTGCTTGGAGTGGGCAATCTGAGGAGGCTTTTTGCATAGCTGGGATGCTTCAGCAGCGCTTGGGAAGAGCTTGGCACGCAGGAGATGGAAGGTTCTGGGCGTCCATGCCAGGCTGTGAGTCCTGGTTACAAACACTGACATGGGTGAAGGACCAAAATGAATAGTTGTGAAAGAGGTTTCAGAGTGTGGGAATGGGAAGGAGTACAGGATCTGAATAACAGTAGCATAGGCAGCAGAGAAACTCAGAGGAAAAAGGAAGTTGGTGTGTAGATTTATGGCTGAGAAGAGGCAGGCCGGCTGAAGAGGGAACAAAATAAAGTACTCTTAAAACGGGACAAACTTGAGAGTTTTTAAATAGAACGATACCATTGCAGAGCATGTATTTTTGTGTTTTCCTCGTGGTAAAAGTAATTTGTGAGATAATCCTCATAGGGAAGAGGAAGCTCTGTTGCTTCACCCATGTAAAAATAAATTTGACTAGCATGTAAATTTTTGAAATAATCCCCATATTGTTGGTCTTGTGGACCGATGCTTTTCATCACTTCTAGATTTTGCAGGAGAAGGCAGATGAGGATGAAATTAATGGTGGTAGGTGGAAACGTGTGTGTTCTGAAGAAAAAGGGACTAATTATAGAAGGTCTGGTCCCTTCTTATGATTTTAAGTGTTTGGGACCGCAGTTTGTTGGTCTGTCAGTTGCGCTGAAAAAAACATGCATAAGGGCTGTGCTGTAAATTAAAACATGTAAATGGTCCAAGTTTAAAAAGCAACACAGTGAATAAGCCCACTTTATTTTAGGGTTAGCTTAACAGTAGATAATTTCAGTAGAGATTCAAGATGGTTTAGATTTTCTTTAGCAATAATTCTGTAACTGCACTTTAAGGGCCAGAGGAAAAAATCTTTCTTTTTTTTTTTTTGAGGATATGAACCCACTGCATTTAACTCTTAGCAAGCAAAAGCTGGTTGGCAACGTATCTTTAATAAAACAACTAAGGGGTCTTTCCCAACTTTCTCTAAAATACTTAATGTGACGCTAATTACTTTGGAATATCAGAGAGATGTTACCCTGAAAGCTAGTTGCTTCAGCTGAGAGTGTATTCGGGGTCTGTGTGGCCCAGCGGTCTTCCGTCAGTTGCTGTGCCTTTATGGCCTCCTTACTCTATCAAAAATTCAAATTCAGAGAGCAAACAAACCAGAAAGTACAGAAATATCTTTCTCATCTCTCTCTCTGAGTCCTCATTGTGGTAATTTGTGACGTTGCTGATACTGTTTTTAAAACTCACGTATAGCCTGTATTATTTTAAGCGTTACCTTACAGAAGAGTGAAAATCGGTTTCTGATTTCTCGCTGTTTTGGTGCCACTCAGTTAAGCTGATGGTATAGTTAAAAATTTTGCATTAAGTGCTAGTTGTAAATAATTTATAAGAAACTGTTGGAGGCCCAAAGCTTGAAAGATACTGGCAGGTCCAAATCAAATATTATGTTTTCCTTAGGTTGCAGGATGAAGAGCCAAACTGAAAGTTTGTTGTGCAAATTACCTCTTTGTGCCATTTAGCAATTTGTTTTTAATATGCTAATTTTAGTACAAATTGCTACATTGTGTTCCAGAAGCCCACATGCAGTTCTTTGCCATTCACTCCTTAAAGAACTAGTGTAAATTACGGCAGCTAATCAGCTGTACATATTCAGAGATGTGAAGGTGAGGTAAGGTGTTTTTGTAGCACTTCATATTTGCATTCTTTTGATGTACCCCGAACACAATGACCTGTATTCAAAGATTCATTTTTTTAATAATGAAAAATGCTTTTTCTTGCCTTTCGGAGTTTGCACCTAGCCAGTTTTCCTCCCTTGCGGAGGTGGATGACTAACTGCTCTACGTCATTCTGTGGAGTATTAAACCAATTGAAATGGAAAAACAGTTGAAAAGATTTATTTTGCCAGCTTAACTATGTTAAGCCCTACAATGACTCTCATATCCCTCACTGATCAAATATATTGTATGGTGTAGTAATTCCTTCTTCAGGGTTTCTCAGGAGTTTTGGCTTGACTCTTGTATGCTAGAGGGCAAGCAGTAGAGATGCGTGTTTTTGGGGGTTTTTTTGTTTTTTTTTTTTTTAACTAATCTTTTCTGGCTCCCAGTGCTTGTATGCTGAATTATCCAACCTTTTGTACACCAACTTAGGCAAAATAATAATAATAAAGGAAAAAACCAGCATCCTCCCACCCAAGCAAACGGAACGAGGTCAAATGTAAGTGCTATTGTTTAACACTAAGTGCTTAAACATTACAGCTTACTCCTTATTTTAGCAGGGTTGATGTTCAGGCCAGTTTAGCCTCCATAGTGTTCAGTTTTGGGGGTCTGTTTTGATGTGAATGTCTGGATGACAAGTGCCTTACCCTTCCTGCATGCACTATTATCCCTGTAAGAAGGGTTTATCTTGTAGAATATGAAGAGCGGATATAACTAATCTTTGTAGATTTCCTTTGTTGAAAACATGGAGAGTAGTATCAATTTTAAAAAATACTTAAAAGTCAAAGGAGCCGTGTGTGGTACCCGAGGGTTTATAATTCTCAGTCAGAAGAATCATGGGTGTGAATTTGTTGTTGTTATCAACTCAGCGCTGTGTTTCAGTTTGGATCAAACTTAGTGATGTTTCCAGGTATGTGAAATATTGCCTTGAGCTATCGCTGTCCATGAGTAATGTGCATCACCTACAACATGACTGCTTTTGCGATAGTATGTCCTTATGTTGGCATTTACAGCAGCAAGCATCTGGAATATAGCTTCGGGCTTCTCAAGGAACTGGTGAAATTGTTTCTTTTTTGGGTTCTGATCCTGTCTCAGTATGTTCTGCTACCTTCATATACAAAAAGATTTTTTTTTTTTTTATTAGCAGAGTTAAATCTATTGCTTTTTGTTTTCATTGGAGAACTGGTAAACAAATATTTGTAACTGTGCTTTCCTTATGAGACCCTTATTTAGGGAAAAAAATAACGAGAATCTGCCTATGGTTCTAGCCACTTTTGCTGCTCTTCCTTAAATCCTTCCTATTTTTGCTTCAGACAACAGATAAGAGATTGAGATAAGATGACTTGTTACCTGTGTCATTAGATGTGAGATATCTTATTAACACGTAGACTGCCATCCAAGCATTCTCTTCATTGTGAGCAGTGACACAAAAATACTGTGGTTTTTTAAGTTTTGCTCAAAAAAGACAGCTGGCAAAGATGTACAGATCTCTGTTTTGCATAGGGATCGTTACTTTGGAACATAACAACTTGCAAAATTTACTTAAAGTTAGAATAATGTCATTAATATTGAATTTTGACTGCCACATATGTACTGTCACCTGTTCCTCCTGGGCGTCCTGCTGTATTTTGCCTTTTGCCAGAGGCATCGGAAAGCAGCCAGAGGCCCAACAGAGCTGGGTACTATCCATGTGAGTTAAAAAATAAAATAAAGCCAACTGTGGCTTCAAGAGCTCTGTCTGTTCTTTCAGTAGTAAAGTGGCAGGTGAAGGAAGAATCATCAGGATTAATTGGGTATGATCAGCCCAACTGCCTGGCTGCGGCTGAATTATTTAAAGACGTTATGCCACAGATGAGTTCTAAAGTGCGATTTAAGAGAAGACGATGTCACAGGCTCTAAGACTGAAAGGGATTTGAGTGTGTAACTTTAATGACCTAATTGCAGGAAGCCACATCACAGGTTTCCTCTTTGAATTTATCAGGCTCCTTGTGGGAGCTGGCTCAACTTAGGGGGTAGTACTGACAAAAAGGTAAAGGGAACATTAAACTAATTGATGGTGGCTATAAAGTTAAGTGGAGCGTACAGAACAGTGCTCAGGTGTGGGATGCTTTTTATGCTGAACTCTTCTAGCTTGCTTTTTGTGCTGTGGACAAAAAAAAGTTGCAAGAGGGGTTCCTTCCTTCAAAGAATAATATCGTGGAAGTAAACTCCTAAGCCAGACGGATGGTCTCTGCTGTCCTGCTTTCTTATTTCTTTAATGATTTTAAGTGATTTTGAGTCTGTGGCAAGTGCTGTTGCATTAATTTATTTCCCTTCCGAGGCTGTCAGTGTATATACTTGACTTAAGCCTGAAGATAATCTTGTGGCACTGTTTTGTTGCATTTTTTCCACAATTAATGATTTATATATTTTTTTAAATTCTTCCTCTTTTTTTGTGTCTCCACTTCTTTCTAATCCATGAGGCAACTCTACCTTTCATCTCATGACAGCTTAATTTTCTGTTTTCCCAAGGGCTTTCATTGAAGAGACAGGGTCAAAGGCTTTCGGAAAGTCTACATTTGTCCAATCAACCGTTCTCATTTACCCATCACATTATGGATATGCTTAAAACTTGATGGATGCTGTGGTAATGGACCACATGTGTGTTTTTCTACTAATACTTCTGTAGTTATTAAGTGACAATAAAACTCTTAAATATGGTTTAACAAAGCGTTTGGTTATTCTGTAATTAGTGCTTCATATTCAGTATTTGTACAGCTGGCAATTGGACATCTGCCACTCCAAATGGTAACAGAGCAGTGGCATTTGTACAATTTAATTTTGCTTATGTGCAAACTAAGGCAGACAGGTTTATGAACTGCATGATACAAATTTGCAGAATATATATTTGGAGCTAGAAATAGGAAGATTAATGTAAAATAAATTACAATAAAGGAACGCTGCTGACTTTTAAATGCCTTTAAATGAGCCTTTAGTCACAAATACAAATGACTGTTGTCATAATTGAAAGACAAAAATGTCTTTAGTCTGGGGTTTGTTGTGTGTTTTTGTCTGTGTGCGTGAAACTGCTATTCATGTAATGCATTTTCCATATTTGCTGGAGCCTTTCACAGATCAGTGGGGAAGATGTCTTTTAGACAAAAGAAAGATTTAATAATTGCTGCAAAAATGTTCGAAGGAACTCTGGGAGTTGTCTCCAGTCCCAACAGCTCAGCAGTATATGGTGATTCTATCTTGCAACGCACGCAAGTGCTAGCACACTTGACTGTTTCTCTGACTATCTCAAAAGGCTGAAGAGGGCCACAGAAAGGTGCATGGATCGTGAAAGGTTAAGAAAATGGGGAGAGTTCTTTTAATTCAAAATATGAATCAAAAAATGAAATGTATAATGACAGAAGGGAACCCGCTTACAAGTGGTTATCAGGGAAAAGCTACCTACCTTTGATAGCTTTGAGTTTTCTAGGTGTGGGGCTCTTTACACCTGCCTCGTTAATGACAGCCATTTCTCAGTCCATTAGCAGAGAAGCTGAGCTGCTGCATGAATTAAAGGTGCCTGGTTATTCTGTGCCTGTGGAAGTACTACAAGGAAGGAAGGTGTCAGGAAGAGAGGAATTTCTAGAGGATGTTACAACTCAAAAAAACCCAGAGCAGCACTGTTTCGGTGTCGATCTTTTACCATTAATTGATCTGAATATCCCCATATAGGCAAGGTCTGGGTAGAGTCCCAGTGATTTTGCTGGGCACGGTTTAGATTTAAGGTTTCAGGCACAGACCCTTTTGTGCACTTGGAAATGCAACTGTAAAATACTTGGGGTTTTTGTGCTAGCTCAAAAACCCGAAGTGTCTGACCAGGATTTTTTTTTCTATTTGTTTTTAAAAATTAATTTCCTTGAAGAAATATGCTGCATATGCACTGTGACCAGTGACTGAAAAACTGACATTTTCTATGTGATCAGCGCAGTCAGCATCTGCAGGATCATTATCTCCTTTACAGCAAGGTCCGTTCACCTCGGGAAGAGCAGGTACTTCAGCGTGTCTGGGGTTTGGGAGGCCGAAGTAGCCCTCTCTGTCCGTCCTGGCGGGGAGATGCCCCCTCCCAGCCTTACGAGGTTCCTCTCCAGTTCTTTGCCTTTCCAGCAACTGGTGACTCAGCCTGCCTCCACATTGCAGAGCTTTCCTGAGGGAAATTCCAGCCTTTATTTCAAAATTGAGATTAGTGTGCAGCAGCGTATCCGTTTCCCAGCTGTGTCCTGGGGCTTTATTTTATTTTATTTGGTTTTGCATTATTCCTTGGTTCCTTTGGACTTGTTTTCAGAATCCAGCGTCCTTGGAGTGAACCAGGAATGATGTGTGCAGGGTGCATGTCTCTTAAAGGATCTCCAGCTGGCTTTGTGACCAAGAGGGTATTCTCCCTTGCGGCCTAGTCCAGGCAATGTTGCCCTAATTCTCCTCTCTAACCAGAGGAGCTGCAGAAGGGGACAAGAGTATGGGCTGGTTCAGCTGGACAAGGTTCAGGACGTTAGTTTGAGACTTGACTTTTAGGTTTGAGGAGAAGGCAAGGCTCGGTCTTCTTTAGGCGGGAAAGCAGACAAGCAGAATTAGAAAAACATGGTATTGGGGGAGAGCTGAATATCTGCCTCTACCTAACAGCACGAGGTGAGTGAAGCCAGGACAGTGTCCGTAACTCACAGTAGCCATGCCTCTCCCTCCGTTTCTTCCTTTACATCTGCTTTTCTGTGAGCCATGGGTGTATGGCACAGGACGCTGGAGTATGTTTTGCACAAATTCCAACTAGTAGGATTTCAAGGTATCAACTTTATGGTCATAAAACATGACCCTGGAAGCTCTCTGATTTATACAGTGCTTTAATGAGCTCATTATTTGCAGCGGTAGCTCAAGATGCTATGGCCCCGTAGGCTGGATTTTTAGTAATTGCTAATTCCAGTTGGATAAGGATTTTTGTTTGGAGAAGATCCAGCATCTAGGAATCAGATGCAGTGTTAGATCAAAGAAGAAGTCCTGTAGAGCTGTGTAGCATAGTTGAGCATTAAAAATAGTCTGGACACTGACAATCTTGGGACAGAGTATTTCTGTATCGGGTCTGTCATTTGTTCATCAGGTTTTCTTCATCTTCCCTGGTCAACACTGTTTGTTTGTTCAGGCAGAGATCTGCTTCCCAACTGGGAAGCACGCTGCTGTGATCCCTTCTAATGGGTGTTTTGACCTTACAGTGAGGAAACCCAGGGATACCTGAAAAATTACTTACATGTCTTTGAGAAACAGGATCTGCAGGTCTGGCTTTCTCTGAAATCAAATGGGTCACCTACAACAGGGAGCTAAAATGACCCGAAGAACTGATTTTATTGTCACAGAGCGGAATTCACATTTCTTCTAGGTAAAATGGGTGTGTTTTTCCTCTACAAGTATTTAACAAGGTTTGCTGTGTAAGAAAGGGTATGTCTGTGTGATTCTCATTGTAGACTTGATTGCTCTTGGAGGGAGTTTCCAGTGCTGCTCTCCTGCCAGAGCCTGCCAGCTCCAGCGCTGGCCCCGGACTGCAGAAGGCAAGCTGCAGAGCCTGCTCTGGGGGTTGTTACGCTCAGGAGAGCTGCAAGGTGTATTTCTACAGATAATCCCTGCATTCCTCCCGCAGGATACAGATTTTTTTTTTCAGGTTTTAAATCTTGTAGACTTAAGAAAAAAAAATAATACAAAATATATAAACTCAGAGTTGCTCCAGGTGATACTTTGCTCATGAATGAAAACTGATGCCTTTATCTTTTTTTTTTTTCCCCTTCAGGTTTTTCTTTTTTTCTCCAAGTCCTTTTCACAGTTGTCGAAATGGCCCATATAAGCAGAGAACTAACTGTATGCAGCGTGCTGTCCAGTGCATGAGTAAACAGAGAAAATTGGAGAAGCCAAACATTTTTCTTTATTTTTTCAATTTAATACCAGAAATTTAGAAAGAAGCTTGGCAATGCACTTTTGTTCATAGCGCCCTGTACCTGCAGATCTGGCTTCTGCAAATAGATACAGTTTAATGCCATCTCCATAAAGCTGCAGCTAGCAGCAGCAGTGTGGAAGTTCATGGTTTTCTTTACAAGTAGCAGAGTGAAAAGCAGATGAGCGTTGCTGGTTTGTATCGCTTGTGCCTCTTCCGAGCTGGTGAGTGCAGTCTCTAATAAAGAATCAGCTCAATTGAATGGTGGAGATGCCTTGGAAAGCAGCAGAGAAGTGCACGGTGGTAGTGAAATCATACAGCAGATGTTGTTTTCGTTCACTTAAGCAAACTGCTATGGCTTTGTGATCTGTGATATCACAGTCGCTTTTCACTCAGAGGTCTGAGGTTTGGTGGCTGTTAAATTTTTCAAGGCCCAAGTTTTATCTTCCCGTGAGGGCCCTCAGAGTATAGTCTTCAGCTGTCTAACATCAGCACAGTACTCAAATGCTAAAACTCTTGACCCCATCCCAATTTAATTTTTCTTGTCTTTTTTTTCTTTCTCTGTTCTAGGCTGCAGAGAAATATTTAAAAGCTATTTCCTTTTCTTAAACACATTCCCTTCCAAGCTCTTCAGTTCTTTTTCCTGCCTTTAAACTCTTGCATGCTGATTTCCACATGGCTTTTGTATTAATTTTTTTCTTTCTGCTTTTATTGTACTTTTTCTACATTTCTCTCAAACCTGTCCTCTGAAAGTTTTCCTCTGCCAGTCTTTGGCCCACCATTTGTGCTGGGAACTTGGTTGATTTTGTGTACAGTTTTCGACTGTTTCGTATCATTATTCGGTAAAACTGGCTTCTGCCTGAGTGCTTGCCACCCACCTTATGAACTGTTATTGTGTAGGTACTATATCGAGTTATATTTATAACAAAAAGACAGTGTTCAAAGCTTGAACCTTCAATGCGTTGTATGTCTCTTCCTGTATTTGATTTAGATTGTGAGATTTGATCTTGCTGTCTTTGTGGAGAAGCAGCTTCATTTTCCCTCTAGATAAATGGCTTTTGCCAAGGTTTGTGGGTGGACAGGCAACTGCCAATTTTTTTCTTTTCATTTTTCAAGCACGAACAAGAAAGTTGTCTTGAAATGACAATTGGGCAATGACTAGAGTTGGAGTTAGAAGTTGTGGACCAGGAGTGACAACCTTCGAGTCTTGGGTTAGTGAATTGATGGGGTACTGTTGAAAGTTCTTGCCAGAGGTTGTCATCTTAACTGGAAAAGGTTATGAAGACTTTAGAGAAAAGAAGTGGCTACCTAAAAGAGATAAAGTTGGGTATTTAGGAGTGAAAAAGAAGAGTCTGAGTCATTTCTGAGATCAGGTGCCTTTCTTTTATCCCATGTTCCAGGTAAAATTAGGATTTTTCATTTATGGCAGTCCTGCAAAAAAAGGTACTTAGTTACAGATGGGATTTTCTGTTAGTACTGCTGGTAAGAGAGGGAATGTCACCATCAGTGTTTGAATGGTTGCTGTATATCTGAATCAGGCTGTGGTTGCTGACTAGTTTAATTATCTCCACGTGCTCTGTTTTACATTTGTCGCATAGCATCTCACCTTTAATTTCCTACCATTCAAGTAGGGCAAAATGCAAAAGAATGGCATGAGTCATTAGTAGGAGAGACATTAATTGTTCTGGACACCCGGGGGAAATCCACACTGATAGCAAGAAAAGGAGGAAAGCAAGGGGATTTGGATTTCAAAGAAAGGCTACTCAAACTAAAGCTCCAAATATCTGGAAAAAAGCACTGACACACATTATTCTCTGCCATCCACCATCCAGTGAGCATATTGAGCTCCCCAAATGCTTAGCGCTCATATCTCACTGCACAGTGCCTGCAAGAGTCCTACAGAGCCTCTGGGATAATACGCAGCATATTGTGCCTCGTGTTGGTATCTCCATTTGTGCTGAGAGCCGACAGATGCTGGGCTGGATGTACTCCGGTAGCTCAAAACTGTCAGCTGCCAAAAGCTGTGCTTTCTCTTCTGGACAGACCCTTAGGTTTAGAGGAGTTGGTGCAGGCACTGAACACGAAGCCAGGATGCTGACACCCGCATAGAAGAAGAAAGGTGAGCTGGAAGGAGTTAAGTATGATGAAAATTAAATGGACTATTGCTATAACATCATATTGGTCACTGCTTAGTTTTAGCAGCGGCTGAAGAGTAAGCTTCCCCACCTTGATTGTTTCCTTCCAGTTTGGCATCATCAGCATGTCTTAAAATAACATTTAAAATACGTTTTATTTTGTTTTCCCGTAAAGGGTATAACAGCAGCAAATCTGCCCTTCAGCAACGAGCTTATTGCATGTAATATTCTAACTTTACATCATCTCAGCCTAATCTCTTTAGACTTTGATTGCATTTTCCAGCTGTAAGCACTTGCTTTCGGTGAGCTTTCTAGATTGATATTTCAAATGATCTGACTACGACAACTGTTTTTACTTTTAATTTACTTGCAAAATCCTTCAAGGTGTATTTCAAAGTAATTGGTCTGCTTGCTATCATCTTAGATGCATAGTTATCAGGGAAATGATGCTTTCTTTTTCGTGAGGCTTCCCATACTCTAGGAAAGCAACATTAAAATCTGACAAGATGGCTTATCAGCTAATTGTAATGTGTGTTTTTCCCTTGTAGTCCAGTTAATTGTGAATATCTTGGATTGGGAATAAAATGTCCTGTAAAGGAGCTGCGTACTGTCATATTTGTCCAGGCTGCTTCCTGCAGCCTCAAAAAATGGCCAAGGATAGATTCTAGCACTTTTGTTACATCTTTAAATACTGTTTTTTGTGTAATAGTCCCTTCAAAACCCCAAAACCATTTATTAATACTTCAGAATGCCCTGCACTTGTGCCAGGCCTAGGTGTGGTAGACATAGTTAGAGCCACAGTAAGATAATGAGCAAAACTGGCTTCAGAAGTGAGGAACGCAGCTTTTTGATTTAGCTGTTGTAGCTATCTTTATTCTGGCCTGTCACCTCAGAATATTTCCCTTGCAATTGCTTTCATAATTATCTACTAAACTTCACAGTCAGTCCTCCACATTTTGTAATCTGACCTATTAACCCTCTTCTGAGGAACAGCATCTCGTGCAGACCTTGGACTTGACTCATGAAAGGCTGGAAGACAGATCCCTCTGAAAAATAAAAAAAATCAGTCATCCTTCCTCAAAAAAAAAAAAAAATCAATCCAAGTTCTAGGTCTTTAGACACTTTTTCTTCATTTGTGATAGTCTTTAAGAATTCCAGGAGGAGGAGGACTCCATTACGCTAAACGTTATAAGAATTGGTAACAAAAATGTTGTTTCTGGAAAGTACCCCATTCTTACTCTGATGTACTTTCTACTTTGAAGCTTTGTTTACAAGACGTGTTGTGGAATGAACCCATTCATTTTTATTGTGGCAGGTAAGGATGGTCTAGTGGCTAGAGGGACACTTTGGTGTTTGAAAGTCCTGGCTTCAGTTTTATGCAGGTTTTTTTGTGACTCGGGCACCCTCTTCTAGCCTGTCCTCTTCTTCCGAGGATATTGAGGATAAGTATGCAGAAGACTGGGGTTGCTCAGACACTGCAGTAATGGAGACTAAATAGGTAACCAATATGTTTTAGATTTGAGGGGGAAGAGCAAAAACTTCTTAGCCCAGCAATGAATGTTTCACCGTCTGAGTTTAAATCTGCATTATGAACACAAATGTTGGATTTCTGGGATTGCAAGGGTATCAGTTTCCTATGAAGAAACATGTGGAGCTTTAAAATGTGGATTTGTGTAGTATTAGCTTTCACTCATTTATTTTTAGTATACTATACATAAGAAGCAAGGTCAGCGTTAGTACAATCTCCTGTTAGGTTCTAATTTTCTAGTGTCTTCACTACACAGTAGCCAAGCACTTTGCAGAGAGGTGAGGCTAAAGAAAAGGATAGCTTAATTGTAACCTAGGGCAATTCAGAAGCAGTTTAATAATAAGTGCTTTAGTAAGACGTGCATACCAAAGAGAACCTTGTGCGTTAGAAAATACACCCATGCTTTACACGTTTGAACTGAGCTTTTCTGTGTGTACTTTGTTAGTCAGGAGTGTCGAGAGTTTTTTCTTCTAATTACCTTTTGATTGTTTTGAAGAACACAAATGTAACACAAAATACTGTAATCAGAGTAAAAACAGCTACAAAAATATTAGCTGAACTAGTATGATGAATGCCAAGGGAATGAATTCTGCAGCTGGAATATAAAGTGTGTAAGGTCATAAATCGGAACGTATCACTTGACACAGCATGTTGGAACCGCTCATAAATGAGCACTGGGAATAAAAATCAAATTGTGTTGTTAATAATTATTTTTTTTTTCTAAAATTACCTCATTACCCCTCCCCAATCCAGTAAATCACTGAAATGGTTTACCTCTTCAGAAAGATAACGGCGTACATTTACATATCCTGGAGAAATGGAGGCCCAGCAAGGGAGAAGCAGCCTAGAAGACGTAGCAGCACTGCCCTGCACGCTGACTTTAAACACTAAAACCTCCCAGTTGGTCACCAGCTCTGCAGCAGCAGTGCTGCCTTTAGTTTTTTTGGCCTCGTCCCAGCACTTTGACTTACTGGAAGCAGCGCTCTGGTGCAGCTGGGGCTGAGACGCGTGCGACGGGAACGCGGTGTGCTCACACTGGTGGTATGCATCCGTGTTGGTGCTAGCGTTGAGGAGGAGGCTGCGTTCCTGCCTCCTTTGCTTCCTTGCTTTGCCCATGGTGGAATGTTTTCTTCGTGTCTCTTGCAGCGTGTTGCCCGCTCTCGTTTGAAACTGTCCCAGGATTCGTGGCTGCTTTTGGGAAATGCTGCTGCTGCCAAATAAACATGATTTCTAGATGTTCCACCTAAACTTCCCTTTTCCTTGTTTCAGTCTGTTAGTGCTGATCAGAATGCTGCTCCTTAGTAATACAAATAATTTTTTTTTTTTTTTCCCCCAATCCTTCCCCTATGTAAATCTGTTGGCTTTTACGTTGCTTTCATGTAGCTGCTGCCTGGCCAACATTTAGGTAGCTGTTCTTCTTTTTTTAATATATTTCTTTTCCTTTGTGGTACTTCTGGTTGCTGTATCTGACCCCTCCCTCTCATCTATCCCTTACAGTTTTTCTCATAATAGTATGCCAGCATCTATACAGAGCTACATTAATGCAGCATTCCTTTGTAATTTGCTCACTTTATCACGTTTTTTATGGTGTTTTATCTACCTTTTAGTTTTATGATTCCTATGATCTATATGAACTTTCTCTTTAGATTTCTGATTTTATTTTAAATACCTAGGGAGATCTAATAGTCCCTCTAATAACCCATTAGTTTGAAGTGTTATTTATCTGTACCCATTTTTATAGTTCTTCAGGAAGCTTGCATACATAGCTTATACAGTTCAGTAATTGCTTCACTATTTGTTTCCTTCAGTATTTTTCCAATGTTTTTATTAGAAATGTGGTGGCTAATACAACTCACAGGTGAACTGCTGAAGTTGCAACTTCAGTTAATGTCCAGGTAAACAAAATCAAGGCTTGCTTAGTATTTGGAAAGCAGAATTACAGGAGGTAAGAAATGAATCTTGTTGCTTAAAAATGAACACTCTGAACACCGCCCGCCCCCATTTTTTTAATTTTTTAATTTTTTTTTTAAGTCGGGGTTGGTCCTGTGCTCCAGCCTGGAGCAAGGCTGTGTTGTGTTTCCCTGAGTAACAGGAAGTTTATATTGATCCTTCACGCACATTAGCAAGTAGGGAGTTCAGTAATTACATATTGGCAAAATTCCCGTCAGGATGACTCGGTTTTCTCCCCTTGAGGTCCTTCTGAAATATCAAATGGAGAGAGGAGTTTTCATTTCCTGACACTCTGAAGTGCAGTTATTGTAGACTTTGAAGTGGAAGATATTAAAAATGGCTGGTGGAAGTGAAAATCTAATTGCAATCCTGCCCTCCTGGTGATAAGCTGTAAGCGAAAACAGCGCAAGATTGGAGTTAGTGGCCAAAACAGCTGAATCTGTGTAGTTGGGCCTTCTGAACAGTCATGAAATGCCCGTATTTTGAAACGTCAGTGCTACAAACCTCCTCTGGGCTCTGGCTTAGTTATTATTGACTGATAATATGTAGCATATACTGTATGGAAACTTGTTGGATTTAATCAAATTAATTCCTCTGCTGACACTTACATGGCCGTGATAGGTGAGCTACGAAGTACTTACATCTTAGCAAGGACTCCCATATTAGATTTGAATGAGTTTCTTATTCGTATAAGGAAATTCTTCCTCAGTCTTTAAGCTGGTAGGCTACCTACTCCTCCAGTTCAAATCTAATTTCCAAACACCTTTTTGTCTTTCATTGTTTCACCTTATCTGGTGCTGCTGGGCCACAGGACTACCCTTCTTACGCCTTTCTTTCGCTGTTATTCTCTCTCTGTGTTCATCTTTGGTTTCATATCCCTAGAGATCCTTCCAAGAGAAGACTCTATTTAAAAGAGAAGGTACCTAATGGTAGATGGTTATGCTCTCAAATGTGCCTGAATTGCATTGCCTCACAATTTCTTTAAATTTGGTAAACCCTCTGATAATGAGCTGTAGTTTGCACCAGAGCTGCTTGAGATGATTCCAGAAACAAAAGCCATAAGGTAGAATTCCTTATATCTGAAAGCAGCTAGAAGGATGATTCAAGTTCTGCATGATGCCATCCGACAGGCTTTGGTTTTTATAATTATTTTTATTTTCTTCATGCAGCGATGGAAAAAGAAAAAGCTACATGATCCAGGAAATGCACTAAAACTGACTGTGTAGAGCACCACGATATCCAGGCAATTAAATGGATGTTTTCAGCCTCAAAATCTTGTTTGTTTGCTTGCTTGCTTGTTTGTTTTATTTAAAGGGACACTTTGACTTTATTGCAACCTAGGTATCTATTTTAAAAAATAGCAGCCACTTTCCTTTCTCCTGTTTCACAGTGAGGTGCAGTTGTCCTTAAGGGGAGGCTGAAAGCCTGTAGTTAATGTCATGTTTGTTAGTCCTGATTTTAAATGAGCTTTTTATGGATAGTCAACTTCTTCCCCTGCAAAAATTTTCTTCTTTGCTCTCTGAGAGTAACATCTATTTCTGTTGGGTTTGAGTCTTGTAGAAACCATAGCAGAGTGAAGAATCTTCATTTGTTTGACAGAGACAGAAAGAGCATTTTAACATTTGAAAAGATCCTTGCAGTTGGTAAATCTTGCCATCCTTCTGTGTACAAACATAGGAGAAAGGATCTCTTAACACTGTGTCAATCACAGTGGTCACCTTGTCAAAAGTTGAAGCTGATAATTTTTGCTTTGTTTTCATAATAGCCCTTTTCCTCCCTCTCTGAAAACACCACCTGTATTCTGACTCCCAGTGTTGTGGTCCTGATGTTTTTACATCCTGCATATTATTTCTTTGTGACCATGTTCTGTTACAGCTTGACTTATTTACAGCTTTACTTGTTTTATCCTTTTGACTCCTCATCCAAATTGATTGTAGAAATGACTTTCTCCTGAAGAATTAACTGCATACTTGGGGAAATGGAAACTTTAGGAAAGTAAGGTACTCTCCAGCTGTACCAAGCTGTCTGTATAACAGTAAGCAGTATATTGTGCCCGTGTTTGCCTGTAAATACTATTTCCTCTTTAAGTTTGTATTTCTTGATTTTGAGGTGGTCAGTCTTTGTACAGGTCTTTGTGCATTTATGATAATACACGTATTTTTTAGGACCTGAGGATGACACTGAATGTGCATGCATCGTAAAAAAGACTTGTCAGGTTTTGCTGCTGTGCTTATAGAACAGGGTGCAGATGTGGTTTAACACTCATACAGCTGTCCTTCCCGTAGACAGAGGCCTGTTGAAATGATGTTTTGCATAAATTTGATTTTGTTCTGGTACCATATGGCATTCTCTCAATGAATAAAACAGTATTTTGAAACAATGGTTTGCATGAAAACAGTCTTGAAAGACTTTTATGAGAATTTGTAAGGTCAGTCACACAGTCTGCATTTATCATGATTAGATGTTAATTTAGCACTTTACCTAGTACCTTGTATAATATTTGTGGACATGGTCTGCTTTACTACTGTGATAGGCCACCACATCACGTAATCTGGCTTTTGAGCTTACTGAGCTTCACCCTGAAAGCAGGTACGTTCATCACGCTGCCCATTTCTGTTGGGAAGCAGTTGTAAGTATCTCCTTTTCAGTGGGAAGCTTTCCTCTTTATTCTAGCCCACATTTATTTAGGGTTAGTTTATATCTATTTATTCTTTTTGTCAGTATTATCCTTTAGTTCAAACAGCTCTCTTTCATCCTTGGCATTTACCCATGGTGTATTCACAGAGCGCGGTTTTATTCCATCCAGCCGTTGTTTTGTTAGGCTAGGTGAGCTAAGCTATTTTGGTCCCTTCTGGTGCTGTAAGCTCCCATTCATCACTCCCATCTGAGTGATGCTTCTCTGCACCTGATGTGCTTTCTCTTTTCTTTTATTGATAACTAGAGGACAGTGTGTTCTACTGGCTTCCATGAAGACATTACTATTATCCCTGCCTCTACTGGAAATAAATTTTGGGGGTTTGGTGCCTACAGCGATGCCTTATGGTCAGTCACCATGCAATCTTAATTCACTTTTCTGCCTCTTCAAATAGATTAATCCTACATTTGGAAAAAAGATTCATATTCACATTGAAAGGCAATGTTGTTGGCCATCATATTTAATCCCATTCCTGTCACTTCAGTCTGTGAGTTCATTCATTTCTTCCTCTGATAATCTAGTCCTCCTTTCTGTTGGCAGACATGCTGAAGATAAAATGCTGAGAAGCAGTCTTTGGTGACTAAATTAAAATTAGATCGCTCCCTGGACCAGTGTTCAAGGAATCCAGTACTGAAATAGAAGAATGCTGTACAGAGTTAAGTCCAGGTCCATCCACGTGCATTCATCTAATTTCTGATACATTATATTTCTTCCAGGCATAACCAATAATCTCTTCTTTAATTATTTTGCATACCCTCTGCCTCGTGCCTTAGTTGCAAATTCGCCAATCTCTGGTTTTCCCAAGGAGGTCTGCTGCATTATTTTTTTCCTTTTTTTTTTAAAAAAAAAAAGAACATCTGGTGAAAAAGAATAGGTTTCTTGACAGTTTAACTTTTTTCCCATTTCCAACTTCCATATCTGTTTCCTTCAAAACTTGTTTCACTTCCTTGTTTGTTAATTAACTTGAGAGTTATGGGTCTGTAGTTTTGTCACCTTTTTCTTCTTTCCTGGTATTGTTCGCTAATCTCTGTGCTTATCCCACTGCTGTTTTTTTGACAGAATTAGTAAAAATCCCTTTTTTTTTAAGTTTTTATAAGTTATTCCATGTGAGGGTAATCCTGTAAAGACTAGTTAGACTTTTGTGAAATACGCACTCCTAGGGTCCGTGGGTTTGAAAGGCGCCTTGTAGTTTTTGTTCTTGAAAGAAGTAATTTTGCTAGCAGCATGCCAGAGGACTTCATTGTTCCTCTGCCTCCATTTCCCTTCTTAAAAAATTTGAACAACTTTCAATAAGTATGTTCTGCAAGTAGGCTTGCCTAATCCATGCTATAAATGTTCTGAATAATATGGGCCAAAAAGTGCAGAGAAGGAGTGGCAGGAATTTACAGCCAGATTAGGTCTACGGTATTTCCTCTTTCAGCAAGATGATCCTAGATTAAACGCTCATAAATTTTCCGTAATTTAACATAATTATAGCTCTGCAGAAAGTGTTGAAACCTTTGCTTTCCTACAGAAGAATCTCTTTTCTGCATTCTTATGTCCATCTGAAGTTTGTTATCCTACTGCAACTCTCTTCTAAAGTCATGTGCCTTCCTAGTTGCAGATAAACATCATGGTACTTTTGTTCAGCATTTTCATATTTGAATTTTTGCCAGGTTTTTACCAGTTTCATAATGAAGTGACTTTGAACAGTGGTATATATAAATGTCTAATAACTTCTCTCGGAAACCAGCGTAGTTGAGAACTGCGTTAGAAAGCAGAAGATTCGCTATCCAGACTCCATAGCCTTTACTCTGCTTTTCGAGACCGGATGACGTCTTTGCATGATTTGCGGGAGGACGTGGTGATGGTCACTATACCACACAATACTGAGTTGTAGTGGATTTCTTCCAAACCTGGTCTCCACTGAAAGTGAATCACTGCCTATTGCAACACTGGGGGAATGTGGTTAAAGGTTAATGATTCCCTGAAGAATTTAAGCATGAAAAGAGGCTTCTGTATTGGTATAAACTTGTATGTTTTTGCAGAGCTGTTTTGATTTCAGCTGGGCTTCTTTTACATGGAGGAGCTTACTACGGAGCTGACTAGAAGAGTAACATCTCTGGCACATCTCTGTTTTGATTGTTATAACTTGGTGAAATTCATGGTTCTGCAGGGGATGATGTTAAATCAATAAGGAAGTGATTTAAAAGGTCTGATAAAAATCAAATGTAATTTTTATCTGGCCAAGAAGACTGTCTCAAACTGAGATCTGAATCTACTTCGTGAGAATTTAGGAGTGCTTGTTAGTTAACTAGTCACGCTTCTGCTTCATGTGTTCTGAAATAACCTTTTTTCTGTTTAGGTTTGAATTTTCTATAAACCTGTAAAGTACGGATCTTTGTTCCCAGAGGTGCTGTAACACTTTGGGTGTTCATAGTTGGGTAGTTTTCACTTTTTGTTGAGGGGGATCTTGGGACGTAGGACTCCTGAAAAATGATGCTTGAAGTAGGGGAGTGATTCAGATATGGCTTGCTCACTCTTGTTCTTTGTTTTAGAAAGTGAAACTCTTCTGAGATTTTTTGTTGAGCAAAAAAGACAAAAATAAGGGTTTTTTTCGGCATCTCCGTAGCGTCATACATTGTACTTTTCACTGAGATATTTGGAAATTAGAGTTTCAATTTTGTATATATTTCATAGAATCATAGAATCGTCAGGGTTGGAAAAAGACCCTTAAGATCATCGAGTCCAACCGTCAACCTAACACTGCCAAGTCCATCACTATACCATGTCTTCAAGCACCGTATCTATCCGTTCTTTAAATACCTCCAGGGATGGAGACTCAACCACTTCCCTGGGCAGCCTGTTCCAATGCTTGACCACCCTTTCGGTGAAGCAGTTTTTCCTAATATCCAACCTAAACTTCCCGTGGCGCAGCTTGAGGCCGTTTCCTCTCGTCCTATCACTCATTACTAGGGAGAAGAGACCGACCCCCACCTCGCTACAGCCTCCTTTCAGGCAGTTGTAGAGAGCCATAAGGTCTCCCCTCAGCCTCCTCTTCTCCAGGCTAAACAACCCCAGCTCCCTCAGCCGTTCCTCATAAGACTTGTGCTCTAGACCCTTCACCAGTTTCGTTGCCCTTCTTTGGACACGCTCCAGCCCCTCGATGTCCTTCTTGTAGGGAGGGGCCCAACACTGAACACAGTACTCGAGGTGCGGCCTCACCAGTGCTGAGTACAGGGGCACTATCACCTCCCTGGTCCTGCTGGCCACATTATTCTTGATACAGGCCAGGGTGCCATTGGCCCTCTTGGCCACCTGGGCACACTGCTGGCTCATGTTCAGGCGCCTGTCAACCAACACCCCCAGGCCCTTTCCCACCAGACAGCTCTCCAGCCGCTCCTCCCCACGCCTGCAGCATTGCATGGGGTTGTTGTGCCCCAAATGCAGGACCTGGCACTCAGCCTTGTTGAACCTCATACAGTTGGCCTGGGCCCAACGACCCAGCCTGGCCAGGTCCCTCTGTAGGGCCTTCCTGCCCTCCAGCAGATCGACACTTCCACCCCACTTGGTGCCATCTGCAAACTGACTGAGGGTGCACTCGATCCCCTCATCCAGATCATCAATGAAGATATAACTGATGGTGTGTGAAAGTGTGCAGTTTAATTTATGTAAGCAACATTCTGCCTTCTTCAATAGATTTGCTCTTTCTCCCAAATTTCATGTCATTTTATTCTCATTACATAACCTTTATTCTCAAAATTATGATTTGTGGTTAGGCTAAAAAGCTGAATCTGCATTCCTTCTGCTGAGAAATGTACCATTTCCTTATACTTCACTTAAACTTCTCAGTATTTCATTGTACTTTTGCATAGGCCAGGACAGTTTGAAAAAAACATCTAAATCGGACCAGGAGAGTAGTCTTAAAGAAAAGAAAAAGAAAGGTTCCTTCATCTTCCCCGGTGCTGGAAGAGTCGTCATGCCCCCTGGTAGGAGAGCTGGGCTCTTGGCTTGGTCTTGCTTTCTTTGATCTCTGCAACACGTGTCAGTTTTTTGCGTTGCATCCCAGCTTCAGCAGGAGGGACGGAGAGCAGTGGCGTCTTGCTGAAGTTCAGGCTCTTGATAAGCTGTGGCAGTTGCCTATCGTGCCGATCAGTAGTGGCTTCTGGCTTTTTGCTGTTCCTTATCTCGTACCCTCTTACAGTCTTTGGTCTTACGTGGTGATCTGTGATGTAGCATCCCATCCAGCGCATTCTGGGTGTGCACGGTGACTAGCACACTAACAGTAAACATTGAACTGGCTTCATTTGGGAACGAGTCACTCGGTGACCTTAAAGTATCTGAAGGGAGTGTGGAGGAGAGAGTTCCAAGAATAGGCTTAAGAAAAGAAAAAAAACCAAACAAACAGCTCTTAAAATACCAAGCTTGAACTATTTGGGGCCTGTATCTCCTTGAGGAATTGGGTTTTAATTCATAAGCTGTGCAATCAAGGTAACCCTATTTTCCTGCCGCCTGCCAAGAAAGTAAGCACCATCTAAGTCAAACTTTTTAGATAAATTAGTATTTTAATACTATCCATACATGTGAAAAAAGACGAAAGAGTTCATATGTTCTTAGCCTTCAAGTACAACTGTGTTGTACCAAAATTTAACTTTGTATTATGTGTGAAAGCAGAAGACAACTTCTGAAAAAGTGTAGCTTTCTGGATGAAAACTGTTGAACCTGTGAGTGCAGCTTTATTTAAAGCTTTATTTAAAGTACCCAATTCTAAATCTCTGCTTTTTTTTTTTTTTTTTGTTTTCCTGTCCTACAGGGAACACAGTGAGTAACCTGATTTTCATTCTACCTCCAGTCTATGGTGCGATTCAGACCTATAAAGATGGCCTTGAAAAACGGTATTTAGCTGCATATTTGTGTCTTACAGGTAGGTGTAAAACTTGATTTGCTCTTTGATTATAAAGAGAGCTCAGATGTGCAGTGAGCAATATCCAAATATTAATAAACCAAGTAGTTAAATCCAAATACTATGTGTGAAACGTAAACCTCAATTTGTTACACTTGTTAATGTTTACAGAAAATTGGTATTTGTTGGAAGGACTTGAAGTTAGAATCCACTAAATAACTTTATGAGATTTTAAAGTGATCCTTTTCTGGCTTTAAGTCCTGCTCAGTGCATCTTAGCTTACTGTGTCTTTTTATGATGATTTACAGAAGATACCTTGTGCATTCTACTTCCAAACAGTTCCACGCTATATTAATATTTTTGTGACATTTGTATGGATCAGTAATAAAAGAAATGGCCAGGATCTCAAAGGAACTGGAAAAGCATTCTTTCATGAGTTTGAATTTGTTTCCAGTTCCTCTTTGGCATATATCACCCAACAACCTAGCTGTCATCGTGTCTGGGAAGTTTTGCAAGGATGGAGGAACAATGTGACATTCGTGCATAGGTGAACTAAAGGGCAGACTGTTTTTTCTAAAATAGCAAAATCCAGAAAAGAACCAACTTCCTTTAAAACAGTAATTATGCAACTAGAAGTCATGTTCCTTATGAGAAAAGATGATGTTTGAAGCTGGTTCAGATTTGGCAGTTGGGTCTCGAAGTAGATTTCACAGGATTTCTGTGTTTCACAGAATTTCTATGTTTGCTATAGCACCTATCTCTGTGGAGGCTATCTTTCCCAGGCTTCTCAGTGGTAAGAGATTGGTTTATTGTAAATGTTACTTCTAAGATTGGCATACTTTTGTATTTAGACAAACACTGTCGAAAACCACATATCCATATGCTAAATGTATTCTCGATGCCAATTAAACTGTAACACATACTAGGTACATCTTCATGGCTTTTCAGTTGCGTCAGCTTTGCTGATATGTGTGAAAGATAAGCAGCAACAAGCAGCAACAGCTTTGGATGTTGTCTGAACACTTTCCACATAGCCATTTGTAGGCTTTTTATGGTTTTGAGTAATTATTCATTTTTGTCTCGGTATAAAATAGTTTGGCAGAAGGAATTCTTGAAGGTCAGTGTTTCCTTTTAAAAAGACAGGGAAAGAAACAGTGCGTAAGCATTTGCTGAAGTTGACTCTTGGCATTTTCTTGAATCAAAGTATTCTATACTGCCATTCCTTCTAAACTAAAAAAAGAAATTTAAACCTCTGTGTTTGAGACTCAGGCTTCACTGTAACTTGTGGTACCTCTGTCAGTGACATTTCATGATGGACAAAGTGTGCCACTATCTGACCAGACTGCCAGGCTATCACACCAAGACTGCCCTGAGTGGGCATTTCTCACGTACTGTTTAATGTTTAAAATGTTTTTTTGTTTGTTGTTTTTTTTTTTTTTTTAAAAAGTCTGTCTTTTGATCACCAAAAATACCTTCAGTTTTATACTGTTCTTGGTGTTCACGAAGGAGAGCTCAGCCTGCGCATCTGACAGCAGAGCTGGAGGGCAGTCCTCAGGTCCAGCTGGGCCCTGCTCATCTGTGACTGGGATGCCTTTGACTCCTGTCTGAAGTGATAAATGCTTGCATAGCTTGATTTTTATCTCCTATGTTGGAACCTGACATTAAAGGTCACTTCCAAAGCTGTTTCTCTTCTCTTTTGTCTCTGCTTCAGTATTCGTAGTGCTGGACTGTTTTACAGCAGTCAAAAGGTGTAAAGGAATATAGAAGGCTTTGTGTTTTCTCAGTGAAAAACAGCAACAGGATGGTTTGGAATCACAAACCTCTTAACATTTGTTCTACTACAGAATAAAAGCAGCAAATGAGAGGATAAACAGAATTTTAAATATTGTTGAAATGTGCCAGGAACATTGGCATTCTTTCTGTGCATGTGACTGAATGGGATGCATAGTGAAGCGGAGATAGACGAAGCATACAGAAATTTCTTTTTGTAAGAAAGTACCAGAGAGAATTCTTGCCCTTACAGTAATTCTATTTATTAACAGATTTCACTTTACTTATTTAATTTGTAACAAACAAGTATAGACTTAATCTGTAAAGGGATAGGGAATTTAATGCAAACTTCTGATTTCATTTCAGGCACCATGAATCATTACAGACCATATAGCAGAGCTTCTCGCTAGCTAGAAGTGTCTAAGGGTTGTTTTGTTAAAGTAGAAATTCTTTAACAATTCCGCTATGGAGATGGGGGTGGAAGGGGGGCACTTTAGTTAGGTTTTAACAACTTTGAATCATTACTGAGATTTTACAAGATGTTAAAAGACAGCTGTCAAAGCGGACATTAAAATTAAATCTGTTAGCATTTGAGAACATAAGAAGTGTTGTTTCGAGACATTATTTTGATCCAAATCAGCTGTTTCTTTTGGATGCTTCCAGACATTTAGCTGATTGTCAGTTCCTTTGTGTTCTACCATGGCGTGTTCAGTGCTTCACTTTATACCCCACAATTTCTTTTGTTGGCATTTATTTCCTCTTTGAACCAAATGCATTTTGAATTAGGGAAGCACTGTTCATTTCACATACATGCTAAAATCCAAAGTTGGCAGGACAAAAAGGGGGATTTCTAAATAACAGTTCAAACACATTTCATGTTCATACTGGTGCTGAGACTGAGTTGCACTTTTCAGCAAGTTCTTTGAGATACAGCACACTGTTCTCAGCCCTTAATTCTGCTGCCTTTCAGCTCAAAGGGCATGTTGTCAATGAACTCACCAGGAACTGGATACGATTTTTAAGCTTTAGAGAACTATTTAATCAACCTATAAATTATGAAGAATAATCTTAAGCAATTACTTTAGCACGTTGCATCTCATGAAGTAGGAGGAACAAATCACCAGCCTGTCACTGCCTCGAAGAATAAGCAGTTGTGTTGGGATGGTTCCTTATGATGCTGTGGTATTGTATCAGGTTCTACCATGTGTGATTTCCTCGTGTGTCCTGGGAAGCTATGATTCCCAAATGGTTCATATTCTAGAAGGGTCTCAATTTTAAAAAAATGTTATATGTATATTTAAAAAAAAAAAAGATAGTGTAACTTTTTTTTGGACCTAAGAATTAAGAAAAAGCAGTCGATGGAGTTACATACTTTATTAGATGCTTTACTTGAAATTTGGAAGGATTGTTCTGTTTTGTATTTCTTTGGCCTGTTTAATAGGGCTCAGTCATTCAAGCTGTGCCAAAGTGGAGAAAAAAAAGGACACACAGAGTTTTCTACGTTATACATAGCCATAGGAACTCGTAAAGAACTCACTAAACTTCATTTCCAGTGAAACTCTGTATCTGTGAAAATAGTTGTTAGAAGTCAAAGTTAATTCCCTTATTCTTACCTAACAGCTGTAGAGAAGGTGCTTGGGCCATGTCGCTGTTAGTAAATCAAACGTGCTTGGGAACATTCCTGAGTGCTGAAGCCAAGTAGCGTGGAACAGCCCGTGTCTGTTCGTCTCAGCCTCCAAACCAAGGTGACCGCATACGAACTCCCTGCTGGGCATGGGCCCTGGACTCTTCTGGCTGCTGGGCTGTGCCTGGGAGCTGCTCGGGGAAAGCGCTCATTGGAGCAGGCCAAGTTCACGCCGCAGACTGTCCTAAGAATTCACTAGCGCAGACGGTTGCGTTACAGTGTCTGGGAGCAGTCCCAGCCATGCTCGAGTTTCCTTGTAGAGCTGTACCCTTGGACCAACCAAGGTCTCTCCTGTCTCTTACGCTGTGGAAGGAAACCATTACAAAACAAAATAATTCAGTACAAATTGTTCATTTAATTCTACTTTTTCATCTTGTTTCATTCTTTGACTGTTTGTGATGCAGTATGTTGTTGTTTATCTTTAGTTCAGTTCTATCGTTGTAAGAAACCCCAGGTGGAATTCAGCTCTGGATTCAACACCTAAACATGTGTGTCTGCCTGTGCAGAGGGGTCTGTCTCCCATTGCAGGCAGTAAAGCCTAGGGAATCATTTGACCCATCCTAAAATATCCCTTTATATTTGGCCAGCTGAATTACTCTTTATAATGCCATTCTCTTTAGTGGAAGCTTTGACACCTAGTTCCTGTGTAGACACCTAAATAAAGGTGTTTGCATCTGGAGCATCATTCCTTCAGAATGTTTTCATACAGTGCCTATACAGTTTAAATTCAAACCATGTCTATGAAATCCTAATAAACTGCTTTTTCTGTAAAGGTTTTAGGCTTATGATAAGAATTTTGAATGCTGATGGATAGTCTTGCATCGAAATGAATTATCACTGATTCTGTGATACTCCCGATTCCTCCTAAAAGTATTGAAAAATTCGTGGGGGATATTTGTGTCCCTCTAGGGTTCAAGTCCCGAGAGTTTATATGATTCATATATGGAGCTGGGTCTTGTGTATAATGTCAGATTATTTCTAGCATGGATATTGCCTTGAAGTCTTTGACTTCAGTATGAAGTAAAGTCTGCAGATGCATTGCTTTTACATCATCACTAACACAACTATTTTATCAACTGGCAGTAGCCACACATAGTGTTTGCTGCAGGACAAAAAAGACCACGTTAGTCTACATATAGCAGTGAACCTGACTTTGCATTTCCAGTCTTCTTAAGTGCTGTTCTGATCTCATAATATTGTGACTTAATGTGTATTCTGTGCTTAATACATAAATTATGTATATCCCCTGTAACTCGAGAGGTTTGTTGATGTAAAAATGCTGAGTGACGTGTAGTATCTCTGAAAAGTGAGTTACAGTAGTTAAAAAGGAAATGGTATTGCTTCAGATGGTGTTAAAACTTCCCAGCCGATGTGCAGCTTTTAGTGAGTTAAGCTTCTTTGCCAGAGGAAACACCTAGAATGAAAACTGTAACCCCTGTGTACGAGAAAAGGAGCAAATCTATTCCTCAGTTTGTCAATGGCTGTATGGGAAAGTTGCTTCTATTGAAAATTGGTGTAATTGCGGTGATCGTGTTCACTCATATTTTGAAAAGTGCAATGCTGGTAGAATGTCTCATTGCAGCGATGGGTTTTTTTTGAAGCAAATATTCCTTAGAAATGTCTTGATCCTGAAGTTATGTGATGAGAAGTGTATCTAAAGATAGCTGCATTCCTGAAGAACTGCAGGTAGAAGCTACATGTGAAGACATTTGAGCTTAAGTATTAAACGACTATTTACTGGAGACAAAGACATGTCAAGCCCCTTGTAAGTTTACGGGGTAGACTTCAAGTGTGACAAGAAGGTAGTGTGCTGTGGGCATAGCAGAGGAATTAAAGATTTCCTTGCGATCCTTGGCAAGGAAATCCTTGCCAAGATCCTTGGCAAGAGGTGTTCCCTCTCTTTATTTTGCAAGTTTTCAGCACCGAACACTAACCCTGCATTAAGCCACGAGACAGCAGCTCTGACTAGCTCAGCTCTTGGCCCAGTGGGTGCGGTAGTAGGTATTAGTTCCCTTCTGCTGAAGTTTAACGGGTATATAGTGATGTTGGTGAAGCAGAGTATGACAGATGCTTCAGCTGCTACTGTTCAGTTCTTCATCTCTTACTGCAGTTTCCTTCTTCCTCCTTTTTGGTTCATGAAGCTTTTTGCACAATTCTGTGTTAAGATCTAACGTATGCCAAAGGTAGCAATGAGAAACTTGGTTCTTAGCTCAGTCGATGTCTAGATGTAAAACATTTTTAAGCTATCCCTCTGCAATATAAAACATACCTTTTTAATGTAGGCCTCTGCAATAAGCAGGTATAAATGGGATACATAAAGAATCATAGTTCTATTCTTCAGTCTTCATTTAAACCGTCTCTTCAAAAAGATGCTGTTGTGCATAGTTACGACAGTAGTGTTTGAGGAAATGTTGTCTGTGCAGTCTTGAGAGGGAGAGTGTCATCTGATGACTAATCTAGTCATATTATTTCTAGTCGTGTAACATCCTGGGTTATCTGCTGAGTGCACTTAAATACCAAGCAGACTTGACCGTGTTCATGAGCTCTGTCAAGATTGCAGCAAGCAGTATTACAGCCATTTCCAGCAGAGGTTTCTATTTTAGGAAGGACAGTGTGATGAGTCCCTGTAAACTTTTCCTGTTTTGGATAACTATTTTCTTGCTACGCAATATAGCTAAAGCATCGTTCTGCAATGCATAGTGAAAGTTCATAATCAAAGAAACTCCAAGTGCGATCATTGCACAGAAGCAAGAGGGTTTTTTATTATTTTTAGAAATTAATTGTAGTTGTGGGATTAATGACCTGAAACACTAATATCTGCAGCATTCTTGATTTTTGCTAAGACTGGAAAGGGAAAATAATTCAGAAATGACTGCTTCTAATCATATAGGAGGAAGGGGAGGAGTTCAGTAGCTGATTGTTGAGATTTATTAACCCCAGTAACATTAATAAAAAACCCCACCAAAACCAACCAAACCAAACAAAAAAACCCCATAACAACATATTTTGTTAATTTAAAATCAGTTGAAATTTCTTATGCAATGATTTTGCCCATATTTGAAAATTACACTTGTTACAAATTATAAGAGTTTGTATCATGAAGATACTGAAATCGCTGTGACAGCCAGGGTAACGGATGGTACTGTTTTAATGATGATCTTAATGGGTTTTTTTCTTCAGAATGAACAGTAGTTGTAATATATTCTGTATACACAGAAAAATGGCTATGAGAATTTCTCATTAAAATCTCAATGAAGGTGAAAAACAGTTGGTGCTTATTGTTTGGGAAGATTTTTTAGAAGCAAAACAATTTAATCAGAACTTACAGAAGTGCATATGGTTGTTTATGTTCTGGTAGACAGCCATGCTTAATTTTCCCAGAGAATTAAAGACATTAAAGTATTTGCCAATACGTTTTTACATGTAGCTGCATTACAGTTTTATGTTTTAGTAATGTTACATGCTTAGGTATTTCATTTCATTGAGTGTGTGTAATAGTCACAATTCTAGTCTAATAGCATCTAAACAAACATCTCCAGACATGTCTATCAACTGTCTCGGGAATCCTTTACAAAACGTGCAGTTTGTTAGATAGAGGTCTGTTTGTGCGTCAGTGGAATCGAGCTGTTGCGTATAGCAAAGGTTATGCTCTTGCAGCAAAGCACAGCAGCCCTACCCAGTGATCAAGGCTTGAGTGCAAATTACTTGGATTTCTCTGAAACTAGAGTCTGAGGTAAAACATAATTTCCTGGAAGGAAAGACAAGACATCACATTAATGTCCTTGTTCTTGCAAAATAAAAATGAACTGGTGCTTAATGAGAGTGTTTAACTGATAACATTTCAAAGTAATGAATGAGACATTAAATATTCTACCAGCTTTGCTCTAAATGGTGAAATCTAACTTCCAAGAAACGTTGTCCTTGTCTAACTGAAAAAGCTGTGTATAGGCAAAGTATATATCTCATAAATTAATTTCAGAAGTAAATTCAGAGTTTAAAAAGAAAGTATTTCAAATAAATAAAAATCATGGCACAGAAGGATGAGCTTCCAAGAAGAATGCTCAGAAATGGTGATCCCGCTTCACAAAACGAATCCATACTGCGTGGGTTTTGTTTGTTTGTTTACCCTGAATTTCTAGTTCTGAGTTCTAGCAGCAATTCATTTCTGCTTCTAGAGCTGACAAAAAGCTCCTTACAAAATTTACCTTTTAAAACTGGACAATGAGCAGAAATATCACAGGCTTTCAGGAGTACTAGCAGTTGAATGATGCTTTGCCTTATGGAAGGATTGAGACAGATAAATCTTAATGTACTTAAAATAAAAAAAAAAAAAGAAAAGAGAACTAGAATGGTAATGTTCTATTCGTTCCAGGCTCCCTCCACTCCTATCCTCATTGAGATTTCACCAGTTCATAGGAGACAGTATTGAGAGGAGGGAAAGAGGATACCTCCCCCATCACCCCTCCAAAACCAAAAAAATTCAAGGACGTCACTGATGACTAAAGTGTAAAGTAGAAGGCGGTGGAAAACTGGAGTTTTGTCCCTGAAATGGGATGCTGATGTTCTCATTTTTTCCCCAGTAAAGTTCATGCATTTAAGTTAATGTACCTGAAAGTTTTACATGTAGACTTTTATGCTAACCGTAGTTTTGATTTGTTTTCAGCTGTGGGATTGGGATCTTGGTGCTTCCACATGACCCTGAAGTATGAAATGCAGGTGAGTATTGAGAAGTAGCTGTGAATCATTTTATGTGTGTATCTCGCTATATAGTCATATTGCCATTTCTTGACTAGATGAAACTCGGATAACATGAGTTAATCTACCTTAAGTATCATTGTACGTGACTCCTGCTCTCAAGGAAAGAGTAGCGAGGGTCTTGTTTCATTAGATATTTCCCACCGATAAATATACAGGAATATATACTTGCATGTAAAATACGAACTATAATCAATTGCTTACGTTGGTAGAAGACACTTTATCCTTTGGGAAATCATCTTTTTACTCAAGTTGTTATTTTATAATTCATACAGCTTTGGCTTAACAGCAAGCACTATAGACTAGAGTTATTTTTATTTATTGTATCCTTTTTTTCATCTTAGTGTTTTCTGTTATGTTTTCTATTTATCTAGGTGTACCTGTAGCATTAATACTGAAGTCAGTATCTTCTGAGTAGCAATACTTGAGTCTTCCTCTCTCTCTTTTATTCTCAAGTAGGTGGTGTTCTGTAATAAATCACTGGGCATAAGGATTTGGTCCTGGTATTGCCCGTTTTCTAAAGGGACGCAAGGAGTCTTGTCCTGTTGTCCTGTTTCAGGTCTGAGAAGATTAAGGAAATTCATCTTTGAATTAAAGTCAGGGTGAAGTGGGATTCAGTTCAAAATTAAGAAACCTACGTTTAAAAGTGTGTGCTGGAAGTCTGTGCTCCCACCGTCGTCAATGGAAATACATTTACATCAGTGGAGTTTAGAGAGCCAGTCAGCTGGGCTGAATCATTCTCCGGACTCCGTTGGCAGCCTTAACTTGAATAATATTCATTTGTCTGAATAGAGGTGTTTAGTGTCATTTTTAGACCCTGCAAGAGTTCTGTCTGGCCTCCAGCTGCCATCCCACAAAGGCGCAGGTCTCTCAGACACCCCGGTCACATCTGCGGGTCTTGGGTGGGTGTGTTAGAGATGACGGAGCATCTCAGGTGGCATTAGGCGCCTACGTCATGGCAATGGAATTGAGTCCTGCATTTCTACTGATCACAATAGGACCTGAGACACTGCACATGTGGACACCAAAAGTGAGGTGTCATAAACTTGAACTGAATTACAATCTGTAGTGATGTTTGCCTCCATAATGCTCTGCTTTATAACTCTGGCACGTGCTGGAGGCTGGCAGCCTCCATGAAGCATACTGTTGCCACCACGTAAGAATATTTGCTGCTTTTCTTGGTGCGAAAAAGGTGGTTTCTAGATCCGTTTCACCACTCCCTCCCATATATAGGTGTGATTTACCTATATTCTCTTCAGTGGTGAAACGGCCTTGAATTTCCACCATTTCATCTCTCTTCCCTCAGCTGCTTGTTCCTAACGCTGCCAGTGTTTCAAATCCTCTTTTCGACACTGATGCAGAGGTGAGCAAGGCCACCCTGAAACCCAGATCGTTAAAGTCATCCAGACTTAAAACATTATGTGGGTTTTTTTTCTTGGTTTGGTGGGGTTTTTTTTTGTGTGTGTGTAGAGGCTATTTTAATCCAAGTCACTTTGATGCTACTTACCACGTAGTTCTGGTACAGAACAACTAAGGGGGCTGTGAACTGTGGTAAGTAAAGGGTGGGCAAGAGCAGATGAGAGGGGAGCAGGAATGTCTTGCATCATCTTTGCAACCAATGTAAAAGGCTTCGTGCGAGGCAGAGAAAGTACATTTATTATTTTGGCAGCCAAGTGAAATCCGCCAGTGGCCCATAGTTACTCTGATTGCTAGCTCACGAATCACCACAGAGGAAACATTTCAACCCGTAAATAATCTTTTCTTGTTCACTTTATCTCTTGTTATGATTAAAAGTCAGCATTGATAGCTGTTTGAAGAGGGTTTTTTTTTGTTTGTTTTTTTTTTTACTTTCGTTTCACATCTTAATTCTGTAAATGGTCAATTCAGATTACTTAATTAAGAGAAATGAGAAAGCTTCTGTTCTTGAAAGCAATTACTTAAAATACTTCTGAAGCAATCACGTCTCTCTTTCTCTTATTTTTTGGGAATGTGCTTGATTGTGCATTCCTCAAGAATCCAAAATGCTTATTTAACCAGCAAAATCAGCTCACGGAGTTCCCTTCTATCCATGTTTCTTCATTGGCATGTTCAGTCATGCTGTTGACAGTATTTCTGGAAGCATTAAGCCCTTTGGATACAGAAGCCATTGTCTTCTGCAAGCAAATTCTAACTCGGATCTTTTGAGAGGCTCTTTGATGTTACCGTTATGTCCCTGAGATGCTGCCAGCATATGAACTTAGTGTAATCAGCTGTCCAAATCTGAAAATTTTTGCTTTATTGTATTTCTTACTCTTTTTTTCCCCCCCTTTTTCATTTATGAGGCCTTAAATGACTCATGCTCTTAGAGCTGCGTGAATTAATCCTGCAGCTAATTCCTGTCAGACCTGGTAAAGCATATCACTGAACTTATAAATGATAACTATTAGTATAAAGCCGAATTCAGCTATTGCTTCTATTTTTTCCTCTCTAAGGCATCACAGCAAAGATAAACTAATGTGATGGCAAGGTGCCACCTAATCCTCCTGTTAGCTGCAGCTGCCATCTCTGTTCCCGATACTTTCTTTGTGCTCCCTGTTGCGGCCTCTGACCCTATAATGCACGGATTCAGGAATTTAAACCTTTTTCTGCAAGGTTAGTCGTGTGCTGGGTCGGCTGTTGGAGCGGGTTCGCCGTGGGTCAGACGAGCATGACCGCCTCACTCGGGAGAAGCAGTGGGAGGGTGGGTGAAGAAGCAAGACCTGCCTTTTCAGTGGCAGCGAGTCCGCGGATCTGTTCAGCAGGACTGTGAAACATTTCCTTAAGTTACTATGGCTAAAACCACGAAAAGCTGGTAGTTCACACTCAGAATAATACATCTCTCTCCTTCTGTAAAGAACTAGATCACTTTTTTTCCCCAATATGAAATTTCAAAACTAAAAGAAAGTTTTTGCCTGTGCAGTTAGAAAAATTCTCCCAGACCAAGCAGAATCAGGCTGGCTTTATAAAAGGGTTTGTGTAAGTTGCTATTGCTCTTAATGTGTCTCATTGTTCAGAAAAACACGGTTGTGAACTTGTTAAGTACCTTGTACCAGTAGTAGGAAGGTAATTTCTGTACAGGCACGGTCATCAACAACTGTCAGAGTGATGATGGAAAAAGATCAAAATCTTGTTTGCATCCAGTTCTTGTTTTCCTTAGGAATGAGTCAAACCTGGTGTAACAATTCTAAGATGCCTAACTATTAACGTTTGCTTACCATGTTAGAAATCAGAGGCAGGGGATCTTCACTGATCCATTTGTATGCTTTTGCATTTTCACGATTTTCAGTCCTTCATAAGAGGAGGTAAGTTTAACTATATATTTATGAGCCAAAATTTGTTAATGTTCTTTGATGAGAAAAGTTTTAGAAGAAAATGATGCTATGATTTTCCTCCCCCCCATGATAAATAAATGGCAATTTTGAGTGTACCTGTTCTTGAGAAATCACCCCTCTTGTGATTACTATTTTAATTCCATCTCCATTAAGGTGGCAAGTTCCTGGAGAAATAACTGTTTTAGTTGTAAGATGCCAGTCTTCTCCCAGAGTATAAAAATTACTTTAAGACAATAAAACATTATATGGCATTCATAATTTGGGGAAAAAAACCCAAGAACCCCACAACAAATAAACAAACAAAACCACCCCTGTCTCTGGATGAAAACAATGTAAGAGATTTCCACAATTAGGAAGTGAACATGGAAGCGCATTGCAAGGTGCTTCCTAATGGGCTGAAGTTCTGGTTTATGTTATGGAAAAAACGTATTTCAGTTTCTCTGTGAGGTTTGTACAGAAGTAAGAAAATGCTACTGGCTGTATTGAGCAGGCTAAAAATGGGGTGGTCTTATTCAATCTGACTTTACGAAACTAATTCTTATAAATGTTTCGAGAGGTTATGAACAGTGAAAATGGCATGATTCTTTGAAGGCATGGGCTTTTTATGAAACATAATATTCAAAAGATCGAGAGTAATAAGCTTATTAATGCAGCAAGCTTTCGGTAGTTGAGTAGGATTTGACACAGCTGCATACTGAAGTACAGTCGAGAAAATAGATAACCAAATGACTTAAAACCCCCTGTTTTCTTGAGACTTATTTCTCCTTAATTAACTTACACAAGCGTGTGAGTTAAAAATAGTTTTCATGTTTTGATGTCTCTGCTTTTTGTAGCTGTTGGATGAACTGCCAATGATATACAGTTGTTGTGTGTTTGTCTACTGCCTGTAAGTATTTGTTAAATGTTTTTTTTTTCCTGAATATTTAAGAAATATTAACTTTGGAAATGTAGAATCTGTGAAGCCCAATCTAGTGTATAGCGAGGCTGACACTGAAGCTTTTACTGATCTTAGTGGGCTCAGTTTTGCTAGTAGTACAGCATTATGACTTGGCCATTAGAGCACCAGGCTGGCTTTAGTCATACTTTTTGCTAATTCAGAGATGTTTTACCGATGTTTGTTTAGCAGAAAAAAAAAAAAACAACCCTCTTGTTGAAGACTTTGTATAGTATACAACCAGAGCTCAGTGTCACTTGGTATGTAAACAGCAGACATAATAAAATCAACTTCAGTAACTACAAAATTATCAACATTGTAATTTCTTTGAGCTGTATTTCTATGATGTAGTCTGACTCCAAATGCAAATTTCAAATTTCTGGTTAAACCTGCTTTCCACTCATCTGGAAAATTAAAGAAAAAAGATTTTATGAAGAGTTGAGTGCGTATTTTGTGGAGAGTGTCTTGGAACATGCATGGCAGCTTAATGCCATGCCAGGATGTTTTCTCCCAATTAATTGCAGGAGCAATGTAGCATTTGGCGACGGTAAAGATACCGTAAGTTGGCTTTTTCTTGCCTGTTGCTGCAAGGCCTGGATTTAACATGATTTGTTCTGTCACTTGGAAAATCCAAATGATAAATCAACTTGTTGCAGAAAAAAAAGACAAAAAAGTTGTCTTTTTGCTTTTGAACACGTCAAATAGTCAGCCGTTGAAAATTGGAATATCTTCGGTGAAGGTTACTGGTAGCTGGCATTGGAGATGAGATGCTACAGGACCAAACCGACATCTGTGGAAATTACCATCAGTTTGTGAATCATACATTAGTATGATTTGTGGAAACTCAGGACCAGAATTATAATGCCTCTGTTAGTGGAAATATTTTCATTATAGCTCCCTATCTCTTTGAAATTGCCTTTGCATTTATTTTGTCTGATTTGAATGTGATTGGGGAAAAGGATGAGAAGTGGCTATAAAAATCTGTTTGAAAAAATAATCGTGCTTATTTTGTGCAATGGTTACTCTATTATCTTCAAAAGCACTGAAGTCTGTTACTGCATTTATAGCTCTAATAAGATTCTGTGTATGTATGATTGGTAGTAATTAAAATGTTCTGAAGAATGAGCTAATGCTTAGTTTAGGAGGCCTTTAATAATCTTTTTGGTTTTCTTGAAGGTGAGTGGCGGGGTGGTTCTGCACAGGACATTCCCTTATACATCATTCAGTCCTACTGACTCTCAAGCTGTGTAACGCCTTGGGCAAGCCATTTTGCAATCTAGCACATTGTGCTGTCAGATATTCCTACGTGTTTTTTCTTTGTTTCCTTTTATTCATCCATGATGGTGTCTGTTTCCAAAAGTTTATAAACAAATAAAGTAGGCAGATGTAACTTGGAGTTCTATAGACAACTTCCTTTAGCCCTAATGATTTTGTGCTTCTCAAAGTTCATTTTTTGTTGGTTTTTTTTGACCTTTTTTCTGATGTAGATGTGGTCTGGGATGCGTGCGTATGTAATTTCATCACAGCTGTGACTGAAGTGTTGCGTAGAGATTGCGAAGCTAATTTTAATTAGTTGTTTTACATACTGGGAGCTATTAGCTGTTTTTACCTTCCACTTCTACTCGTACCCAATCTAGCAAATTTACTGCACTGTGGCTGTAGCAAAGCCATAAACAATCTGCATTTTAACAGATCTCTAGAGTTCACTGTTTTGTAAGGCAGGCCCTTTCCCACGCTGCCTTTAGCTCACAGATGTAATGTTTTTTGGCAGCTGTATTGCACTTTAAACTCATTTCTAATTTGCCATCCATTATCACCCCTTAAGCACCTTCTGAAAACGCTTCTGCTTCCCAAACTTTTTCCACTGGCTGGGTTAATTTTGTATATGCATGAGCTATTGTGGTTTTTTGCACTAGATTTTTTTAAAAAACATTTATTGATAAAAGTGTGAATTTTTGTATTAAAATGACACATCTTTATTGGAGGAGCTACAATTCCTTGAAGGGCCTAAGACTCATTTGGATCAATTTTCTCACAAATTTTGTGATAACATACCTTGAAAAATGTGTTCTTTATACGGTAAGTGATGAATGTTATCACTGTCCTTTATGTTCTGTTCCAGGTATGAATGTTTCAAGTACAAGAACACAGTCAATTATCCACTCCTTTTCTTATTAATAACATACAGCTTCGTAGTCAGCATAGTAAGTAACTTTTTCTAATACGGCATTTTGACCTGTAGGTTGACGGTTTTCCTGCCTGTGAAGGAGCGTTACACAGGCACTACTGAATCTCTCTCACTTCCAGTCAACAAGGACAAATTATTCTTTTGTTGGGAAAATTATGTGCTGGCCAGAGATACCTGAAACCTTTCTATCTAAACCACTGTATAGCATAAATGAAGAAGAAAAGCAGTTATACTGTTGCTAGAATAGGAATGTGAGAAAAACAGTTGCTGTTGACTTGTTATGAGACCTTGGACAAGCTGCATTCTTTATCTTCCCTCACTTTAATTCATCTACAGAAATGAGAATAATCGTGCTCAACAGACTGCAAAAAGTGAACTGTGATACACAGTCCGGGATATTGACTGGTGTTTTAAAAACAACAGCCAGAATAAGAAAGGAACTTAGCTGTTAAAAAAAAGGAAGAATTTTAACTGTGTCGTGGCTAACTTGATTCCCTTTCTCAGTGCCATGTGCCCCCTTTAAAAGAGTTTTTTGCTGGTGTCAACCACAGATGGAATCTCCTACATTATTTTTATCGATAACCATTTCTTAAAAAAAAAAAAAAAAGTGTTATAGGTCATCTTCTGCCTTCGGAACACTTGCCTGTTCTCTTCTTTGCCTCCTAAGATTTTTTACACTTGTGACACATTATGCCTAAAGTCTAGGGCCCTTCTCTCTTCAAAAGCAGAAATTAAACAAACTGCATTAATAACGGGAAGAACTACTAACTTTTTGTAAAATGAGTTGAAACGTTAAAGCATTGTCAAAAACATTAATAATAGCAAATCGAAGTAGAGTACATTTTCTTCTTGCAATGCACATCAAGAATGTTACTGGTAATTTCTGCATCTTAATTGTTTTTGTATGTGTTGCAACTCTATTAAATGAGGAGATTTTAGATGTTAATGTCTCTATTTGTGCTTCTTAATTTAAAATAATTCCACAGTTAAAACCTCAGGTTTTGCCAGGGGAAACTTCAAATGTTTAATCAACTTTAATGGTGCCTGGATAGGCACTCATGTCTTGATTCTAACAGAAAAGTCTTAGCAATATTTAGATGAATAATGTTATGATTGTTCTCTGTTGCAAATTACTTCTCTTTTTTTAATCTTTCCAGATTTACTTAAATTTGAAAGAGCCTGTATTCCATCAGGTAAATCTTGCTCTGTTGGAGAAGCTAATCTTGTTTTTAAACTATGCTGTTTTATTGAAATGTTTTATGGGGTTTTATAGCTGCCAGGAAGATGGAAGGCAAGCACAATTTGCCTTTTGCTTTTTCTTGAAGGAGTATTGCTGCCTGTCATGTTGCCATCCTATAACTTGGTGACCCGAAAAACTAGAATAGTTTAATGTGTGTTGTGTTTTAGCATTTGACCTACTATTTTACAGGTTTTTTTCTATCAGCGGCAAGTGTAAGGAGGTGACCCTCGCTACGGGCTAAGGTGTGTGTGAGAGGGAGGGCTTAAGGAGTCCTTGTCCGCTTCTTTCCATTAGCGGCTGCTGTGCAACTATGACCTGACATCGTAGCATGGCTTGGGCGACTTAGCACCATGTTCTTCTCTCCACTTTAACATATTAGTTCTGAGGTTTTTTAACTACTCCATTTTACTTTGTGTAAATTCAAGCTGAATTTAAACAGAGAATGTCTTCTAGGGTTATGTAGCAAACTGGTTGTTATGGTCTTACAGGCTTAATGGCACATTTGGTACAGCTTCCTTTTGTGGCAGCTGAAGAGTATTAATATGCATCCACTGCCTGTGGGGACAGGACTTGTATCACTTGTCTCTTCACAGAAGGTTAGAAATCATGCTCATTTATGTATGCCACAAGTAGTTTTCCCTCATTTATGATTTTTTGATTAGGGATAACAGCTGAAAAATTGCCAAGCAAAAGCACCGAGCTCTTTGCAGGACAGAGCTTTACAGCCTTAATTTCTGAAACTGGTAGTGCCATTGCTTGTCAAAAGGAGGATGAGGAGAAGGCTGAGGTACTTAATGCCTTCTTTGCCTCAGTCTTTAATAGTCAGATGGGTCATCCTCGGGGTTTTCAGGCCCCTGAGCTGGGAGATGGAGATAAGATGCAGAGTGAAGCCCCAGTTGTCGAAGAGGTGGCAGTCACCAACCTGCTCCTCCACCTGAATGCCCACAAGTCCATGGGGCCAGATGGGATCCACCTGAGGATACTGAGGGAGCTGGCAGAGGAGCTTGCCAAGCCACTCTCCATCATTTATCAGCAGTCCTGGTCAACTGGGGAGGTCCCAGATGACTGGAAGTTAGCAAATGTAACACCCTTCTACAAGAAGGGTCGGAAGGAGGATCCGGGGAACTACAAGCCTGTCAGCCTGACCTCGGTGCCAGAAAAGGTCATGGAGCAGATCATCCATTACGTGGCACGTGCAGGACAACCAGGGGATCGGGCCCAGCCAGCATGGGTTTATGAAAGGGAGATCCTGTTTCACTAACCTGGCCTCCTTCTATGACAAGGTGACCCGCTTAGTGGATGAGGGGAAGGCTGTGGATGTTGTCTACTTGGACTTTAGTAAGGCCTTTGACACAGTCTCCCACAGCATTCTTCTGGAGAAGTGGGCTGCTGATGGCTTGGATAAGAGCACTCTGCTCTGGGTTAAAAACTGGCTGGACGGCCGAGCCCAGAGAGTGGTGGTGAATGGAGTCAAATCCAGTTGGCGGCTGGGCACGAGTGGTGTTCCCCAGGGCTCAGTGTTGGGGCCGGTCCTGTTCAATATCTTCATTGATGATCTGGATGAGGGGATCGAGTGCACCTTCAGTCAGTTTGCAGATGGCACCAAGTGGGGTGGAAGTGTCGATCTGCTGGAGGGCAGGAAGGCCCTACAGAGGGACCTGGCCAGGCTGGGTCGTTGGGCCCAGGCCAACTGTATGAGGTTCAACAAGGCTGAGTGCCGGGTCCTGCACTTGGGGCACAACAACCCCAGGCACCGCTGCAGGCGTGGGGAGGAGCGGCTGGAGAGCTGTCTGGTGGGAAAGGGCCTGGGGATGTTGGTCAACAGCCACCTGAACGTGAGCCAGCAGTGTGCCCAGGTGGCCAAGAGGGCCAATGGCACCCTGGCTTGTATCAGGAATGGTGTGGCCAGCAGGAGAAGGGCAGGGATGGTCCCCCTGCGCTGGGCACTGGTGAGGCCGCCCCTCGAATGCTGTGCTCAGCGCTGGGCCCCTCACCCCAAGGCGGCCATGGAGGGGCTGGAGCGTGGCCAGAGCAGGGCAGCGAGGCTGGGGCAGGGGCTGGAGCCCAAGGCTGGGGAGGAGCGGCTGGGGGAGCTGGGGGGGCTCAGCCTGGAGAAGAGGAGGCTGAGGGGAGCCCTCATCGCTCTCTGCAACTGCCTGAAAGGAGGCTGGAGCCGGGGGGGGTCGGTCTCTTCTCCCCAGGAACAAGCGATGGGACGAGAGGGAACGGCCTCAAGCTGCACCAGGGCAGGTTTGGGTTGGGTATTGGGAAAAACTTCTTCCCCAAAGGGCTGTCAGGCCCTGGCCCAGGCTGCCCAGGGAAGTGGTTGAGTCCCCATCCCTGGAGGGATTTAAAAGCTGTGTAGACGTGGTGTTCGAGGACATGGTTTAGTGGTGGGCTTGGCAGTGCTGGGTTAACGTTTGGACTCGATGATCTTAAGGGTCTTTTCCAACCTTAACGATTGTATGATTCTATGAAAATGTGCCTGCTGCATCAGCAGCTGTAAAAATGATACGTGATTCCTGTTGGTGGATTAGTGAAGCACTGATGAATAAAATAAATTCCCAGCTGCTCCAAATAATCTCTCCTAGAAACGTGAATTTGCTCTACCTGTAGATAAAAAGAGAAACTTTCAGTGTTTTTTTGATAACATTAATTAAATCCTTTCTTTTTTCCACCTACTTATATTTCTGGCAGGAAGATACTGGCTGGGGTGAAAGCAGCAATTCTGATTCTTTTACTGAGCTGGCTATAACTGGTTTTGAATGAAGTGACTTAAAGTAATTTTGTTAACAACAGTGGCAGAATTTACTACTGATATTGGACTTTTATTTCTTTAATCAATTACCTACTCAACCTACATTCATTGCAATAAATACCTCACAGCTTCACTATATTCCAGTTCGATGCATTGGCATAGGAATTGTCCCAGGCCACAGATACTAAGATGACAGATATTAGGACTTGTCGGGAAGAGGGAAATAGGGGAACTTTAAACTGTTGCCCCAGACCTTTAATTTTCTGCATCTGGTTTCTCTTAGGTTCAGAATATGAATTCCCTGTTATAATTTATACATGAGGAATCAATGTAGAAAAGATTTAGGCCCATAAAAGTGCTGGACTTTTTACAACAACTCTTTCCAAATTGATTTTTATGGAGAACATACAGTTATGGCCAAATTCCAAACGTTCAAGTAGTGAACTCGTTTTTTCACAATGTTTGCCAAATATATTGTAAATCCAGAGGAGACATTTCTCTGACTGCACAGCTAAGCAAGGTTATTTTCTTAATACTTGTTCTTTACGTTAGAGTGCACCAAAAAAAAAAAAAAATCTCCATATAATTTCAGTAAGTGTTTTCCAATTGAATGGGTTGCATAGACTTGAAGTAAAGTTAAATATGCTCATGCAATCATAGTTTAAATCACAGTCCGAGTCCCTAACTGTATTGGAAAGCAGCGTCAGGACATGAAGCAGCATTTGATTCCTCTAGGTATTTGTCTGTGATCATCATCATTTGTCAGCCTTGCAAAAAGGGGAATAACTATATGGACAGTTTTATATTGTTCATTGTTTCAGTGTGGTTTTTTCCCTGAAAGGAGAGCAATAAGAATGGAAAAGGATCCTATTATATTTAGTTGCCAAGATCCAAACCTCATTTTTCAGTGAATTACTTTCTACTTTCCTTCCCAAGTTAGGCTCATAAATTGCTTACTGCCAGCAGGGCATGAAGGGGATTTCAGTTTGTTATTCATGGCACAGTGGTAACAGAGACCAGCTTCTTTTTCTCCATCCATATATTGGAGATCTTTAAGGGATCTTTACGGAGTGCTTTAACCATAGGAGGGATGAGATGCACGTTTTGGTCAGTTGGAGGCTACACATCATTAGAAGGAAAAAAACATTTCCCTGCCTGACGACTGATGTGGTATTTTTTGCAGCTTCATCAATTAAATGAAAGATGGCAGTGGCCTTTACAAGCATGTATTGTCTTGTTTATGTCAAAATCTCTCAGGCTAGAGCACTATTATTACCTAATTTCCATGGTGCTAAACAAGCCTACATCCCAGTTTCCTCGTTGTTTTTAAGCCAGCATCATTGTCAAAGAAAACAGCTATGCCTCTCTCCTCTTTCCCACCTGGCACACAAATTTACTCTCTGATGTGAATTTGATTGGGGAACTGAACAGGTTAAAACTCTCCTCAGAATTAGTTTTAAGTCAGATTAGTTGCTCATCCCTGTTTACCGCATGTATATTTGTGCTTATACAAGGAAGGGGGTGGGGGAAGATTGGCTGCTGGTGTGGAGTGATCCATAGACAGACAAATATAAGGTGGCACTGGAAATAGAAGAAATTACAATGGCAGTTAAATTTTTAGACTCAGGCCTCACAAGTAGCCTTCTTTCTAATATGATACAGCCTAGAAAGCTGTCACCTACAAAACATTGTTTTCCATCCTGATTTGTTTACTTGCTACGTACCATATGCTGGCTATACACTTGTAGTGATCGAAAACCTCGTTCAGCTAGTGGGCCAAGTCATGTGAATAATGAAATAGATCTAAAAACCTGTTTCATTTGCATAGTCATCTGCTGCAAGAGTTTGAAGCAAATTTTAAGCAAACAAATAATTATAAGGTCAATAGAAAATTAGATTAAATGTTCAGGCCTAACCTGAACCTTTTGCAGCTGTTTCTTCTGCATTAGGAAATACGAGTTAAAAAAAAGTCTTTTGTATAGACATTCCAGAAATGTTGTTATGGTGTCCCATGAGAAACTAAGCAAGCTGGAGAAGTAGATCGTATGTGAACTGCAAATAGGGTAAGGGAGTGACTAAAATGACTAAAGGAGATGGTGAAAGTTAGTCTCAGTCTGGACTTTCTCAGGATCAGTAGTGGGACTGTTTTTATTTAATGACCTGTAGCAGGAAAAACAGAGTCGTGTACTGCTGATATTTGTGATGATACAAAGTTCAGAGGCATCCCTGAGTACGGAGGAGGAGACGAAGAGAGAAATGGGAGACCTCGAGGACTAGGATGGCAAATGATTCAAAATGGAAGAGCATGCACTGATGGGCAAATACCAACTGTTCTTGTTCTAAACTGCGGACAGATCACCAAAGGAGGGAGGGAGTGCCTGGGTGTGTTCGCTAATCACAACATAATAATATGACCAGTGAATTTTCTGCAACAGTGATAGAAGAAAATATAAGTATTGGATTTACCAATTGAAGTGACTTTGGGTAAAAAGGAGAGAGTGAGTGTGGGAGAAAAAGGTATTTGATTTGCCTCCATGGAAAAATTAAGTAAATTGTTCTCCATGGGTGTTTTAAATATACAAATGCAAAGAAAGAAGTGAAATCACTATGAAATGTGTATGTAGAAGTACATATGAGAGCCTGAAACTGCATGAAAAAGATGTCATGTCAGGGTACAACCTGTTCAGACTTACAGGACTCCCCATTTGGGGAATCGGTGTGGACCCACTTGAGGTCCTACAGCTCTCCAGAGTGCCTCCTGCTGCTAAGGCAACAGTTAGTTGTAGGCTTGTGCCTTAATATATCATGCCTTTTAGTGAAACATGTTGTCTTAATTTCTACATGTTCAGGTTGCCAAGCAGTCTGTCAAAAATGACCTTTTCGGGGCTTGTCTTCACCACAGAGCTTTTTCTACTTGGGCATTATCCTGCTGAAGACTAATTTGAGTGACATTTCACTCTGTTACACAGCTCATTTGGGGATGTCTTCCAGAAAGCGAGCACAGCTTTCATTCTGGCTAGTACTTCTACCTGCACAATAGCTTAGGGAATGTGGAAGGACGTTCGGACTCTCCAAAGGATCAGCTCTACAAGACATTGAAGAAGCAGCTCCATTTACTGCTGCAGACAGTGTCCCAGAGGCTGTGGAGAGCTGCTCTGAGCCATGCAGCAGCAGTGGCTTGTCTGTCGCTTTGCCATCACGTACGTGCATCTAAACAGGACCAAACCAAGTGAACCTGAATGAGCTCATTCAGGAGCTGTCAAGGCAGCATGTAGTATTAAACAGCCATAACTATGCTGAGTTACTCGGTGTTTCAGTGTCGTCGTGGGCATTGTCCTTCCTTTTTCTCTCTGCTCAAATTTCTTTTCCAGAAATCGAAGAACATGTAGAAGTCCCGTTTTCTTTGTTGTAAATTGCAAATACAGTTCCCAACTTCAAGTACTTAGCCTAACTATCTTTTGATAGCTGGTTGGTATATTAATAGACAAGCAGTGGTTGCCAAGAAGCCAAAAATCTCTCAGTGCGGTTCCCAATGTCTACACTAATATTTAAGGCTGATAAATTGACTTTATTAACCAAGGGTGGGCAGAAGGCCAGGAGCAGAGGACACAGAGAAGTGGAAATAACAGGCTGCTGCTGCTTTCTGTACTGGAAGGGTAGATGAAGAACCAGTTTTGTATGCTCCCCCCAGTGTGGAGTACCAACCTTGCCTCCAGCTTGCATAAGAAGTGAATCTATATGATTTGCTTAACTGCCTCCACATCAAAAATGCTGCCAAACACTGAGCCCTGCAATGCTCACTTCCCATTTGTGAATTAGAAGGATGTTCTTCCTATTTGGCCTTCTTATCAGGTAATCCCCTGTATATTAATAAGACTTTGGGGTTTTCCCTATTGCAAAGATACGGGCTTCAAAGCTGAAATACATGCAGTTTTATTTACGTCTTAAATAGCAAAGAGGGAACTGTCTAGTGGTAACAAAAGATTATGAGATTCTGCTGTTTCCTTTTGTTTCGGTTGTAGTCCAAGGGTGTTCTTTGGCTTACAATTGAAAGGCACTGTGAGACAAAATAGCACAAAACTTGCTTGGGTTTTCTTCTGTCACTGAAGCGATGTGTTAGTTAAAGAGGAGCAAAAGGAATTGAACAATTTGAGTCAGCTTGAAAAAGGCAGACTTTTTTTTTTTTATTTTACACTTTATCCTTCTTTGGGTGGCTGGATAACACCTAACAAATTTTTGGCATGATGAAAATAGTAAATCCATGGGTGGTAAAGGAGTAAAAGTAAGCACCGCTCCCAGAAGTATAAACGCAGTTGTGTAGCTCGGTTTATAGGCCTCTAGTAAGAAACAGCTGTAGCGAGACGTGCAGCTACAGTCTCTGCATATCGCAGCAACACCTCCTCGATGCTTGCCTTCGGTGTGAGGAGGAGGACTGGAGCATGCAGAGCAGAACAGTTTGTTGTTCCAGTCTTTCACAGGCTTTTAAACACGAATGTGTTTTACTGCTAACAACCTGTTTGTGTGGGGGAACGGAAAAGGCAAGAAATTGAAGTGTCAACTGTGGGCATATTTTTCTTCAGTCACTGCAAGGTTCTTTTTATTTTTTTCCTTCCTCCCTCCATTACGACTGTCCTCTTCTGCAAGCCATTAAGCAACTCACTAGGAGATACCAAGCCAGAGGCTCTACAAAGAAAGCTTTTCTTGGCTTTTGCTCTTTCCTGCTTTCAGCAGCTGCTGCAAAAAATTGCATTTTTAGCCTGTGTTTTACCTGGGCTTTGGGCTGCCTATAAGCCGGCTTTCTCTAGGCATAGTCTGACACTATTTAACTCCTTGTACAAAGAACCCAAGAGCAAATCGGATAAAAGCATGAAGGTGGTCACAGCCCGAATGAGTATGATAGAAATTTCTCTTCGTGGGTAGGTTTTTCCTGTGTCCCTGCTGCAGAAGAGCATTTTAGCAATGGAAATTGTAGGAAGGAGGAGATCGGCAAGGAAAGGCCATCAAACTGTGATTTGGGTTCCAGAGGAGCCTTTCTATGAGTTTCTTCCTCTGTGTCATCCCTCTCTTAGAATAAATTACTGAATTTGATTAGGAAAATGAAACAGGCTGTTTTAAATGAGACTGATGAAGTAAAATGGCATTTAGCTTTTAAATTAGGCTGTATTTGTTACATGGTGGGGTCTTTCTAGGCAAAATGTCAGTGATGAAGAATTACACCAGCATGCAGCACCTAGCACACCTGAGCAGTCCCCTTTCTACCTTTAGCTCGGGACTGATTAGCACTTGATACTCAGGCTGTGTCTAGTGGGTTTTGTTGGTTTGCTTTTTTTTTTCCCCAATTTATGTGCTGTACCCCAGCAAGGCGACTGGAATTAGCTAACAGTTTTGTATAAAGTACAAGCCAGAACCAATTAGCCTTTCAAATAGTTTTGCTTTGTTTAGCTCTACAGAGCAGAACACACAGTAGTAGCAGTTTAGTTACTGAAGTTATTTGATCTCACTCTGAATGCAAATAAAGAGCTGTTGTGCTGAATGACTTTGCATAGTCAATATTGGAGCTTACTTTTACCTGTTGTCAAACATAAGGGCTCCGTTGTCTGTCTTGTTCTGTATATACGTGCTGATAATATGGTGTGCGCTACTAACCTCATCCTTAAAGCTAAAAGGAGTTTGAAAATTTGCCTTTATGGACTTTTGAAAGGTAGGCTTCACTGTGCACTATTACAGCAATCTATTTTATGTCAGATGAGTAGACAGGTGCATATGCTTGCAGGACAGTAATAGCTGAATGCCCCAGTTACAGCAGAGGGAGAGGTAGTCCGTGCCTTGAAGACAACGTAGTCTAAGAGAAGGAAAGGTATGAGGAGGTCAGTAGAACATGGTAAGGACGTTTGTAAACGCACCTCTGTGAGGTTTAGTGGCTTTTAAAAATAGGCAGCAAAGGTTGATCATTTTTCTGTGTCATGTCAACACGGCAGCATTAGATAGGAGTTAACGAAAAGCAAAATGTGAGTCGGTGAACAGTGAACAAGGAAGCGAAAAATAGCGAGGGGCTTGTGGGCCACTGGAGAAAGGCAAAGAGCAAAGCACAACTGCTTGAAACAAACTGCCTTTTGGCAGGAGGAAGACAGTGTTCAGAATAAAAAGCATGGAGAGTAATTTAATGTCACTGGGGTCCGAAAATCCTCCCTTCTGCAGTGGCTTCTGTGTCACTTTTCAGGCATGACTGACCACCTTTCTTCTCTTCTTTAGCCTATACGTCTTGGAGATGGTGTTATGTGGATCCGAAGCTTGTGAATATAGAAAGGGAGAGTGACTTAAAGATCACGAGGCAGAAAATCAATGATTGCTTTGACTTTTTATATAAGTCAGGCGATTACATTCAAATTCATCAAGCCTACAGTGAGCCAGATTTTGCTCACAGATCTTTTCAGAGATAATACAATTAGATTGAATCCCAACAATCTGTAATAGTTGGTTTTAAATGCTTCCTGGAAAGTTCCTTCCATACTGGTGCTCAGTGTGGGCATAGTGCGTAGTCTATTTAGGTGTTTGCTTTCAGGAAAAAATATTAATCAAATATCAGTGAAGGTAGTATAGCTTTCAGAAACAGTTTTAGCTGATGCTTACGCAATCCTGGGCTAAAATGCACAGATGCAGAAGAGATGATAGGAGTTATTTACCATTTTGATTTCAGGGTGCTTACTGAGTGCCATCTAGCGTTTGCCTTCTAATTCAAAAAAGTGAAACAGTGGTTCTACACAACTGACTTTTCCTGTAATTGCATAAAGGGCATGGTTTATAATCATACTTTTATTTGAAACTTTTACGGAAGACTTTCTGGAGAGGAAGTTAGAGGGGATACTGACTAAGAAATAAAAATCAACAGAGGCTTCAAAAATTTTTTACTCCTGTAGTGTTTTATTAAGTCTCTTGAATCCAACTGCTGAATTTTGTATCTCTTTTTATTTCCAGATCATGTATGGAACGCTAGTTTCCATTATAGTTCTACGATCTGTTTATATAGTATTATGGTAAGTAACTGTTTAGTTCAGCATTATAAGATATAACTTAGCATTTGCATCTTTTTTTGGTGGGCTTAACATGAGAAATTGGCAGTGGCAAAATTTCTTTAACTAGGTACATAATGCTAGCTCGCGTGCTCTGCTTGGTCGAAAGGGAATGGCTCATCTCGCATTTTTTTCGAAGCTACTGGGATAACATTGAACAAAACTGAGATCTCTACGCTTATGATCAGTGTTCGCTGCCGAGTGTTCTGCTAGTGGCTTCAGCTGTTAGCCTGGGACTTCAAGGGGAATGGAGTTTCTGTCTTCATATTGCTGGGTAACGTGAAATCTATTGCCGGTGTCCAAAATCTAATGATGATACTTGGACAGAGGTGAGAGTAAGACTGCAGAGCTGAACCATCGGTTAATATTTTCCTTTCCTCTTCCCTACTCAAGTGTCTAAAATTCAAATGTAAAAGGTAATAACACAGAAGGTTAAATGATAGTTTTCCTTACAGTTTTGACTGGGTACGCTATGGAACTTGAAATAAAAACTATTTATAAGAAACAAAATGGTAGTAGAAATGTTAGGAGACATTGAGAAGCATTAGAATCGTCAGAGCACAGACTTGGTGGGTAAAAGTGAAGAAAAAGGAATTGAATCAGGATTGGAGTAAACGCATACCTTTAACTCAAAGGGGCTTGGCTGGTTGCCCCTTCCCATCTCTCCCGTGGGAATAGTTGGTGTTCTCATGGGTCTGGGGATTACCCCTGAAAATCGCTGATTTCTCTCTACTGTCTTCATTCCACGCGTGCTTTTTGTTAAACTTCGTTTCGAGTTACACACGTATCTGTTGAGGAACACAAGGAAGAATTTAACAAAAAGCGTGAATTTAAAGCAGATTCATTGAATCACCTTCCAGTTGCAACTTCAGTTAATTTGGTTCGCCTTTCCCCAAGAAATCCCCGCAGACCAAGCGTAAACGTTCACAGACTTTTATTAATCAAGAAGAACTTAAAACTGATAGTGCTTTGCTTGCAGCTTTAGAAACAATCATCAGTGTAAAGGCGCTTTTCAAACCCATCAACATGGAAATTTTAATCCTAACCTAGAGATCTTAAGTGATATTACCTTAATTCACTTCCAAGGGAAGCTAAGTTGAATCAAGTTCAGGTCTTTCTAATTTTGTTCTTATACAAGGATTTAGCACCATTCCAGTCACTTAGATTAAATTTCTTTCTGTCTCTAGACAAACCCTGGGGCCTGCTATCTTTCCAGTTCTGCAAATTGCACGCACTTGGGCACTCTCATTATTTCTGAAGCATTTCGTTGTCGTCTGTCACTATCAGTAATGCAGCCGTCCTCTCTCCCAGGGTATCATTCATTTTTTTTCCTCCTGCAAAGCCTGTCTCTGAAGTTTCACCTACGTTTTCACTTCTCTTTTAGGGGTTTGGAGTGTATTTTCTTAATTAGCTAGATCACTTCATTGCAACATGGCCCCACAAAGACTTGCTTCCCCTTTTGGTTATATTATGCAAACTGGTTAGAAAGTTGGGATGGGGAGAGAAGTAGGTTTAAAGTACTTCTAAATTTTAACTAAACTACTACTAATTTTAAATTAGTTCTGCTAGAGAAGCTGTGCCAACCCGAAGGTACCCTTTCTTTTCTCTAAAAGTCATCCCCAAGTACACTTTTGAATTTACTCCCTCTGCATTGCTAAAACATATTCCTGTCTTTCCATTGATAGCGGTAGCACTTCTCCAAGCCTGTTTCAACTTACATATCAACCCTGATTTCTGCTTGTTTTGTTTCTTACTTCCTTAATGTATATTAGCTTCCTATCACTCATATTTCTTAGTGCAGGGCTTGAAGCCGCTCTGAGCTTTTGAGTAACAATCTCAAAGAAGAGCACGTTATTCCTGCCAGGCAGCTGCCTCCTCCTGTCCTCAGCATTTGTTGCTGTTCCTGCCTGTTTCCCCCACACTTTTCATCTCGTTCTTGGGGCTGCTTCCTTCCCAAGATTATAACTTGGCAAGTGTTGTTCTCTGTTCACAAAGAGTGTTCCCCATTAATGAGTGATGCCAGCCTCCCTCTCATTCCTTCACAAAACAACACCATTTATTCTCTGAACAATTCTAGCTATAATTACCTAATTACCAGCATGTATAACATACCATTTAGTGCTCTTTCATGTCCTGGGCTTGCTTATGTCTCTGGAGCACTGAGTTGGGAATATTACAGTGTAGTCTCTGCCATGTACCGCATGGTGCTCCATGCTTTTATTAGACTAAACAAATAATAATTTTGCTAGTTTATATTGGCAGTACACTTGTGAATATATACAACTTGTATCTGGTTAGTTTGCCCTGTGGAAGAAGCTCTACCTGTCGCGTTTTGCACATTTGGTTGCCAATGCTCACAGCTCTGAAATGTGCACAGTGTATAACGCAGTGGAGAAAAAACAGCTCAGGAATGTGTTTTAACCTAAAATCTAAACTGCATTCACAATGCATAAAAATAACTTGAACGGTATTTCATGGCAGCCTTTTAGGGTTGGAATTGGGTTTGCTTTTGGACTTGTCTTATTAGTGGGAAAGGAGCAAATGCTACAGACTTCCACGTAGGAAGTTTACAATTCCATGGTCCGACCTGAACGCAGATAGTGAGGGTAAATTTATTAATGATGTGCTTTATTGCATCTGATTCTTCAGTGTGGTTCCTATATCCTAAAGAGGATTTTTTTTCCTCCCAAAATGAAATTGACAATTTTCCATCCCCAATAGCACTCAACGAGAAAATACAACATGAAATGACTGCTTTCTAAAACCCTTCATTTGGTTAGTTGTTGGTCATGGTGGTCTATATTCACAAAAGACTACAGTCATTTTGAAAGACATTATTTAAACAAGTCCCCTTGTATAGGGATATCGTGTATTGGAAAAGAGCCTCTTCTTTTGGGAGAGTCCTAACTTGTAACATGGCTATTTTTTAACTGAAAAATTATGCATGGGACTGAAGAATTAGTACCTTTTAGCCAACTTCAGTTTTCCCACTTAATTTTTTTTTGTCAGGAGAGCACAGTATTTAGCGGAACAATTAGAAATATCGAAGTAAAACATTTAAAAGACCAGTCTCGGAGAGTGTGAATTCAGGAGAGAGGGGAGGAGGTAAAATACAATACTTAAATAGATGAGATTTGAAGTCGATGTTCTTGCTTTTGGGAAAAAAAATAATAAAGCAGTTTATTTGCAAGTAATAATCTTTATGTATGTTGCATAAAGAATCTTGAACTAAACTTTGCATTATTTCTCTCTCTCGTCTCTCTAGGGTATACCCATGGCTTAGAGGTCTAGGCTACACATCTTTAACTGTATTTTTAATGGGATTTTTTCTCTGGAATGTGGACAACATTTTCTGTGATAAATTGAGGTGAGTTCTTTCACTTTGTCCGGATAGCTCTTAATAGTCTTTTAGCATAAAGCTTTGTTTTTTCTGTGGTGTATATTCAAGTCCATCTCATGGTATGTATGGTACGCTGCCTACGAAACATTCAGAAGGGTTTTATCCAGTTTGCTCATGACTAGATTCAGCACTCAACAGTTTTTTAATGTTGGGGTTTTTTTAATCCATGAACAGATTTATTTTTTTAAATAATTGATACTTCTCTTTAACTTCAATTTAAATCGAGAGGAAGTAATTTTGAGGATCTGTGGCTTACTAAAGCCTGCTATTCACACTTGATTTCATCTGAATTAGTTTTTTATCCTGCTTTTTTTTTGGGCTTCTGCTCTTGCCATTTCCCAGGAAAATATAAAAAGCAATAGTTCTGCAGGTTAAAGAAATATCTATTGCAATATATCTGTCACCAATAAACAACAGCTGTTCGAGCGTCTCAGAAAGAAGAGTAACTCTGGGAGCCAATACACCGTGCTTGGCTGTCATTATTAGCCTGAAGTCTTCTGGCTTAGCACTTGTAGAGGAGGCCAGGAAGGACTTCCTCTGTTTAGTGTGTTGCCAAACGAGGTAAAAAAGGCTTCCAGACAAAGCTTGTAGGAACCCACCAGCTCCTCGTATGGCTAAATATCCTGTCTGTGCAAGAAAGACCACCAGTCCAAGAGGTTGTTCTCTTCATGCGTGTTCCTTTGGAACTGGACAACTGCACCTTTCTTTTGCTTAGTTGTGATGCTTGTGTTCTGCCACAACCTGGAAGAGATGGAAAGGTTGATGCCAGCATCCAGAAAATCCATTCTTGACTGTCTGATATAATGTTATGCTGCTGAATCTGTGGTGTACAGGATTGTTCTAGTAGGTTGCTTTGTCAGGGTCGGATCATAGTGTGCTGTAAAGAAGTACAGTGTTTCCCATCTGCCCCTTTTGGCTCTGTATTCCTTGCACTAGGTTAGGCCAGCTGAAGGTTAACTCTCACAGAGTTTTCTTGAAACTTTTTTAAAAAATATAGCTGTACTGAATGTAATACATGGTGCCTCATCCCTAGAAACACTTGATACAGATGGTATAGAAAAGTTATTTGCCAACACAAGCGGGTAGGTATACAGCGACTTTGCAAGTATTGGCATCAGGGTCGATTTTTGCAGCTGCATCACATCACTGGTGAGATCATAACCCCCAATTCACCAAGCCTGCTGAGCTGCTGCAGGTCCGTGGGGCTTTTGAACTTGTTCCTAGACTCAAAGATTACACCAGCTGCTGGAGCGCTTTTTTTCCATCCTCATTTTGCAAAGGGAAAAAAAAAGTTAGCATATTTCCTGTAATACTTGTTTGGTTATGGTGCTGGAAAAAAATAAATACGCTTGTTTACTAGCTTTAATCAGATGTCTGCAGAGTGTTGAATTTCTCCAGGTGGTATTATAACTAGAACCTTTGGAGAAAATATATTCCAGTTCCTTGTAATTTTTTATTCTCTAAAGGTCTAACGTGTGAATCATCCACCTCCCTGCTCTTTTTGGTTTTAATGTTCAAAATTGTATTTTGGTTCAGTTTTTGTTTTTCCATATTTCATTAAATTTGGAGCTTATTTAAAAAAAAAAAAAAAAAAAACCAAACAAAAAACCAAACCAAATACACATCTGTAGCACTCAGCTTCCCTGGTTGAATCCATGTACTTTTGAACTTGAGCTTTGAGGTTTCCTGCCGTCCAGAGGCTGTGCCGGGGTGACAGTCTGTGTTTTCCACTATGTCATTCCCTGGCTGACTGAATCAAAGCTCTGTGTTCTTATTTGTGACTGAGCAGCTCTGGAAACTAAGCAGTAGCTCAGGGATTAGCATTTTGTCAGGGGGACTGAACACTAGAACATCAAGCAGTAAGTATTACAGAAGCTGCAGATTTTTCTTCCTTAACACCTGGGATCATTGTTTTTCTTTTTTTGTTTTGACTGAATGTGAAATGGAAGTCAAAAAAGAAGACAGGCAGATGCAAACATTTGCTCCACCATCAACCAAAATAGGCGTTATCTGCAGAAGCCTAGTGAGAGCAGAAATCGGGGCAATATGGTTCCTTCCCTTTCTTTCTCTAACCCCACCCCTTAGCCTCTTCCCACGTACTTCACACCCCTTACTGTGCAAAATACAAGGCACCTTGGCAGAGTATTTCAGCCCCTCTGCTTTCATTGCTTCCTCACTAAACACCCATTTTGTCCCTGTGTTAGAGTACAACAGGGAAAGGCAAGCTAACCTTCCACGGAGCTGGAGAATAGGTGGCGTGATTGCCAAATGTGAAGTGGTGATGTCTGATGGGTCCCATTTCCTCTCTCAGACCTTAAACTCAGCGTTGCATCCTATAGACAGTAGTTCACCATGTTTTGGGGAGGAGAATGGTAGAACTCATTTGGGACAGTGGGATGCCATAAATATATGTTAACAGAGTCAAATCCAGTTGGCAGTCGGTCACGAGTGGTGTTCCCCAGGGCTCAGTGTTGGGGCCGGTCCTGTTCAATATCTTCATTGATGATCTGGATGAGGGGATCGAGTGCACCCTCAGTCAGTTTGCAGATGGCACCAAGTGGGGTGGAAGTGTCGATCTGCTGGAGGGCAGGAAGGCCCTACAGAGGGACCTGGCCAGGCTGGGTCGTTGGGCCCAGGCCAACTGTGTGAGGTTCAACACGGCTCAGTGCCGGGTCCTGCACTTGGGGCACAACAACCCCAGGCACCGCTGCAGGCGTGGGGAGGAGCGGCTGGAGAGCTGTCTGGTGGGAAAGGGCCTGGGGGTGTTGGTCAACAGCCACCTGAACGTGAGCCAGCAGTGTCCCCAGGTGGCCAAGAGGGCCAATGGCACCCTGGCTTGTATCAAGAATAATGTGGCCAGCAGGAGCAGGGCAGGGATGGTCCCCCTGCGCTGGGCACTGGTGAGGCCGCCCCTCGAATGCTGTGCTCAGCGCTGGGCCCCTCACCCCAAGGCGGCCATGGAGGGGCTGGAGCGTGGCCAGAGCAGGGCAGCGAGGCTGGGGCAGGGGCTGGAGCCCAAGGCTGGGGAGGAGCGGCTGGGGGAGCTGGGGGTGCTCAGCCTGGAGAAGAGGAGGCTGAGGGGAGCCCTCATCGCTCTCTGCAACTGCCTGAAAGGAGGCTGGAGCCGGGGGGGGGTCGGTCTCTTCTCCCCAGGAACAAGCGATGGGACGAGAGGGAACGGCCTCAAGCTGCGCCAGGGCAGGTTTGGGTTGGGTATTGGGAAAAACTTCTTCACCAAAAGGGCTGTCAGGCCCTGGCCCAGGCTGCCCAGGGAAGTGGTTGAGTCCCCATCTCTGGAGGTATTTAAAAGAAGGGTAGACGTGGTGCTCGAGGACATGGTTTAGTGGTGGGCTTGGCAGTGATAGGCTAACATTTGGACTCGATGATCTTAAGGGTCTTTTCCAACCTTAACGATTCTATGATTCTATATTACCTGAAATTTGAGTCCAGAAGTAACTGATCGCTCATTGTATGAAGAAGTGTGTGCTTTCTTTAAACATGAAAGAAAGCCAGTTTGGTAATATCTTTCTGTGCTGGCAGTATAAGGTGTAACTGCTGTTCCTCACCTGCTGAAAGCCTGACTACGTGAAGCCTCACTCGTGAAGCACACACCTGAGACAGGGAAACAGTAATGTGTGATCTGACAATGAAGCACTGCGATTTGAGATTGCTTAGCTTGAAAAAAAAACCAAACAAAACATTGCATGGTGTTTCTTACAGAGCACTACGAGAGAAGATGCCTCCTGTTGTGGGAGCTGTGACACAGTTTCATGCGTGGTGGCATATTCTCACAGGCCTGGGCTCTTACCTTCATATCCTGCTAAGGTAGGAAATGTTTTCTAAACTGGATGGTTCATAAAGCAGTCTTAGGAGTTTTCCCTGGTTCGGATTTACTTCAAAATGTATCAGTCAGAAGAGCAGGAAAATGACTTCTGGTGGGAGTTTTTCTTTTGTCTTTGCTGCTGGTCTAAAAACTCTGTAAAAGTAAATTATAATCTTCAAAATGTAATCATTAATCTTTAAAGAGTCATCGTTCTTCACGAAAATGCAATTCAGAAATGGGAACCCTGTAGCAGTTAAACTGAAAAACTATTTGACAGTACATTAATTGCAGAATGTAAGCTTTCTGTTCTTGAGCAGCAATCCTGAAGTACTTAAACATGTTCCATTTTAGAAGCATAACTAATCTTTTTGATAGGCCCTGTCGCTCCTGAAAACTAGCAGGCATCATGCTATAGAGCAGAAGGGTGATGGCTGAAGTGGTTGGAGCAGAGCTGTTCCCAGAAGTGCAGGATATTAGTTTTAGGAGACTTAAATGAGAGCCTAAGTTAGCAAGTTTGCAGCCAGCAGATTTTTGTCTCTCTTTTTGCTCTATACTACCATCTAGTGGAACCAGGAAGAAAAATAGAATTTAAGCGGGAATCTGAAGAATTTCTGTAGCTTGTTCATCGTGTCATGAAATAATATTTTACCACTTAACCATAAGAGAATGTCTGTTTAACAGATACGTTCTATGTAGTTGAGAAAACTTGATTGCATATCAGTTTTTCTGCATCTAACATAGTATTCTCCTTTTTTGTCAGATGTTAAAATAGCTAATAAAAGGAAAATGCAAGGAAAATAAGTACATTTCCAGTAGCTATTCTGATACTCTTTTTATATATACATATATATATGGATGTGTATCTATATGTACCTGTATATATAAAATATGTCATGGTATGTGGAAATCGGCTGCTCCATTTTCACTGACAGGTTGTCTGCTGCCCTAAACAGCTTGAGATAATCTTTTGAAGAAAATTCCTTACAGAAAGCAAGCTGGTGCAGAGAGTTTGGATAGCATAAGCAAGGTTTTTACCGCATGCTGCACAGAGAAAATAATTTGGGTTTTGTTGCCCCAGCCAGCAACTAGGCACCACACAGCCGCTCGCTCACTCCCCCCCGGTGGGATGGGGGAGAGAATCGGAAGAGTAAAAGTGAGAAAACTCATGGGTTGAGATAAAGACAGTTTAATGGGTAAAGCAAAAGCCGCGCGCGCAAGCAAAGCAAAGCAAGGAATTCATTCACTACTTCCCATCGGCAGGCAGGTGCTCAGCCATCCCCAGGAAAGCAGGGCTCCATCACCCATAACGGTTACTTGGGAAGACAAACGCCATCACGCCGAACATCCCCCCCTTCCTTCTTCTTCCCCCAGCTTATATACTGAGCATGATGTCATATGGTATGGAATAGCCCTTTGGCCAGTCTGGGTCAGCTGTCCTAGCTATGCTCCCTCCCAGCTTCTTATGCACCTGGCAGAGCACAAGAAGCTGAAAAGTCCTTGACTAGTGTAAACTCTGCTCAGCAAGAACCAAAACATCAGTGCATTATCAACATTATTCTCATCCTAAATCCAAAACACAGCGCTCTACCAGCTACTAAGAAGAAAACTAACTCTATCCCAGCTGAAACCAGGACAGGTTTGCATCCTCTGGCCCTTGGGGAACGTACAGATGTCTGATTTGTCTGTCCTACCCCAATGAACTACATGCTTTCCCTGCAGTAGTTTCCTTAGTACTTTCTCAGCCACACAGTGGCATCGCCTATGTCCACCTAAAAAAGTGAGGTCATACACAGGAAAAGATCTACTGAGGGGAGAGGGTGTATAAGAACAAAAATGAGACACAGAATCAAGCTATGCTGCTTCCCCCCGCCCTTAATATCTGCTGTATTTTGTGGTACGCTGATTTAATTTCATCCTTCTAAAATGACAGGCTTTAGTCCCTGTTTAGTCTTCTCCATAGTGGAGAGAGAATCTGCTTCTCTGGGTTTCTCTTTCTCCCCACATAGGTGATAAGGGTAGATTAGTTTGCTAATCATAGTCTAGCACAGAGGGATATACTGTAAGCTAATGTCTCCTGTTTTGCATAAATCTAGGCAGAATGGGTAGCTCTGCAATCACAGAAGCAGTTCTTTTCTAGTTGGAAAATAAAACTGGGATTAGTACATCATTATTATTTTATATGCTGTCTTATACATGAAATTTTAAGCACACTTTTCTCCTTTTCCTCAGTTTATACACAAGGACACTTTTCCTGAAACACAGGCCAAAGGTGAAGGTAAGCAAGCAATATTTTGTGTCCATTAATGCCCTGCAGCATTTGGATATTTTGTGCTTGGAACTTGCATTGGGGCTCACTGATTATGCCTGTTAGGGTACTGTCTTTGATTTCTACTTACATCCCAAGAAATGCAGTTGAAATGATGGTTAACAGTGTTTGGTTTCTGTTCCAAGAGACATAATATTCCAAGAAATCTTTCCCCTCTTCCTATTTTTCTTTTAACAGTTTCTTTTTGGAATATGGCCTGTTCTTCTTGTGGAGCCGCCCAAGAAGCTTTGACTGAGACGCAGGCGGTCACATGCGATCACCTAGCCAGCTGAATAAAGCGATTCAACAATTACTATGGCTGAAGTGTCAAAATTATGGATCAATTCAAGTACCGTTGCTATAAAAGGACTTCTCTGTGTTACTAGGCCAGCCGGCCAGAACAGAGCAAAGAGTTGGCGCACTAGGGAAATAATGTTTAGTACAGCTTTATTCTAAGTTGTTAAAACAAAGATTAAGACACAATATTTTTATGTATATATTGTATAGCTGATGATACTGAGCTAATATTTCGTGCTGGTCACAGAAAACTAACCATTTTTGAAGTGGATTGCATACAGTTTTCATTCAGTTGTTGTTCTTTCTGTGGTTTAAACTACTGTTAGTAACTGAATGACAAAAACAGGCCATTGATGGCCAAGCTAAGGATTTGTGTGGCCTATAGTGAGCTGAATGCTTAACCTGAACTACTTTAATCTTGCACTTTTATACAATTAATGAAGTATGTAGTGGTTGATTTAGGGCTTTATTCTGTCTTGCTTTTCCACAGCCTCCTTTGCAATCTATATTTTAAGCAAAATGGTTGGGATACCTGTGCCATTTAGTTAATTTTGTACCAAGCTTCCATTTTCTCTTTAGTCCAGCTGAGGTACATCGTGGAGGATGTTCCAGGGTGTGACCGGCAGAAGACATGCAAGATGGTGAAGCATTATAGGGGTTCTCGTTTGTGTGTGGAAACTGAATTCCTAATTTGTTTGACCAGTGATCCGTCAGGAGACTGCAGAGTGACTGTATAAACACAAGAAACACTTTTTTTATTTTTTATAATTATTATTTACATGCCTCCCTTTTCTATCCCTACTTTTTACTCCCCATGTCCCATTCATACTACAGATTGACAAACACCTTTGATGTGTGCTAGTTCAGCTTTGAATTCATCTCTTTCCCTTATTTTACAAGTCTTAAATATTGGTCTGACTTTTAGAAGCATCTTCTTATTCAGGAATATTGAAGAAAGAGTAAAGAACAAGACTGATGTTCAGGATATCCCAAAATATCATTGGCAGCACTTTGCTTGCTCTTAATCTGTCCATCACATGGTTACTCTATGGAAAGTTGACCACCATTTTAAAACGAAACTTTGGGGATTAATGGGAGGGACAAACTCTCTGGTTTCTGCAATTTTTATCTACCCAGCTGATGAAAGTTAATAAGCAAGCATGAAGAAAACATTGAACTAATACAGTGTTTCAAAATATACCTCATATCGGAGGCTGTGGTTTTGACTCTTCAGATCTTGGGGCAACTAATGGAGTCTGTCTCTGGGCCTCCTAGCTGCCATGCTATGCAATTTTTTTCTGCTTTTGATGCTCTGAGGGATTTATCCTTCTTGCCATGAAGGAAAAAAGGGAAATGGTCAGACTGATTGGAAATCTCATTCTGTATTGATTTAAAATGTTCCCACAGCAGCAAGGCACACTCATGTAGCTATAAAGCTGTCTCCCAGATCACAAAGTCCTGGCCAGTGTAAGCTTCCTTGCTCCGACTGCTGAAAAAGTCGGACTGAAATCTGTATTGTACAATCAACGCTGACTAAAATGGTCTCCTCCCTTTAATATCTTTTTTCTTTTCTCCTGTTTGGAGCTTAGCTGCATCCTCCGTGTCCATCAGTAGCACTCCTGCTGATGTGAATCTCCAAATCAAATCGTGGCTTTTGTTATGTGACTGACCCTGGACTCTTGGGATCAAATAGACCCAAACTCAGGGTTAGAAAAAGATACTTAACCGTGAGTGACTTCAGTGAGGTTTAAGCACATGCTGATAGCGGTGCATTTCAACCTGTAATCAGCAAACCACTATAAAGATTCTCGAATGAAAATTTTGAAACAGATTTGTTGTTAGTAGGCTCTGGTTCCATAGACAAGGTCAGCATCTGTGTTGGGAAATTTGAGTGATCTTCAGTCTGAAAGACGTTGGAATAATGAGCATAGAGGTAGGAACATGCTGTCTTGGATCAAGTGTCTTTAATTATCCAGAAGGCTTATTTTTTTGTAAAGGGATTTGAGAACTGTTTTAAAAATGTAGCTTAAAAATAAGTGCCTGCCTGTTCACCTCCAGGCTCTCTCAAGCATGCTTCTGTACCCTGTATCCGATTTTCTTATTAGTATGTTTACATGTTTTCATAAGTTAGGGAACGAGTCCCGTAACAGGAGCAGTGCAGCAACGAGACCTATCAACAGTCACTTGTGACATCTGCTAGGTATGGTATAATTTTTAAGAAAACGAACAAACCCTTTATTTTAGTGGCCTTAGTTTTGTTACTGGAGGATCCTGGGGGCTCTGTTTGGTTTCCCTGTAATTGCAGGAACCAGAGCGTGCTGAAAAGCCACTTTCTTATTCATAAGGCATCTCTACAATGGTAAATTTTAAAGAAATTTGTTGGTTCTCCTACACATTTGCAAGTAGGAAGTATACGTTTCTTTTCAAATCTTGTTGAATTAAATTGTCAGGATTTAAGAAAAAAGTTGGAAAAGCCCTTGTTTTAATTTTATGCTGCCGTTAGCTTTCCATTCACATATCATTTGTCACTGATGTTTTTATCTTTAAAAAAATTATGCAAATTGGCTTCTTCCTTCATTCCAAATGACCAAAAAAGTGCACACCTCTACCACCCTTCCAGCAGCCTTTCTTTCAGGTTATGTTAGACCCTGAAGAATGTAATTTATGTGTGTATCCTTCTAAGCATAAATAATCTAAAATTATGGGTGCTTTGGTTTCACTGCCTTACTGATCTTGTGAGTGATATTGAAAATGGCAAGCCAGTTTTAACTGCATGTCACCGAAATTCAGACTGCCTTTTCTAGTGCCTGGAAAGACATACATCCTTACTCCTGTAATGTGTTAAATGTCTGTTAAATTGCTTTTTATTTATATCATTTGTAGGACAAGCTGATTTTTTTCTACAAACCTTAAGAGCAGCATATTCCAAATTTTTCTTGCACTACATCTTATAAGGTGGGTCATCTTTGATCCTATTTTTTGAGTAGGATTCAGACAGCAGCTACTTTAAAGGGAATTAGAGAAGTAGCAGGTGTCGTTTAATATGAATCCTACAGGATGTGTTGGACAGGCTTGATAGCAATGAACTCGTCTTTAACATCCATGAAGAACCAGGAAATCTGCTACCTTACAACCATCGGCTTGGCACAGATCAGCAGCAAGTAGCTCTGCAGACCGTAAGCTGAAAAATTCTTCCTTGGAAATAAAAGAAAAACCTCAAAATTACTCTCCCAGTACAGATCAACACCATACTTTATGCCAGGAATCTAGATTTTCTGGATACAGCTCAAGACATGCATTATCCAGAAGTGAAAATAAGACATGATAAACAGAAATCTGCCATCAGGACGAATCTCATCTGTGTTTTGAAGGCAGTGGTGTTAGCTAGCAGTATTAGTCATCTCCAGACTTCATTTTAATGTTTTTTTTTTCTTCTAGCACAAGGAAGATGTGCTACCCGCCAGTGTTTGGGAGACTACCCCATAGTCAGAATTGGAATATGCAGTCTGTCACTTGCCGATCTACCTCTGTCATGTATTGTACAATACCTGTGCCCTTAATTATAGCTGCCTGAATGCGCAGGCGTTAGCGCAGCCTGACTTAGACCCTGCAGCCCCTGAGGGTTGCAGCAGCATTGTACTGATCCGCGGCTGGCTCTGCTCGCTCTGCGTAAGCATCCTGACTTGTTCGGTGTCTGCCGCTTTTAGGTTGTGCTCAGTCTGCCCTTCATCTGCGTGCAGAAGTCTGGCTGCTTTAGAAAGAGATACGAGTAGGGGGACTTTAATTCAGACAGGTGAAGTGAAACCTTTTGGGCAGTGAAGTTACATTTAAAGCTAGGATGCAAACAGTGTAACTTGTTTTACATGATTTTGGAAGAGACGCGATGGAAAATACTGTTTTTTAATTATCTTTAATTCTCTCTTAATCTAATATTGTGCCGTCTCGTTTGGCTGAAGGGAGATCGTATGATTTGAAATGCGGCTGATTCTTTTGGCTGTAGTGCATTGGCTTCCAACACCTGGTTTCAAACAGCTGAATGAGTTTTTCAGCTAACTCCTCCATGTGAAACTCTTAGGAACAGAAAATCCTCCCGGTATCACGAGTGTTTCCCACAGTCACTACCACCTTGTTTAGTTCGCATTCAAGAATTTTGGTAATACTGTTTGGTTTTTTTTTTTAAATCTGTTTCTCTCTGTGGATATGTTTTTCGCATTTGATAGCAGGTGGTGAAACAATTCAGTATAACTCTTCTCGGTGGAAGACGAGCTCTAGCAAAGCAGCGCTGCTGTTTTCTTCAGTAGACCCCAGAATCCAGGAACACACCTTAATTTTGGCAGAACGTGTGCCCCGTAATTTAAATTAACATATTCAGGTAAAACAGTTTACTGTAAAGAAACCCTATCTGCACTTTATAAGTAGACGGTGGGAGGCTTTAACTGCAAAGTACTGTTTAACTGTGAGACTTTAGTATGAAGAGGGATAAAGGACGGAGTCTTTATTACCCATGAGAAGCAAAAGCCAGAAGGAGATTAAGAATAACAAAAGATTAAGCGCAGAATCCCGTAGTATTACGTCAGCCACCCTTCTGAGAACTGCACTTTAGATGCTTATGTAACAAGCTTGAATGTTTTGCTATTTATACATTTAATTTTCCATGCTGACTCTTCACTCTTTACCATAGAAGTGATGTAGACTCTGTTACATTCGGTCCATTGTAGATTATTCAGCTGGTTTGGTTTTTTTTATGAGGATGGAACGTGACACAGATTGTTTCGTACGTGAATGAATTCATTTCTTATCCATCTGGAACGTCCTCTGCCAGCTTTGAGAGTCCGTAACGTAACTACAGAGAATATACTGTATAACTATTAAGACTGGTTTTGGATTTCTTCGTTCAGTTTCTCGCTCATGACTGCCGACGGCTGCCAAGTGCCTGATCTCTTTGTCGCAAGTCTTTTCTGAGAGCTGAGGCTGTGTTTTCTCCTGGGGTCCATAAGACAAGGTCCTCGGTAGGTGGGAGGTCAGCTTGGTTTTTGTTAAAAATTCTCCTACCGCAGGAGTCACAGCACTCTCTTTAGTCGCTTTCCAGAAATGTAGTTATCCAGTACATGACTGCCTCTGCTTGGCTCAAACTTGTGCCTGACTACCCCACGTCCCTGATGCTGTCCTGTCTTCTCAGATTTTGAAGGCTGGTTGAGGGACGTAGCCCCACAGCTGGTGTTCAGCGCAGCGTGTGTAGTCCAGCGACAGGCACTCTGAGGGCACAACAGTCAAGCAAGCGCCTTACGCAGGGCCCCATTACTGGAGCTCCCAGCCAGATGCCTCAAACAGGACTGGGGCTATGGGGCTTCAGATGTACAATTTTAGGGGCAGGGTTGATGCCTGAACCTCTTACTTTACTTCAGAACTCTCTACTTGTTGAAAGTGTTTAGATTTGATGAAGCACATAATTGCAGATTTAAGAAGAACCAAGTTCAGAATCCAGCTAACGCAAGACCCTAAACCAGTGCCTGGAAATCTTTTTTTGCACATATTTCACACAAGTTGAATCTGCCTGATGTTTAGAGCAGATTGTTGAGATTTTACGAATGCAGAGATAAAGGGTCTTCCGATTATTTGTCCTTCATCACCAAAAGACATGAATAGCTGTAAGCACAATCTCAGATTCTTCTTTCCTCAAAACCATGGAACATATATATGTTCTTCCAAAGCCGGTGCTGAATAGAGATGGGCTTTCACACATGCTCATAGCAAGTTGTGTACCAAAATATTTTCTAAATTAAAGCCCTCGTCAGTCGCTGCGGGAGAATTTTGGTTGTGTATACTATTGCTCCCTGGATTTTGGAAGAGAAGGTTTCAAGCAGCATAAACAGTAGTTACTCCTTAGACTGAACAGGAACTGATTTTTCTCTTGATCTTCCAAATTGATGTTGACTATTTGATGTTGACTATTGAACTCAGCTTAATGCACTGATGATGTTTACTGTCTTAGCAAATAACATCTGTCCACCTGTAACGGACATGAAATACCCCGCACGTTACATGACCAAACTTTCTAACGTTGACACTATTAGTTCTAACGTAATGGGTTTTTTTTCCTGAAATTCAGTATATTGTTGCAGATAGATAACTACACTGTGACAGATGAATAGCAGTTGACCTGTAAAACGCAGCTGCGTTGAGCAATGTTTATTGACAATTTTGATATACTGAGCTGATCCTTTGTACCAAACCGATGGTAACTAGCATTAAGCTTATATGTATCAGCATATCTTGTTTTGCAAAGCACAGTAGCTTTGAAATATTTAATGTATTTTATTTGTTATTCATGCTGCAGTCAAGCACTAATTTGTGTCTTTATAGTTCAAATTATTAAAGAATTTTGTTTTAAATACAACTTTTCCCAGGTGTTTCTTGGCTTTTGTGTTGCACGGGGCTGGTCAGTTCTTCTTGATGCTGATCAGAAGATGCGTGGGTGCCTGTCTCGGCTAGTGGGTGCTCAGGTAGGACAGCAGGATTTGTACGACCTTCAGTGATGGGGAAGCCTGCAGCTACGACAGTCTGAGCCCCCGTGGTAGTAGCACAAAGCTTGGTCATCTTGGCTTCTTGCCTGCAGCCATCCAACAAGCACAGAAATGTTGTCAAACGAAGGGAGATGTGATTGCGTTCATTTTGAACTCCAGTGCAAGGTTCTGGGGTTCCCCGGTCTTCACTGCCCTGTGCTGGGGCCCTTTGAGCACTGGACCTTGCTCGGAGGTGTAGTGCTGACTGCAGGTAGTGCAGGATTTTCTCACCTTCAAAGGCCTTCCCCAGCGCACACCAGTTAGAAGGGAATTCAGGTGCCTGACATGGGTGGGAGAAGAAAAGGCAAGAGTCGGGTGAACGTGCCATCAGCTTGGAGCGTGCGGTTTGCACATCCGTTGCCTCATCCTTTTTCTGTTTCTTTCAGTGAGAGAGGAGGATAATCTCTGCAAAGCAGAACCTCTCCAGGCAGAAATCGTGGACCAGTAGGCAGTTACCCAGCAAGTCTCATCACACCCCAGCAGTCAGGCTCAGGTAGTGACCATCGGGTGTTTCCCCTGCTGCTGGCACCTCTCCCTGCTCCTACTCAGAGACCCCATTTTCTCCTGCTCATATCTGTTGCAGCTGTGTCTCTGCAGGGACAACCTTGGACGAAATATTCGGGGGCCAAACCGCAGGGCAGGAAAGCTCATAGCCAGTGGTGTAAATGTCTGGGGGAACGCCGCCACCTCCCTTCGGTGCTTGCTTGGTGGTGCTGCGCACAGAGGCACATCCAAAGTCCGCAGACAAGTGATGCCCAAATGCTGGGTGAAATCCAGCTTTGCATTTTGAGCTTGCGGCTAGCCTAGAACTGAGTAATACTTTGAAATTTCCCTGGGGATAAAAACATTGTGGTTCTGTCAAAGACCTCCTCCCAACCAGAAAATTCAATTTTGAGCTTGACAATTCCCTTTCAAGACTTCCAGTTTACTTGCAGCTTTATTAATTTCCCATTCCCTCTTCCCTTCCCCCACCCCGACTCCCCCCCTTGTTTTTTATTTATTCAGCGCGTTCCAAGGCTAAAACAGAAGGTATATATTTGCAACACTTTAATCCCAGTGGCTCTAACCAGAGACCTGTCTGTGCTCGGTGCTGTACCCACGATGGAGACAGTTGCTGCCAGTTTGGCAGAGGAGCTGATGATCCAGCCTGGACCTTGGTGCTACGTGGATGGAGATATTGGAGATAATGGAGTCACTAATGAAGCTGTGATGGATCTGTCTCTTCTCTGGGTCAGTGCGTGACCCTTTTTGCTGCGAATATACCTCAAGCAGCTCAAGTGATCTTGGCTTGGCTCTTACCTAGAGGGACCAAGGACTCAACGTGCTTCTGTTATCTCCTGGCCTTATGGAAAACATGACATGAACTGGCTGGAGGTGAGACCAGTGATATGGCACTACCCAGGAGAGCTCTGTGTCCTCAGAGAACATCTTCACGGCCGTCTGCCTTGTCTCTGCCTCCGCAAACAGCCCCTTCTCCAACAGCTAAGACAGGGCTAACTTGGGTTGCCTGAAGGGACAGGTCCAACACCAGACTGGGGTTCAGCAGGGGTCCTCGGATGGGTCCCCACGGGGACAGGACAGGCAGACAACTCCACCACGGTTGTGCTGGCATGGGAGGGGGGATCAACAGAGGCAGGACAAGGACAAATGTCTGGATTCAGACTCAGTCGCCTGAGAGCCCAAGAGGGGATAATGTGGTGAGACCTGGAGCTCAGGGAGGTTCCCCCCCCGCACCCTGAGCAGGAACAGAGCTGGGATGTCCTCGTTCACCTTGTGCATGTGAGGGACCCTGTGTCTGCCAACACTAACGTTGTGTGGAGCACCAGGTATGATGGATAAAACATCCCAACCTACAAGCAGAAACTGCACGGACTTACTTTAGACCTATTTCGCAATCAATGTAGTTAATTCAGCGTCCTGTCTCCTGAATTCCTCACCAAGCTGAGATACCCCGAAGCTGGATGTCTCACCTTGCTCCCACGCAACACCCAAGGGTCTCGGTGCATGACGCTTTCCAGCTGCTACGGCAATCCAAATAGCCACTGAAAAACGTCCAACCTCATTGATCTCCTTCACCGAGCCTGACTTTGTAATTTGCATGCAAGAGGCACACGCCAACGTAATGAAATTAGCAGTAATTAATGGCACCGACACACACATAGAGCCAGCACGGGGACCAGGCAGAGCTTGGTGTGTGCAGCACCCGTGGACCGCACGCCCACAGCACAGCACCCAGTGGCACCTTGAGACATCAGGGCTTTGACTCAGTGGTTTCTCATCACTGAGATCAGGTAGGTGAATGCTAATGAATAGCAGCTCGCATGAGCCCACAGAAATTGAATTAATTGAATTACTCTCCTGATGTAAACGTCCAACCCCTAATATTTATAGGCTGGCCGAGCAGCAGAGCTGCAGTGATTTATGTGGCTGCCTAACCTTAGCACTGCTTTTTCTTCATAGCTGGCGTGTTGACTCACTGCCGAACAGCGGAACAGAGTAAATTTGTTAAAATATTACAGCATTTTAGAAGCCTGGGGACAAATCCAACTTCCTCTCCTCAGGTAAGAGAAGTGATGAACAGGAACGGCCAAATCCACTCTGCACCCAGGCAAACCTGTCCAGGCGCTTGTGAGTCATTGCTTAACAGGATTTTGTTCCTTTGGAGTCCTCCAAGGGTTTTTTTTTTTTCTTTTTTTTTTCCCCCTTCTATTTGTTTGGTTTTTTCTTTAATCTTCTTAACATCACCCCTTAGCTGGAATGTAAACAAGATTAAGTGCTAGTTACGAGATGAAAACTAGCAACGAACCTGCAAGCAACAGCGTCAAAGCAGAGCCGTTACAGAAGGGATATTTTTATGCAGGTTATCTGAAAAGCAGACAAACTCCAGCTGTGTTTTCTTGCTGCTGGCATTAATTGAAGCAGGAGGGCTGATTAACATTGTGGAGTTGTTTCTGCTGAAGATCTCTGGGCCACATCCCCCCGAATTTAACAGTTCACTATCAATTTGCTTTGCAGCCGATGCGCTCACGTATGCCCCTCCAGAGCAGTTGTGGCTCTTCAGTAACGCCCCAGGACATCTGATACTCGGTGGGTTTGTCCATGCACTCACATCATGTGGTGTTCATGTTCAGGATGGAGTAAAAGCCCCTTTTCCCATGGCGTGATCCGTGTTACATCCCAGCAGACCCCTTCCTCTCCAGTAAGCATCATGGGACACATCAGCAGCTCCACATCAGGTTTGTACAACCATCACAGCAACAACCCCAGCCCAAATCCACGATGAGATCTTGGCGTGGATCAGGCTTTAGGGGAAATCAGTGTTTAAACACCACTCGGGACATATCTTTTTAAAGACAGAACCCCAAATCAACATAAAAACCTGGTCATTCTTGCCCTAAGTAGATTTAACAGTGCTAGACAGAGTGGTGGAGGCAATTGCCTCCAGCAAGGGTAGTGATGAGTATCTGGAGCAGAAACATCATCAGGTGGGAAGGCTGGAGGTGGAGGAGAACATCCCTTTACAGTCTCCAATTTCAAATGAAACCCTGGTGTTTTCCTGCCTGAATCCATGCCCACCTTGGCTATTTCTGCTTAGAGATCCTGGATCAGGGAGAAAGAGCAAAATGGGAGAAACATTCACTGACAGCTAAGATATATTTTAATTTTATATATATATATATATATATATATATATATATACAGTCTGATAATATCAGAGATGGCTCCTTGCAGCTTGAATTCAGAAGTCAGCAATTAGGGTGAGCCGGAGGAGTCTCCAGTGTTATTCATTAAGGTGTGACAGTAGCTGTAAGTCTCATACATCGGTCCCAGAAGGACACATATATCTATATGAGCTGTGAGGGTATGGTCCATGTCCATGTGAAGAGTAAAACCCTACTGCACTTGCATTAAAGGCCTTGTTTCTTTTTTTTTTTCTTGGCTTGGCTGATGAGAAGTAGCCCACCCGGTTCTTCACAAGTGGCCGACATGATTTCTGCCATTACCTGCGCTGACCCTGATACCAGGCTGTGGGATTTCCCCTGGCAGAGCCCGGTTTGACAAGATCAGTCAGTGGGTATGGTGAGCAACTCGTTGTCGTTTCAGGTGCCTGGAAGAAGGGACGATGCCATATGTCCCTGGCTGAGCTGTTTCACTGATTAACTCACACCCCCCCCCCCAGATAAAAACTGGCACGCAGCGATGCTGTGGGAGCCGTACCCAAAAGCGCAGGGCTGCTTGTGCCTGGGAGTCACCCTGTTTTCCCCTGCTCATGGGGGGAACTTAGGGCCAGCACGATGCTCCATCCCCTTTCCAAGCCCTTCCAAGATGATGTTTGAAACCTCCAGGGACAGGGATGCCCCAGACTCCCCTGCCTGCCCGCTCCAAAGCCAGACTTGGGAAGTTTTCTCTAATATCTCAATTAGATACAAGCCTCGTCCCTCCTTTGGGCTTCTCTCCTTGTAAGAAGCTGAATGAGAAGGGGATTTCCGTCTTCCTTTTTTTCTCTAAACTATTGATGTCACTGAACTGGATTTTTTTAATATCACTGAACTGGATTATATATTTTTTTTCCTGCCTTCAGAGTTGAAACAAAAACTTCTCAATTCTGAAACTCTTTTTTCCTCTATCTCTTTTTGGCATCAATGCTCTCTTTTTGGCAAAGACATGTAGCAATGAAAAAACATTTAATTGGTTGTGTATATCATTAGACTTACTAGAACACCATGTGCAAAGAGGAAACAATCTGGATGCTTTGGGATGGATTTATAGATTTATATCCTTGGGCAATATGATTTCCCAGCCTCATACATGGTGATTGATCTTTTTGTGCTATATGACCTCTGCTGGGTCTGGTTTTTCTCTCTTTTTCCCCTTTAACACACAGGGATGCCCATGTGAGAGTGCCATCCCTTTGGGAACCCTTTGAGGAAGACCAAAGGCTCCTGAAGGATGCAGCACCCAGGTCAGGCATCCCAAGCCCATCCCACTGGCTCCATGCAGCAGCAAATATCCCCTTCCACAGCCCAGACCAGCTGAGGTCCACCAAAAGCACCATGGCAAGTCCAGGGACTGGATTTAGGCTGCAAACACCCGTCCAGATGAAACAAGAGGCTCTGCTGAGAATTTAAGACAAGGCTCATCATTTTGTCTTCACTTTCCCTTACCAAACACTTCGCACAATGCACTTGTGTGCTAATTAATACAGTCCTTTCTTCGCAACGGCAAGTAAGTGAGATTACTTGAGTTATTAAAAAACAAGGAGGACCTCAGATCGTAAGGAGGACCGTATAATTATCTAGCTGGCTGCTGTCCCCTATTGCTAGCCTGGGATATTAATTATTTTCCTGCTGATTCAGAGGGAAGATAGCCAAGCTGTGAATCAGCCCTGCCACTTCTTGCAACACCTGTCTTTTCCCTAGATCTCCTCTCCAAATCCCAGCCAGGTCTGGCAGCGCTTCGTTAATGATATCAGGCGTAATTACAGCATGAGCGGGTAGGGTTGCAGAGTCAGGAGAGAATTGGAGTAACTGCTCTTCCTTCTGCATTGCAAAATAGAAAGTGCTAACTGAGAGCTGGATATATTTTTCTCCAAAAGACAAATTAACATTTGTTTTTTTGCAGGATCAGAGGGTTCCTGGTTCTTTCTCCTTTGCTCTTCCCACAGACTGCACAACACAACTCTTTTAAAAAGAACACCGAGAATCTGAAACACAAAAAAAGACCAAATTCTCAACTCATGTACACTGCCCAGCAGCCAAGACATGCATCCTCGTGTGAGTGAAAGTAGATATGACACAGATTTAATGAGGCAACAGCTTCTTGGCAGCACCACAGGCCTGCTCAAAAACTGTGTCCTTATTCATTGACTTGACTAATGCAGTTGTGTTGTGCAAAAGAGGGGGGAAAGCTATCTGGAGGGCTAAGTAAATGAGGTTTTAAGAAAAAAACATAGCTAACCAGCAGGGTTTGCTGAAGCTTAGGTGGGCCTTGGGCATACCGTAGTTTTGGGGTTGGTGGAGAAGCCTTCCCAGGAACCCTCTGAAGATTTAAGGGGCCTCAATACGATGTATGCAGTGCCCGAGCCTGCACTGGCTACAGAAACCGTTTAAAATTACTGTCACGTTCTGCTCAAGGTTTCTGATTGAGACATCCCTGTTCTCTAAAACTTCGAAAAAGAGGGGAGTCTCTCTCGAGGGGAGGGGAATCACCTTGAAAAGAGGTGCATGAGGGGAGTATGTGCACAACGCAGATGGTAACCAGCAGTCTCACCAGCAGTGCTGGATAATCGCTGCTTTTCCCAGTATATGATAAAAAGGTGTACCCAGAGCTTTTAAAATTATGGTTGAGTCCGTTTCACAAACTGGCAGCAATGAAAAACTACTGGTGTCAAAGATCTCTTTGAAAAAAGTACATTTGGGAACATCGTCTTCTCCTATACGCTCGTTTTGGCTACAGTACAGTATTTTCCCCTAAAACATAAAACTTGCAGAGGAGGAAGGGGCAGAAGCCAATCGCTAGATGCTGCAAGAAAAGAGGATGATTTCTGAGCATGCATTGAGGGGCTGTACCCAAGTCAAGGCTCTTGTGGACTCCCAAACACAGCAGCTGAATTACGGTTCAGGGGTTAGAGGAGGATGCTGAGCAGCGCCTTGCTGCTGGGGTTTACATGAAGAATTACATCGCTGTTGTTTCCCCCCCTCGGCTCCACCTTTCCAGCCAGTCTGTACTGCAGCAAATAAATCTTGATTGTGCTAATGGTTTTATGCTTGCCTAGTGTTTGAAGCTAAGCCCGGATGAAGCTGAGATGTAGAGGTGACCTCTCTAATTAATACTCAAGCAACTTTCCCGAGCTCTGTAATCGGAGACAGTCCGGGAGCAGAGGTTGGAGTTGGCTTCCTCACCAAGTGCAGGAGTCAGCACAAGTGCTGGAGTTGCTGCACCCTGATGTTGGGGTCAAGGTTAAGTTGATATGCAATATGTAGAAGGAAATACCCTAGGAGCCTCCAGTACCTGTCCTAGAGATGTTCCTTGCTGAAGGAGAGTAGGTTGTAGAGTGAAAATATCTGCCTTGGAAACAGTGGGGAAATTCCCAGATGACAAGTTCTCATGGGGTGAGAGTGATGGAAACATGGGTGCATGGTTCCTGGTGCCCCTGCATCAGGGGTGAAGGGACTGTTGGGACACATGGCCAACACGGCAAATTATCCTCAGCCCCTCTGAAACCTCCATTTCCCTGAAATGCAATGGATGTGAGTGGCCAACCCGCAGGTCATGGTGGGTGTTGGAGGTAGCTCAGTCAGAAATATATTGCACAAAATGAGTAAATCCCTGGGGAAATTTGTCCTTTCACATCCACTGGCTACGCATCTTACTGTCTTGTCTTGTAGGGAATCATCTGAGTCATCTTTGGCCCTGTCTTCTTCTGGGAGCTTTGCTCTACATATGTGGTAGCAAGGGCTTGGTCAAGGGTATTCCCATGAGGTCCAACGTTCTCCTGCTCCTCCTCCCTACAGCTGGCCACTCCAAAAGCCAAGGAGGGCAGTCCAAAAGTGACACCTGAGGATCACGGTCTGGAAGGACAAAGTCTCTTCTGACACAGGAACCAGGTGGTGCTTTGATGTATCTACACATTATAAACGGGCAGTATTGTTAGGTGAGTGGGGAACAAGGAGAAACTCAAAACAGCAAATTTTCTAAGATTTGCTTAGGAAAAGCAAATCCTGCCTTTCTGTGAGTCCTGATGTCAGAAACAAGCCACCCGTTTGCACAGCGAGCATGACTGGAAGCAGATGGAAGCTGTTATCAAGCAAAACTCTGTCTCAGTTACACCGATGTAAATCCAAAGTCATCCACCAATCCCAGCGTTGATTTAGGCTTGTGAAGCCAAGATCAGAAGTTGTCCTAATATCACAACAAGCTGCTTATCTGCAGGAAGAGTTGCGTGGAAGAGCCTTGATGTGCAGCTGTGCCTTGCCCAGCTCTCTGTATGCTCTTGGGAGCTGCTGGAAACGGGAGCTTCAGATGTCTGTCTGCTGGGCGCTGAAGGCAGAGATGGTGACAGAGGGGGAAAAAAAACCTGTAATTTTTTTGTCTCTGGAGCGAAGAAGAGAATCAGCAAGAAAATTGCCTAAAAAGCTCTTGGCAGGACAGTTTGGAGTCAGCATTTGTTAGGGCAGCTTCTGACCTGTCGTAAATAAAAAGCAGCTGAGAGGACAGCGGTGCCGTTTGCTCCTTTCCTTCCTCTCTGCTCCAAGGAACGTGGGATTGCTGGCAACCTGCTTGTTTTCCAAACCATCTTGCTTCTCCCTGTGGAAAACCCCATGGAAAAATCAAGGTCATCAACTGAACTCCTATAACGCTGTCTGCTCCCAAGCAGAGGTGCATCCCTGCCAAAGCAGCTGAGCCCTGGTCCTCTCCAGCTGGGTGGTCATGGCTGAATGATGACCAAAGTCCTGGAGGGTTTGTGGCCAGGAGGCGGTATTGACTTCCAAGCATTCCAGTGCTGCTTGTGCCGTGCGAAACCCTGGCAAGGTGGGAGCTCTTGGCCACTGCTTTTATCTGCTGATGTCTCAGGGCTTTGGCAGAGGGAAGCACCCATAGGTTGTTGCTGACCAACCCCCACTTGGTCCTGGCATCCTGTTGGGGGTTCAGGAAAGATTTTGTTCTTTTCAGTTGAGGAGAAACATAAGGGACATGGTGCTGGGAGTTGTTATCTCCTTGTTTTCTATATTAGTCCTGCAAAAGGATGGGTGGCAGGTAAGATGGAGGTGCGCCATTGGCTGTTACTCAGTTATCTGCTATTCCTCAGTCCATCAGTTTATGTCTGGAAGCCTTGAAAATTTGAGGGTTTCTCTGTTCTATTGGGAAGATGGGTTCAGGCTCCTTGAAAGCCCAGGAATAGAGGGGCCGTGTCACGCTCAGCTCCTGGAGCCCAGAAGGAATTATAGTGGGTTAAGAGGGTGGGAAATGCTTGCATCTGCATCCTCCAAGCTGCCCTTTAGGTGCTATCTCCCCATTCTGCCCAGCAGTTCAGCCGTTCAGCCACCCGGCTGCAAACCCAGCTGGGGTTTAGCCAGGACGCTTGCCCCAACCTCATCTCCTTCAGTGCAGATTACCCCCAAGTGCTGCAGGGATGGGCTGGCACGTTTGAGTTTAATATTGCAGCATATCCCTAGACCAGGCTTTGCAACACCATCTTTTTTACAGCACTTGGGCATTTTCTTCTCAAGTGGCTTATTCATAAGCAGGCCAATACTTGCATAGGAGAGCAGATCAATGTGGGGTAGGAAAGCCGTTAGAGTAAGCCCAGTTCTCCTCTAATTATGCTGCTCCGATGGCCAAGGGACTGGGGACCTGAGCCCTGTTTCCCACACTTGTGTCACCTGGTGTCACCCCCAAAGAAGAGGATTCAAGGAGGATTCAGGGTAGAGAAGAGTAAATGCTCAAGCAGCCCCATGCTGCCAGAGCTTGATTTGTGATACCCGAGTTACCTTCTGTAGATATAATCATGGATAACCTTTCCTCTGCCGATTTACCTTGCTAGCTTTTCAGGGGAAGGCCAATCTCTCAGCATCTCTCCGGACCACAGCTCTCACTCTGATCTCAGCTGTAACATCAGCTCTCTCCTCCAGTATAAACCCTGATCTCATGTTTTCATTCCTCTTCAAGCAAGCTTCTTGCTGGTTGACTTTTGTCTTGCTTAATAGCAGCCGCTCCATTAAAAAGCTGCCTGATTTGTGACTGTGCAGAAGAAAGGGCTGATACAGACAATTAAGTGGAGAATTTAATGGTATGGATTTCCCAGCAGAGTTATCAATTAGCGCGAGCTCTTTGCCAGCCGGCCGCTGTGCGGATCGTGGCACGGGCGCATCCCGAACCGTGGCTGATGCATTCGCCAGGGCAGCAAGGCAGAGGGTGGGTTTCATCAGGGCTTATGATTTCCACCTCTCATTTTATGAAGAAATAGGGAAGAAATGGGCCTTTTGATGATGAAAGGTTCTGATATGGGCCTTTGAATGGAAAGGTCTCTTCTGGCCAGGTACTGCTGTCATTAAAGACCTGGCTGCCATGATCATGCTGCTCTCCTATGGAATGTCCTCCTATGCAGTAAGCTACAAGGTGTGGATTTGTTGGCTCCTAATGACTCCAGGTCATACCTGCCCAGTTTAGTAACTGATTTTCCTACTTTAGCTGGTCTGTGGTAGTGCATGGTGGAGGAGAATGGAAAAGGAGGGGATGCCTGATCTTAGGGAGCTCTTAAACTAGGAGGAAAAGGATATTGCAAGGTCTAATAGCCGCAAGAAGATGCTGGTGATGTTCAAATGGGAGATGAAACACAAGTATTAACAGGAAGGATATGCAGCTACTGGTCCATCTGCCAAGAGAGGTGGCAAAATCTCAGGCAAGGACCTGTGTACATGAGTGACCAAAGTATCTCCGATGCCCTCTGAGACCTGCACCTCTCCAGCCGCTGCCCAAGTGTTTTTGTGGAAGGAGCATGACTAAGTTCAGCCCCCAGATGGACTTTGCAAGTGGGCACTCCCTAGGCCCTGCCTCACAGGGCTCCACAGGGTCTCTGTGAGCATCACAACGCTGCCTTTCAACAGCCTCAACTTCTCCATCGTGGTCAAGGACAGCAATTTGGCTTCTCATCCAAGAGCCGTTTCTGCCAAAAAACAAGAGGAGTTGCTATAGTTTCCCTTTTCGTTACCAACTGCTGGTCTTTTGGTCACGATGACCCCCATAAATAAAACAGCTAATTAACGCCCTTCTCCTCCCACCAGTGATTGACTATGACCTTGAACGACCTTGCTTAATTTAACTTTCTCAACTAGCTATTTTTGACAGCGAATAATTTAACATCCTTGTGACCCCAGTCTTGTCTCTCTCCTGCCAACTGGCTCTGCAGTTTAAATGAACAGCAATAAATAAATACATATCTGCAGAGGGACCTAAATGACTCCCATTACTGGAGTATCTGAAGGCCTGCTTAAATAAATCAAGTGAGTAGAAGATTATGCTGCAATCATGTGGAAAGGGAAAGAAGCGAATACGTTATTGGTATTCCAGAGGCTGCAACCAGGGCAAGCAACTTTGTAAAATTCAGAAGAACGCTGTTTAATTCAAGTGGAGATGGTCCACCGGAGGAATTGCAGTAGGCTCGTTTCTTGGAATCTTCAAAGAGTAGCAGAAGACTGCAACCTGGTGGGATCAACAGGGCTCAGATCGCTCTCACCAGGCAGCTCCTGCACTGGGGATGGGGCTGTCAGAGGTTGCTCCCTGCATCTCCACGCCGTGAAAATGAGGATATGGGCACCAGCTGCCCACCTGCAGGCATTTTCTTACTTTTCTCCCCCAAACATGCCCTCGGAGGGGGAGAGCTGGCCTCGTAGGAGCAGGGGTGGCAGGAGTGGGCAGTTTGCCACCTCCCACCGCCCCAGGCAGGCAGACCCTCACCTTGAACCACTCCAGGACCAAACCTCACCTTGGGGGTCCCCTGCGTGAGCAAGAACAACAAATTATACCCAGGAGCGAGGAAAACCTCGCGAAGTCATCTGCTTTGAAATCCCAGAAGGAATAATGAAATGCCATTTGTTGGAGGAATCACCGGCTGTAATTTTCCTGCTCCACTTTGCCTTTTACCTTATTCCTACTTATTTGCAGGGTCCCGTTTTAAAGCATCGCTATTTCTTCCTTCCCCCGTGCACGGCCCTCGCGTCACCCCCGTCACCGCGGCCTCATTTGCATCACGCTGAGGAGCAACGAAGCGTCGTTATAAATCGTATTTACATAATTTTCCTTCCCCTGCTGAGGCTGAAATCGAAAATGCAACTAAGTTAATCGGCGAGATCTGGGCCTGCGATGAGAGCGGGCTCGGGCTCCACATCCCCGCGGGGAGCTGGGAGCGGCTGGGGACCCGCTCGCTGCCTTAATTCAGTGGAGGAGCTTTTCCCTAATGCTTTCCAGCCTGTTAACAATATAAAAGCCAGGCTCCCACTGCTGATTCGTCTCAAGGGTGAGCCCATTTTCTCATTTTTCATTTTCCCTTCCTCTTCTTTTTCATCCCTTCGTCCGGTGCTGCACAGCATCACCCCCATGGGTGACAAACTCTTCCGTGTGCCCCCCAGTCCCCACGTCCCCACCAGCGAGATGCTCCCCCTTAGCAGCTTTGGGGTCAAATAGGTGAAACAGTGCAATAGGAATTTACCTATTTACTTCCATTGCTGTTAAAGCAAGCCCACAACAGCTAACTGGGCAGGAGGTGTCCATACTGGTGGGAGGAATGACGGATGATGATATTAATTAATTAACACTGATGGAGTGTCTCCCTGTTTAAGCACATCGCAACTCAAAATGGGCTCTACGCTCTCCCTGCCCTCTGGTTTAGGGCCATTACGGATGATTTTGGGCTTGGGGTTGGAGATCTGTTCAGGGTCTACTCCCCCCCCTTACAAACCTTCAGAGACTGAGGGTTTGTCTTTTTTTTTTTTTTTTTTTTTTGTCTTTGCCTTTTGCTGCTGGAATTTGCCACCGTGGTGGGGTTGATGGTTCAGCACTGCACACAGCTGGCCTTAGGACCTAATATGGGGTTCTAAATATGGGGTCCTAAAATGCTGTGGGTTTTAGGGTTGTTCTCATAGGTGATTTTTGATGAGGGGAGAGAAAAGGGGTGCGTGAAACGGGACCCTTGCACTGGCCTGGTTTCGAGCACAACTAGATCACGGCAGCCCCGAGATCCATGGGGGAGAGGGGAAAACAAGCAAAGAGAAGGAAAACGTTAGAAAATGGCTTTTGCTGCCAAAGAAAGCATTCGTGGAACTACAGATTTTTGGCTTTTCTATTCCTTTAACTAATAATTGAATTAAAAGAATTGTAACACAAACATTGCACAAATTGAATAAGTAATGAAATTACCATAAAATTACCAGGAAAATACCAAGAACCTTAATATGAAAAGTCCAGAAGGGTTTCAGATAATAAGAAACTTGAGGAAATGGCTGGCCCTAGAGGTGATTCGTGGTGACCATGTACAGCTGCAGGTGACACCTCGGTGGGAACAGGAGCTCGTGCCAGGCCAGCACTGCTCTAGGCACAGCCTCCTTTCTAATTTTATCACTGAAATTTCACTGCATTACCGCAAACATGGCAAGCAGATGTCCTTAAGCGTTCACTCGGTTGCTGGCAGGCAGCAGCTAACCCTTCGCCCTGTTTTTTTGTTGTCTGAAAGAGTCTGATCACCCGTAATTCTGAATGTGAAAAGTTTATTCCTGTCATTTACAACCGTTTTCTTTAATTGTTCTTCCCTTGCCATCTCTTTTTGGCCTAATTTATGACAAACCCTGAATACTGCCAATGAAGCTTGTGTGTCAAGTCAGAGCATCAGATCAGAGCTGCCCATGACAGAGGGTCTGTAAAACCCCACCGGCTCCTTCCCGCCGTGGGAGATGCACTTTTGGGTGGGTTCTGCTTATTTTTCCCCTCTTGGATGTATATTTGTAGGCTGGGAATGTACATTTTGCACCATGGGGGCACAGCCGGTCTGGCCACCTCGGCCCCATCGCCAGCCCTGTGACACCCATTGCGTGCCCACCTCCATGGGTATGCAGGGGGCCAAGCACCCGCCCAGCCTCTGAATTCCCTCCCCAGTGCCTCAGTTTCCCTGTTGCAAGACAGAAAAGGGGAATAACTTTGGTTTTGGGCTGGAAAACACGTCTCCTTCAACCCCAGTGATCCTGCCTCACATCATTCCTGACCGGGGAATGTCTCCTTTGCACCCAAATCCTGCGACCCCTGATGACTCCCCCCTGCACCCTTTATGGGTGATGTCCTACCGTACCCCGGCTGCCTGGTGCCTGGGTGGCTCTGGTGTGCAGTGCCCAGCTGGTGCGTGGTGCTCCAGTTTGCCCAGTTCTCAGTCCTGGTGCCAGGTCCCAGGCAGAGCCAGTGGGACCTTGTCCCAGTATCCAGTGCCAGGGCAATGCTGGTCCCAGTGCTGGTCCAAGTGCCAGTGCCTGGGAGGTCCCAGTGGCTGCTGCCAGTGCCCAGGTGCTGGTCCCAGTTCTCCAGACCCAGCTGGTGGGGCTGGTGCCTGGGCAGCCCCAGTTCCCCGTCCCAGTTCCCCATCTGGGTGGTGCCAGCCCCCGTTCCCGGGGATGGACCCATTTCCCAGATGATCCCAGGTCCCGGTGCCCGGTCCCAGTTCACCAGACTGGTCCCCAGGCCCGGGCGAAGACCCTGGACCAGTGCCAGCCGGCGCCGCTCCCATTTCAACTCCCGGGAGGTGCCGATCACAGCTCCCAGTGACGATTCCAGTTCCCAGCGCTGGGAAGTACCGATTCCCAGTGCCGTTTCCCATTCCCGGTGCCGGTGCCCGGTGCGATCCCAGCGCAGGCGCGGCGGCGGCGGCCGCTGCCCGCCCCGTCGGGGCGGTGCTTGGGGAAGGCGAAGCGCAGCGGGGAGCGGCGGTACCGGTCACCGGCATCGGCCGACAGCACCGGCAACGGGCAGGTAAGGCTGAGCCCCGGCCCCGGGGAACGGGGGGGACCGGTTTGGCCCTGCACCCCCCTCGCCGCTGCTGCTCCCTCCGTGGGGATGCGGCTCCGCGCCCTGCCCCGGGGGTCCAGCCTCCCCCTCGGGGGATGCTCAGGGCACCTGTGGCTTTGGGAATCGGGGGGGAGCTGCATTGCATGGGCGTTAGATTATTTTGGGGCAAAAAAACCCCAAAAGCAGGCACCCGCCTCCTCCCCTGCACTGCCTTGCCTGGAGCACGTTGCTGCCTTTGCCTTTAGCTGGGGTGAGGTTCAGGTTTTGGGGATGCTAGAAGTTGGGGTGCTCGGGGCCGGTGCAGCTGAAAGTTGCGCCCTGGATGGTTAAAACCCCACAGCTGCTCCCCGTCCGGGTTGTTTCGGCTGGCGGAGCCAAGCTGGACAGAAACTTTGAGCAGCGAGGCCTCCCAGAGACCGCCGCTGGCTGGAGAGCAGCAGGATTTCTGCGCCGGGAAAAAATCCCGAGGTTTCAGTATTGTTCTTTGTTCCGTTTTCTGGGGACAAACCCAAGGGCTTTTACTAAGTTGCATGGAAAGTTAAGGCGAGAGAGAGCTCCTGGCGCCGGGGCAGGCCAGGCTGCTGCTGGGGTGCAGGAGACTGATGTCTTTTCGGGTTTCTAGGCAGAGATATGAATCTGGATTTCCAGTATCCGGGGGGTGGGAGGCACCATCCCTTTCTTCCTGCCCTGAAAAATGTTATTTTGGACCTGAGAAACCAACCTGGTGCTTTCTAGTGGAGGATGTCCCATCAGAAGTGGCTCTGGTCCTCTGTCCCTCGCCTCCCACTCCGGTCGCTGCCAGGTGAGCCCGGGCTGCTCGCCTGGCCCCGCAGATCCACCCATGTGCGATGCTTGGATTTATTACCAATTATTTATTACCAATTACCGTGACGTTTCTGCCTGGATGCTGCGTTAGCTCTGAGCTTGGTGGGGAGCGTGGGCAGACGTGGCAAATGGAGACGAAAGCAGGGCAGCGAGCGCGGCGGGTAGCGGAGGATGCTGTTAAATCCTCAGCTGCTTCTCTTGCTGCATCCAGCAAAGTCCATGCTGCAGACTTTCCCCAGGGCATCTTTTATCTCCATCCACTCTCACATCTTAGGGGGCTCGGATCCCTTTCCCAGGCTCAGACTGGTGTCCGGGTGTGCTGAACTGGTCTTATACTGGGGTCAGGGCAACACAGGGTCCCTGCAGCTGCATCTTCTACACTGCACGTGGATGGTGGGTAGCCCAACGCAGATGCAGAGAGCCTGGCTAGCCGTGCTGCTCGGGGTAGCAGTGAAATGAGGAGGGACAAGCTTACGGATGCAGGTGAGAGCAGGTCTCACCTGTTGGGAGCATCCTTGGGGATGCAGAAACCGGGGAGGGGGAAAAGCAACAGAGCCAGGCATGGATGGAGGAGCTGGGGCCTGATCCAGGTGCTCACCACGTAGCTCCCGCTCGGTGCAACATCTTGCTACAGGCACATCTGTCCTGGTGCAATCCATTTCCCCCCTGCCCTCCCCAGGAACATAGGCTGCCTCCTACTTATTTAAGTAATACTTTAATGTGAATCACCTGGGGTCCAGCTCAAGCCCGTGAGCCAGGCAGCAGGGTTGTAAAACCCAAGAGGGACTGAAGGATGCTCTTTGAGAAACCCTTCACCCTTGGGAGCTGGATGTGAGGTCCAAATCCCCCCCGCAACGGCTGCGTGTGTACAAACGCTGCTGCGTGCGTGGGGGCTGGCTTGCTCAGTGTCTGGCGCTTGCCAGGAGCCGTGCGCCAGAATTGGTCGGTAAAAAACTTTCTCGTTGGCAGCAGAGTTGAGGATCAAGGCATTAGTGAAAGGCAAAGCAGGTTTTGAGGAAGGCAGCGGGGCTTGCTGTCGCCGGCCCTGCTCAGAACAGAAATCAAGCCCCTTTGCCACGTCCTTGGGACACACTGTGTGACACGCAGAAGCAATAATCCTGTCTGCAAAGCGGTGACACATAAAAAAAGGGCAAAGTGACATGACCAAGGCGCCCGGGAGGTCCGTGGCAGAGTCACGACCAACGCTGCTCTCTACCACCAGCCCCCTGTCCTTGCCTCTTCTGGTAAGAAATTATTTAGGTGGGGCTTTGATGTGGCCACGAGCCCAGGAAAATCCCTGCTTGGCTGCCGTCTCCCCCGCAGTGTTGTCTGTTCAAGGGAGCTCTTTCAGCTGGTGATGGATGCCCATGGAGAGCTACCATGGGCATCCTCAAGCCCTCGGGGCAGAGGGAGGTGGAAACCCAGGACTGTAACCGAAGGGGGCTGTGCTGGACCGATCTGTAGCTTTGCTCTCATTTTTATCACTTTTCATGCCAAGATTTTCCTGGGAAACCAAGCTGAGAGGCACCATCCGTACAGGGCAGATGAGATGCTCGGCCGGAGGGAACCGGCTGACCTCGAGGAGGAGTTTCAGGGTGTGGGGATGTCTCCTAGGACATATGTAGGCCATAGAGTGAGGTGCTGTATGGCTGGGCTTTGTACTATGTTTGGAGGTTGAATCACCTTGGGATGGCAGAGACTGGGGGTTCAGGGCTGGTTTGGTCCCCAGGTGCTTCTGTGAGGGTTGGGAAAAGGCGAGGGGAATCAGGCAAAGGGTGTTGGTGGGGCAAGGGTATGGAAGAGTTAACGTGGAAGGACCAGGCTGTGAGATCTGGTGCTTGAGAGGGATTAACTCAGCCTGGAGCAGGTGCAGGGAAACAGGGCTGCGAGGCTGATCAGAGGGATGGAGAGCTGTTCTACAGAGGCTATAAAAGCCCAGCGAAACAAAGGCGGAGAGGAGATGTGCTTGCTGCCTATAAATACATCCAAGGGGTGAACACCAGGGAGGCAGAAGAGCTGTTTAAACTGGAGGACAGTGTTGGTGTGGGTATAAATGGGTGTGAATTCATTCAGTTTAGCTTGGGAGGCTTATTTAGAGCCTCTGCAACTGCATCCCATCAGAGGAGGGTAAAAGAGTGTTAATTAGCGCACATCACCTCTCTTCTAAGGTGCTTGACTGTGATATAGAGAGGATTTGGGGCTTGTTGAGGTAGGAGGCCAGGGCTCTCTGGTCCAGCCACCCTGTCCTGGTATCTCCTTTGGGAAGGGCTGTGTTAGCCGAGTAGGTCTCTCCATCAGACCAGGCATGAAGCAGATGAAGCCCAGCAATGCCATCAAGATAATTTTTTGTCTTTGATTATGCCTCAAAAAAAAAAAAAATCCAGCTCTCCCTTTCCTGGTTGCAGCACAGATTAATAACAAAGCATCGATGCTTTAAGAAGGCTTTGGATCTGATCCCACGAGGAGATTTAGACACGTTTGTGCTGGGGTATGATGATGCTAAGAACGGGTGCGTCCTCTAAATCTGCTCATGCTTCTGCATTCATTACTGGATAATTTTGGCCAGCCCAGAGGTGCCAAGACCCCCCTCCTAATGCTTACTCCAAGCAGGGCAGTAGCAGGTTAATACGTGGAGAATGAGAAGGATGCAGCGATGCCTTGAAGGCTGGGATCAGGCACCCTCCCTCCTCCTCCTCACTAGTCTCTAGTCCTCCTCACTAGTCTCAACTCCTTTCTCTGCAGATGTCCAGAGGTGAAACCTCTTCCATACTTGCAGGAGGGTTTCAGCCCATAGAGAGGCATCCATCATCCTTTGCTCGTGCCGTGGTGTCGTGGGGCACACTCGGGTACCGGTTACTTGCTGATATCTTCATGCCTGAGCCTTCATCTGCTCTTCTGAGCTGCTTGTGGAGCACAAAGGCTCAACGATGGGCTTGTGTTGACCTGTTTCGGGCCAGGCAGTGCTCCTCTGTCTCCTGCCCCTGTGGGCAGCATCGTGGATGGGGAATGAGGTGCTGTGATTACTCTGGCTCTGCTCACTTCCAGTTGATTACCCAGGGAGAAAGAGCCAGGCTCTGGGCAGTGCAGAAAATGGACACAGACCCATTGGCTTCATGGGGGCTCCTTTTTTCACCAGTCGAGCATCTGTCTGGCTGCAACATTAACCCTTCCCCTCCTCTTAGCTCTCCCCTTCACACCACGGAGCCTTTTCAAATCCAGGGGTTATTCCTGCTAAATTGGCTTACACTGTAGCAGAGACACCCATTCTGGTGCCTCAATATAGGGGTAACTTCTTGAGGTTATGGTGGAAACGGGAATGTTTACCATTGAGTTTTTCACCCCCTCTGGGAAAAAATCCTTTCTGCTGCACTCTGGAACTGTGGAGGCTTCAACAACTTTTGCTTTTCTGCACGAGGCATTAGTTTTCAGCCAATATTGCAGATCTTCATGCTTTGGGGATCCTTCTGCGCTGGAGACGTGACAGATGATACCCCTGCAAAGCCATGCTGGGAGCCCGCGGGGTTTGCAGCATGTAGGTCAGAGAACCGGCTCCTTTGGGCCTGATCCAGCCCTTCAGAGGGGGCTGGACTGAGCGCCTCACCCCCCATCAGCTTGCGTGTCCCGTAGGCAGCTTTCATGTGCTCTAGGGGGTATGTCCCAATTCAATAACGTTTTGATGGACTTTACCTTAAAATACTCTGCCGGCGCAGAAAAGCGCTCCCTGCCCCTTGGTTTGCCCTTGTGCAAAAATGACCAGTTTTAGTCCTCCCACCATCCATCTGAGCATCATCTCTGCTCTCTTGTGTCCTGCGATTTCAATCGGTTGTCAATGTAGGTTAAGGAGAGAGAGGACTATAAAGCATCCCAACCACCTTAATGCTGGGAAGCTGGAAAACCTTAATGGGGAGCTCTGAAATAGTACGTGGGAGAGGGTTTCTTCTCCCCACCATGCAGGTACCTCCTTAGCTTACTGGGCAAATCGTCACCCTGGCTGGCTGGAGCTCGTCCTCGGATGAGGGAGGCTGCAGCCCTGCTTTATTGCTTCGAGGTTTATCCTGTAATCTAGCCAGAACTAATCAAATGTGACTGCAGCAGCCCAGGGCAGGGCTACGCTTTTACCACCAGGGAAAGGGAGATGTAATATTGCTTTCTACGGAGTTACAACATGACAGGCAGCAGGTCTCTGATCACAGAGTGAAAAGGGCAAGGCTCCAGCTCTGCTTCTGCCTGGCCTTACCTTCAACCAAGATGCTTTTTCCCCACTATGTTTTTTGTTGTTGCTGGTTTTTTTTTTTTGTTATAGCTCCAGATAATTCATACAGTGAATTCCCTGGGTGAGAAAACACATCCCTCCCTTGCAGTGAGCACCCTCTGTCCCAGTTTACATTGCATTTCTACTTGTTTGAGGTTCCCTGGCTCACTGGTGCAGGATGCAGATGGCTCTGGTTGACTCCATCCCGTCCTGAGTTGTTCCACCATTGCACCCAGTCCCCTTATAAAGAAGAAGGAAGCACGCCTGTTTGGTGCTCAGAGTTTGAGGTTGGTTTGTTGTATTTTTTGCGAGCCACACCCTGGTAAGCAAGAGATTCCTACAAAGTATTTGCACACTTGCTGCTCTGAAAGCCTTGCAGAGCTGGTCCTACCAGTCGTCTGAGCATGTGTTAATACTGTAAGGATTGCTGCGGGATGATTAAGGGAGGTGATTTCTCTGCCGAGCAAAGGGAAGTCTTGCATTGGTAAAAGATGCAGCTGCAAACTCTGCTTTTGCAAGGAGCCAGGCCACCCGCTGCTGCGGGGGCGTTTGATGGGGACGGTGTCCGTTGGCTGCTTGCCCGGCAAGCCTTGCCTTCAGCTGCCTGGCAGGTCTTCATGCAGGAGCAGGAGAGCGGTGATTTATTGCGTCCGATGCGGGGCTGTGGCTGGGGCTGCAGCAGCTTTCTGTCCCATGTGGGGAAGTGAAACTCTTCCTCGTGTCACAGAGCACATCTTGTACGTTCCCTGTGGCTTGCTGCTCCAGCTCAGGGCTGCTCTAAAGAGATATGGAGCAAGGACTTCCAGCAGGATACCTGCTGGGAGAGGAGGCAGGGGCTTAATCCCCATCCCAGAGCCCTGTGCTCAGCCCATGCTCTCCTGCTTGCTGTTAACCGTGTGGTAATAACATGCCCTGAGCCTGTAGACAAGCTGGTGCCCACTCCAGCTTCAGGACGAGTTTCCGGATAGACATCGGACAGATATTTTTGCTGGGATGAGAGCAGGGGTGATGGATCCGAGCAAGCACCAGCCGTGCTGGGCTGCAGTAGAGCAAGAGGTCTTCAAAAGAGGAGAAATCCTCTCCTGAAGGAAATCTTTTGACCTGGGTGCTTTTTTATCCTGTCTGAGTAGGGTCTCTCCCGATGACGCTGCCTGTAATCCCGGAGTCTGGGAGATGTCCCTTAGGGGCAGCCCCAGGAGGGTGAGTGCCACAAGCCAGTGGATGCTCTCAGAGGAGTGAAGATTTGGGATTTTTGTCCCCAGCCATGAGGCTGGAGTGGCAGCATGAGGAACAGGGTTTTGGTCTCACTCTGCTTGCGGCTTGATGGGTTAGTTTGGCCAGGGAAGCCTGCCCAAGGGCACAGCTCAGGGTGTTAAGGAAGGGCTAGAAAAGGGCAGGGTCTTCTTCTCGGCTACCACAGGAAGGACTCCAGAGGACCACGTGGAGCCCCATGGTGCAGCGGTCCTACCTTGCCCTCTGGATTGCACAGAACAGGATGGCATGGGGATGCATCACATCCTGATAGCCGATCCTGTTACAGAAGTGCTGGGAAGCAAAAGCAAATAAAGATGGGTGCTGCACCAGAGCATGACGTGTATTTGTGGTGCTCAGGGACATGGTTTAGTGGTGGACTTGGCAGTGCTGGGTTAACGGTTGGACTTGAAGATCTTAAAGGTCTTTTCCAACCTAAACGATTCTATGATTCTATGACCCCCTACCAAAGGTCATGTATTGGTGCATGGAGACCTCCTGTGCTTTCTGGAGGCCACTGTCCTTTGTAAAATGGATCAGTCCCTCCATGAGTATTTCTGCTATGCACAAAGAGCTGAAAGCATCTCCACGGCAGGAGATAAACCATCCCTACCCCAGCAAACATCGCAATGCTGCAGTGCATCAGCCACAGCGCGTAGCAGCAGCTCTTGTGGTGCTGGTTGGCTTTGATCATCCAGCTGTAGGTCATGGACCAGCTGTGGCCCATGGGAGGTGTCCATCCAACCTCCTGCTACTTGACAGGGAAGATGCTTGATAGGGAGATGAGACTGAATGGAGGTGACCTGCGGTGCTCAGCATCGTGACCTGTATCCATCTCCTCCATCTCCCTGGGGGAGGAAGGCTGGTGTCTAGTCCCTGCCTGGTAAAAGTCTGCAGCTTTTCTGCTCCAGGGGCAGTGTGGCAAACTCTTGCCTCTCTACTGGAGAAGATCAGCGCTGCTGAAATGAAGGAATAAGGGGAAAAAGTTGGCTGGGAGGGTGGGGGAGTTGCAGCATCCAAGGCAGAAACACGACTTGGAGAGCTCAAACTGGGACAGCGGGAACTTAAGTTCAGACCTTTCAGCTTGCAAGAGGCAGGTGGATCCAGTAACAGAGATTTCTAATAAACCTCACAAATTCGAGGTGATTCAACCTACCTGAGAGAGGCTTCCCTCTTCAAAAGCACCAGCAACTTGAGTTGCTACAGGCCTTTAAATATGACTTTTGTACTCGTGATGCTTTAGAAGAGTCACAGAAAGAAAAGCTCATGAAAGACATGGAGGGAAAAGGAGGTATAATCAAAAAATGGCAGATCTTGCTGGCCCAGCCTGAAGGTTTTGCAGACAAGGGGAACGCTCTTGGAAGTCAGGCAGTACCCAGGTGTGGTCTGGATATTTGCTGTTGTGGCTATGGGATTTATAGGACGTGGGGGTCAGGAAGGGGCTGGCAAGGGGGTTAAGAGCCTATGAAAGGGGAAGACTGAAAATGGAGGTGCCAGTTTGGAGGAGGACAAGGCGCAGAGTGCCTCGGTGCTTTTATTCAGGTCTAGGTCAGGCAAAGAGAAAATACTAAAACTGTTTATTAGCCAAAGCTGGGAGATAATGTCTTGGCAGAGGTTTGAGTCCTGACTTGGTGCCAGGAGCTGTAGGGCTGGGGCAAAGCCTGAGGTGTGGAGCCCGATGTCAGAGGCAGCGGGGAGCCCTCGGTGGCTGAAATTGCAGGTGATGTTTGGATCCCGCTCCGTTTGAACTGGAGCAGGTCAAGGGACACATTTCTGGTGTGGCCAGGAGTCTCTCAAGAGGAGACCTGAGGGATTTGGTGGTATCTCCAGGCCTCCAAGGGGATAGAGTTTTGGGCTCTGCCTGCACCAAGGGGTGAAGGTGAGAGAGAGAGAAGAACCCCGTAGCCCTGGGGCCGGTGTTGGTGTTAGGATGTGATCTGGGCTGAAGCTGCAGGAGGGATGCTTTGGATGAGCCGGAGGGATAAACAGCACAGCTAGTCTGTCAGGGACGATCTTGTAGGACCCAGCTGCCTCGATTCAGTCTCCTACGGAGTAGCTGCAGCCCCATTATCTCTTCTGCTCCTTGGGCACGTGCCTCTGCATCTTTTGAAGTTCAATTGCTTTAATTATCCCAGAGGCTGCAGAAGCTATTGAAGGCACAGCATTTGCATGGAGATGTGCAGCATTTTATCTGTGCTAATGACAAGTTTCCTGAATGAATTTTCCGGTTACCCAAACCTCTTAACGAAGCATCTCTGTGACCCATAATGCCCAAGAAAACGGCTCTCTAGGCTGTCTCAAGCAGTGCCCTGTGACTCTTCTGTCCTTCCCTCTAGCCACGTCGCAGAGGTACAGGTCTGTCTTTAGACCATAATGTTTTCGCCCAGCTGGCAAGAGTGTATTGATGTGGTGCGAGGCTTCCAGTGGAGTCAGTGTGACCAGATTTAAAAGAAGCTGGTCCAGACATTCACTTAGAAGCCCTGAATAAATAATAGAAATACATGTTCAGTCCACTCCTACCAAGATAGCATCCTTTTGTTTTCTTTTTTTTTTTTTAACCAATGGTGATGGAAATGGATGCTGAGAAGGGCACAGCACTCCTGTAACCTCGTGGGGTGGGTGGTCTTGTTCAACGCAATGCACGTGTGGGATAGGGAAGGCCCATGTGGCTGGACAGCCACAGATGGAGGCGGCTCGATTCTGCGTGTGCGACTCTGCTCTTCCTAGGCTGTGTTTCTCCGATGCCTGAAACCCTGCTCTGTGTGAGCCGTGACACGTTTGAACATAGACCTTGCTAGATGATACCTGTGCCTTTCCATCCTGGTTCGGGCTGCTGAATATAAACCCCGGGGAGCCCTGGAGAACGTTCCTGCTGTCAGCAAGGTTTTGTTGGGAAGCCCCAGGGCTCCTGAGTGAGCTCAGGAGATCTTTATTGTTGCTGGTGCTCTGTGCTGCTCCCTGCAATTATTAACCAGGGTCATGGTCGGTGTGCTGGGGCGTGGAGGGTTAGCAAAGAGATGGCTGTCGTCAGGGGCTGGGCATCGGCAAAGCCCATTAATTCACTTTTCAGTGCTTGTCCTGCAACCTCGGTTGATCTACAAGGGTTTTTAACCCTGCTGTGGCCTGGGGAATAAGCCTAATGTAATGCATATCTGCCGTGGTAAGGCTGGCTCAGTGCTTGAACAGCACTTGGGGACATGTTGGGGGTACCCAAAACTGAGCTTCTGTGTTCTCCCCAAACCACGAGTGGGCTGGGGTGAGCTGGACCCAGAGCAGTGAGTATCTTCAGCTCCTGTCTGCACCCCTCGGCCAAGGCTGGCTGCTGGGTGGCATGTTACAGCCTTCCTCTTCCCACTGCTTTTGGGTCTGTCCTTCTGCCATCTCCTTTTGCTGTTCTTCCACCCCTGTCCCTGCCAGTCCTGCATCTCTCCAGCCTTCTGCATTTGCCGGTCCGGTGGGGGTGCTGCCACCAGCTTGGCTTTGAGCTTGTTACTCCTGCCTGTGCCAGGATAACTTGAGACATATGTCCTAGTCCCATCTGACCTTAACGTCTGCGTTGAGCAGAAGGGCCAGTCTGGCTGGTGCCACAAACGCATTTTGTTTGCAATGCTCGTGCCAGGCAGAGCTTGCCGCCAACGCAGAGTTATTAGGGTGTTTACGGTGCAGGGCTGCCCTTTCTTCCTGCAGCTCCAACAACGCTGTTTGCAAATGGTGACTCATATCTGCAAGGAATGAGGAACTCCCGAGGCCAAAGGCGTCCCAGTGTGAGTTATCCAAGCGAAAGGGAGCTCCTGGACATCACACCCAGCTGGCTCCTGCAGAAGACGGGCATCCAGCGATGCCCAGACCCTCCCATTCACCCCAACCTTCCCAGGAAAAAATATATTTGAAAGCTGCACCGCCACGCAAACCCGCTGGCTGGCTGTGTCTCTCCCTGCGCCGTCTTGTTGTCATTAAGCAATGAAGGAGCAATGTTCTGGATGAAAAAAAAAAAAACAGAGGAAATAAGCAAGCATGATAAAAATCGCTGTGCGTTGCTGGAAACAGCCTCCAAATGTGACATCTTCTCTTCGGTTGATTTTGTGCAGATGTTGCCAGCCAGGCTTGCTTTGGTGAAACAGGGTCACTTGCTAGGTTTTCTGCTAGGATGAGTGACCCTGGCGCCTTCCCTGGCTGTGCTGCAAATGCACTTTTTAATGAAAGATTACTTTTTTCCTTGAGGTTTTTGCAGTAATAGCCAGCTGTGAGACAGTACCTTCCTCTGTAAGTCTTGGAGTGCTTTGCAGAAGGGACCAGGATCCCTGCAGATGGAGAGCGATGCTTTTTCTACCTCCGTAGATGAGGAGGTATCAGCAGGGAGCATTTGCCATACTTACGTGGTTGCAAAAAGCTGTATCGATGCAGTGGGTTTACTCACTCAGAACAAACAGCCCCTAACCTCATCAGGATTTTTTTGAGACTAAATCCACTACACTGAGTTTTTGAGGGGGGACACGTCTTGTCCCCACGTGCATGCACATAAGATTAACCCTCTGGCTGAAAGGCGCTGTGTTCAGGTGTCTGGATTCAGACCCCAGTTGTGCCTCAGCAAATCACTGACAGAAATCAGAGCTTGATATCATTATAATTAAGTGTAAAAATGGTTGTTTCACCTTTAGCCTAGTGGAGTTTTTAGCTCTTAGATGAGAACAGAGATATCACCGGATGAAGGGAAGAGATAAAGGCCAGGAAGGGGACATTCACTCTTCCGTTCTTCAGCAGTTTTGTTTCAGCAAGTGACTGCTGTAAATGCTCAGTAATTGCATTTTGGCTAAAGCAGCTGCTCTGGAAAGATGTCCAACTCTGCTCAGAAACATCTGGAGGTGAAGTACCTATGACTTCCCACAGGAATTAGCTCCCCTGGTTAACCGCAGTCAATTTGAAAAGAAATGATGTCTTGTTTTCTCATTTTCATCAGCGTGGCTTCACCTTCCAGTCCTTGCGGACGTTGCTAATGCAGGATGCTATGCGGTCCCGCTGGCTCCGGGCCACACTGCTTCAAGTCCAGAGCAAAGCTATGGTAGATGCACAGCTGGGAGCAGGAAAGGGCTTTGGGTATGCAGCTCAGACCTGCTATGGACCATATGCTGCTGGTCCTGATGGCCTTTCAATGGGACTGTCACTTTGTAGCCCGTGACTTGAAGCTTTCATAGAGGTGTTGGCTAGGAGGTGTGGACTGCTTATCTCATGTTTGGTGTAGAGAGTGATTCATGGTTCAACTTCCCTGGGTCCTGGAGAATGGGTGTATAAAGCTGTCCTTGCCTTGGCAGCGTTTCCTCCAGAGAGCCAGACTTTTGTGTTGGTAGGTGGGAGGGCAACCCCAGGGTTGTCCCATTCCTGTCAACAGATATAGCCAAGGAGGCTGGAAAAAATGATTTAAATCATTTTTGGAAAGAGCCTGGCTGTTTTGAACACCCTGCTATTAGGCTGCAGTGTTGCAGGTTGCCCCTATAAGACTGCACCTGGCTGGGGCTTGAGCGACCACATTCCTGGTTCCTACGTTCTTCTCCTTGGCTGATCCTATGCCTTTGCAATGCAATGTCAAAGATACCTTGTGTTCAGTGAGAACAGAGCTGGAGAATGCAGGCCAGCAGATCCTGTCCTCTAAGGACAAAGTGTTTTGCCTGACCTAGAGGCAGACAGCTGTAGGATCTACAAGCAAGGAGCCCCTTGCTCCTGGCTGGGGTGCAGCCTTGCGATAACGCAAGCGTGGTGAGCCCGTGCCAGCCAGTCCGTGGTGCAGGAGCCTCCGAGCTGGAAGGGAAGGAGAGAAAGCAGTTTCTCGGGGAGGAAGGAAGAGCTTTTCAGCAAGTACTTGGTCGTGGCCAGTGCAAGCACTTCCAATCCTTCTCCCCATTTCAGCGCTTGTGATCGTTACCAGCTGGCAGGAGCTCAAACGCCTGGATGCGAAAAGGGGGAGTCCACAACACCCCTGAGTCATACATCTGGCTCCTTCCTCAAATAAAATAGTTTCTTGTTTAACTCCTTCGTGGCTGGTCTGAGGTTGTGCTCAGACCTCTGTTTCCAAAAAATTCAGCTCTGCTAAGAGGGTTGTGAGTTTGGATACCCCTCCCTGCTCACACACAAAGAGCTACGTGTGCAAGTGTAGGGTTGTTAATTCGGACCAGGCATGAAAACGCCCAGTTCTTATGCTCCTGGAGCATCCTAGTTTGGTGAGAGAAGGCAAAGAGTAATTAGGCAGCCCTTGAGGATTTTAATGTGGCAGATCTGAAGTTCAGCCTGGTAAGCATGAAATGCTGGAAATTAGAGGGAGTAATGAATTTTAACACTGCCCTAAGAACATTCCCTCCGCCCCTTCCTTTTAATTATTTTGCAAGATTTTTTTTTAAATGATCCTGAGCAGTATTCCTTCTCGTTCTGCTTGGTGTTTCCTTTGCAACTCAAATCCATCTCCACCCTCTCATGTGAGAGCATCCCCGCAGTGAGGACAGATGGCTGTCAAGGTGACAGTCACCGCGGGGTGGGATAGCAGGGCAAGGAGGTGGCACTTTAACCCCAGGCAAATTTGGGTGGCAGAAAGGCTGGAGCTCCTTGGCCAAGAAGACTGTGGTCCTGTTCTCATAGGGATGGACATGGCCCAGGGTGTCTCGTGGAAGCCGGTGTTGCAAGGGTTGTTGGAAAACGCAGCCGTTGCAGAGCTGCCCTGGGGAGGAGCAGTAATTTTATGAATGAGCAGCCAAGTGCCAGCCCTCAGCCACGGGACAGGCTGCGGAGCAGCGTCCAGCATCTCCTGCGTCAAACCCATAACTCCTGCCTTAACTCGAGTGTGGCTTTTAGAAAGGTACCAGACCTCCCTCCCCTCCTCGCTAGGCTCTCTTCCTAAATCTCACTGGTTCTTTCTGCACAACCTCCCATGGAAATGTCCTTTCCCGTTTGTCAGCCCAGCTCATGCACCAGTCCAAGCAATTCATCTTGTGTCTCAGTTCACAGCAGCATCCTTCTCTCTCAGCTTGTTGTATTCATGCAGAAGGCAGCTGCCAACCACCCTTCTGCAGCTCTGCTGCCTTGCCTGTGTCGCTCTGTAGCAGTGGGTGCTGTCACTGTGAAAGTCCTGCCTGATGGGGACTTGAAAGGAGCTCATTCACTGCTGAGATGTCCCCACGACCTCCCTGGGGACATCTCCCCTGTCCTTCACCCTCTTCCTCTGCTGGAGATCTGGAGGCTAGCTGGGTCTCTGGCTCTCTTAGCAGGGTGGCTGCATGTTTTGACTGCTGGGTGCATTCCCTGACCGCTCAGTGAGGCTGTCTGCTTTTCTACAAGGAGTAAATCTGGTATATTATTCAGGTTTTGATATCGGGCCATTTATTTTTAAGGTTTTTCTGAGGGCAGGTGATGCATTTAGGCCTCTTTGTAGCATGTGGGAACTGGTCCTGATGCCAAGGAGAAAATCCTGTGAGCATCACTATAAGCCCTTTATATGCAGCACCTCAACGCACTGCTGAGCTGCCTTCAAACGCTGCTGTGTGAATTAATACTTTTTTAACCAGTCCCATGCAGGCAAGGTCCTAGCGGGTCATACAGCACACCAAAGGCAGAGCTGCTCTCCCTGTCTTTGGCCTGCAAGTTAAGATGTTATAGAATCATAGAATAGTTTGGGTTGGAAGGGACATTTAAAGGTCATCTAGTCCAACCCCTTGCAATAAGCAGGAACGTTTTTATAGTTATAAGCTATAAAATCTCAAATCCACAATCCTGGAGGATCATCGCTGAATGCTCACTTATGTTCTTCCTCCACCGCAGGGACATGGGAGTAGAGAGACATCGGGGTAGGTGGGGTGTTGGCCATCCAGTACCAGCGGTGTCCTCGTGGGAGATGTATTTACCTGTTGCGTTAGTCCATCCCATGTAGTCCACCCAGGGTGGTGCCTCTCTTGCAGTTCAGATCACATGTAATTAAAGGCCTAATTGCCCCTTTGCACAGTTATTTGCAGTCGCTGCGTCCCAAGGCACGGGGCTGGGACCTGCTAGGTGATTTGGAGAAAGGTGGGTGGCTGGCACAAAGCACCCTGCAAGCTGCTTTAGCAACTGATCCTCAGCAGCAGAGACCTGTGGAGCAGCCAACAAGGGCGTTATTTTGGGTTCACTTAAGCTCTGAGTGATGAGCACTTGTGCTGCTAATCAGGCTGATAAATATCGTCAATTAAAACCTATGCTTTGCTCTTCTGCTTTGCAGAAGTGAAGTGTTTTCATTTCTCCCAGATGAGAGGAGGCTGGCTGGGTGGGTGATGCTCTTGGAGGATTGCTCTGACCAGCATGGGCATTGGTTTAGCTCTCAAGCACCTACTTTCCTTCAGCTAATCCTAGTGATTTATTAACAGGGGATGTGACACTGCTCCAGTTTAGATGTCCAGCTGTAAATGATCATATAATCCCTGAAGTTTTGGATGTTTACAGATTAGCTGCTTCCAATTAACCTTTATGGCAATTTCCTTGTCCCTCCACATGTGATGATTTTAAGTGTCTATGGATGTTCACCACAATAAGCATTAGTTTCTATATGTCTCACTGGGAGTGATGGTTTAGGCCAGCTTGTTGGATGCATCTGCCCGCTGGATGGGGCACCCTTCGTTTTACCATGGGTGATGTCGGAGACTGCAGCTGGGATTATGTGGCACACAAATCCCCATTTCTTTAGGAAACCAGACTAGATGTTTCCAGACTAGGGTCACTAATGGTCAAGGGTTTGAACGGGACATCCCATTTTGGGGAGAGAAGGATTGTACATGGCTGTTATAAATAAAGACAGAGAAACTTTAGGGAAGGAGCTTTGGAAGAAAGTCTGTTATTTAATAAAGGGGAACAATGTAGAGCATCCCCTTGCCTTGCGCCTGCTGTGGGACCAAGGTGACTCGACCTGCAGGGTGGAGGGATGAGGACCCGATCAAAGTGGTTGGTACCCAGTGACCAAACGGCAGGGCTGATGGAGAGGTGCTGCGCTCTCTCTGGGGGGCATTTGGGCAACGGTTTCCTGCTGTCTTCTGGATTTCTAAATTCATGCCTCTGCCCTGGAAGCTAGCAGCTTGTCAAGACAGAATAATTAATCCAGAAACATGTGGCGTTCTGCCAGGAGGCCTTTTTTTTAATTAAAAACAGATCCGATAAAGTCTACTGAGCAACTGGTGTCTCTGATGAAATCATGAAATGTATGTCTGTGATTCGAGGCTGCATGGTGGGGGTGCTCTGGGTAGGGCTCAGCCTCCATAAAACCTGTGCACACCCAGCTTGCAGAGGATGTCTCCTCCTCCTTTGACTCCAAGGGCTGTGTTTTTCCCAAATGAGTTACAAATTCACTAAAAGGCGGGACACCAGTTATCATCTCCTACTGTGCCTGTTTTGGTGATGTTTGGCCAGCTCTGGGGTAAATGGGAGTCCCATGTCCAGGGGATCTGCAAGGTATGCTTGAGCTTTGAGGAGTTATCCATCTCTCCTCGTTTGGATGCAGGATTTTCCCTGCCTGTTTAAATTGGTGATGGAGCACGCTGATACCTCCTGGAGCGAGCCAGATGTGCTTCATGGGACTATAAATGTGGGGTCTAGCGATGTAGGACAGCCAGATCTGGGGGAAGGCAGAGACAGAGGCTGGGTGGTTGTCTCCAGCCACAATGTCTTGGTCCTTCCACCCAGGTGCTGTGAAGGAGGATTGGGTGTCCCAGGCCAGACCCTTCCCCATCTCACTCCCGCTCTCCCTCCCAGGGCCGGTGGGGAAGGATGTTTTCCTCGGTGAAGCCATATGAGAACCAGCGCTACGCCTCCCTGAAGAAGGAGTGTCAGAGGCGGAAGCAGCTCTTTGAGGACCCGCTTTTCCCCGCCAACGATGACTCGCTCTTCTACAAGTCAAGGATCCAGGGCATCCAGTGGAAGCGGCCAAAAGTAAGTGCGCCTGTCCCCTTGCACCTCTACGCTGCTTTACACCATCTCTGCTCTCAGGCGTCCCTGAAAATGAACAGCACATCCTTCACCAAGGATGCCAAGCCCCGGCCAACATCTCTTCTCCCCAGCAGGGTTTATTTTCCTGAGCTCAGCATCATGAGCCTCTGGGATGCCAGGGAGACCTGCTGCACCCAGGTCCAGGCTGTTCTGCCCCCAGTGAGGCCAAGGAGCAAAGGAGGCTTCTCTGTGACTCAGTTTCCCCATGCATAGAACAGAGAGATGGTTTGCAGCCAGGTTGGTGTTGGGTACTCTTGTTAAGCCTGGTGGGTCCAGCAGGCCAAAGGGTTATCTCTGCGTACTCTTGGTGGTCCATTTGGAAAGGGAAAAGAAGATAAGCTATATGTGGGTGAGGTGGTTTTGGGGTCTTTGGGAGGTGGGTGGTCTAATCCATCCTTCCTCTCCTATGCAAAACCGGTGTCCTCTGCATGTCCTCTGCAAAAACCACTCTGTGTCACTGCTGTGCCTGACATGGAGCCAGGTTGTGGGAGGCTGGGGGTAACGTTGCCTGTCCCCAGTGCTGCTTGCTCCCCTTCTGCTGTCCTCAATGCCTGCCCAAAAGATGCACATCAGGACCTGAGGGCACCATGTCTTGGGGAATTTGTATGCTCTGGTATGGCCATCTGCTCGGGGTTGACCATGCAGCCACTTCTCTGACTGCTGTGAAATACAAGGCGTCCCAGGGAGCAACAATAATTGCGACTGGGGAGAGGCAATGGCACAGCATCTAGCACACCTTCCTTGCCTGTGGGGAGGAGCAGCCCTTGCTGCCAAGCCTGTGCTGTTTCGCACACAGCTTGGTGGCATTTCAGCGTGGCAGGGTCTCCTGAGCTGCCGTTGTCCTCCTCACCCCCGCCGGCAGCCCGGAAAATCAGCTGGCCTTTCGCAAGACAGTGCTGCATCTGTCTGGGTGAGGGCAGTCTCAGGAGGGGTGGACAAAAAGGCTTTGTGTGAAGGGAGGGATGGAGCTGAACTGACTTTCTGTGTGGCAGGAGGGGCTGAGCCCCCCAGCATCCCACGGGGCTCCTCGCGGGAGGAGGTCTGACTTCCCTCTGCCCTGCGTTGGGCTCTTCCATGCCAGCTCTGCCTGGACATGGGGTTTGTGCAAGGCTCTGCATGCGTTTTGGCTTATTCCCCTTGTCTGCTGGAGTGGAAAGATGCTCCGTGCACAGCTGCCTTCTGAAGACAGGGCTCACCACGGTTTGGGCTCGTGGAGGACAACATGAAAAGCCCTTGCGCATCCCACATATAGGTGATGCCCGAGACTTTCTAAACAACTTTCTTTGGGGCTAAAGGGTAAGGATGTATTTGACACCCCCTTGCTGTTTTGTATTCAGAGACACTTTAATTCAGCCCCACGTCTAATGGCAGACAGAGGGTTGGATGCAGTTGTAGAGGGGTGAAGTCTGCTCGTCTTCTGCTGAGCATCTGTGTCTCAGAGCTTGCTGCGTGGGTCACGAATAACTCTGGTTATTCAGACTTTATCATGCATAGACTTGTCGGTGCTTCTTTTTAAGGAGGAGGGAGACCTTTTCTGAATGGGTGACCCACCTCCTCTCCATCTGCTTTTCTGGCTTTCAGCTCACTTGCAGCCCTAGGTGTTCAGGCATGTAGCATCAGCTCTTGCTTAGGAAGACATGAGGTCAGCCAGCAAGACATCATCCTGTTGCTGCCTTCCTCCAGAGAGCATCAGGTCTTTCTAAGAAAGGTTTCTGGATCTCCTGGTCTTCACCTGCATGGTGGCATGCTCAGCTAGGTCCAAGCCCATCCCTGCTGAAGCATGGGGGTGAATTCAAGCTCTTTCCAACCAGCCAGCTCTGCAGTTTGAACAGAGGCTCCTTCTGGCATGGGCTGGCAGTGGGAATGGGTGCTGGAAGTGGGTCCCACGTAAGCAAGGTCCTGTGCGCTTAACTGGAGGTGGACCTGCTTCTGCACCAGACGAAGGGAACTTTGCCAGCCATTTCATAACCAGCAGTCCATGCTCAGCAATAGCAGTCTCCTTGATGCCGCTGTCTGGTAGGATCGTCTGATCAGACCTGTCTAGCTGCCCTGACCACAAAATCACCATAAAAAAAGGAATTTGAGCTCACATGTGCCCTGGTTACTGCCGAAGCTTCCAGAGGCATCTTTATCTAAAGGACTTCTCCAGGTTCGCAAAAGTGACTGAATTTCATGGGGAGAAAAACTGCTTTGTGCCAGCCAGCCAATGCCAAGCGACATTTTTAGTTGCTGGACCCAATTCTGCCTGAATTCAGACTGGCTCTCAAAGGGAGAGAGCCCAGCAAAAGGCTCCAGCGTCTTCTGCAAGAAAGCAAACGCAGTGAATCTGGATGTTAGGGATCTTGATATCTATCTCACCACTTTGCTGCTTGCAAGAGATCTGGGAGAGGGTGTAAGAAACTGCATGAATGCAGTTGTAAAAGCCCACGTTGGTGTGAAACAATTTTACACCCACCGTAGCGGGTCTTGCTCTGTGTCCAGCCTGAGGTCTGCTGCAGAATTAACCCTGCTCTTTCCTACATCTGTAATCTCCTTGGTCTGGTCTCTGCACGGGACGTAGTGGCAGCACTCGGAGGTTGTGGAGGAAGGGCTGGAAGCAACTGTTGGAGGTTGCATGGGAGAAACTAGGTAGAGTCTTCAGAGAGAAACATCATCGGCTTCTCCAATTTAATGAAGTGTTAAGTAAGGTCCAAAATGTCCACGAAGTTCAAATCAGCTGCTCTGCTTGTGTGGTAGTTGCACAGTATGGTTATTAAGCCACACTAAGTCCCTACAGCATCCTTTTTCTATTACAACCAGCAAATCTTTCCTTAGGCAATCACATTTTATTCTCGTTTAGAAAAAACAAACAGAGGGATAACCCCAGCTTTTGGCAACTGCAGTTTTGGGGAATCCCTGACCCAGAAATGAAGTCTGCCAGTCCCCGGGACACCGTCTGCAGGGAGGGGATGGTGTGTACACACCTCTGTTATCTCTCAGGGCCATGGTTTGTTTTGGAGAGTTTCAGCTGTAACTGCATGATAAAACGCAAGAGCTCATCATGCCTCAAGCTTTGCTGTGAGAGCAGAGTGGGTGGGGAGTGGAAAGAAAAGGCATCAGCTATTAAAAACAACTGTTTGCTTTCTCAGAAAAGCTGCCGCTTGTGATCTACGCAGAGAAGTGATATGTAGGAGTTAACTGTTTCAGGCAGAGTGCTTGCATGTGAAAAGTAACTGTAGTGAACTCACTGGGGTGGTGGGAAGGAGCTTTGGCAGAGGCAGGACCTCATTCCCATACATTTACATGGCACTAGTACAAATCTGAACAGCCGGTCTGTTGTATGTGCATCCCTTCCTTCCCAACCAGGACCTGCCCTCATCCTTTCTGCTCCTCCACGTGCTCCCAAAGCCCGAGGTTGCTTTGGGGAAAAAAAAAAACAACCAAAAACGGCAATCTCTGCAGTGCTCTGCCTCTTGCTTGAGGTTTTTCTGGGCAGGGGGGAAAAGGGGAGGCTGAAGGGCTTTGCTGGAACAGCTCGTGAATAACCCTTCCCGGGTCAGGCTGTTTTGTTTCAACTTCCTCCTGCATCTGGCGTTGCAGACTTTCCTGGAACGGGCTGAGCCTTATTCTTTCCAGCGGGGTGTCCTCCCTCCCTCCCTTCCTCCCTGCTTTCCCCTGGCCTTGAGCCCTGCTCTGGCTGCCAGATCTTTGCAGAGGGAGCAGCTGTTTGAGCCCTCTAATCGCGCTTTGGCTTGGGTGGTTGTTTGCCGGACGTCTTCATGATGCGACACGACGAAGCCAGAAGGCTAATTGCTCCAGTGTATCGGAGGGAGGGAAGCCGTAGCATCAGCCTGAGCTGGGAAGGGGGTCCTGAAGAGCGTTGTTTTAGCGCATCCACTTAAAAACGAGACTGGCTGCTCATTGCTGAGCCAAAGCAGGTTTTAGGGCTGGCTATAGCAGCATCAGCGGCTCTTTCTGGCAGCAGCACTTGGCTATTGCATTAGAAATTAAACCTAGCTTTTTGGACTAAGCCCAAATCCCAGTACCTTGCTTGAAACTCCTTTCTCTTGTGCTCTGCCTGCTACCATATGAAGGAGAGGGTGATCTCTGTATTCAGTACCACCCGTAGAGAAAGTCTTAGTCTGATCCTCAAGCTCTGGGTTTCTCCCTCCCTGTTTGAGGCAGGAACACTGGCAGTGTAGCACGGGAGCAGGAGTTTTAGTCTGTGCGTTGGTGAGCTGGTCTGGGCTGTTGGGAGCTGGGGAAATGGGGAAGGGTGGTACTGAGAAGAAGGGAAGGGGATGGATGAGATGCAGGCTGGGAGGCAGAAATAAGGCGGGATCTGGGGCAGCTGGCTGTGTCTGTTGATCCCCTGGAAAAAAAACCAGTGATGGCCCAGGATGGAAGAGGCTCATCTACCCTGTGGGAAAACAGTTCATCTCTTCTAATCATCACTGTCCCAAACTCTCTTCTCGGGTACAGGCCACTTCCAGTGATGCCATGGGATTGGTACAGGGTTAAATTAAGGTTGTTAGTACCCCTGGGCCTTAGCAAGGGCTTGCTTTCGCTCTGCAGCAAGGAGGGCCATGTGGTTCAGGTTCAACCCACCAAGCGATGACCTGCTGCTGAGAGTGGTCACCAGCCAGGACAAATTTGGGCATCGCTAAGCTCCTGTGGGAAGCAAATTAAGCCTGGTGGGAGGCTTAGGCCATGCACAGATGTGATGTTGAACCACATGAACTGCATGCTCTAGTCCTTCAACTCTTCCCAGGGAGCAAGGTTGAGCCTGGAGAAGGTTTTTTCCTCCCTGTCCTGGGAGGCAGACCAGGCTGCTGTGTGCTGAGTGTTTCCCTGTCCATAGCAGTGTGTCGCAGGACCTTGCAGAAGCACCTCATGGTCTTTCCTAACATGCAGAGTGGTTGGGACAAGAGATCCCAAAGATGCTTGGAGGGGATCAGGTGGCAACTCAGTGCTGAGCTGCACCAAAGGTGGTGTAATGAGAAGCTGTGACGAGGCACGAGGGTTTCCAAGCAGGCTGTTGTCACAGTGACTGGGTGGCTCAAGGAGACGTGCAGTGATGGCTGAACCTGAGCTGCACCTCTGCACTGTGAGTTCAAGCCTGGCTGGTTGCAACCACCAGAGAAAATCTCTTGGATGAAGTCTACACCCTCCTGTCTTCAGGGGAAGAGTTTTGCCCTCCAACCCTGTTTCTCAGTATTTTTATATCTCTACAGCATTTGCTTGCAAGAGCCGAGTTATCTCTGCAGGAATTGTCAAGGGAGGTTGTCACTGATTAAACAGCACGAAGGTAGATTCCTGCTAAATGGCAATATTATTTTACCTGGGTGCAGAGGCAATATGTCATTTGGAGGGGAAAGTCTGAGAGTCAGAGTAGTTTTGGGGGAGATGGAGAGGCCAGGTGTTTTGGGAAGGGTTGGGGGAAGCGGGAGGTCTTACGGAAACGGGGCCATGGCATTTTCAGCCCTACTGTGGCACTGGGGAGAGATGCTCTCATTCACAGCCCTGGATTTTTTTTTTTTTTTTCCAGCCAGACAAGAGGAATCTTGTTTTAGAAACTGAGAAAATACCATTTTCCAGTAGCCACTTCTCTGTCAGCCTGACATATATCTAGCCTGACTTGTGTATAGGGGTTTTGTCCCGTATACCCGTTGTCTCCTGAATTTGACGCTATTGTGTTTGGAGGATGAGGAGATGTTGCAGGATGGGAGAGCATCTTTCAGATCCCCTTTTTCCTTGTGTTATAAAGCACTTAGCTCCTTTTGCTTGCTGAGTGAGGGTTATACAATCAGTCCCCATGGGGTTTTCCTGGAAGGGGAAAGGAGTCAATGAACTAATTCACTAAAAGCAGGATCGGCACTTGCCTGCCCGCAAGTTTCTGCATTAAAAGGTCTTTTTCCCAGTGTACAGCACAGTCTGGGAAGCTGGCAAACACACAAGGGTGAAGATAATGGGGAAGACAGAGGTTAAGTTCTTGCAGTTCTTTGCTCTGAGAGCTCACCCGAAGCAGGCACATGGAGGCAGTTAAAAATGGTAATGGTCATTGGGAGTAATAGCCTTCTAGTACCCTACCTGGACCTTCTTCTGCCAGAAATACTAACCTCTGGCACCTGCGCTCCAGGGATGTCTTTGCTCAGCTTTTTGGCCTGTCCACTCAGTTTTGGTCCTGCCCGAAGGATGCTTGTGGTTAGCATTGATGCTGTGGCTCTTCTGTGCTGCTGGATGGACTGAGGGATCGTCTCCTCCGAGCAGAGTCTGTCATCTGTCTGTGATCCATCACGGGAGTCGGAGTCCTTCCAGACCTTTGCGTTTCTCAGCTTAGGAATTTATGAGCTGCTTGCCTGTTAATTTATCTGCCGTTTTCAGTAAAGCCTGGAGCTGATTGCCAGTCTGGTCGCTCCTTGCCAGGAAAGGATTTGGTCACCATTCAATGCAATCTCTGAATTGACCTTGTTTTTACATTTTAAAGCCATTTGTAGGCTTTCCCCCGCTTCCTTCCCCTCAAGGATGGACAAGATAATTTTTGTTATTATTTATGCTTATTTTAAAAGGTCTCTCCTCTCATTAAACATGATGCTGACCCTGGCTGCGTTCCAGCAGATCTCGCCGGATCCTCCCAGGGCCACAGCCCCATGGTGCCAGGCAAACACGCTCTCCCCCTTAGCCCCAATGAGGATGAGGGGTGATAAGCTGCCTGGCGTGAGTGTGGCAGCCTTTGATAAGAAATTAGCCAGGCAGTCTGTTCTGTCCTCGGCATCAGAAGAACACGGCCTTAAATGCAAAGCCAACAGTAAAATCAGTGGATTAGACTCATTGCCTGCTTCTTAATGCAGCTGCGCATCAGTGTCTGGAAATTATTGTATTGGTAATGGCGAAGAGCATAACGGTAGCAGAGGGTGCCGCAGAAAGGAGCCCTGGGCATCTGCTGCCCTTTCTGAGCTCCACAGGAGGGAATGGTGCAAATCCTCCTGGATTTGGCTCTGGGGTACTAAAGGGACACATTCAGCCTGCGGAGTAGGTACAGAGCTAGTTATGCCCTGGATCAGCCCTGGCTTTTAATCTTGGTGCAAGCTGGGAGGTGCTGCACCACCTATGAGCTCTAATTTTTGAGCCCTCAGAGAGGCTGGGATTTTGGGGCGATTTGCCTGTGTTAAGGGCAGGCTCAGCCCTGCTGGAACAAGTGCCTTTCACCAAAGCCCTTGGAAAGTCCCCTTGCAAAGACTCCATCAGGCAAGGTGCTGCCTCTTGCAGAAGGAAAATGAAACATGAGGTGTGGTAAGACCAAGGGTTGACTCCGGCTGCTGCAAGAAGTGGTTAAAGAAAGAAACAAATAGGAGGAAACACTGATAGGAGGAAACGTTGATGGGAGGATGAGAGCTGGAGCCACAGTGGCCTTGTGGTTGGAGCAGAAAAGGATCCGTTTCCTTGGTCTGGCGGATTCAAAGCCAGAGGGAACTGTTGTTGATGCATTGGCTGATTTCTGCATAATGAGAGGTCACGGCACTTCCTTGAATTAATTCCCCATTGAACTAAATTTGACCTGCTTCCTCTAAACATCATCCAGTTTTATTTTTCTGGGAGATGAAAATCCACCGTGGCTCTGGATCATTTGCTCTAAAGACCAGTCCCCACTTCAGGATTTGCTCTTTTTTTTTTTTTTTGGTGTGAATTGGCTTAGCTTCAGCGTACACCCCTTGGATCTTGTGTGCACGCTTACTTTCTCCTGCATTTCTGTTCCCTTTAAATATATGGTAACCCTGTAGTGCACATGTGGTTGGGGCAGACGGATACCTACACCTGTAAAGAAGCATCTCTCCATCATCTTTCCTTCTTGCCTTGTTCAGCAGAGCCTGGACTCCTGTCCAGTCCAGGAGCATCGATGGATTGACCAGGAATGAATAAATGTAGCTCGCGTCTGTCTTTGTAAACACCCCAGGGCAAGGGCTTGTCCTTTCCTTGCTGCCAAACTACTGATGCCGTCTGAATTATTTGTAGGGAGCATTAAATTCTCCAAGTCATCCCTTTTTAAAATAAAACCCCAACACAATTTGACAGTAAGTGAAATAGCACTGTTTCTCCTCTGGTACATACAATTTAACACAGAGATTGTGCCAGTACTGCCCCAAAGCCCTGCAAAGATTAAAAACCTGTTTATGAAGCAGACTGATGTGTGTAGTGCAGGGAAGTGTGGTAGGGTAGGATTTTTGCCCTAAGCAAAGGCACTTAGCCCAATGCAATCATTTAGACCTGTGTGTGCTGAAACACTGTGCAACGGGGGGGTGAATTCCTTGGGATGGTGCTGCCCTGCTTGACCATTCTGCCCATGCTTGTGGCCATCCATCCCCACCCCACACGCTGTCTCGCTGCCACATATGGTTGCAGGGACCCAGTGCCTGGCTCCCTGCTATGTTCCAGGCAACCCTATTGACAAACCAGTCTTGAACTGGGACACTCAGGGGGGTGGAGGAGGATGAAAAGCATCCTTGAGAAAGGACAAAGGCTTTAGGTGTTGGCAGTCCCCTGGAGCAGAGCACAGGCTCTCAGTAGTTTAGCTTGCCAGGAGCAAGCCTGCACAGCAGAGTGCCAACCTGTGTGATCTGTTGACCCCTTCACATCCTCATCTGGATTCTCATCTCTGTGAAAACCCACCAACAGGTCCCTTTTAGACTATCCTTTGGCATAGAAAGCACAGTCAAAAGCAGCACCCCAGGGTGATGCTCTCACGGGAGTTTGCTAGATGCTCTGGCTTCACCTTCTTTTTGGCCCTGGCTTCCCAGGTGCCCTAAATGAGATCAGTGCTTCAGCCACTCTTCCCAGTCCCTGTGGGGCTGGGATGAGCTGGCATCACTTCCCCACCCCTTGAGGCCGGTGGTATCTCGCTCAGATCTCACAAGAAGAAATCAGGTCAGCAAGGGTGAGATGGAACATCTGTCCCCTTCAGGTGATAGCTGGGGCCAGCAGGAGCTGTCTTGACCAACAAGGCAAAAGACTGCAGCTTGAGAAGGGTGACCTGTGTGTCCACGTAGAGGTGAAACAAAGCATCCCACATCTTTGATATTTCTGGATCTTTGGGAAGAAACCACTGCTCAGTGATGCATTCCTCCCAGTTCCCCTCCAAGAAGGAAAAGGGTGCACAAACCATCTTCAATGGAGAGTGGTCATGGATAGAGTTATGTAAGAATTAATGATGGAAAACATAAACAGAGTGCATAATAACTGAAGAAACTGGCTAAAAGTCTAACCATACACATTTAGCTTGTATATAGCTCATGTAAACCATGTAGTGAGTTTATGCGAAGACCCTGTGCTACCTATTGCTGGGAGAGCTTGTGCATGTTCTTGTCTTGGAGCTGCTGCTGCTGTACTTGCATTGTTGTGTCTCTCAGTAAACTGGCAGCCAACAGAGCATGAGTTGAAGGCTTCAAAGTCGTCTGGAAATTCTGCGTATTGCCTGTGTTGCTGGGAAAGTCGAGCAGGTCAGGAGGAAATCGCCATAGGGGAAAGTGATGTTACCAAGGAGAGATGAAGCTTGCTTGAGTTTGACGTCTCTGTGAACTCCTGCAGTTTCATGGCTTGAGCCCAGGAAGATCCCTGCTGGTTGTTAAGTACAGACTTCATCTTTTTTGGTGAACCCCCCGCCTTGGAGGTGCCAGCCAGCGCCAGCGAACGCTGGATGCTTATGACCAACACTGCTGCCAAGTTCCTCTCCACTTCCTTCTCTCAACAGTGGCAGGAGCTCAGCCTTTTCCTGGTGGCTGAATATTGAATCATTTACTCTAAATAATGCCCCTTTTTGTCCCTTCTCCCAGCTAACAAACTCACGAGTCCTCATTTCTAGAGGGTGGTTTTCTCATAAAGCAGGTTTCTCTGTTTGTAAAGCTACACCCAGAGTATGAATAACCAGAATAGGTGTGGGCTGGAAGTCATTTCTTTAAATGGCTTAAACTTGCAATAACCTCTTCATCGTCATTGCATAGTCAGGGATTAATTTGGACTGTGGTGGGGTCAAGTCCTGGTCTTGGATCGAGGTGCTGCTGTGCTATAAACATGACGCAATCACAAACCGAAGGGCAGTTCCTCGCCCTTGGACAGTATGGCTCGAGGGGGTGTGGGAGGTATCCCCGTGGAAAAGTAGTTAGGAGGTTTTGATCTGAGATATGCACAGTGGAGGGTGGAGGTAATTTTCCTTTGCAGTTTCGGGTTCTTTCTTTTCCCATCAATAACTTGGCTCTTAGGATAATTAAAAAAAAAAAGACAAAACAAAACAAAAAAACACCCTGCATGATTTAGATTCCTAAATCCTCTTTTAGAAGACTGGCTTTTGGTGAGACACAGGAATTGGGATTCAGGCAGGGCAGCATTCAGCAGGCAGACCTGAATTATGTCGCCTGGAGGCAGAAACGGTGCAGCTGAACTCGTGGCTACAGCAGCTCGCTCCAGGATTTCACAATAGCTCTGTGTGAGTGGGTGGTTTTGGACCATTCCTCCCAAAATACTGTGGTTTCTCACAGCAGGACTTACTTGAATAGGTTCCTCCCTTCCCACCAACACACCCCCACCACCATGTCCTCCAGGGTGGGGACTGATGGCTCAAAAGTGGTGCAAGCTGTGGACATCCTCATGGCTCGTGCCTGCGGTTCATGGTCCCTCACTTGTACCAACGTGACTGTGAACCTCCCTAAGAACCAGTTTGGGGCCTGATGCAAATAGTTTCAAGCCAAAGCAGTTCCTCCTGTTGAGGTTAGACCCCACAACTAGAAGTGCTGGCACAATTGAGGGAGCAGTGTGTCACGGTGAGAGGATGGGCTTTGGAGGGTGGGTGTATTTTAAACCCACGATGCTGCCAAACCAGGGTTGTTCCTCACCCTGCAAGTCCTTAGCACCATCCCAAAGGAGCTTGGTCAAGGGAGATCCGTAGGAGAGCTCAAGGCTGGGATATGATGGAGGATGGGGGGACTTGGGAGAAGGTGGCCAGAAGCACTGTGGTGAATCAGAGGGGTATATCTGTCACAGGGTGTTAAAGTTAAAACAGCCATGGGAGCTTATTTTTGTTTTACCTCCTCCACCTCTCTAGTGTAGCTCCCTAGAGCCCATGCCTGCATGTACTAAGATTTAAGGGAAGGAGATCCAGGTGGAGCCATCCCTGAGAGTCCTGCACTTGCTCAGTGTCCTCTCCTTCGCTTCTCGAGAAGTGCACTTGTAAGGGTCAGGCTGCCCCAGGCAATGCAGCATGGAAAGGAGCCAGGTGACATCGTTTCCATAAAGGAATGATGGCTCATGGGGTGACCAGACTGTGCTGGGACTTGAAACCAAGAGGGACCACTTCTGCCTCTGGATGGGGTAACCTGAGGCACATCATCTCACTGCTCTGAGCATCCCACCCCCCAGTTTGTCAGTGAAGCATGTGAAGACTTTCCTGCTTCGGCATTGAGATCTGCAGATCTCAGGGCTGTCTGGATCCAGGGAGTGTTTTTTCTTAGCAGCTCTGCAACCAGATGCATCAAAACAACTCGCTGTGGGAGAGGCAGTCTGGGGAGGGCTGCATCTGAATGTGTGGAGATGCTAAAAGCCAGGCTGTGATGGCCTCTGCTTCAGTCTTGGCTGCGTAGAGACTGATGAAGTCCTGGGCTGAGTAATGGTGAGGCTTTCCAAGAGTGCATCACTGGAGAGCGTGGGTGGGAGGAACAGGAATGGTGGGTCCGAGGTCTCTGCACTTGTTCCAGTCTCCTTCCCGTCCTTGTCCCGCTCCGTTTGCTCCCGGGGAGGTGCAATGCTCGCACAGCATGTTGCATCTCTCCACATCTCATTGCTTTAACAGAGGCCTCTTTGGTGCCTTTGTACTTTGGATACCCCGAAGATAAAACCACAGAGGGACCTGTCAAGGCTGCTAAGCCTGCAAATTGACCTTTAGATCTTGTTTGCCACCGTCCCCGCTCTTTCTGGTGCCAAAACAAACGGCACAGCATGGTGCTGAGGTACACGAGCAGAGTCACAGGGTTGGTTGGGAGTGTATTTTTTGATGCCTGCCTTTACAAGCAAGTCCTGTTTGCTGTGGGTGGAGTGTCCCACACCCTTTGCATGGCGTGGAAGCTGATAAGAGAGACACATGTGTATACATTGAGATACCCCGGGTGGATTAGCATTAGGGATGCCTGACTGAGGCAATACAAAGCACCACAAACAATTTTATGGGGTGTAGATATTACCAACCCAACCTACCCTTTGATGTGTGTGAAGCCAAGCTGCTGAGGGTATAATTTTTAGTAGGGCCTGTAGCAATAGGACAAGGGGTAATGGTTTTAAGCTAAAAGAGGGTAGACTCAGACTAGATATAAGGAAGAAAGAAATGTTTTATGCTGAGGGTGATGAAACACTGGCACAGGTTGCCCAGAGAGGTGGGAGATGCCCCATCCCTGGAAACATTCAAGGTCAGGTTGGACGGGGCTCTGAGCAACCTGATCTAGTGGAAGATGCTCGTTGCAGGGGGTTGGATTAGATAACCTTTAAAGATCCCTTACAACCCAAACCATTCTATGATTCTATGATTCTATAATAATCCCTCTGAAAACATGGACCCCTGGTTTTCTAAACTCACCCTATTTCTCTTCCCTATGTCACCCTGGTGCAAATTTTTTAATTGCCCTTTTTTGCAAAATCGCATCCCAGTGCAGGTACCTGCAGCAGGGACCTTTGTGTCAGCTGTGTCAGCATTGCTCACTGTGCTTGGATGCCTCTTGCTCTCTTGGCCTTGTGAGTGACATTTAATACACAGGATCCTTTTGGTTCCCCATTGCCCGGGGGGGGGGGGGGGGGGGGGGGGGGGGAAGCACAGCCACGCTAATAGATTATCTTGCTGATTTTGCAAGTCTGAGTAAAAGCATTGTTCCTGAAACAGCCAGGCTCTGCAATGCAATTAGACTAGTCTGCTCCTTGCAAAATCTTGTTAGTGAAAAGTGGTCCTGGCATGCAGCAGATGTTGTATCTGACATGCTTATTTTCTCCCCGTTAGCTTTTTCCCTCCCCACAGCTGGCTTGACATGATCCAGATCCCCAGTGAATCTAAAGCTCAGAAATCTGCACTGGGAAATCTGTCACCAATTATAAAGCCAATTAGAGAGTGATTTGCTCATTACTACCCTGTGTGGAATTGGACTAGCTGGAGAAGACAAGGGTGATATTTTCTGGTTTAAATGCATTTGGAAGGAAATTGTGTGTGTTGGGGAAGAGAGTACCAAAGGGGAGAGCAGAGGAGAAGCCTGCATGCTTTTTGGTGGGAAGCAAAATTACACCATCAAGTGCAAGATAAGTGCACTGACTGGGTCTTTTTTTCCATAGTGGACTTCAATAACCCAAAGCTCCCAGCAAACTGACTTGTTCTGGGCTCCCATAAGCCAGACCTGGTACCTCTGCAATCAGCCTCTCATCGACAGGGATCTCAAAGTCCTCTCCCAGTCCCGGCTCTGATTTCCACTTCTGTCCCACATCCCTTGCAGGAGGAAGGATGTGGGAAGGAGTATATGAATCACCAGAACTTTGAATCACTAGTTTGGCCATCCCTGTGCTATTAGGCTATAACTGTCTATAGGACAATCCATACAGGCTTTCTCTAAGTTGTATTTTGTAGCCTGGAGCTCAGCAGCCATTTCAGCAGCCACTTTTAGGGAGGGCAAATCAGCTCTGATGGTGCTTAGGATCTTTGGGATACTCTAAGACAGGTTCTCCTTGCAGGTGAAGAGGCATACATGGCTCCCTTGGCCAAGGTAGAGTCAAGAGCAACACATTGAAGCCATAGCTTCCCTACAGCCGTAGCTTTTGGCTGTCCCCCCCTTATTCCTTGCCGTTCACTGTCTATGTCCAGACTAGGAGCAGCCATGACCCAGGAGCTGGCTGTGGTGAGACGAAGGACAGGATGGACTCACTGTTTGCTGAAGCCTCGGGGCAGTTTCAGCTGGTTCTGTGGTGGCTGATGCCTGAACCCAGAAGGCCCCCAGGGTGTGTGTGGGTGTGCGTGTTTGTGTGCTGCCCTCTTCTCTCGGGGTTGTGGTGCTGGGAGGGTGACGTGGTGTTTGCTTTTTGGAGAAGCGCCCGCCTGGGTAAATGTTACTCCTCACCTGGTTTCTGTCTGCTGCATGGGAGGGAGGGGAGGAAACCAAGGTGATGACCTTCTATGATCAGAGCATCTCTGCTTCTCTCCTCCCCTTGCACATACAGACCCCAGGCCCTGTCATTCAGTCTGGCTGCAGAACAAGCTCTTTATCTCTTCCAACTCTGTCCACAGGAAAAGGAAAACCAAGTTCAATGCTTTTCTTGGCTCTTTTTGACCTCGTTCCCACTGGTCTCTAGTTCATCACCCACCTCTGCATGGGGACATGGTGCTTCATGGCTCTGAGTGTGCTTTGAGCCCTGAAGGAGCTGCATCACACACCGGGGCCCCACTGTGCTCCGTGCAATCCTGGGGGCATTGCAGCCTTGCTGAAACAGTGCCTTGGTCCCTAGCTCCCACCTCAGTACAGGCAGAACACCCAGGGAATGTCATCCCTGCGGACTGAAGGCCACGCAGTCTAGACCAGGGCCAAAATGTGAGTGGGAGCTCAGCAGCTTCAGTGGGGACTGAAGAATCCAAGTAATTTAATATTGGGAAGCTCCAGTCTAAGGGATTTGGGAAACCTTCTTGGGAGGTTTTGCTGGGGAGACTGACCCACGGATGAGTCTTACCCTGATGGGAGCAGCTCCGCAGCGTTAGAGCAAGAAGGCAACACTGCCTTCTCCTGTGTGAGTGCAGTGAAGGGCCATGAAGATCATTAAGGGACTGGAGCATCTGACATAAGGAGAGGCTGAGAGAGCTGAGACTCTTCAGTCTGGAGAAGAGAAAGCTCAAGGGGGATCTTAACGATGCGCATAAATACCTGATGGCAGGGAATGAAGGAGACAGAGACAGATTTCTCAGTGGTGCCCAATGACAGGACAAGAGACAGTGAGCACAAATTGAAAAACAGGAAATTCCATTTAAACATGAGAAAATACTTTTTTACTGTGAGGGTGATCCAAACACTGGCACAGGTTGCCCAGAGAGGTTGTGGAGACCCTGGAGATATTCAAAACCTGACTGAACATGGTCCTGGGCAACCTGCTCTAGCTGACCCTGCTTTGAGTAGGTGGGATGGACTGGATGATCTCCAGAAGTTCCTTCTAACTGCATTGATTTGGTGATTCTGTGCTTAGGATCACTGGAAGTCCCCTGGGACCAAGCTCAGTCCTAGAGCTTGAGGGTGCTGCGTGGAAGTGTGGCAGCCCCTCTCTGCCCTTCAGGGTTGACTCCTGGGAAGACTCACTGAGCACTTTGGGATTTGCACAAGTTTTATGCAGAGCTCACGTGGCGTTTCCTTCCAGCCAGGCCTGTATATCGTGCTGGGCTGATCCTTGTGCAAAGCATCACTCCTTCTCCAAGGCCTGATGCATCTCCAGGCACCAGGCGTGCAAGATCCTTGGTCAAGGGAGAGGCTGTCACCCCCTGCCCCAGCAGAGGATTGTGGCATTTAGCACCCTTCGTGCTCTTAGGGAACTTCCAATTCAGCTGCAAACTGCCATAGGGTTTTGCACATTATGAGGGAAGGAAGTTAAAAAGTCCATGGGCTGCTAAGTTGTAGAGCAAGTGCGTGCTTTCAGCCACTACCATGCTGGACCAAAAGCACCTTGAAAGGCCACATCCAAGTGTACACCTGAATGGGAAACGCCTGCTGCAGCATCTGAAGAGCTGCCTGAATGAATCCTTCAAGAACGATATGCCCTTAGGGACCTATCTGCATTAGTGGGTAGAGAAGCTGAGTCAAATGAGAACTGTGTTTTGCAGAGGGAGCCTGCCCTGGCATGAGCGTTTCCAGCTGTGGCACCTTTGTTGCTGCCTTGGGTCCAAAAGAGTAGGGTCTAATGAGCTGCAACCCTCATCTGTGCCAGGGCAGGCTGCTCCTTTGATGAGTACATAGGGCTTCCCTCTAAAAATGAGAAACCATGGGGGTTTTATTTGCAAACTCTTTCCTGGTGATGGGGAAATCACAGCTAACTGGCAGCTCTGCTAGTAGGAAAGGTCCCTGAGCGTCTGACACCCTCTACCCTTTGCTAATTTCTGCCAAGCAGGATATGTTTTTCATGCTTTCATGTTCTCCCCTGTCTATGTAATCCCAAGCAACTCCTTTTTTGTACACTGCAGATTCACCTAAGGGTAGAAAGGGCAGCTGTGGTCCTCAAATGGGGCAAACATTGTGCCTCTACCCCCTAGAGCAGGATTACTAAGAGCTGATCTTGCAGACATCACCAACAGACAGGACGGACTCATCCCCTGCTGCTGGGTGCTTCCTCGGTGGGATGAAACAGGAGTTAAATCCCACTGCTCCTTTCCCATCCCCGTCTGCACTCAGCGATGCTGAGAAGCGCAGGTGGCTCTTGCTTTGGTGGCTGTCAGCTTGCCTCCCTCTAGCGCTTATCCCAACCTCCTGCAATGCCTGCGGCTGGGAAGGGATTAGTCCTCTCCGTTGCGTTTGATCCCTGCCCAGTTTGTGTCTGGTTGATGCTAAGGTTATTTTTCAGGTGTACAGTGCTGGCTGGGTTAGATGGGAATAGCAGGAGGTGCTTACGAAGCAGCGATTCCTTTTCCTCCCCGTGATGGGCAGAGGCAATGCAAGTCCTCATGTGCAAAGTTTGGGGGGCACATGTTATTCTGGGTGCAGCCAGCCTGAAAAACTGGGAGGTGTGGGGGAAGAAGGAAAATCTGCTTTTCCTTTCTCCCCTTCAAATTAAACATAATAACAAAGGGGAAAAGATTCTTTCAGCTCTTTGTCTGTCCTAGCCTCCAGCTGGACAAGACCTTCCAAACTGGATTGATCAGGAGAAAAGATAAAAAAAAAAAGAAAGCAGTGTTTCACATGAAGCTCGTTCAACACCTTCTGTTATTAAAGTGCTTTCTTGGCCAGGCTGTAAGTGGGAGTGGGAAGAAGGGAGGGCAGCCTGGCAGGAGCCGGACAGAGGAAAGGCGATGTGGTTGGTGCCCGAGTGGTTGGAGGGACGAGCTCACCTCCTAGCTGGCTCCTACCCAAATTTTTCCATTCATGGTGCCCATGCACAATCCACCATGCTGGTTTTGGTGACAGAATGAGCATTTAATCCTGTCCCAGCTGCAAAGCTTTTGGCTCACCGAATTTTCTCCATCTGCTGTGCTAAGATCGGGAAGGACAGACCTCCTAGGGGAGGACACTTTGCTTCTTGCAACCATGGCTGAGCCCTCCATCTGTGTTAAGTTTTCCTGGGTGAACTGTCTGATTTAGGCACTGCGATTCCTCATCTAAATGCCTGGCTCTGCCCTGCTCCTGCAAAGTTTTATTTTCGGATGGACCCACAAGTTCCTCTATGGGAGACAGTGGGTTTGGGTGATGCTCTCATGCTCTCCAGAGCAAAATAAGAGAGGGAGAAGCTTGTAAAGCAGTCACGGAGTAGAGAGAGCTGAAGGCCTTATGAGAAATAACAAAGAGTGGACTTAGAAGAGGGGATGGGTCACTAGGGCTGTAATGGTGTGAAAACACACCGTTATCACCAGGGATAATTATAGCAAAGCTGTGCTGATGCTGGAACACAATAGGTCTGGTGTCACTTCGGCAGTGATGCTGCCCATGTCCTGGTGAGAGCAGAAGGCAGGACAGGGTCCTCATGCCACCGGTGTGATGAGCAAGGCCAGCAGAAAGCTGCAGATGGGATTTAAATGGAGCCTGAGGAAGAGAGGAAGAGATTTTCCCTTGCCCAGAAGCCTTGCTCCTGATTTCCTTGTCTCCTCGCTTACCCAGTGTGTCTGTTTTTCTCCTATCCCACAGGAAATCTGCGACGATCCACATCTCTTTGTGGACGGGATCAGCTCCCATGACTTACACCAGGGCCAGGTTGGGAACTGCTGGTTCGTGGCTGCCTGCTCCTCCCTGGCGTCCCGGGAGTCTCTGTGGCAGAAGGTAAGTGGTTCCCCATGCCAAGGGGAAGCCTGTCTTCAACACCTTGGCTTTGCATTGTGTTTGTCTGGCTCACAAACTGGTTCTTCAGGGATGCCTCAGGTCCTGAAAAACTGTTCATGTGCAAAAACCTCCCTTAAAGGACTATTTTTCAAGGGGAATTAGTCATCGTGACTGCAGTCACATCACACTCAAGCCAAACCCTTGGCCAGTTTCTCCTTAACCAAGTGGATCAAGTCCCATCCTGTCCTCCAGATCCTGAATCTGACCCTCCCCACTCCAAAATAACCTAAAAAACAACAAGAAGAACCAAATTCAGGATGCTCAGCTGCAGTGTTTGGCCCTGTTTCCCTAGTTCCTATAGTGTTACCTCTCTTTGGCTGCTCAGTGTGTGCCCACCTTGGCAATGAGACACCTTGCACTGGGAGAGATAGGGGGATTTGAGGGTGTTAGTATCTCTCCCAAGCCACTGTTTCCCCAAAGCGTCCATCCCTGGCATGTCCAGTGGCTTGATTGCACCATGTAGCAGTGTTCCTTCGAGTGTGGGGTCCAAAGGGACTGTGTTGTGGGCCAGAAAGCCGCCAAGAAATTGGACTAGAGCGAGGGGCTGCAGACCCAGGGAGCAACCACAGAGGTACAGGGGGGAAGGAGGTGCTCAGTGCCACATCCTTGGACAGCCCGTGCCCATCTCCACCATGTCCTCAGCTACAGAAGAAGTCAGTCCTGTGAAGGCCAAGGCAGGGGGGCTTCAGACCCTGGTACAGGTGTGCCTCATTGTAGCACAAGAGACCAGCAAGTTGCAAGCACCTTTTCCTAGATTTTACTGCAAAAGGCAGCCACCAAAGTCCTACAGTGTGTGCAGACAGCATCACCCGCTTCACCCACAGCCTCCTACTGCAATGGACCCAAAAGGGGTCCCTCCACCCTACGACTTTGCATCTGCTCTGTGTGCTGTGGTACTTCTAGTTTCTGCTGCATGTGCTTTTTGTGATCACGAACACTAAGCTCAGGAATTTGTGTTTGTTGCAGCATCCCCATTTTCTGTTAAAATCAAGGTTTTTCTTCATATGGGAACAGGGTAGCTGTTGTTGGCTTCTGGATAAGCACTCAGGTTTCCTCCCATCGTGGCTTTGGTGACTGTTGTGGCTCTCGTTACAGGTGTGGTGCAAGGGGTTGTTTAGCTTGTTCCTCTGCATCAACGTCTCCCAAGGGCAAGGAGGCGAGTTGTCTTCCCTCCTCACCATTCACTTCCAGCCCTGCCCTGGGAAATGCCAACCGAACAGAAGCTGGGTCCAAAGGGACACCTCATTATTTCAGTTTGCCAATGGCATTGCTTTTCCTCCCTTGGCAATTTGGTTGTGGGTGTTTGTGACTTCTCATTTTCCATGCCCTTAACTCTCAGAGGCTCTTTACCTCCCTACTCTTTCTTTCAAAAAGGTTTGTTTTCTGGCAAAAACAAAAGCTGCAGCCATCTCCCCAAGTCTTCCTTCCCAGTTGTTTGCCGTGGTGTTCACTACAGGGCTCTGGTCAGACATGCTTCAGCACACCCCTGCTTTTGGACACCTCTAAATTGGATGGGACCTTTGCTCAGCCTTTGCAGGGTGCTTTGAGGGCTTATGATGAATTGCAAGAAGTGTGGCTATAAACTGCAGCAGCAATTTTTAAAGCAAAATGGGAGACATCAAGTGCACAGATTAACCCCTTGGTCCAAAGAGACACCAGCTCTGCTGGATGTGCTGGGATTAGACCATTCTTGCCGAAGATCTCAGACCCCTTTGTTGGCCCAGAAATAATGGACCGCTTGGTCCTTGGTACAGTCACACGTGCAATTGTGGTAACATTGCTGGAGGTACCTGTTGCTTCTTGGCCCTTGAGCATCTCCACACATAGGGCCCAATGCCTGCAGGGCAAACCTCTGCTCCTGACTGGTCAATATGCTGATGTAAACAACAGTTGAGAAGACAGAAAAGGCAGCAGAACACTAGGTTTTTAAACCTAGTTTAAAACCTAGTTTTAGTGTCATTAGACACAAGAATGTTTCTGATGCAGCATCCAGGAGGACCTGAAAGATGCTGATGCAGGTTTTAGTATCACTGAAATATCAGTACAGGGATCTTGGCCCAGGTCTCCCATTGCTGCTAGAAAATGTAATCCTGATTTACACCAGGATGTAACTTAGGCTCTGCGTGTCCCTTGCTCCACTTCATACAATGAAACTGTCTCTCTCAAGTGTGGGGAGGGGGAATACCTTCAAGGGAGGAGGACATGCCAGCCACATTCTTGTGTATCCAGAGAGATGGTTTTATTCACATGGTTTCTTCCACCTCGTTCCAAGGCTCCCTCCATGTCCCTCCTTCCCATTAAGCCTGTGATGTTTGAGTCACTGAGTGGGAATGGGGGACTGGAAGTTAATTTAGAGCTGTTTTCTATTTTCCTGACTCATGGCTGGCCCTACATGACTTAAGGTGTGAGATCTGGCTCTATAACATCCTTTCTATGACCTTTCAGAGGTGTCTAGCTCTTATGAAAAGAAATCAAGGCATTGAAATGGGGGTGTTGAAATAATTACGAGCAGTGCTTTGTCTGGATCTATAACCTGTGCTCCCACAGGTTGCATTGGTATTGCTCAACAAATGAAGGACAGGGGCCAGACTCTGAAGCCAAGTGGTTCAGACAACTGAAGCCAAGTGGCTCTTGACTCTCTCCTCAGGGTCTTTAGGAGTAACAGCAGCCGGGTGACTGCAGGACAATTCCCAGGAAAATGATCCACCTTGGGCCCCTGGTGTCTGTGGTTTGTCTGGCCAAGGCCAGCTTCTGATGGTCTTTTTTGGGACTTCTTCTGGAAGTCAAAGCGATAGACTCCAGGGATCATTATGGGTGGTTGTGAGTCAAGTGTGACACAGTCCAGGTGACGGCACAGCCTTTTGTAAAAATATTTTAGAAAAACTGTTTCCTGGAGTTCATTTAACACAGTTTGAGCTCCCAGAGTGCCCTGCAAACATGGCATGTGGCAGAAGCCAACTTGAGTCACAGATAGGATGGAGAGAACCCAAACGACTTGACTCCACCCAATGTCTAAAGCTTTGTGCTGAAACCCCTGCATTCTCCAAGTGTCCAAACCAGTGACTACATCCCAAAGATACCATAGTGCGCTTGTAGAAGTCAGGCCTTTTCCATGGTACACCTAAAACTGTAGCTGTGGTTTAGCTGTTGTGTCATGGGGCCACTTGGCAGAAGGGGGCATGGGATCCACAGCCTCATGGAGCCACCCCGCATCCTGCAAAGAGACACGTGTTCACCACTGTCCCCCTTTATCCCATCCACTGTCTGGACAACCCACCAGCACAGCACCAATGCTCCGGATTTAATCATGCACAGCAGTTGCTGGAGAATGAGCGGTTCCAGGTTGGACACGATGCTCTTGCTGGTGCTCATGTGGTCTCAGAGCATCTCTACAGTGCCTGGAAAGAGGTTGTTTGGGTTGCTTGCATCTTGGACCTGCTTTTCCACCTGGCCCAAAGAGACAAGCATTAAGGTGCAGACTGTGCCTGAGATCCCCTTTCCCAGGCGCTCTAAGGCGAAGGCCACATGTGAGCACCCTCTCCAACATCGGGCCAGTTTGTTCGAGGGCAGGCAGACCCACACTGAGGTGCTGGCATCCACCTGCTGCTGCAGCAGCAGTATGGAGCCTGACTCCTGCCAGCTGTGCCATCCAGAAAAAGACACGGGTTCCTGAGGAACAAGTTGACTATGAGTCAAACATGTACCATTGCAGAGATGGGGGCCAAACTAACATGAGTGCAGCCAGCAGGGCGAGGGAAATTATTCTTTCCCTCTGTCTGGTGTTTGTTAATCCCCATCTGGGCACTGTTTTGGGGTCACCAGAAGAAGCAGATGGAAGCGAGTCTGATGGAAGCCACCAAGATGGTCTGGAGCACAGGACATTCAAGGAGAGGCTGAGAGAGCTGGGTTTGTGTGACCAGGAGGAGGGAAGGCAAAGGGGGAGTTTATTGCTGTCTGCAGGTACCTAAAGGGAGGGTGTGGACAAGATGGACCCAGACTCTTGCTGGGGATGCGCAGTCACAGGACAAAAGACAACATCACAAGCTCCAGCTTATCTTCAGCATTAGCGTGGTCAGACAATGGAACAGGGGCTGTGGGATCTCCATCCATGGAGATACTCAAAGAAGGACTGGACAAAGCCCCGAGCAACCTGATTTAACCTTGAAGTAAGTCCTGCTTTGAGCAGCAGGTTGGACCAGACCCCTCCAGAGTCTCCTTCCAACCTGAATTATCCCATGAGCCTACCTCAGAGAAAGCCACTGCCACCCAGACCTGTTGGGTGGCATCCCTGGCTGCAAGCCTTCATTTCGGAATAACGAGCTGCGGTTGTCAGGGAGGTTGCCAGGGAGGCTGACATCAGACATCCCTTCCCTATAGATTATCGTGCAGAGCATCATCAGTTCCTGATCTGCAAACGAGGAGGGAGGGCACCCAGAGGAAGGGTGTTTTGCGTCGCTGGCCTGGGTTGCCTAACACTATTGGGACCACGGAGAGGGTGCACCAGCTCCAGGGGCTTGGAGGCTTTTTCCCCCTCTGTGTCTTGTTTGAGAGCAAAACGTTGCTGAGGAAGGAAGAGAGGAGCAACTGAGGTGATGGCAGCCGAGGCAGGGATGCTCCAGCTGCCCTTCGTCCACGATGACCAGCTCACCCGGCGCATGCGGCTGCGATTCCAGAGCCTGCAGCAAAAAAATGTGAGGCCCCAGGATGGTGAGAAGCTGCTGCGTCCCAATGAGCACATCTACCGAGTGGATTTCATCCGGCAGCACAACCTGCGCTTCCTCCGCTGGGACATGCAGCTGGAGAGACCTGGGAAGGTCACGGTGACCGGCACCTCCCAGCACTGGACTCCTGATCTCACCCACCTTATGAACCGGCAGCTGCTGGAGCCGGTGGGCATCTTCTGGAAGAAGCCAGGGGCCAAGGAGGTGGAGTGCAACGAGGCAGATGCCCAGGAATTTGGGGAGCGGATAGCGGAGTTAGCCCGGATCCGCAAGGTGATGTATTTCCTCCTCGCTTTCACTGACAGCCTTGAACCAGCTCAGCTGAAGGGCTCCATCATTTTTAAAGCCTGATCCCCTCTTGCTCAGCCCTTCTTGCTCCAGCTGTGCTTTTGCCTTTGTTTTTCTTTCTCTCAGTTCAGTTCTTGGTTCATTTTTATGTGGTTCTTTTTTTTTTTATGAGGGACGGCATCGCAGAAAAATGGAGGACAGCTCAGTGCTTCTGGAGGCCCTCAGCCCTGCGAAATGCTCCCCATACCTGCTGTCCTCTGTCTGAATGATGGGGAGGAGGGGGCCATGAACTTGCTGCTGTATTTGCCTAAACCATGAGACTGCATGCTTGTGAATTCATCGGGGATTCACCATGTCTGACTGGTGCAGGGTCTTGCTGTCTTGGAAATCTGAGGCTGCCCTAAGCCCTCCAACTGTGGCAACTGCATACCAAAAGCTTGATGGAAAAATAAGAAATTGCCATACTAGAAACAGGAGAGACAACCTGGAGAGAGTCCTGGCTTCCAGCTTCCATCCTAGCCATTAAAAAGGGAGGGCTTGTTTGCAATGGAATGCTTCTCCTTGCTGCAACTGTGGGCTGCTTGGTGTCTGTGAAGACCAGTGCCATGGAGGATCACCTTGCTGTGAAGCTGAAGTACATGTGGACATGCCGTATTCTGCAGATTGCAAACTCGCTGGACAAACTGGTGCAGGGAGGTTGGAATACCCTATTCCTGACAGCTGTCACCATTTCTTGCTGGGGGTCACTATGGGGAGGTGTACTCCAGCACATTACTCACCTTGTGCTGCCTGGAGATTGTTGCTCCTGCGATGGTTTGGAGCAGGCGTGCGTGTGTGTGCAGAGCTGGGCAAGCGAGCCAGCAGCTCAGAGCAGGCTGTAGGTCTGAGCCAGCATTGCATCCCCTGCGGCAAAAACAATTTGTGCATTGTTGTGGCCTTAAAGCACCCATGAATATATTTATTCTGAAGCATCTATAGAGAGCCGTGAGGCTGCAGAGCACTTTGCAAACCACAGAGCAGGAACCTGCTGCTGCTGTCCCCAAAAAGCAGTATCTCCTGCCCTGTGCAAATGCTGAGGCAGGGAGCAGCGTCTGGGTGGCCATGGGAGCAGAGAGGGGAGATGGTACCTTTGCAAGTTTAGGAGCAGGAGGGTGTTTTGTGCCTGGCTTGTCCCGTGACTGTGAATAAACTACTAAGTTTGGACGTTCCCTTTTCCTCCACCAAAAAGCGTAGGGTACTTTGGTGAAGCTTCTTGGGACTCACAGATAGAAATGTCCTTTCCAAGAGTCAGGTATTATTGCAATTGGTCCTTTGGTAAGATTGCACTCAAATGTGGGTGAGCGCTTCTCAAGGTATGGCCTGAGATTTTCCTGACGTGTAAGGAGAGGGCAGTGATGGGAAAGCCAAGACAAGGTGACTTTGTACCCATGGCCTGCTGACTTGTGCGGACCATCCCAAAAAGAGTCTAACGTCTTCTTCAAAGCCTCCAGAGATGCAGCCTCCATGCCTGCCCCAGCCCAATAACAGTGTGTAAAATGATTTGCACAAGCTATAGCAGGCAGAGAGGGGAAGGAAATCAGGAAGATCAGCTACTGGCTGGTGAGATGGTGGGAGCTTTGAGTCTTGCCCACAGCCAAAGCTCAGCAACCACCGAATCATACAGCCATGCCATGAGCGCTGCTGGAGAAGTTGATGTCTTTGCTTAGACCCCAAGAAACGCTGGACTCAATGAAGAGAGATAAAAGTGGATCCATCCCTGCTTGGCCATGGCATGGACCCACTGTGAGCCAGACCCACTTCCAGGGTCCTGGCAAACTTTCCCATAGGACACCCCTCCATATACATCCCAGCGCAGAGCTCCTGACTACAAATCACATTAAACCCAACAACAGGAGCCAGCACTAACTTCCAAAGGGGTTTTTGCATGCCAGGTCTCACAATATGCCATTGCTACGTTGTTGGGTTAGAGTTCTTGCTGCAGGTACCTCCCTGGGTATTGATGTACCACAGTAAATAAAAGTCTAGTCAACAGGGTTCCCCTTAAGGACTGAGGCTGTGAGTGTCTTCTTCATGCCCTTTTGGAAGCTGCCCCAATCCTTCAGACAATAAAAAAGCACCCACCAATTTTCAAGTCACTGTTGGGATTTTTTGAGCACCTTTTTATCTCCTGTAAAAAGTAAAATGAACATTTACCTTCTTTGCTCTTGGTGTGAAAGGTTTAATGGAGCATTTAGCAGTTTGTGTGGTTTCGGGAGGGGTTTGAAGCTGGGCAGAGGAGGGGAAATGATCCTCAGGTGGATCCTCAGGTGGATCCATCAGAGCTGGGGGTGGGAGGTGAGTGGGGCAGTGTGATCTCTCTCTGCTGCAGGGAAGATGAGCCTCTTTATACCAGTCACTGAAACTCTCCCTATACAATTTCAGCATCCCATAAAGGCTTTCAGATACACCGCTCTATCCTATCTCCCAGGGGAATTTCATCCTGGTTTGTACCATGGTTCAGCAGATTGGCACAGCTGGGTCCCTCCTTCCCCTTCCTGAGCTGGCAAGTTCCCAGCAGAAGAGCCCCTGCTTGGAGGAATCAGCATCTACCAATTCCTCCTTCTAATCAGAGACATTTCTCCAGGGTCACAGGTGCCTTTCCTCTTAAATAGCCTCTCAAGAAAATTGAGAAAAGCCCTAAACCAGCTTAGGTAAATGAATCTGGTGTTTCTGGGCTCCCAATTTAGCTGTCTCTGAGTGCTTTCACTCTAAATTTGTCCCACTAAAGGGTGTTACAGCTCCAGATTTTGGGAGCCCCTAAGCAAAAAGCAGCACAGTTGGGTGAATGAGGAGATGTGGTCTCCACTGCCTCGGCATCACACAACCAAGTTAAGTCCAGGACTCAGTGGGATCCCGGGATGGGTGGTCCATGGCATGCTCTCCAGCATCCACTGAGGAGGGATGGAGATGTCTGGGGAGGTCTCCTGGGAGTGGGTGGGAGCTGTGGACCTCAGTCGCATGATGATCCCCTGGAGGGATCTGGGCTCCAGCTACTGCTGGGGTTTGTAGATGTGCCCCAGGCTAATCCTTTACAGCATCAGGTCACAAGCAGGAGTTGTGCTGTACACCTTGAAGTGTGGTGTCCTGATAGGCACCGCATCCAGAGCTGCCACCTCTCTCCTACAGCCTGTCCATGGTCACAGACACCTGGACCAGGGGGTGAAGCAACTGGAGGGATCCTTGGCCTGGGTGGGATGCTGTGCTCTAGAAGGAGCTTCCAGGAGGAACCTGATGTTTGAGCTCGCACCTTGCACTTTGGCAGGTTAAGGACAGATTGGGCTCTGGAGATCAGGCTCCTCTTGTTTCCCCTTGGGTCGGTGCTGAAACAAGACCAGTCCTTGCTCCTGGACTGTGCTCTGTATGAAGGCTGACTGCTTTTGCTGCCTTCAGCAGCAGAGGGTGTTTTCAGTGCTGTCCCCAAATCAAGAGATGGAGGAGGATGGTGGGCACCAGTATCTCCTGCTGCCACTGACAGTAATGGCAAGTCTCAGAACCAGCCAGCTGGAAGCTGTCGCTACCAGCTCTGGCTGACAAGCTGCCTGTAATCAATGCTGTAATCATTTCTAAGCCCACATTAATAGCGAGTTGATTAGCACAATGGTCCTCTATGACAGTTCATTAGGATGAGCTCCAGCCAGGAGGGAATCGATGGGGACTGATGGAGGGCTGTCTGACCTTTCCTGGCACTCTCCCAGAGGGAGTCTGGGGCATCGTTGTTAGCACTCCTGGAAAACACCAAACCCTCCAAAAGCCACTCTTTTTCATGGCTCTGTCTGCTCTACTTCTATTGATCCAGAGAACTCAAGAGTGCCAGTGAGCTCACAGGGCTGATGGCATCATTAATATTTCAGTGTAGGCGCAATAAAAGCCCTAGGCTGGATCATTGCTGGTGGCTAAGGAGTCGGGGGGCTCTCCAGAGAGGTTTCTCTGCAGGGTTATGGCTTCATGACGGCAGCCAAAAAAAAAAGCAGAAGGCTCAGGCAGCTGGACAAGGGCCAAGGCATGATGCAGGGGGTCTCACCATGGCCTGGGACCTCCTGAAGATCCTCTTTCCATGCAATGTAGCTCTGTCTTGTGCTATCCCACCCCAACACTCGCAGCTGTCTCCACAGGACAGTGATTATAGTACTGGAACATAATTTTCCCCGTGGGCACATTGGGACTTTTCCTCACTTAGGTCATGACGCTTTGGGAGCAGGTGAGAAGCAAAGGTGTGGACAGTTGGTCACATTACTGCAGTTGAATCAGTCTGTCAGCTATCAACTACATTCACTGTACATGGCCTCACAGCCCACCCTGGCCTTGAAGTAAAACCATGTGGCCTTCACCCTCAACAAAAGCTAAGCTGTGGTGGGGCAGTTCCTTGCAGTGTGCCTCTGTATCCTGGTTCTAAGTAAAATGCCGATCCTCCTAGATGTAGCACCTGTGCATGGCTACACCCATTTCTGGCCCAATTGTTGGATGGATTTTCACTCTCCAAAGCAAAGCCGGTGGTGCCCGCAGCCATGAAGGACTGTGGACTTTGGTAGTTACCCTTTGCTTGTGCCTTCTCCCACTGGCAGTGCAGGTGGCAGTGACACCAAACCTGTGCTCCCTCAGCCCCTCAGCTGCTCTAGGGTTTCTTTCACCCCAGACCCCCTTTTCCTTCTTTCACCTCCCTGTGCTTGTTTGGATGAGTATGGTAGCTCTTGACAGGGAAGAACAGGGACCTTGTGGGCATGGGGATCTCGCTTTTCCCACTTTTATTTAGCGGCGTAGATGTACACAGAGCATCTGGTCCCTGTTCATTGCCACCAGGTAGATGGATACAATACTTGCTCTTGGGCCAGTCAAGTCACACCTGAATGAAGTAAGAGAATCCAAGAAGGTGCCTTCTCTTAGTGGTACCCTACTGACACTAAAATGAACAAAAATGTGGTCATAAAAATAACCATCCCTGGTTAGACCAAGGACTCTTCTGCTCCAATAGCCTGTCTACAGCAGTAGATGGCAACAGATGTCAAGGGTAGCATTATAAGAAAGAGGACAAGGATCTTTAGTTCCATCTTCCAAGGCACGATGAAGTCTAAGCTATTCCAGTACATGTTAATCTAGTCTGCATTGGAGGAACCGGGTCCAAAATCTGTCCCCAACGGGCTGTAGGCAAGTCCATCCCCCTCATATTCTTCCTTGTCTTTGATATTATGTGCATTAGTTCCAGGATGAGAGTCAAACCCAGCAAAAAAGGGAATTACTTAGGTGCACGTGCCTCTTCTCTTGCAGGTCATTCCAGACTGGAAGGAGCAGGAGTGGAATCCTGAGAAACCCGAGAGCTACGCGGGGATCTTCCACTTCCAGTTCTGGCGTTTTGGTCAGTGGCTGGATGTGGTGATAGATGACCGCCTGCCCACACTCCACAACCAGCTCATCTACTGCCACTCCAACTCCAGGAACGAGTTCTGGTGCGCCTTGGTGGAGAAAGCTTATGCCAAGTAGGTACTCGGGCAGTTGCAGAACAAACTGGGACCTGGGCACCTGTTTTTCCTCTCTGTTCATTCATCAGTTGGTTTGCACCAGTGGAAACAACAGCTTTCGTGGGGAGGAGTAGGACAGATCTCAAACAGACAGAAACTGTAAGAGAATAACCTTCTCTAGCCTTAATTTACTCTCAAAGCAAAATATACTCTAACTCCACATTTGTTTAAGTAGCACCTATCCTAGGGGTTTGAAGTTCCCTTTCGTCATGGTTTAACCCCAGCCAGCAACTAAGCCCCACCCAGCCACTCGCTCACTCCCCACCCCAGTGGGATGGGGGAGAGAATCAGAAGAGTAAAAGCAAGAAAACTCGTAGGTTGAGATAAAGACAGTTTAATAGGGAAAGCAAAAGCCACGCACGCAAGCAAAGCAAAACAAGGAATTCAATCACTGCTTCCCATCGGCAGGCAGGTGCTCAGTCATCTCCAGGAAAGCAGGGCTCCATCATGCGTAACGGTTACTTGGGAAGCCAACACACCATAACTCCAAACGTCGAACCCTTCCTTCTTCTTCCCCCAGCTTTATATGCTGAGCATGACGTCATATGGTACAGAGTAGCCTTTTCGTCAGTTGGGGTCAGCTGTCCTGGCTGTGTCCCCTCCCAACTTCTCGTGCAGCCCCAGCCTCCTCACTGGTGTGGTGGGGTGAGCAGCAGAAAAGGCCTTGACTCTGTGTAAGCACTGCTCAGCAATAATGAAAACATCCCTGTGTTATCAACACTGTTTTCAGCACAAATCCAAAACACAGCCCCATACTAGCTACTATGAAGAAAATTAACTCCATCCCAGCCAAAACCAGCACACCTTTACTTTGTCCTATGACAGCAAGAGGGCTGCGAGCAACATGGGTCTTATTTTTTCACCCTAGTTTTCTGTGCTCACCCACTGGAAATTTTATTACAAATCTCTATTCTCCAGGCTGCCCCAAGAACTGTCCCAGACCCCCTAAAATGTCAAGCCAGTGTTGTTGTGCCATCCCTGCCACCCTCTTTCAGGTTGTCAGGCTGTTATGAGGCCCTGGATGGAGGCAACACAGCTGATGCCCTGGTAGACTTTACTGGTGGAGTCTCTGAACCTATTGACCTGACTGAAGGGGACTACATCGCTGATGAAGCCAAGCGAAACCTCCTCTTTGAGCGCGTGTTGAAGGTGCACAACCGAGGAGGCCTCATCAGCTGCTCCATCAAAGTAAGCAACATCATTACCTGTATGGTCACGGTGTCATGGGAATAGGCATTTTAGGATGCAGTCATCTTACACTGTTGGAGACTTGTAAATTAGGTCAGATAAACTATGGCCAAGGGTTCCTACTTCTTTCTGTGAATGGCAAAGGGAGTCAAGCCTGGATGGCAGCCCTTTTTATTCCTCATTGCTATGTCCAACAGCTCAGATTCATCCCACCAGCCTTTAAATGTTAAGAGAGGATTCACTTCCAGAGAAAGGCATTTTGGTGTCTGCATGTGGATATCTCCACAAGCACTGGGTGCCAGACCTCCCATTATAACCAGTAGGATGAGCTTTATTGTTTGACAGTATGGGAGCTCAGAGACCTCATGCAACAGATGAAGACCAGGAAGGATCTAGCATCTAAAATAGCATCTGATACATCTTCCAAGGCACTTGGCTCTCCCCTTGAGCACTGGTGCTCTCCTTTTCACCTCAGAGCAACCTGCAGGGAAATCTGAGCTCCTTTTTTTCCCAGTCCCTGCAAAGGTGGTCACATCCCCCAGTACGAGCACTGTCTATGTCCCCCTGCCCAGGCCACGTCAGCCGCTGACATGGAGGCCCGACTGGCCTGCGGACTGGTGAAGGGCCACGCATACGCAGTGACGGACGTGCGGAAGGTCCGCCTGGGCCATGGCCTGCTGTCCTTCTTCAAGTCGGAGAAGCTGGACATGATCCGTATGCGCAACCCATGGGGCGAGCGGGAGTGGAATGGCCCTTGGAGTGACACGTGAGTTAGGACGGGCAGCAGCAGCACCTTTTTTTGGTGGGAAAAGCTGGGTTGGAGGAAGCCTTGAGACATGAGACAATTTGACGACATCCACACCCATAGGATAACATTGTGTGGGCAGTTGTGGGACGCTGCTTCAACCCATGTCCTAAACCTACTATTTCATTGGGGTGGATTCATTGCTTGCCCTGGGGTCCCTGGAGGTCAGCAGGAGGGTGGCTGAGCTCGGCAGACCTTCTCATTAAGGCTCTGGTGGGTGTCGTGGTGAAATTACCAGCACATTCATACTAGTGAACGATGATTATAGCTCAACTTTCCGTTCCCAGTCTTGTTCCAGCAAAAATGACACCAAACAGAATCAACCTCTGCCACCACTGACTGCTGTGGTATCTGTGGATGGGGTGAAGAGCCAAGGGCTGATGTAACCAGAGCCTTTGGCCAGAGTCCATTTTGTTATCTTCACTGATAGGGTTGTGATTGTACTGGCCAAACAAAATCTTGCCAAGCTGGATTCAGCTCTGCTGGTCAGGAAGGAAGTTGAAGCTCCAAGCCATGCTGCACTCCCCCCATGTTTGGCAGATGAGCTAACCAGAGCAGTGTGGGAACTAGTTGCATGGCTGAAGCTTTACAGAGGCCTTGGGCCCTTGACAGATCATGCCGAGGCCAAGTAGCCTCTTGAATTCTTGTGTGTCCCCTTGCCCTCACAGTAATGATCCTGTACTCTTCCCACAGCTCTGAGGAGTGGCAGAAAGTGAGTAAAAGTGAGAGAGAGAAGATGGGGATGACAGTGGAAGACGATGGAGAGTTCTGGTGAGTCCCTCCTGGGGTTGTCGCCATGGGCCATGCCCACAGAGTGCTTCCACCCCATGGAGCATGGGAGTCATTTCCATGCATACAGCTATCCAGAGCAAACGGCCTTCCAAGCCCTCAGATCTTTAGTGAAGCCTCCTCCTTGAACCCATGGGTATTAACTTTGGATGGCCATGGCCCTAGGATTGCAAGCTGCTTTCTATCACACTGAGTCCAAACTATTTCACCAGGGTACTGGGAACCTGTTATGAATGTGCTGAACTTAACAGCCTCACCAGTTGTTCGATATAACATGTACCCATGTGTGGAGGAAGGGCCACTACTCTGTTTCTCCCACTCCAAAACACATAGCTCTACTGTTTAAACTGAAGAAGAAGTATTTGCTGCATGCATGGAGAAAGGTATCTCCATCTCTTTTGTTATTCATCAGCCATCAGAGGCTACGCACACATAGTCTCTAACAGGTGATCAAGAAAATCCCTGCAGCATACTGTTTAGGGGTATGAAGCAGCATGACCTAGCTCTGTCCTTTCCTGACTTAGGATGACCTTTGAAGATTTCTGCAAATACTTCACGGACATCATCAAGTGCCGTCTCATCAACACATCCTACCTGAGCATCCACAAGACCTGGGAGGAGGCAGTGCTACACGGGGCATGGACCAGAGACAATGACCCCTTGAAGAACCGCTGTGGAGGCTGTATCAACCACAAGGACACCTTTTTGCAGAACCCCCAAGTGAGTCAAGGAGCAGAAGACCTTCTGGAGCCTTCACATGTGCTTCCAAGTGTTTAAATCTCATACAGGGACCTAGAAGGCCAAAGTGGCTACCAGACTTCTAGTAGATTAAATGTGCTCATGACCATCCTCTGGCTGAGACCCCTGGCACAGCATGACCAGCATCCAGGCCAACTCTCCAACTCTATTAACCTTATCCCTCTTATCAGGAGGCTGCATCCAAGTGCCTGGTGTAGAGCATCTTGGCACAAGCAAAGGGCAAACAGTGCCACAGGGTAGCAGTGTTAGCTGGTGCCAGTCAAACAGGGCCAGGAACCATTTCCAACAATTTGGACATCTGAATGATCAAATTCCAGTTCCTTTGCCCAAACATTGGCACTGTTAAATTTACCAGGACAGGTGTAGTCTATAGGGCCATTTCCTTCTAGCTTGGCCTTCAGAAAAGGTCTTCCTCTGAGGTTCATCTTCTGGAATAAGCTCTTCTGTCCTGTCCTGCTCTGAACTGGGATTCTCAGTAACATGAGACAAGTTCTTGTGAGTCCTTCATCTAGCAAGCAGATGAAGGATGGCCTGGTCCCTTGCAGGATTTGTCATCAAGGATGTGGGAGAGTTGTTTCCTGCTTCCAGCTCTGTATTAGCCTTCATCTTGGATCTCTGTGAACATCAGCTCCTCCTTACATGCCTCATAGGAGGACTTGTGCCAGACTGCAAGGGGTGAAAGTCTCTGGTATGAGATTGTATCTAGACTCCTTGGATTCTGCCGAGCAATTCAAAGACTGGATTTCCCAGTCTTTTTCTAAGATGAGCCAAAAAGATCTCTGGCTTGGCAAGATGATGCCAGCTCCCAAGAGGAGCGGGTATGGGGTCTCAATGCTGATACTGAAGCCAGGCTGTCCCTGCAGTGAGGTGGGTGAGGAGAAGCTGAGGTTAACTCTACTGCGTGTCCACCCCGACTCATTCCCAGTGATCCTGTTTTAGTAGAAGTCCTCCCTTACCTTCCTCCTTTTGCTTCTAGTACGTGTTTGATGTGAAGAAGGCAGAAGATGAAGTGCTGATCTCCATCCAGCAGAAGCCAAAAAGGACCAGTCGCAAAGAGGGCAAAGGAGAGAACTTGGCCATAGGCTTTGATATCCATAAGGTAGACCATGGTTCCTGCATGTTGGCCTGAATATCCCCATTAATTTGTTAGTGGTAGAGTGGTACGTCAGTCCTGCATGACCATTGGTAATGTTTATTTAAGCATTATCTGGGTGCCTCTGGGGTGCCTTCAGCACAGCCTGCCCCCCTCTAGAGATGGCAAGAGATTTCACAGGTGACAGTGGCAGCATGGACAAGTTCTCCTTGCTAAAAGCAATGGTCAGTCTATTACCTCCAAATGTTGAAATCCGTTAGACTGATCCTTATGTGTTGCTTGCTGGGCCCCCACTGTCAAGCTGGGATGCAAGAGACAACGAGTCCCTGAGCCAACAGGGTTGGGAGAGCCACGTCCACACTTCTTTTCCATCCAGCCCAGTTGGGACCATTTTGCTGGTTGTCTTAACTCCGGCTCTCCCAGCACTGTGGGGTCAGTCCTTGCAGTCTGGCTCCCCAAGGTGGATACCAATACATTGTCAGTCAGTGCTGTCCTGCTGACAGTCCCGCTGTGGTCTCGGCGCAGGTGGAGCTGAACAGGAACTACCGGATGCACACCCTGCAGCAGAAGGTGGCCAGCTCCATTTACATCAACTCCCGCAGTGTCTTCCTGAGGACGGATCTGAAGGAAGGCCGCTACGTGATCATCCCCACCACTTTTGACCCTGGTCATGTAGGCGAGTTCCTTCTCAGGATTTTCACAGATGTGCCTTCAGATTGCCGGTAAGGAGCACGAGCAGTGATGGAGAGGAGCTGGCTATTTGGAGACAGACCTGTGCTTTTGGCATGTGGTTTTCCTAGTTGGAATTGGTCATAGCCTTGCCTGTAGCTGGTGTTTGGCTTCCTTTCAAGGGTGGCCAAGAGACAGGGCATCTTCACAGGTCTCGCCACAGACATGCAGAGAAGCTCCCACTCTGCTTCTAAGCATAATGTGGGAGAGCATCCCAAACCCAGGTTGAGGAGATCGGAGTGGGGAGCAAAGTCCGACAGTGGACAGTGCATAGTCCTTCCACCCTGCTAGAGTAAACTCTCTGGCCTGCCGATGGGGTAAGGCTGGGCACCTCTCAAAGGCCACATGTTTTTCCCTGCAGAGAGCTGACGCTGGATGAGCCACCACACACCTGCTGGAGTGGGATGTGTGGCTACCCGCAAGTGGTATCCCAGATCCATGTCCTTGCCGCAGCTGGGCTCAAGAATCAGGACTCCCAAGGAGGTACTGGTCTTTCCCTGCCTGTTGTCTAGTACCACAGGAGATGGGAGGTGGTTGTTTCAGTGGGAGGTGGTTTCATGAGGTGGGAGGTTGCTGGGATTTGTTATGTCCTCAGATTTTTTTTTCAGTGAACATGCCTGATTCAGACACCAGAGGAGGGGAAAGTCCATGGAGATTCAAACTCACCTCTTGCTCTGGACATGATCTGGGAGCTGTTATATTTAGGCTGTTGTCTAAGGTCCTTGGGAGATCCTCCCAAAACTTTCCCAAAGCCCTTAGCAGTGGTCCTGTAACAACCCAGGTTTTCCTCCTGAGTATTAGCAGCTGTAAAAGTCAGGAATCGTATTTAAAGGCTTTTTAGTAAGAAGGACAGAGAAGCAATAGAACAGGCTGATGTGTTGGGCTAGTGTTCATCACTGGAGGCTGGATAAATGTCTGTCAGTGGAGGATAGGTCAAATTTAGCTCATTTTGCGATGGTGTGGATCAAGAGCCTCTCCCTTTATTATGTGCACACATGGCTCCTAGGAGCCCTCTGAGATGACCTGAGCCATCACCAGCACAGTACACTGTGTTTCTGCCTTCTTGATCCTCTAAATATTCATCTTCATGGTCCTACCATGCTCTAATGCAGTTTTGACATCCAACACTTCTCTTGCGTGAAAGACAGCAGCAGCACCATGCCTCACCACGTCCTGCAGCCACGCAGAAGCTCATGGCAAGAGCCCCATGTTCAGTCCTCCTGGGGCACCTGGACCAAGGAACGCAGGGATACTGATGGCTGGGAGATCATTGAAATAGGGATGAAAGGTCTAGAGGTTGTGATTAGAGAAGCAAATGCCTTTCCACCATGGGAACAGACCAGATCCTAGCCTTTCTCTTCCATTTCCTGAGTCAAGGACATATGTTGAATGTGGCAAAGTTTAGCCAGGCACTTTCAAGCCAAATTTAAAGTATAAACATTGAAAACTTAAAATTTAAAAAATCTAAATTAAAAACTCAAATTATTTTTTTTTTCACCCAAGCATTTTTGTGAGGGCTGCGTATCACTTGAGCCCTGACAGTAACGAGCAGGATCTTTCTGTAGGGCAAGGACTAGCCCAATTTGCTTATTTATCACATGCCACAAAGGAAATCCTTCTATCCTGTCTGGTGTTTGGGGAGGGAATTCTACCCTAGATAGGTTGTTTTTTCTTGGATTACTCACAATAGCTCAGTGTATCTGTACCAATGCAGGGAAATCTGTAGCCAAAGGTCTCTGAGCCATTCACAGAAACAAGGAGATTTATCTTTCCTTCAGACAAGGGTACATGTGGATTCTGGAGCCATAAAACATTTTTTCAGCAAGAGGCCCTTGGGAATGACTTTTTTCCAACTGTTTTCCAGCTGTTCAGCTCCCACCACCAACAGCCTGCATGTTTGGTGCTTTCCAGTGCAATGACATCTCTCGCATCTCCCAGCCCAGGCTTTTCACACTACTTTGGAAATAGTGATTTACAGATAGGAATTTGGCTCCAGCTGATGGAATATGAGGATTTAGTGGGAGATCCCAAAAGAAAAGGCTAGTTTGGAAAAACAGCTGTGAAATCCAGCAGCTGTGTCTCACCACGGGAGCCAGGTCCTTGCAAACAGAAAGCTAGTGAGAAGGTGGTCTGGCAATCAAAGATGTGGTTCTTAAATCCCTGGCCCTCAGAAGGGGGTGGTTTGTTCCTCCTCATTTCAACATTTCCCTTGGACAAGAAAACTCATCCACCCGGTCTGTGTTTCCATCATAGCCACTAAAGCTCATGGTGAGAAAATGCATTCTGGCAGTTAAATTTCCATAGCAATAGCTTATCCTCTACTGAAATTCCCCAAATGAGCACTTGTTTTATAAGGGGAAAATGTGGGGACTCTCCCTCCCTAATGAGGGACTCTTTCCCTCTCCTGGAAGCTCAGGTACCATCCAGCCGTGGGCTGCTAGTCTCAGAACTTGGTAACTTTACTTTCCATCTTTGTGGCTGCTTGTTCCACATGACTGTCTTGATCCAGCTGGGATATTGCGATAACCTTCCTTTCCCACTGACCTGTTGCACTTCCCTTCATGAACCTCTCCTCTGGCTTCCCACTTACCCGTTTTGCCTGCTTTCTTCTCCTCCAGTTCCCACTCACTTCCCCTGGTCTCCCCCAATGCCCAGTCTGTCTCTTCCCCATGCCTCTCACTGCCACCAATGATCCTTTTTGATGTTTTGATCTTCTCCCTGAATTCTTGCCCAAAGCAAATAATACTTTAAGAATCATCTTCACCTTTTTAAAAGCCTTTTAAATGTATTTCCATCCTAAGGCTCCCCATTCACTGGTTGCTCACCAAACCTTCCCAGTGCCCAAGTAGTCTTATTTTTGGATCTCATAAATTAGCACATCTTGGCACTTAATTTTGGCTCAGCATTGTGCCATCTCTCATCGCCTTGCCGACCCAGCATTTTTCTTACCCCAGCATTAGTCATTATACTGACAGCCCCTGCAGCATTTGAGTCTTGCTCAGTCTGGGAGGAATTTAAGATGTGCCAAGGATTTGTGCATAGGGGTGAAAACCACACTCCCTGCTGATAGAGCTAGTTATCACCTTAAAGTAAAACCAAGGTTCGCCTGGTTGGGAAGTATACAAGCTGCAGTGGAAGCAAGTGGGGTTTTGCAGCTTGAAGGCCATTGCCGTTCCTCTCGGTTTCCTTGTGGGAAACAAGCTTTGTGAGCTCGGTTCTCTTCTGCATGGCTTTATTTCTGCCTGCCTTCAGCAGAGCAAATCCTGAAAGGGAGAGGTAAGCAGGTCAGTGTCTTCCATGAAAGATTTATCCCAAAGGCCAGGAGGATTTTGAGTGATGAAGGAGTGTTTATATAGAATATGTGGTCAAGGAAGAGGTGGCCATTTCGTAGCAGTCCATCACCACCTGCCACCCAGGGACAATGTCACCTAACGGGAGTAAGCCTGAGCCCATCAGCTGAGCTTCTTGGACATCCTCGGGGTGTGATGAACTCTCTGGCAGATATCCATCTCCTCTGGTGGGGTATGGAGAAAAACTGCTGCATGACACCTCTGGAAAAGGGTTCTGAGGAATTACAGGAGCTACAACAAAACAAAAATTACCTTTTCTCTCCCCAGGAGCTGACCCTTATGTGATCATAAAGTGCGAAGGGCAAAAGGTTCGTTCTCCGGTGAAGAAGAGCACGTTGTCTCCAGAATTTGATGTGAAAGGTCTCTTCTACCGCAAGAAGCCAGGACAACCCATCATTGTTCAGGTACTCAGCAGGCAAGCAGTGAGCCGAGGGATGGAGACCCTGTCTCACTTGGACCCCCCCAACTGCCCTCTCCTCACACTGTTCACAGCAAGTCTGTTCCCCCAGGCTGAGCATCATCAGTTCATGCAGCTCAACCTCTCACCACCACGGCTGAGCCGTGACATCTGGTGAATGCATGTCCTTCACCCCTCTCAGTTACAGAGTGAACCCCCCCACACCTCGACCACCTCCACATCTCCAGCTCAAAGCAGGTCCCCAATAACCCCTTCTCTTCTCTGGTGTGTGAAGGTTGGCTGCATCCCTCAAGGAGCTGCCCTCATGTCTCTTTTGTTTCCCCAGATCTGGAACCACAACTTAATAAGCGACGAGTTCTTGGGCCAAGTGGTGCTCACGGGGGATCCCAGCGACCGGCAGTCAGTGCACACACTGCACCTCCAGGACAAGGGGAACAGGAGATCAAACGATCTCTCTGGAACCATCGCTGTGAGGCTGCTCAGCAGCAACATCCTGACCAACGTCTAAGTAGTACTCAAGGACTTTTCTTCTGGTGCCACAAATGTGTATATAAACATGCACACATACATATATATATATACACACACACACACAGAGCCTACCTACCATCTGCAAAGTGTATATGAACTACGCATGCATTCCACTCAAAGAAGCCAATCTTGTGTTTTCAATGTTAAAAAATGGTGCCTTTTCGGGGAACCGCAACAATCCTTCTGCTGGCGTCCTCTGCAGCCCCCATCGCCGCCGTGTGCCCTGTGGGATCACTGCGAGCACGCTGTGTGTCCTGACAGCCAGAGCACGATGCCCTGATGCTGTTTGTTTACACAGGCTGGCACGCACGTGCCACCATGCACACGTGTGGCTACCGCAGTCCCACCGGCCGCTTCAATGCATCTTCGATGTGTCTGCTTGGTTTTAGAGTAGTGTGCGTGGAGCCATCTCCTGTGAACTGCCATTTAATCGCATCTCTGTGGGGGCACCTCAGCAAAGGAGAAGTGGAAAAATAGATTGGGGCCTTTTGGATGTTTTCTGGGTATGGGTTTGCATACTGCAACTGGAAGGAACATGCACCAAGGCAGTCCCAAATCCCGAATCCACAGGGGCAACAAGACTAATGGCTTCATCATTTTAGGGACGAGCTGTCTCTTCCTGAGTCTTGTTCAACCCCATGCAACTCGGAAGGATACTAAGATGCTAACAACCATGGTGGGACAACTGTTCTCTGGGGTCAAGTTTTTGAATCGGTCTGGACTCAGCTCCTGCGTGTGCCTCTCAAACTGCTGTGGTGCCTGCTGTCTCCATGTCTTCATGCCATCCCCATCCCAAGAGCTCACCCCGGTAGCTGGGGTGGGTTGTCTGCTGGGGCCCTTCAGTGTTTAGATAAGAGGAGATCAGTTCCTCTGAAGGCCAAAGCGTCAGGTCCAAGGGATGGGGAGCTTCGCTCAATGGGCGCCATCTTTGCTGCTGCATAGAGTGCATCATTTCTCAGTGCCTCGCTTTCCCAAATTCTTTTAAAAAAATAGTGGGATTTTAGCTTGTGCTAGAGGAGAGAAGAGGAGCACTGCTCCCAGTGCAGCCTGAAAATGCTGGGAATATTTAATTCATACCAGTGTCCATCTCTCACCTTTAATTTCCAGTCTCCTGCCCTGGAGGATGAGTTGCACAGTGCTAGAGCCAGTCTCACAAGCACAACCCAAACGCATCCTCAGGGCCCTGTCTAGGGCCATGCTCTGCTCCTGTTTGCCATGAACACTGGGTTTCTCTTCCTTATTCCACTGGGTGGCAGAATCCGGTTTCTTATAGACCATCCCAGAGAAGCCAAACAACAAACCCTTGTCTGGCCTTTCAGCAGATGATCAGGGCAGGTTTCAAAGCATGTTTTTTTCTCCTGTTGTTAGGTTGTGGTTTTTTTATTCATGTGCCTTTAAAAATGGTGCAAGCTAAGGGATTTTTCTGTCAGATTTTCTAACAAGCAAATCCTTTGCAGGTACCTGCATGCAAGTGGAAATGAATATATATGATGTAATCTTGTAATCCTGGCCCAAGCAGAATCCTCTGCTTGCAAGAACAAGTGAAGAGGAAAGCCTTCTTTTGCCCTAGCAAGTAGGATTTCTCTTTATCCTACAAAATGCCCACGTTTGTGCTGCAAGTCTGTGTTTTTTTTGAAAAGTCCCTAAAGATCTGCTAAGTCTGTAACATGATAAGGTGTTCCCCAAAGTCACATTAGCTGCCAGCTCAATTCCTGCTGCATTCAGAAGCATACAGCACAACTTCATCGATTTTTGTAGGCTGTTGTTCCCATTTCCTCATCTTCAGAGTTTACCTCCTGTGGGTATGAATTGGGTTTCTGGCCAAATTGCTTGTTTTCTTAGATCTCGTTTTCCAGGACTGAGAGGCAAGCGGTGGCCCACAGGATGCTCTTTCCAGGTCCCAATTATTCCTGGCTTGTGCTGAGCACCCTCCAACTCCTGGTGCCATCATTGGGACCTGGGTTAATTCAGCATCTTGAAGAATTGGCTCAAATGCTCCTAGTTTGGTAAAGTGACATTTTCACCCCAAGGTCAAAGCAAATCCTTGCATTTGGGCAGACCGATTCAGAGATATTTTGATTTTATTCAGGTTTTGTTCATGAGACTCATCACTGAAAATAAATGGAAGCACCGTTGTGGGGCTAGATTTAGGTCTTAGGAGAAGATCTCACAGGCTCATGTTCAGAGTGGTATGTGAGAGGGACTGTGATGCCCAAAGACCTCTCACCTGGCAGGGAGAAGAGCTATTTAGCTAAGGGAGAACAACACAGGAGCTTTGCATCATCATCATCAGATGGGGGTAGCCAGCCTGCCTACATTAGCCTTGTTTTCTCAGGAAATCAGGCTACTGATAGCTTCAGCAAATGAGAGCCATTTGGCCAAGAGTGCCCTGAGACGTGCCAAACCCCACCATGATCCCCAAGAAATGGTGCTGAAGCTTGCCAAGGAGTAGCGGTGCCCTGGTACCCATGGGCAGCCTCCTTCTTCCTACAGAGAATCAAGCCATAAAGAGAGGAAAGGCAGCTTTAACAGCTTCTTCTTAAAAAGAAAAAGATCATCATACTATATCAGGACCAAAATGTCTTAATATCAGTAATATTTGTCCTTTTTTTCTGAAAACTTTGGAAAAGTTAGTGAAGCCTTTTTCCCCCTACATTTCCAATGGAATAACAAAAATTACCTTTGTTGCTTTTTTTCGGTCTTGTCTTATTTGTAGAGCAGATGGAGGAGGGCAGTTATTGAAATGCCATTCCTAATGCTGGTGCCTTTCCTCTTTGAATGAAGTAAACAGAAATATTCAGGGTATTTTTTGTCTGAGGGGAGGGCAGGTCTGCTAAGCACTTTCCAGTCCCCTCCAGGTCATGTACGACATGTCTCTGATTTATTTTCCATTTCTTTTGTTAATCATTTCAATGGTTGCAAGTAGCCTGCCATGACACTCTGTGAAATTCTTTTCTTCTTGATGTCTGCGTGTTAAAACAGGCTATGACTTGTCTTCATCTCCAAAGGCACTGATGTGTCATGCTGCACAAGATCAGAGAGTGGTCCAAACAGAAAGCCAACGTTGTACAGCTGTAAACCTCCTATAAATAAATTGTGTATATTTTATTCAGACTCCTAGCCTTTAAACTGCTGTGTTCTTCCAGAATACTTTTGATGGGCACAAGGTGGCTCTGCAGAGCCTTTTTAATTTGCTTAATTCAGTAAACTCCATTCCAGTTGTTTTCTCTGCGGACTTTGAGGCTGAGGCAAGGCAATCTGCATGAAGGTTTTACGCAAGGTTACACTCACGTTCACTGGGAAAAGCCACAGAGGGGAAGGGTAACCTCCTCCGACTGTAAAACCTTTGCATCCTGTGCCTCAGAGTCACCACAATGCAGGGAATTTGGTTTTTTGAGCCTCACCTGGCTCGGAAAAAGCTCTGCACATTGCTAAAAAAAAAAAAGAAAATAATGGGCAAAGCAGCAGGACGATGTGATTTTTGGATGGCTTTCCCTCAAAGAACAAACCTGCAGATTACCTTTTGGGAGCATTTGAAAAGCAAAAAGCCTGTCCCATCCCGTGGGAGTCTCCAGTCTTGCTGCTGTAACACACTGCCCCAAAGTGCTGGCCCAAGGGTCTTGCTCCCATCTCAGGTTCCAGCTCCATCACCTGCCTGCACTCCAGGTCTTTGTAGCACGGAGGAGCTGTGCCCTTCTGCAGCCTGTCCTCAAGAGCCTGGAGCAGGCATCTGGAAAAAGCCTTTTTATTGTGGAGTGAGGGCACCCATCCAGATTGTCCTGCTGCTGGGATCTTCCCCTGGGACACAGTGTGTCACCAAACCCTAGACAGAGAAAGGAGCATCCTACTCCTCTGCCTCCATCACTGAAACAGCTTGCAAGGACTATTCTTCAGGGGGGACCCTCACAAACATCTCAACCTCACAAACATCCTAATACTCTCCTGGAGGATGTCCTGAGCCGTAGACATGGCTGAGCACCTGTGGGGCTGTGATACTTGTTGCTGGATACAGCACAAAAGCTCTGGTGTAGACCAGGTGGCTTTACTGAGTCCTGCTTTGTGCACATTCAAAAAAAAAGGTCTATGCAAGCCTGGATAAGCCACAAATCATCCTGTAGGTCATGTTTCCCCACCAGCATCCACATCTCCCTTTTGCTGGTACTGGGGCGGTGGTCTTGAAAGTGGTGGTTGCTTTGCAGCCCTGCCTGTCCCTGTGCTGGTGGTGCACACAGACTTGTGGGCTGGCAACATGGGCAGGGACGCTGGAACTGGTGTGGGACCCCAGCACAGCAGAGCGGAGATGTGGGGAGCTTGTGCATGTTCGGAGACCAGCAGCAGGTTGTAGAGTGGTGCACAGCTCCAGGCAGGATCCAGCCCAGGCTCCCCAAGGGTCCTGCAGCATCTCCTCATCCCTGTAGCACTGCCATCTGCCAGGGATTTCTGCTCACTAAAGTTTAACTAACTAAACCGACACTCCAGAGTCTCCTTTTGACCTGCAAGAGCATCTTCATGGAGGAAGAGACGTCCTGCCATGGTCGCAAGATGACACTGGAATATTTCTCCTTGGCGTTGAGTCCCCTACAGCCTGCAGCTTTCCACCCTAATTCCCATACACATTACGCCCTATATGGATATAAGCCTCCCGCTGCTCAAAAGGACCAGGGATTACAAGCAAGAAGGGCTACAGAGGTAGCAGGGCTTTCAGCAAGGGGATGGGTTCATTGCCTGTCCCTCAGAGCTGCTCAGGTGCTACCACATCTTTGGCCAATATGTCCCAGGTATTAAATACAGAGGGATTAGCCCATGACCCGCAGCCATGAGAGTTGGTGCCAAGCAGTTGTCCAAAGGCTCCTCGTGCTTTTCAAATCCCACCTCCAAACCCAGTGGTGCAGGCAGAGGAGCATGTCTGGCCCTGTGTCCCTGGCAGAGCCTCCCTGGCTGCCTTCCCAGACACCCATGGGACATGCTGGGCACAAGAAGAGGCTGCCCGAGGCTGGATGCTTTCCAGGCACATCGGATGTGGTCCAGAGCAAAGCAATTCCTGGGCACGGACGATATCTGCCCTCGCATCCACACAAACCACATTGGCACAGTGAGTAGGGCTTGAGTGAAACCGGGCATGGCCCCAGGTGGTCATAAATCATCTCTCTTAAGCTTAAAGTCAACGAAGTCTGCCCATAGCTGGTTCCCACAAGAGGGCTGGGCAGCAGCAGGGAGTTTCGAAGTGCTGGGGAAGGGACAGGGTGGCTGCGCCCTGACTTCTCCCACATTTTAGGCAGAGTTCCTGGTGTGGCTTTGGAGGAAGGAGACTCTTTATTGCTCCTTACTTCTGCATTATCACCAAAAAAATTCAACCATCTCAGTCCTCAGGAGGGGTTCAGGCCCCCTCATTCCAAAGCAGATCTTAGAAACACCTCGTGGGATAACACTGCAAATAAAAAGGTGCGTTTTGCACCATTCGCTAGCTAAAATGCCATGCTTTATACCTAAGTAAGAAACCTCGGTGATGGTTCACAGCACAATTAAGAGCCAGCCCCAACTTTCTCAGCAGGAAGGAGGAAAGACACTGCCCAGATTTGGGCAGGGAGTCACCAGGTCAGAGTTAAGCTTCTAGGCAAATCCTCAGCTCTGAGTTTCCTGGTCCTCAAGCGTTTCTCTCTCTCAGTTTCCACATTTACAAGCGTAGGCTGTTGTATTCAAAACAGAGTGCCTGTCAGGTCCTGACCCTATCCCACGGGACCTCAGTTTGGTCCCTTGCACACCCCTGAGACCTCTTTGCATGAGGCAGAGGGATCCTCCCAGCCATCCCTTTACCCAAGAAGCCATCAGGGCTCTGCACAATGAGGACTTGAAAAATGCAGCTTAGCTCGCAGCATGAAGAGCCCCTTCATGGGTACCACGGTTTGGGGCAGACCGCAGGGATGCAGGAGGGTGCATCTTTCGGGGTGTGGGGATGCTCGGGGAGCGCGGTGCTTGCGGTGTCCCCGGGCTGGAGGTGTCACACACCCACTCACGCACTCCCACCCACCCACCCACACACCAGGGGCTGGCTGTATCCCGGCTCCTCCCCCGCTAAGAGGCTCAGCGGCGGGCAGGGCAGGCGCTGCCCTCGCTCCGTGCCGGAGGCAGCGCGGCTCCGCGCCGGGCACCAGCACCCCTTCCCCGGCCCCGGCCATGCCCCGCTAAGGTAAGGCGGAGGGGAGGGTGGCAAACTGCACCCGGGAGGGACCGGGCTGAGGGCTGGGGATGCTCCGGATGAGTGCAATGGGGGTGCAGTGGGGTGCCATAGGGTCGCAATGGGGTGCGGTGGTTGCGATGGGGCGGGATGAGGTGCGATGGGGTGGGATGGAGCGGGGTACCCCCGCCGGGTCTGCAGGCAGCGAGCCTGCTCCAGAGCCCGGATCAAACCTGGGGAAGGGGCTGGGCTCGATGGAAGCGGGGGGAGACGACACGACTGCAGACCTGCCAGGAATGCCCAGCAGCTCGGCTCCTGCAGCAGGGATTAGTGCCTCGGTAATTTCTATCTGCTGCTTAATTCAGCTTGGGTCACCTAGCAGTGAGCTGGGGTGTGGGGTGAGGGTCATTTCCCTCCTGTACTGCGGTATGCAGCCCCCCACCCCTTTGCTCCACAGCCCTTTCATATGTCTGGAAGTGCTTAGGGATGGAGAGAGGCTGTTGTGGATGTGCCTGCTGCACGGACCCGCCGGCAGTGGCACAAGACCCCAAGTATCTCCCCAGTCCCATGGGTCCCAGGACCACCTCTCCCTGCTCTGATCCAGCCCCAAACGCACCACCCAGGTGGTTAAAGCACCATCTGCTCTCAGGCAGCTGGTGCTGCTCTTCAGAGAGCAGCAAGAGTTTCCCCTGGTTGCAGCATAACACAGCTCGTGTCCAAGCTGTGTTTTGGTGACATGTCCCCCGGGTCACACCGGTGCTGATAAGCGATGCCCAGGACCTTCCCAGGCTGTTTAAATTATTAGGACCATCCCTGGGCAGGGACAGGCAATTCCCACAAAGCAGTTTGCATTTTGCTGCCTGCTTTGGGAGTACAATGTTAGGTGCATGGGCTGTGCTGGATCAGCTGAGCGCCATACCAAAGAACACTCCCAGGCTTTCCTACGATAGTTACAGTTGTGATATCCTACCAAAGGTAGAACTGGCATCTCTTGGCATCTCTGGGAAGACGGGGGGTGTACAGCGAAGGACCTGTCTTGTAGGCAACATGGAGGAAGTTTGAAAGGCAACAGTGGGACTAAGATTGCCTGGTTGCCCCTGACTGCTAAATCCCCCCTGCAGAAAGAGCTGGCAGGAGCTGGAGGTGGTCTTCCCACAGCCCCAGGCTGCTCTGTTGGAGAGAAGCACTCTCACACCATAGTCCGGGCAAAAGGATGCTCAAGATTCAACCCTATGGGGTTAACCTGTGCTTTGCATCAAGATGTTGAGCATGTGGCTTGTGCTGCAAGCTGATTCCTCTCTCCTCCTCCTCCACTGCATGATGCTACGAGTCTTCTCTCTCTTCCATGAGGTGAGGGTCCGCAAGGTCCCAACAGTGGTGGTGTGAAGATGTGGGATGGTCTTGCAGCTTTGAACTGAACTTTGTCAAAGCTTCAGAAAAAACCTACATCCCTGTGAGACCTTGTGCAAGTCTCCCCCTTGCCCTGTGTCTAAACTGTCGCAGGGACAGCAGAAGAAGGACAAACAAGGGCAAAAAACAGGACAGCACTTCCCTCCTGTTGGTTGACAGTCAAAATTGTTTTCACCCATGGCTTTGCAATCTCTGAGCTCTGCCAATTTCCAAATACGTTTGTCCAAATCTTGTTTAACATTTAAGTTGTGGTGATGGGCTGGTGACAAACTGGTTTTCTTTTCTACCTGACCTCATTGAAAGCTTTGTGCTTCTGTAAAACCAACATGTAGGACCAAAGTCTCTTCTTGGGCTTTTGGGGGTGAGCCTGGAGTAACTTCATGAAGTTACAGTATCTTCCCACTGACACCAACATTCATGAGATCTGAATCCGGCCCAGGGATGAACCTTTTTTCCAAGGCAATATTAGTTGTAACTAATTTCCCCTCCTCAGAGCAGTCGATTCATCTCGCTCACTATTAAGTTTCCATGGACCAGGGGCTGCTGTACAGTGTTTCTGTCTTATGCTTGCTAACTTGTGACTTCGCAATCCTTGGGTTGCCATGGAAAGGATTACGCTGTGATTAATGAAGGCATTGTCAGCTCGTAGTTTTTTTCAAAGCCTTTCCTGGAGCTGCAGAGAACAGCTTCCAAGCCCAGCAGAAAGGGGCTGACGGGAGAGGCGGCTTCAGGCACTCTCAGTCCTGGGCACATTTTTGGTTGTCCACACCAACACCATGCTGTCAGGTAGCAGTTTCTGCCTCCCCTCACTGCCAGATCAGCTCTGCCGGTCCCTTTTGAGGGTGAGAGGAGAAATGGGGACTTTTATTGTTCTCTTGGGGCAGAGCCAGAGTTTTCTTGCTCCCGAAGCGGAGTGGGACGAGTGTCACTGTTCCAAGGGGCTGGCAGGATGTGAGACAGTGTGTACGGGAGCTTTGCACCATGAAACGCTCCTCTCTGCTAGGCAACGTGCAAAGAAAACCTGATATGGGATGAGCCGGTTTGTTTGTGGCTGTCTGGTCCCCCAGCCAAGCTGCTACATAGAGGCAGAAAGCTTCTCAGGAGAGGACTGGCCCAGCAGTCTCCATGCTTAGTCTGTCCATCCATCCCCAGGTAGCACCCCCAAACCCCACTGCACCCAGAGCTGCACCCAGAGTCCCTGCTCGGAAAAGGTCTTGCAGTCAGGATAGTGGGAGAGAGCAGAGTGCAGTTGTTCCCACTTCACAAGGGGAGTGCAACATGTGAAAATCCAAGGAAAAACAGGCATTTGAAGTAGATGATTGGGTGCTAAATAAATACACAAAAGTTCAAATTCCAAAGCTAAAAATCTCTGGGAAGCCCTTCATTTCTCAGCACTGTTGGCTGAGTCCTCCCCAGACCTGCCCAGCCTAAGCAGCTAGGTACCAACTCCCACCTCAGCCCAGCTGGGATCTGAAAAGTGAGTGCTTGAGCCCATTGGCAGTTTCACAGCAATTGCAGAAAAGCATTGAGCTCTTCTTGGACCTCAGTCCTAGCATGTTCCTTTCACAGCATGTTGGTTCAGCTGCTGCCATCCCCTTTAATCACAGAATCATAGAATGCTTTGAGATGGAAGGGACCTTTAAAGGTCATCTAGTCCATCCCCCCTGCAATTGGCAGGGACATCTACAACTTTCCTGCATTTAACCTGGTGTAATAACCCAGTGTTTGCCCAGGGCGCAGATGACCTGAATACAACGTCCACATGCATGAAAGGAGTTAAAACTTGTGCTTTAGGTTGATTATAGACTTACAGGCTGCCTTGGGTGGAGGTTTCCACTGCTGTTGTTGTTGCACAAGCAGCCTGGCCTCCAACTTTAAGATGTGTGGAGGAAGGAAGCCTTGCACGAGGATATGCCCGAGGTTATGCTGAGTGTTAGGAGAGCTGAGCTTCTGTGAATCCTGGGCTTGTCCTCTCTTTCTGTCTCGCACTGGGTTGTATCGTGGGAGCTGTGGTGGGAGGGGGCTTCACCCCAGGAGACAAAGCCACTCACTGCAGCAGTTCCTGACTTTGGAAATGGCAAGATAAATCTGGGATCATCACAGTGCTGGCGAGATGACGTGAAGCTTGGCAAAGGAGGATAAATAGAAAATGGCAGGTATCTACAGTGCCTGGATGAAGGTGGCTGTCAACAGCACCATGTAAATGTAAAGACTTTTAGGAATGTTATAGTTTAGCCTCATAGTGCTTGCTAGTTGCAGCTGTGAAACACCTTCCACCTGAGAGGGTGGAAGCAAATGCTGAGCAGGACTCTGCTGCCCAACATACTGAGGCATAGGGAAAAGGTGCTCTGAACCCTACCTGGGCTGTGCTAGACTTGGGACCAGGACCCATCTCTTGGGACCAAGGCCTCCTGTGTTCCCCAGAGTATCTGTCATTGTCCAGAGAGCACGTTTCACTCTTCTGTTGACTTATTTCAAGTAATCCAAAACAAAAAAGGCAAAACAGATGTCAGGAGAGGAATGAAGAGTGAAACAGCATTGCACCTTTATGAGTCCCTGGTGTGCCTGCAACTGGAATGTTATATGCGTTCTGGTCTCTCCATCCCCAAAATTATGTCAACTGGAGAGGATTCAGAGAAAGGAAGGATGGTCAGGGATCTGGAACAGCTTCCACCTGAGGAAGGATTGTTTAGACAAAAACTTCAGGCTGGAAAAGAGGTGGGAAGAAGATAGATATGTTATAGATCCTGGAAGATCATGCTTGTGTCGTGAAGGCAAAAGGAAGATTTTCCTTAATTTTCCTTTGCAATGTGAAAATTAGGGAGCATCAAATAAAGCTAATGGAGACCAGGTTCAAAGCAAAAAAGAGTTCATACAACCTGGTATCTGTGGTCCTCCTTACTGCAGGACCCTGTGGATCCTAAAAGTATTGATGGGTTAAAAAAGCAGTTGGACAAATTTGTTCATGAAAAGCCTCTCAAAAGCTATAAAATATATATATTAAAGACAAAAGGTACCTTTCTTTGGATCTAAAAGTTCTTGAGCTGAAATTTATTAGAGTCTGGGGGAGTCACTAAATCTTCACCCTGCTTTTATACTGCTCCCTAGGCATTCTGTTATCCACTGTCAGAGAAATACAATAGATGGGAAGCCCACAAGCTGGATCCAGTATGAGCTTTTTTATGTAGAGCTCGTGAGCTCATGCTTCCACTCACCAAGAGTTGTTCGTGCCCTGAGATCCTCCTTGAAATAATTCTTCTGAGTTATATGCCTTGCTGCACTTCTTCTAGTTGTCTTGGAGAAGATAAGGTGTCAGCCTCATCCCTTTAGTAGTAGTGTTGTATGGGTCAAGGAAAATAAAGCCTGGTCTCTTCCTTTTTCATTGAAAATACTTTCATGCTGGCAAATACAGAGAGGAGCGTAATGGGATTTCTTGCAGGTTCTGTATCAAATCTCTTGTAGGCCATTAGGGAATTGCCACAAAGCTGGTGATCAGCTAGATCACTGCTAGAAAGGCCAGGGTTTGCGGGCGGTTTCCCGTGAATCCCAGAGCTGACCCATGCTGCTGTTAGGCTGAGGTTTGCTTTGCAAGTCAACAAGCTGGTTTTCCATGTGCCCAATGTGTGTTGGTGTGAGGGAGTTTGAATTCATGCCGACAGGAGAGGCTGGGAGAAGAAAATGCTTTGCCTCCTGGTGGCACCAAGCTCCCAGTCTGGGCAAAGGTCCCACTGAGCTCCTGTGGGACTAAAGAGCTTCACAATAACAGTGGGGCTGAAAGGAAAGGGGGGGAGCACCCACAAACCATAACACCTCCCATCAGAGAGAAGGTCCCCTTGCCTGGCTGAGGCTGTCGGGAGGAGGACATGCAAACCTCCTGCATGAGGACAGAGGGGAAAAGCAAGTGCATGTTGTAGTGAGTTGGAAAGAGCCCTGCAAGCCTAGCTAGCATGCATCAAACTTCTGCCTCCTACGTCTGAGTCTTCAGGTGTTTTCCAGCATCAGTGTTGGTTGCCATTATGTTGTGCTTGCCCAGGTATTTCTGTCCTGCTTCCTCTCATCCCTCAGCTTTGCTGGATCAGCGCCATCAAGGCCAGCAGATTTACCTTGGGCTGAGACGAACTCTAGAAACCACACACGCTGGGTTTGTCCCTCCTACAGCCTGCAGAAGGTTTTGACCTGGAGAAATAAAGGGGGTGGTTATTTCATCTGTAACCTCTGTGCAAGAGCCTTCCTCAAGCCCACTGAGAAGCTGCACGCAGAGGGCTGTCAGAGTGAGCAAGATGATCCCCGTTTGCTCTTCAGCATCCCCTCTGCTCAGCTTCTTGGCTGCCTTTAATCCTGGTGGAACAACAGAGCCAGGATAACCCAGACTTCTGTGGTCTGTCTTTAGAAGTAAAGCCCAGGAAAAAGTCAGGTGTAGCTGGCTTTATGTAGGGGTTTTTTTGTATGCTGGAGAGCTACAAGGGTCCAGAGCGGTCTTTGGCACAGGCATGAGAAAACATTGCATTGGTGGAATTACTGAAAGCCTCCGGGAACTGTCAACAGTGTTACTGACACACTTCCCAAACATGCCCCCATGCCAGGCTGGTGGTGCTACAGCATCCTTGAGCCAAAAAAAAGATGGACAAAACTCTCCAAGACTCCTTTAGGATTTCCTTTCATTTCTGCAGGCTTTCAGAGCACCTTTCAGAGCATGACCTATCTCAGAGCACTCAGGGTGCTGAGACACAGCCCACCCAGGGATCAGGATCCATAGCAGGAACTATTAGACCTTTTATGTAATTCAGTAAAGCGGTACACGGAGACATATAAACAATTAATGAGCAGGTCAGCCCAATCTGCTGTCAAGCCAGGGAGGTCTCTCAGAGCAGCTATACTGCAAGGACACCATCCTTCCCAAGTAAGAAATTGCTCCTCTCCAGCACAATACAGGGGAAGCTTTGCCTGGTGATGCCACCAGTGCTTGTGGGTGATGGAGCAGGTCCTTGTCCCGTGGGGAGGAGAGTTTCCGAGAGCGCAGCTGTGTTACTCCAGCAACGCACTGAGATGCTGCTTTCTCCACTGCTAAATGTCATGCCTGCACCCAAAGCATCAGGGGGGAGGCCAGAGAGCACCCAGTGGTCTTGGCCAAATCACTGAGAGAGCCATGTCAGCTTGGGATACCTTGATGGGGCAAATCAGGACTGCTGTTCATTCGGGTTAATTGTACCAATACAGATTAGGGTGGTGGGTAACAGAAGGTGAAAGCTGTTTGGGCAACCTTATTGCTCTTAGAAATAACCCTCTGGATCTCCCCCAGTGCCCTGTTGTACCTGGTTTTTGCGCACAGCAGACTACTGTTCGGAGTAGCAAACCAGGTCCTGTCCTCCCAGCGGTGAGCTCAGCAGTCAAGGAAGATATTAAATAAAAAGGGCTGGAGCAAAAGTCAAGCTTTTCAGGTGCAGCTGTGATGTTGAACTCAGCCCAGGGAGTGAGACTTGTCTCCAGCAAACACCCATTTCTTATGTTGTAGCTGAAAGCGAATCACAAATAGCAACAGCCACCCCTTTCCTCAGAGGAATAGCTCAAAATACTGCAAACAAGGGTGGGAACAGAGCAGCTTGTTAAAACTGGAATAAATTAAGTACCTGATTAAAGTTGACTTGCTCATCTAGTCTGATTTCCATAGGAAGCAAGGCTTGTGTGGTCACACTGCCTGTCTCTTTTGATGTGTCACCTAATCACGGTAGTTGGTTGACCAAGTTCACTCCAAATTTGACAGAGCTGTAGCAAGGAAATGAAGTTCCTAGGCACTTCATAAAAATATGCAGGCAGGCATGGAAGAAAACTAGCACCCTGAAGCATGATGCCAGCTCCCGTTGGGCACCAGATTGCCCAGGTAGGGTGAGAAAGCTGTCCTGGGTTCCCTACCTGCAGGAAAAGCTTCTTGGGGGGACTATGCCCTATTGACTGTCAAGAAATCTTACTGTTTGGAGTTTTGTGGTTGTAAACCAGGCTTTTGCTAGCTCTGCTGCTCGCAGAGGGACTTCCGTCGTCATTTCTGGCTCTGCTCTTCACCAGGTGGGAACTTGGTATGGAGCAAAGTCACTTTACCTCCTGGAGCTTTCAATTCTTTTGCCCCTTCAGGCTGCTTGGGGATGCACTCAATTTTAGTTTATGCCTGTGCAACACCTAACATATCATAGAATCATAGGATGATTTGAGTTGGAAAGGACCTTAAAGATCATCTGGTTCCAACCCCCTGCCATGGGCAGGGCTACCTTCACTAGACCAGGTTGCTCAAAGCCCCATCCAACCTGGCTTTGAACACTGCCAGGGATGGGGCATCCACAGCTTCTCTGGGCAACCTGTGCCAGTGCCTCACGACCCTCACTGTAAATAATTTCTTCCTAATATCTAATTTAAATCGACCCTTTCATATGCGCTTTAGTCTAACTCTGCTTTGGCAAAGACCTATAAGCATGACTTGATCTCAGCCAGATGATGCCTTTGAGAGCATGGAGCACCCCATGTGCTGAAGCACACTTAGCAACTCAATATGCCACCAAAATGTGAAGAGCAGTAGATGGAGCAGCAAACAGCCCCCGTGACTCAGTTTCCCCAGCTGCAAAATTAGTATAACATTTTGCATTTGCAGCCAATGAGTCAGGGAGCTTCTGGGCCCCTTTCATCCGTGCTATTACAGGGCTGATGTCTCCCAGCACTGCCTCATGCTGCCCTGAGGGATGCGATGGTGATTGCACCAAAGCACCCTGGAAGGGCAGAGCAGAGTCTCTACTTAATTTTTACAGTCCCTGTTCAAGAAAAACACCCTCTGGAGTCATCAGGAGTCTCAGCAGGATAAAACAGGGCTGGTATCTTCTGATTTGAACCCACTTAATCCTACTAGTCCCTGCATTTGGAGGCTGACCCCAGCCTCTCTGAAGGGCCGTCCTGAATTTCTCCAGGGCCGCGAGAGATAAGAGGATAGTATCGGGGCAGGCGGAGGGAGAATTTCACCGAAAATCCCAGCAAAGGGGTTCCTGCTGAGAAAAAAACCTTGCAGGATTATAACAGCTTGCAGAAGCCCTGCTCCAGCCAGCACTATTAGCACTGAAAGGAGAGAGACTGCACAGCCGAGGCCAGACCATTAGGGACCAGCAAGAGCATAGGGTGAGACAGCCACTCATTAGGACAATTTAAGGACAGAGAAGAGCAAGGGAGCTGCCTTTATTAGAGGTGTTTTGATCTGGAGTCACAGGCGCAGACTTGGGTGTCTGCAAGAGGCACATCGCACCTTCCTGGTTCTCCTGCGTGACCTTGGGGAAAGTCACGTCCTCCCTCCATGCCTCAGTTTCCCTCTGTGTGAAATGAGGATAGCATTAGCCCCTCCTCTGTAAATAGGCTGGGATTTGTGAGGGAATAACACAGCACAGTACCTTGCTGGAGTGATTACTAAAACAGTGGCTGCAGTAAAGATTCTCTTTAACGAACCTTTCTATAGCAAAAAAAGCAGCAGTGGGTTAGTAATTAAGTTATTGGACAGAGGTTAGTCCGGCGTTCAGATCTTACCTCTGCCAGACGCTGTCTGGGTGATGGCAGATCATCTAGAGACTGTTTTAAAAGGGAGCACCTCGTGGGACTTAGAAAGAGCCCAAGAACCTAAATCCCTCGGAAATCACTTCAGGAACAAGCTCCAGTGTGCCATGGAACAAATCACTTGACACCCCAGAAATTTCTTTTTGGGGCCCCGGTCCCAGCCTGCAATGGATGCAGTGCTCCTTCTCCTGCCCTCTGTCTTGGAGCAAGGCCTGTGGTCTTGTAGCTTCATGAGATAGAAAGCTTGGAGGGCCAAGGAGATGATCCAGACTAATCTCCTTCATAACATGGCCCAGTTATTCCTAACTGGAGCCAGTAATATAGGATTGGACAGAGTATATATCTAGGAGATATAGATATATATCATTCTATATAGGGTATATATACATGTATACATACCTTCTCTTGGATCTTCCTGGTGGTGGTCTCAGATTATAGATGCAGTCTTTGTAGCTGCCTGAGCAACACAATGAAAGGATTAAACCTGCATCTGAGCTAAGGGCTAATGGCTGAGCCCGGATGGCTGAGAAGGTTGCTGCCTCCTGAACCTTGCCCAAAACAGGACATGCCACACATGAATCTCCTCCCAAATTCGTGCCTTCACTGTAAAACACAGCAGCCTGAATTCAGCCACCACATCCGTGTGTATACTTTGCTCTGTCAATGGCAGGGGTTGAGCAGCCCATGGCGGAGCAGGTCCATGGTGACCCCACTGACACTTGTTGGTCTGCTCAGGCCAGGCTAATTGGGGTTCCCTGAGCATGGGTGGGCAGGATCTAAGCTCTGATCTTGGCACAGTGGTGTGCGGACATCCTGGTGTGCTTACGACCAGCAAGGGGACTTCCAGTACAGCCCAGCACTGTGCAGGACAGCCCTGCTCCAAGGAGGAGAGTCTTGAGAGCGTGTTCATGTGCTAAATCACCCTCAATTTCAAATATAGACTTCATTTCTAATTCGTTCTTGTCATGTGCCAGACCCCATGTGTAGATGCTAGCAAGACTGGGAGTTCATCTATGTATAAAGAAGAGATGAAAACAGATTGCAAACACGGTTTGGCCAACCTGCAAGTGCAGAATTTTGCCTAGATCAGCTCAGCCTGCTAGGTCTGGATTATGCTGAAATTACACCTGACCACTTTGCAAAAGGATACTTTATTTGATTAATTATTGTGGCGGTTGAAAAATACTCAGTCGCCGGTAGAGGCTGGTGCACAAAGGGCAATCGCCCTCCTCGGGAGGCTGCGCCGAGCACTCTGCGGCGAGCTGGGATCGGATGCCACCGTGGTCCATTGTTCTGCTCCGGCTACGTGAAAGCACAGGGAGGGAGAAAAGGTCAGGTCTTTTGTTCAGCTTCTCTACCTGCCGGGCTTTTTGGAGGGATTGAATGCAGGGCAAATCTATTGAACTTCCTGCTGGAGGCTTAAAAAATTGATGCCCATTTCCTGACTATTCTCAGATGAACAGAGGCTATGTATTGATTCTCTGACTTCCTAGAGGAGGGAGTTTTCTATGATTTCTTGCTCTAATGTAGCCTTTTTGGCTGGGACTCATTCAGATGAGGTGTCTCTCTCAGTGGCAGTGCTACCAAGACCCTTCAAATGGTGGTTTGAGGGCCAAACCAGTCCCGCAGAGTCAGCTAAGTGGTCTTTTAACACATTCCCAGCTGCTCAGGGAGCACAGGGATGGGAGAGAGAAGAGGACATCCAAATGAAACCAGTCATATCAGGCTTCCTTGGAGGTCAATGGGGAGAAATAATGCTGACTTCTCCAACAGACTGAGTGAATCAGTTCTTGGAAGCAGCTATTTGTCCCCAAAAGTCATGGAGGCGATCTCGGTTGACTTGATCAAATGCCGTGTCTGCATCTGAACAGCTCAGTCCCAGTTTGGGTGTCAGGTGGGACTTAGAGCACAAAAACAAGATCAAGAACCACAAAGTCACCTAAATGATAACACTGTCACTGGTGAGAGGACAATGTGTGCCGATTTGGCACAGAAAGCCACACAGAGATGTGTAATAATGAATTCCCATTCTAGGATTTGCATGCTTCTGTCTCACTCCATGGTCGCCAAGCTTATGTGGATAAACACTGGTGACACTGATACTAGCTCCCAGCTCTCTTCTGATCTGTGCACGTGGCCAGGAGGAGTCAAGGAAATGCTCAGGCATTGCTTTGCACCATTCCTAGGTAGTAAATGCATCACACAATGGGCTCTTGGCTTTGTGGAAGCTTTAGCTTGTGTCTTCAGCTCTGTTTAAAATCACATCCTGATGTCTGCAGTGTTTTGGGGTTAGTTTTGTTTCCTTTAATACTGTGAGACATGTCCTATGAAGACATGGTGCCAACTTGGAGTGTTGCACTCTTGCACCCTCGGTATAGCTAAACACACATGCAGTGTCAGCCCCACTGGGGAATCGTCTGTCTCGTCCTAATCTGAAATATGAAGGAGTTTGGGTAACTCTGTTTGTTAGGAGATTGGTACTGGCATGCAGAGGACTAAACAAGCTCTCAGGTTCTGCAGCTGGAGTTGAGTCTCCACGGTCCTTTTATTCACTGATGCGGTGCTTAGCAAAGGTGAACAGGATGGCATGGCTCGGAGCTGTCATTTCAGGCTGTGATTAATGCCTGCAGCTCCTGGCGGAGGAAGGCACAGAGGATCACATTCCTTTCACTTGCTGTCTTTTAAAACCCTTCACACCCAGTCTCCGGAGTGATCACCACCTCAGCATTTTATGGCGCCCCGATTCTCAGCTTGTGGAAATCAGCGCGGTTGCACTGAAGTCAGTTGTATCTCAATCATTTCATACTGCTGGGGGTCTGGCCAGTGAGTTGTTTTAGCTGGGACAAAAGAAACAACGGTGTTTACGTTTTTAGCTGATCCATAGTCAACCTGACCAATGAGGAGAGCTCAGGACATGGTTTAAGTGCTCAGTTTTCAGGGAGAAGCTAGATTTTTCAGAAGCTTTCAGTTCTACCTGAATTCTGTTGAAAATCAGCCCCTGATTTGGGGTACTGAAGTCTTTGGCTGGAAACTCTACCTACTGCACAACCCCTGACACCGCTCTGTCGCTCGTCTTGAGTAGATTACACCCTATTTGTTGGTGGTTTCAGTTACGAGCGTCATTTCCCTGGGTTTCAGTTGCACTTGCAGAATGACAGACTGCAGCGTGCGTTAGCACTGCACTTTCTTCCTTGAGCTATTTTTATGAAAAAAACCCTAATGTACAGAAAGGCAAAGTACCTGTGTATCTAATGCATCAAGACTACTCCCACCCTGGGCTGTTTTACTGCAGTAAACCACCTTGGTGCCTGCAGTCTTTTCTCCCTATAGTTATTTGGCTAATTGGTTAGCAGTTTGGCTGTGTTCTTCTGTGTAGGAAAGGTTGTTTTTACTTCAAGTAGCTGGAAGTTTCTGGGTTTGGAGATCCCAGATCTGCAGGATGAGTGGAACATCCCTTTTTGTTAAAAACAAAACAAAACAAAACAAAACAAAAACCAGAACAAAACCAACAACAAACTACCAGGTCTTCCCTGGGAACAGCATCCACCCACCAGAAGGAGAAGCCCAACAGGAGTACCCTCAAATCTAATTAGTACCTAATCCTGTGGCTCTCATCACCGTAAGGCTGAACGCTGCAGGAATAGCTAGAGAAAAATCTGCACGTTCCCTAAAACAGCCCGTGCAGGCTGTTGTTTAGTTGCACGGTATGGCATCCGTGACTAGACACCAAGGAGCCTTTCTGAGGATCCAGGGCTTCATGATGGATCTTTTTACCCCCCACTATCACCTATACCTTTACATGTCAGCTTGCAGCTCCACTCAAATCTCTTTTTCCCTCAGTTGTCCAAGCAGCTGGACCCACAGCTGACGAGAAGGTAATTCTTTACACCAAAACGCACCTCTTGTTCAAAGCAGCTATTCCTCTGTCTGCTGATACCAGCATTCGCTGGAAAGCTGGTGGCCACTCAAGGTCTGATCCAAAGGCTGTGGGAAAGGCTTTTCTTGACTTTCAGTGAACTTGGATCGGAGTTTTTCCAGCAAAACACGCTCTATGCTGATCACCTCCCAGGGCATGCAGAGCCTGCAGGCAGGCTGTGTCATGGATGCACTGGTCACATGAGAAATGGTAATTCCAATGTTTTCTGCAGCTTACTGCTGTTGTGACCTGCTTTGCTGAGGTGACAGCTTCCCCGCATTCCTCACATCACCTGGCAGCACGACCTCAAGCTGATCCCTCTGTGCGGAGGTGGCAATTAAGATATAAACAAGGGAACTTTCTCAGCACGGTGGCAGGCAGCATGCTGGCCACGTGGTGCTCGCCATGTCCCCACATCTCCATCATGAGAGTCTCATACTTGTAAAAACTCTGGGAGCGCCATCCTGTGTGTGGAAAAATCAGCAAATATTCTGGGTGAATTCCTGTTGCCGTTGCATTCAGGGCAATACTCTTTCTTTTTATGGGAAAGCATCTTTTTCCCACAATAAAAGAGATGATGGGTAACAAAATCAGAAGATTGGATTTTATTCTCCATGTAATCTGCACTGGAGGAGTTAGAAATTATTATTTCTTCTTGCAAGGATGAAGATATTTATGCCACAGGAAGGGAAGGTATAAGTGAATGGCCTTTACCATGAACGTCGCAGGCCAAAGCTCAGACAGGAGAAATGCTCATGTTTTAAGCAACACCTCAGTAGCTAAAGCACTCATCTAGCGAGACTCAAAGTCTGGGCTCTCCTCCACCAAGGCAGGGGTTTAACTCGAGTTACCTACCTCTCAGCAAGTCCTGGACAGCCAACCTTCATATAGGCTTTCAGAGCAAACCTGAGCAGATGAGAGAACTCACCTTTAGTGCAGAAAAGGAAGCAAAATAGGAGGCTACAGCCCAAGGAGACAGGGATGTCCCAGGCAGCAGTGGATGGCAGGAGGTCAGACAACTAACATTTATCGAAGATGGGCTCAGAAACCATGGTGGGTGGTCTGAATTCTTACTGTGAGAGCCTGAGTGTTCGGTTCATTGAAAAGCAGAGAACTGACAGGAGTAGGCTGTAAGTGCCTTCACAGGGAGCAGATACCAGACGCTAAAGCTCTGACAAACCAGTAGACACAGGTGATACCATGAAGAGGGCCCAGCCTGATATCAAAACATGAGTTTCCCAGACATGGCATATCATCCTGGTCTCCTTCTGCTCCATGCCCTGGTCACCGCTCCAAGCCAAGTGGTACCTGAGACCCTGGCACGAGGGAAGTGTCAGCAGTGGGGCAAAACCCTGTCGTGTGGGCTCCTCTGTGGGGTCAGTTGTGGTTGGTGAGATATGACTGGCCTCAGCTGGGAAGCTGAAAGCAAATGCAGATGAGGAGAAGATACTTACTTCGTTTTAAACACTAAGGATGATTTGACCTTTGGAGCTAATTACTTAGAGAAGTAGTGGATTGTCTCTGTTGAGAGCTTGTTTGTTGATCAAGCTAGCAGGGAAGACGTTTGCTAGCCAAGAAGAAGATGGATGCTGCCATATTCAGACTAATATGTTCTGTCCTCAAAGCCCTGGTTCTGATTTGGGGCTCTAGGAAGAATGCAAAAATGCAAACTGTCATAGCTTCCCAAGCATTCCAGCAGGACAAAGAGTAGAAGGAGCAGTATGTAGTGACATTGCCTTCTTCCTCTCTGCTTGCTGTCATGCACGTTCAACGTTTAGAGATCCCAAAGATGGGAGGTTAATTTAACCTCATTCAAGAGCCATTGTTTTTCTTCCTGATCTGAATCCTGGTTTTGGTAAGGACAAAGACAGTTGTCTCCAAGGGTGTGGGTCTGACCCTTTTATTCACCATTCACCTCAGATGAACAGTAAAATACATTGCAAAATCTTTAGCTCTTCTCAGATCCCTTGCTGGAGGGCAGGAGGTGAAAGCAGCAGTGTGCAGAGAGCATCGGTGTGTTAAATCTCTTGGCTCAGCTAAGGTGATACATTATGTGTCTGCCAGGCAAGTAAAGCAGACATAAGGCAGTGAATGAACAGCCACCTCTCTTGTTTTTTCACACTGTTAAGTGCCCAGGGTGTTCTCCAAAAGACAGGCTCAACACCAAGCTGGGTGCAGGGGGGGACAGGCTGTCATTGAATGTGAATGCACATGCCCCGTAAATTAATTATTCATTTTCTTCGCTGCATTTGCAGACAGAAAAATCACGTGGGGCGTGGAACTTCAGGAGAAAGGAACAGAATTTGCATTTAGAATTAAATACCTGAATTTCTCTTAACCAATGCTTAATGAGCATGTGCTCTGAAGGATTAGCACTGAGGAGTGATCCCCCGGGCAGTATGGGTGGTCATGTGGTTGAACTCCGGTCCTGAAGTGCCAACAAGGAGCACAGAAATGCCAGTTAAACAGATTAGAGTAGCAACCCCCTTCTTTGCAATTGCTGGATAATGGCTTCATCCAGGCTCCTCACGTTTTCTCCCTCCAGAGTTGAGCTCTGTTGGGTTCCTCTGGCATTTGGGGTCTCTTCAGAACCTGCAAAATAGCCATGGGGGAGATCTCCATGGTGGAGACCTTGTACTGAAGCACGCCTTGACTTCTGGTGACCACTGCGTGCAAGCAAGTGGCATGTATAGTTCCACGCCACTCATCTCTTTGCATCCACAAATAGTTTAAAGGAACTTTTAGCCCCTTCAGCCTTACCCCACTGCCTCCCTCAGATGCTCTGTTCAGATGATGCTCAGCTATTGGTGCTCAGAAAACTGCAAAATGAACCAAATTTACAAAAAATACTCTTTCCAGAGGGGTGCCTTTTTGCTTGTGTTACGTGTGAGTGATCTGGGAGAGGTGCTGGGTGTGTTTTGTTTAGCCCAGCTCGTTTCCCATAGCACAAGCAGCTGTAGAGCTTCACATAGGAGATGAAGGTGGGAAAGAAGTCCCCTTTGCTCACCTGCCAGCGAGGACTGGAGGGTCCAGATGGCCGGTTTGTTCCACCAGGGCTCCCATGAATTAGCGGGCAGCTGATCCCCCTGGTGCTCAGACAAGCCCAATCCTTCTTACTGATCCCTGTGGGAAGAACAGAGAGCAGTCTACTGCTTCCCCTGCCCTTCTGTTTTGGGGTTTTCCCTGCTGAGCAAGCGGTGGGGAAAGCTGGCTGCCTGTTGTGTACATCCTCCCTTGCAACAGCATCGCAAGGAGACTTACAAAGCATTGAACAAGAGCAAGCCCAGTGGTTTGGGCTAAAGGATAGACCTTCAGAAAATTAAAAAAACCCACAACAGGCTCTGGGTACCAAAGTCCTGTTTAAAAGCAGACAGTGCTGGGTATGTAAATACTCTTCCAAGCCTGGCACAACACCTATTCAGCATCACCACAGGCCAGTCTGAGTAGGATGCCCATGTGCAGAGCAGTTTTTATGCTGGGAGCCAGGCCAACCATGTGGCAGTGCTTTGCTTCAGGAGCAGAAGGATGAACGGCTGAAGGAGCAGTTCTGAGACCTGAACGTAGTGCTCTAGCCCAGTCCGTGGGAAGAGATTGCCCCATGCATGGCTTTTGCAACACGGACAACCAATGGAACAAGCTCATCTAGGCCATTTGACTGATTAGCATGCGAATCAATAATGACTGGGATACTTAGGAGCTCCCCTGTTGGGTGAGATCTCTGTTTTTCAGAGAGGGAAACTGAGGCAAGGAACTATAAGGCGACTTGTCCATTGCAGATGTCCTTCAACCAAGGAACTCAGACTGCTACCCAACCCAGTGTCCATCACTGCCCCTAAGATCATCAGTCCTGGGAAGGACCTCTGGAAAATCTCACCCAGTGCCTGCTCTGAGCCAAGACAAGGTTTCACTGACTGTTCCCATTGGAGGACACTCGTCAGCATCCCTAGGCAGTCTGTCTCAGGGCTCACTAGTTGGCAGGGTTAGAAAGTTATTTTCAAGCCATATGAATTAAGGAGAAGGGGAATAATTTAATGTGCTACAGAGAAGATTCAAACTGAGAATTAGGAAAATTGCCTCACAGCCTTTCAGATATTAAAGTGGGCACATGATTTTCCACCAGTCATCTATCTTCTAGAGAACATAAAATTAATTCATTAAATATGGTCTGTGGCCAAAATTTATCTCGTGAGTATTTCCTAATGAACAGTGATGCCTTGGCTGCTCTTAGGACACCCGTTCCTTTTCCGGGCAATGCAGAAGGACCATGAAGATCGTTTCAACAGCTGGATGTTTTCATTAAGGTGGTGAAGGCACTTAGATGACAAAGCCCTACAACTTTCAGTGGGGTAGTTGTCCACCTTCAAATATGTGGTCAGTAAAAATGTAGAGGTGGTGCAGGCAGCGTGGTGAGGAAAATTGGAAATGCTGTTGAGCATTTGCAGTCCCTGCAGGAGTTAATAAAGATAAATCCCACCTTTCTAGCTACGATGAGAACATCCGTGTTTTCAAATGCAGCTGAAAAGCTACAGAAAATTCAGCCAGCAGGATCAGCACCAAAGACTAAGTCCTACATTACTGAATGGGATGATTGCAGTTGCTGCTGGTGAGGAAGAGAGATTGCTCTCCTTGCCATGAGGAAAGCATTTTGGTACACTGGCACAGGGCATTATCATTCCTTTTTTTTTTTTTTTGCAAGACTGAGTCTGTCCCATATTGTGTCTCTTTGGGACATCTCACCTGGAAATGATTGAGGGGGGGTGGAAGGACTTCACTGTTCCCTCCTGTTCCCCAAGGAAATGTTCTCCTTTTAGTGGGGAAAGCACAAAAATAAAAATTATGGCTAAAACCTGGAACAAAATATTTAGGTTTGTATGATGAGTCTGGACCACTTTGTCACTGTGAAGGGAAATGTCTTGTGTCCTGCAAGATCATCTTTAATCAGCCTTCACATCCTCAGTGTCTCATGGGGATTATATCTCTCAGAGTAACTTTTCGCCTGCTTTTTAAGGCGTGAGAGTTTTTACCATACTGGAAAATGTTCTACATCATACATATAACAATTACTGATTGCCATGTAGCAAGGATGACTTGGAGATTAAAAGCTGCAGAAATTCAATTCTTTGAAAGCTTTTTTCACTCATACCCACCAAATCCATTTAATGCTGGGAGCACCACACATCAGCAAGCACAAACCCAGGAGCAGCATGGGACTTTCCCATGTGAAATACATCTGTAAATCACACAAGGGTACAATTTGCACAACAGGCAGGACCGGAGTGTGGAGATACTCAGTCCAACCCAGGTATTAGTTGCAGGCTGTGGTGGAGGGTTTGGTATTTTCTCTCCTCTCCTGAAAGTAGTTTTGATAGAAAGATGATAATTCATCCAGTCTTGTGGGCTGTAAAGACAGGGCTCCCCTTCTCCGTGTGCTTTAATTCCTACCACGGGATCCGATGACACATGTAATAAATCAGCATCAGTCTGTTTGCTAGGTTAATCCTTGGATAACTTTCTAGGACTCAGTTTACAAAATATTACTTGCATAAGCAACCTCCAGTCCTGGTCTCATTCACCACGGTGCAGGCATTAATCTGGATGTATTAGAGGATTGTCTCTTACTGTCTGGAATTAATATTACGAAAGCATTGGGAGTTTAAGTGCTCCTAGCCCTCTTCCACACCTTGGGGCTGCATCTGTCCCTTTAGGGCTGGGACAGTCCCTGAGCTGGGGTCTATGAGTCAGGGTGTCAGTTCATTAATTGCTGATTTCTTTTGGTTTAGGTCCATTTCTGGTGATTGCTGATGTGTTTATACAGGAACCATGGTCATTCTACGACAGGTAAGTGAAGCATTCCTCTCCTCAGCATTTCTAATTTTACTCCATCACCCCAAGGACTAATAAAAGTCTTTGGCAGGGGGGAAGAGTCAAGTCAGGCTATTTTTATCCTATTCGATTTCCCTAAAAGGACTGCTACAAGATGCAGAGATACTCATTAGCCTTAATCCTTGATTGGCTTAGAGGCAATCATTGCTCTGTGTGTGTAGTCCAGATTAACCTCGTGCAATGTTCCACTTCTGTTTTCTCATCTGGGATGGCCCAGAAGCTGCACGTGAGTCCTGGATATGCAGAAGAATAAAACAGCTTATTGCCTGCCTTGAAGAATGATCTAGTCAAGAATTGATTGCATCAATTCAGCTTCCAGGAGCAGTGCTGCTTTGGTTGTGTGAAAATGGAGTCCTTTTGCACGTTTAAAAGGAAATTGAAGAATTAAGTTGTATGGCAGGTCTCATGTAGATTCTGAAATAATTTAGGGCTTTGAATTGTAGTGTTCTCCTGTGTCTAGGCATAACACGTCTCTCTCACTCTCAGCTTCTGGGTTGTCTCATTGCCATGTCTCACCTGGGGAGGACTGACAGTACTGCCACGTGTCCTGGGTTGGGGCTGCAGATTGAGACTTAAATATGTCAACACAGGCAAGCATTGAGGCGATGGAGAAAATCTACCCAACAGTTTTGATTCAACTCTGTGTCTGTCTTGGCAAATATGCTTTTAGCTGCAACTGGGCAGAAAGCTCTGAACCTTTGAAGCTGCATGCAGGAACTTGCGTGGTACCGGTTTATACCAGTGACAAGAAGAGCTGAGGATCCCTTTGGGGGTGGAAGGAATGCCAAAGATCTCATGGAGCAACCAAAATGCTCTTTACACAGCTCCCCATAGGGAGCTGTGGCCCAACAAAAACAGGCTGCTGTTCATTAGGGGAGATAAGGAGGTCAGTCCTCCTTCCAAAAGGCTCAGAGGCGTTGGCCCCATGTCGCAAGCTCTGACTGATGCATCCTGTGATGCCAAGGAAAACAAGTGTGGAAATTATCATAGAATCATAGAATCATAGAATACCAGGTTGGAAGGGACCTCAAGGATCATCTGGTCCAACCTTTCTAGGCAAGAGCACAGTCTAGATGAGATGGCCCAGCACCCTGTCCAGCTGAGTCTTGAAAGTGTCCAAAGTAAAACAAAGTAAGTTCATATACTAATTTGAAAGCTCAGAATAGCAGTTGTGGCTCTAAGAAATACCCTGTAACAACTCTATCTAGGATGGTATCACTCCAGGCTCTCTGTAATGTCTCTCTGATGGAGATTACCCCTCTGTGGTTCAGGTACTAGTTCATGGCCTTCTGTATTGGTCTGAATTCACTCTTTGCAGAGCTTTAATTGAATAGACCATCTTCCTAGTTATCTAAAACCAAGGTGTCTCATCTAGGCAGGGAAGCAGAGTGTTTCTGAAGTCATTTCCTTCCCACCTGTCTTAGGGTAGGATGGATCTCCTTTCTGGAGATGTCTCCCTTGTCTACCTCAGCCCCAAGCAAGACTAGCTTAGGCACTTGACATTTATATGGACCCAACTGTGAATGGAGATGTGTGAAGCAAGGACATCATTCTTTTTTTTTGTCACCTCTGCTATCATGAGAGTAACTTACAGCAAAGAGGACAAGTAGATGGCTCCAATAACATCATCAAGGCACTTCATGCCATCCATCTAGACACTAATTAGCCAGTCCCAGGACCTAGTATGGGGTTTGGGTCCTTGTTAAAACCTCAGGACGTGGTTGGTCTGGTGTGAAAAATGGGGCTGAATTCTTGGGCTTTTACCTCTCGGGTCTGTAGTGTTACAGCAGTAAAGCTGGAGCAGAGCAGGAGAGATGCTGCCCCTATGTTAGCAGATGAGGGGTTATTTCTAGCATGTTACAATGGATGGAAAAACGTAGTGGTATTTCTGTACTGAAAGATGGATGCTGGAGAATAATCCTGGAGCCATTTGTGATTGATGTGTTTGTATCACCCCAGTGTTCAAAGCCCATCACTTCCAGGCAAGTATTACAAGAACCCTTAGCAGCAAAGCCTTAATGTTTGATGTGCGTGTTCAGTCTCCTATAGGGTTTTTTAAAGAAGATACTCAGTTGTTTTCCATACAAACATCTTTTAGTTCGTGAGGGCTGGGTGTTGAAAGTGTATAAGGAGTCTCCAAGTGGACTCCCAGAAGTTATCAACAATATTTGATGCATTACTTTGGGATTAAAGCTTCTTATTATTAAACAAGAAAAACCCTAGCCTCCTAAAACAATCTGCAGTTTTCAAAAAGCTCTTCCATTTCTTGCTGTTCTCAATAGCTTTGAGACTAACTCCCTGTGGGTTCAGATGATGAGCAGGTGCTGACAAATATCAGGGAAACAGGTTTGTGCAGAACTTGTTGCTTACTGCAAACATCTCTCTGAAGCATGGATAAGGTGAGCAAGACCCCTCCACAATGAAACGAGGGAGGTTGCCCAGTTGTTAGCAGGTACAGACTCTTTCTGAGGTCATTTTGTACCAGTTTACCCCATCTAAAGGTCCAATTTTGAGTCACTCTTGAACCCCATTCCTCTCTGTGGTCCAAAGAGCGGCTGTTTATGGTGGTGCTTAATAGCAAGTAGCAGCAATATATGTATTTTGCCTCCAGTTTTGCTGAGAGATTTTAGAAATACATCTATGCTGTTCCTGATTGGTATGACTTTCCAGAGAGCTTTCCCTCTGTCTTTTCTTCTTTTTTTCATTCTTGAATGCTTAAGGTCCTCCCCTTCCACCCTTTTTTCCCTGAAAACTTTCTCCAAAGACATCAACCAAAAGAGCAAACTGTCTCTCAGGCTTGATCAGGTCAGAGCTTCTGGCCCCTACAGCTTGGTTTTCCTGTCTTTACCCAGCTATAAATACAGGAATTTTGAAGATGAGCCCGTGGCATTGCACCCCTTCCATTCTCCTATCAAAATGGTTCCCACTAGGATCTCCCTTAGAGGCTGGCTCTGGGCAGCTGAGCGTGGAGGGTAGTGCATGGCTCCGAGGAAGGAGAAGAAAATGCATAGAGCTCCTGCCCTGTGTCTTCTACCCAGTAGTTCAGAAGAAAAGCCAATATTGTTCCCCAGCAGGAGCCTGCAGGGAGCCAAACTTATCAGCTTTAGTCACTAGCAAATTACTCATGGCAAGTCCATTTCCATGCACAAAAGAAAGGGAAGAAGAAAAAGAAGGGCTTCCTAAATGCCTGCCTTGGCAGCCTGACAAGTTCATTTGGCTCCACAGCACAGCGGCAGCTCGTTCCCGCATGTTCTGTCTTTTATTTAAAGCAGGGATGCTTTTAGAGCCGGAGTGGAGACCAGGAGGGTGTGGTGGCCCCGGCCCCAGATGACCACACAGCCTGGCGAGGGGAACATCACTGCTCCTGGGAGAAGGCTTTGCTGAGGCCACCACTGTCCTGGTGGCAAATAGCAAATTTTACTGCTTGCCACATGGCTGTTTTTGCCAACTCCATCTTCTCGCTCGTGTAGGCAACCCTCATATAACCTGATCTTAAAGCCAAAGTTTCCCAGTGCTGCAAATTTCCTGCTGCTGGGCCAGACCAGCAGAAGTCAAAACCACTTATCTGCTGGGGAATAAAGCATGCTCACAAAATTTAAGTATTTCATGTAGGACCAAGTTCAGCATCCCACGAAGTTCATCCACTAGACTAGACTTGGCAGAAGATTGTACCCGTAACACTCTGGTCTCCTGACCACGTCCAGACCATGTGAGGAGCTCCTATTATGGATTTCTCCCAGTTTTAGTGGCCTCCCAACCTGCTCCTGGCATTACAGGGAGAGAAATAGAAATAGGAGTGAAAGGAAACAGCAGACACCTAGGCTAAGCAGATAAAGGAGACCAAAGCTCAGCCAGCAATGAGGGTCCTGAGGGATCAAGCACTGTGGATGCCTCATGCTATAAAGCTCTTTCTAGTTCGACACCAGGGCAAGGAAGGTGTCTCTAAGTAGTCTGAAGCTTTGCAGGAGCCAAGGCTTGGTTAGAGACCTCAGCTCTGCTCTCCTGGCTCGGCAGTGCTCCTGGTGGCCTGACGCTTGTGGGCAATGGCAAAACCTCGCAGTTTCTCTGCAACCATCCATTCTGCAAAGTCTGTCTCACTTCTGGCATTTCTTTGAGCATAAATCCCCCAATATTGTTTCAGCTTTAAACCCCACAAAACAAGTCCTACACAAACGAGACTGTCCCTAGTATGTTCATGTCTGTGTTTTCTGAGGGTATTTCTGGCTTCTTGTCCCAGGACTGGCTTTTAGCTAAAATTTTCCTTTCTCCTTCTTGCCATTTCTCAGGTGCTTGTATAGAGAGCAATCACTTTCCTTCCTAGCCTTGGAATTGACCAAAATCCTACAACCCCCCTTTTTTTTTTCTACTTGTAAAACAAGCTCTGCAGCCCTCTCATGACGGTGGCATCTCTTTCTGCACCTGTTCCAGCTTAATTTCTTCTTGCTAAGACCAGAATTGCACGTTGCACTGCAGGTGAAAGGGATTTGTGCGGTTCATTAACGAGCAGGAATAGATTTTGTAACTGCCGGCATTTACAGAGACTCAGTTTGATGCTCCAGGAGATGTCTTCCCTTGGTGGGAGTAAGAATAGCAGAGACCAGATTTTGAAATCTTTCAGTCCATTCACAGGCATCTCCCAGCTGGGCTCCATGAGCAGTGGTTTTACCTGGAGCTGACATAAACTATTTTGAGTGTTATTGGATAATATGCATTCAGCTTTGCTAAGTGATTCATTGTGCTATATATTTTGTTAGCAAGAAGGAAGGGGCGGGGAAGAAAACCAGCATTATTGTAGGTCTTCTCAGGGCTGATCTGTAATCATGTTATTATAAAAAGCAAAGCGTAAGTCCACTGTTTGGATTCTGTTTCTCATAAACACTGAATAATTTAAGTCTTCTCCCATTTATGTCTTGTATCTGTCTGATCTATGAGTCTGAGGCTTCCCTGGATAGCTGTAATGCAGCAATGAAAAGTCCAGCACAAGCCAACCAAAGGGCACATTTGCATATAGATTGAAACATGAATCGTTGGGAGCCATTCATTAGTTGCAGTGCTCAAGACATTTGGCATTTTAACAGCTCTCTGCATCAAATCCCTTCCATCAAATTTATGGGACAATTAAAGTGCTGGGGTAGCTGTGTGCAGAAAATGAAGCTGCAGGCTAGGGAGATGTTCTTGCAGTGCTATGGCTGCGGAATATAAATTGCAGGATGTCAAATAAAGGTAGAGCGAGCAATCTCAGCCCTGGTGTGGAGATACCCTGCCTCTTAGAGAGCCTGTCTGAAATGCGCTCTTTCCTGATTTTTGATACCTTAGACAAGCTCTTAGGATCTATCTTCCCCAAAGTATATGCACTGAAACCTTAATCTATTTGATCTCAAGATAGAGAAGGCTTGGAGTGAGAGTTGTTATATGTGTGGGTGAGTTTAGGTTTGCTTTTTTAAGAGGCAGTAGCAAAATACCCAGCCAATGGGACATTCATTTGAGGTTATAGGAAACTCTGAAGGACTCAATAACAAAATTTACCCTGAATTAATCTTGAACCTTAGGTTTCCCCAGGGAATATCTACATCCCTGGGGACAGCTCTTGCACAGCAACTCACATATCTTCTTGTCTTCTTGGTGGTAACTTCTCTGTATCTGTCAGAGCCCTTAAAGATGGGATTTAACTTGCTGAGACCAGAAGTCTGGAGTAGGAAGAGAGAAATTCAGCCCTTCAAACTACCTCTTTCTCTTAAGTCTTCCAACTCATCATGGCCTCAAGTTGCACCAGGGCAGGTTTAGGTTGGATATAAGGAAAAATATCTTCACCAAAAGGGTTGTCAAGTATTGGAACAGGTTGCCCAGGGAAGTGGTTGAGTCCCCATCCCTGGAGGTATTTAATAGCTGTGTAGATGTGGTGCTTAGGGACATGGTTTAGTGGTGGCCTCGGCAGTGCTGGGTTAACGGTCGGACTCAATGATCTTAAGGGTCCTTTCCAACCTAAATGATTCTATGATTCTATAACCTGACTCTGAAGAAGTCTTGCTGTTTGTATATGCTTTCTGTAAAGAAAAAGCTTGTAATGAATCTTGAACCTCACATGGCCGTTGTGCACCAGCTGCTGGAGCTGGGGGGTCCTGGCCCTTCTAGCAACTCCTTTGCAAGAGTGAGGTTTGGGGAGGAAGGTCAGAAATCCTTCATTCTCCATCCCACCCCACATCTTATCCTGCTGCTAGCTATCAACACAAGGGTTGATTTCCCTTCGTCCTCACTCCAGCCACTGAAACCTCTGATTACTGTTCATAACGGGAAGAAACATCTTCATCCCAGCTGTGCAAACAGAGAAGAGCAAAGGATCTCCTGTCCCATCCCATCCCCATCCCCGTACACTCACCTCCCTCTATCTGTCCTCCACTCCCTCCCAGATGTGTGATACAGCACACATGTGGTGATATAAACAACATTGTCCATAATTTCACCAAAATCATATGACGCACAAGTACTTCAAAAAACCTTGAACATAATTTATTTTTTCTTTACTTATTGCTGTTATTTTCACTCAGATCAGTTCTCAGATGGGATATAGGGAGTGACAATTGGAGGGATTTGGGTAAAAGGTGGACATTTAAGCCAACATGGCTGCTGTAAGAAATGTTTGTGATATGATATCCTTAATGAAGTGTGGGACCATGCTTTTAATCTGCTCCATGTATGAATGGCTGTGCAGCAGGTAGGCGGCTCTCCCTGTTCAAGGTAACCTTCCTCTTCATCAAATTCCTTTGCAAAATTGGAAAACATTCAACAGCAAGGTATTAAAAAGGAAGCCCTCAACATTTCATAGATTTGGGGTCACAGGCACATCTGTGGAATGACCCTGATGTACATTAGTGAAGGATTTGGCCCTTATGGTATAAAACGAATTCCTTTTTCAAGGCACAGCATTATTTGTTAGCACAGAGTAGATTTGACAGCTGTTTTCCTAAAAAAAAAAAAAAGAAAAAACTTAGCTCTGGCTTGCTGCAATCAGGTTCAAGGAGCTGTGCACAGCTCCTGGGTCCCAGGGGAAAGAAAGCAATAACAGACCTTTTCAATAGCGCAAATTGAAAAATGGCATTTCTTTCTCAGGAGAAAGATGAGCTGGGAGTACCGAGAATATCTGCTGAGATGTCATTGCCTGGTCAATAAATAAAATAATTTTATTGGAATTACAAGCTGACTTTGAAGACAGAATTCCAATGAGAACATCAAAATAATATGCTCCATGTCAGTCTTTAGCCAAACTCAACTGTTTTCATGGAAAAGTTCTTTCTGTGTTTTTCCTGTTGCATTTTAGGTTTTGGTGAAATGGCATTCTCTAAGGAAGATTTCTAGTAAGAATTTTGGAGGAGTAATTCTACTTTTAGTTGTTTTGTAAATGTAACCAAAACAGAGGGAGGATTTGGATGTTTGCTAGAATACACATAAGGAGACTGTTCTGAAAAAAAAACCTCGGTTTAAGAGCAGAGAAAATTCAATACAGTGAGTGAAATAGCCTGAGACACTTTAGATACCTCTACTGAGGCTTTCAGCCGTGGGGAAATGAGATGAATAAGTGTGGACTGGGACTTGGGAATTTGTATGTTGATGGTTTTGTATTTCCATTTTGCCGCTCCTGTGTATATTTACAGATATTGCTCTAGTGGTCAGCAGTACTGACCAGCTCGTGCAGGAGTTATGCATTAGACTGTTGCAATGTAAGGGAATTGCCTTTTCCCTCTTGACCACATCTACGGGGACCTGAGTTTTGCGAACATGAGAAGGTGAGACGGTGGATCAGTCCTCCGCTCCTTCCCAAATCACCCTTGCTGCTATCTGCACAAGGGAGGTGGCATTGGCCAAGGAATGCAGCTGCTTTCTCACACTGGGGAAAGGTCAATTTTAAAAGTTTACAAGGATTTCATCCTCCGTTAGGCAATTTTGTGAGAGAACTTCACCATAAATAATTGTGAGGACTTCTGTTCCTGAACAGAAATTATTATAAAATTCTGAACAGTTACAGTGTGTTGAGGTTGGGAACATATTTGTTCAGACCCAGGTGTGTCCCATCTGGCATTCTGTATCCAAACTGACTGTTGGTGAACACCAAGGGACAAGTAAGCATACAGTGTAATTTCCTCACAATACTTTCCTATCCTTCAGCTAATTTCCTGACCTCCACCTATGAACATTCGGCTCCAGGATTTTCCAAGCCCGATGTGATTTATTTGGTTGGTAGTCCCCAATGCATCTCCATTCCAAGCATTTGTCCAGCTTCCTTACTCCTCCAGGTGTCCTGTCCACCTCCATTGCTTTTTGTTGAACCTAGTCCCTACTGACTTCAGTTGGTGTCCTCTTATTTTTGGACTGGAAGAGTATTTTGAAGAAGTATCTCTACAGACTTGTCCACCCTGCCCTAGGCATCCACATGGGCCACTGGTGAAGATAGGATGCTACCCTAGATGGTCCTTTGGTGTGCCTTAACCTTGCACACCCGTTTTCATGTCCTGCCTGAGGCAATTCTATTTACGTGCTGAAAGTGTTGCTCCCTCCCCACTCTTACCAAGAAGCAGATGCCCTCCGTCGTTTCCCCAGAGTCACTTTAGCAGAACTCAGAAGAAAAAAAAGGTTGGCTTATTTTGCATGCTGAAGAAGAAAGAGCCAAATGCTGCTTGTTTTTAAGACTGGGAAAAATGCCTATCTGGGACAGAGCCTTGCCAGTGATTTGCACACTACAAGTCGGAAGCCTTTTGTGCAGCCAGTGTGAATGCAATGTGAGCAATTTATGTGCATCTCCTACCACCCAGCCAGACGTTTTATTGCCAGCACCATTGCTGGCAAATGACTCTTAAGGTCACACAGTGCACTTTCATGATCTGCAAATCACTTTGTAAAGGCGTTTTACTGCCCTTTAACCCCATAAAATTGCTAGATTCAGTGCAAGGCAGATAGGCAGCCCTTTCCCATTAAGTAGATGCTTGAAGTTAAACAGCATCTGCATCCAGCAAAATGCAATGGAGGCATTAACCATATTTCCATGCTGATACTGTCAGCCCATTCCTTACAGAAATGTAGTTATAATTAATAAATCTATGTGATAATACTCTTGCAGTCTCAAAGTCAAGGCTATATGTCAGTTATTGAGTTTCTCAAAACAAGTATAAAACTGATGAGCATTCTTCACATGAATTAATTTCCCTTTGCGTGATTTAAGTTTTCACATGAGCACCAACCAGCTGCCTGTTGCTGGACCAGGATCTCTGCCATGCTACGCACCTGGCAAACCCACAACAAAACTGAAAGTTTGGTTCCAGGAGCAACATTGAACAAAACCTGTTTGTAACATAACCCTCTTCATCGTAAAGGAGATAAAATGTGAGACAAAAATCACCTTGGAGGCCACATCCCCCCTACACAGACTGTGCAGCGTATGCAGAATGGACTGTTCATGTAATAAAATACCCATGAGGAAAATAAGAAGTCCCAAGAACACAGGAATTAGTTGCTGTGCCAAACGCATGCGGAGCTTATTTCTTTTATGGTTTTATTCTTCTAGCTACTAGAGTTCAGGACGTCCATATGAAAGTCTAATCCCACTCGCAATCTTACCAGCTTGATAATTTCATGTAAGAAATAGGCCCAGCTTGCTTTTTCAAGCTGTGGCTACTGCTTTGTTTTTAATGGCTGGTGATTATTTGGTGGGACTTGGATTTTGAAGCAGGTTTCTGTGTTTGTGTGTTCATAAAGGACTGATGTTCAGGGTCTGGCTTCTGATTGCTCTTTGAAAGTCAAGCCTCTTCAATATGTGCCCAATGAGCTATAAACCATTAGCTGTAGAACTTTCCCAAGCTCACAGTTTGAAGGTGTCCACAGTGCACATCTGTACATGTCCTGATCCCACAAGGCAACCGTCTTGGGTCTGCCAGCTACAACTGTGATTTGAATAGTGATGATTGTCCCTATCTCTGTCATCTTGTGGCAACCTAAAAACTCCACTTTTTCTCTGTTTGCAACCTCTAGGTTAGGGTTTGTCTAGCTGGACTTGCTGACTGGTTCCTTCAGACCCTTAATTAACATGGTCGGCCTCTGAGGTCCCTACCTTCTTCCAGAGCCTTCTGGAATTTCACAGCTTCCACAGCCCAGGTGTGATGGTGTGAAACTTGGGATTAAAATGCACACTTTGTCATTCCTCATTCTGCTTAGGGTACTGTTAGCATGGAACTTGAATTAAAACCCATGGAGAAATCATCAGAAACAAACCTCCTGATGCACTTGGTAATTCCAGAGAGCTACAGCAGATGGGGCTGGTATTGTGCCGCCGGGAGCCCAGGGCAGGGCTCTGCAGCTGGTCCACCTCCTCCCTCAGAGGGACCCATCACCAGCAATTTGGGAAGTTTTCCAAACACGATAGGCAGTGGGGCTTGAAAAATCCAGGCAAGTGGCTGCAATTACCAACCTGCTTTGGGTTTCCATCTCAGGGGTGGTCTTGCATGGAGCCAACCCTGGAGTCTCCAAACTCAAGAAGCAAGCAATGAAATATGGATGATTTTGCTGGGTTTTAATAAATACTAGTAGGATTCTTTTTGTTATCTGTTTCCTGATGACAAAAAAAGTCCAGGTGCTTTATGTTCTAAAGATTTTTTTGACATCTGGGAGTATCTTTTCTCCTTTTACGGCTGGCACCTAAGGAACAAAAACCAGTATCAAGATGTTTTGGATTGCATCACAAGCATTGCCAGCATGATTTTTTTTGTTTTCCATTATGCTTTCTCCTGTCAGTCATTCCTCTCGGGAACTGGCTTTTCAAAGACACCCCTGGAGCAGTCCACTTCTCCCTTAAGCAGTCACATCACAAACTCCCGCAAGATGCTATTGACTGAGCTGCAAACTAACTTTCCTCCAGACCCCCTCACTCTCCTCAGTAACCAAGACAACCCTCATGGATAAGCAAAGGGAGTGTGTAAAAAGGGCAGTGCTGCTTAGATCTGGCATGGCAGTGAAGGAAAAGCAGCATTACTCCCCTTTCATTCAATAGTTCCAAAGATGAGACATGATATTTTAAATGATAGGGCTTGTCTAGACATATCAGTGCCACTTTGGCTAATGCAGGCACTTAGCACAGCACGTTTCTGCTAGGAAAACTGCATTTACACAAGTATAGATTACTCCTATATGGGAAAAGAATACATTTTTACTAGGATTAAGCACTTTGCACTATGTCTACATTTCTGTTTATGCAGGACTAGCTGTGCAGATTACAATAGTCCCACATCTATTTGGTAGCCGGGAACTAATTGCAGTCTCAATCTCAGTGAGGTTACAAAAAGGCAGGGAGAAGGGAAAGAGGAGCCTGAAGTAAAGAAATGAAAGAGAAAGGATCTTCCCAGAGCACGAAAGATGTAGCTGCCTCCACCAGCTGAAACTCTGAAAGAGAATTTGACAGATTGCATATGAAAAGTAAAAGAGATCTTTATCACAGGTGGTGGAAAAATCCTGTTTTGTTTCCCCAGGAATAAAATCAGGTAAAACAATTGAATTCATGTGGTTGCTTTTAGGCTTCTTTGAACAGCTTTTCTGAGCCAGGATGAAAAACATCTCTTCCAATTTACATTTCTGTGTATGACTTTTTTTTTTTTTTATTTTTCCCTTTCATCAGTACTGTATGTTGGAATTCAAACTGTGTCCTTTTTGTGAGTCATTGTGATCTTGCAAAGGCTGTATGCCTCAGAGGCAGAAAAATGTTGGGTGGAAATACCTGATTACCTCCATCTGTTGCATAGTTCTGTAGCTCTCGTGCTCATCAGCTGGGACTCTTCTTTCCGTAATCAAATCAAACAGCTCTCTGCCTTCACCCGGGGAATAAAGCTTATCCTTGAGCGAGGCAGAGCCTCCATCAGCGCCGCCCGGTGATGCCACAACAGATACCTGCACGGGCAGCAGCTCTGCTCCCCTGGCCATGCTGCCAGCTGCACATTCCTGCTGCTCTCCCTGCTCCTTCACTGGGGCTTTGCTGATTGCCTGATGAGCCAGTTCAGGGGCTAAACCAACAAAACACTTTGCAAAAGCACATGAAAATGTTGCTGCTGGGTTAACTCCCGCAGCTGGTTCACCATGGGATCAAATCAAAGAAAGGGATGGGAGCACGCAGCTTAGGGACCTCCTGAAACCACCATCCCTCCCAAATTGTGCTTAGAGAAGGAGATGGCCTTCCCTTAGTCCCATCTTCCTAAAGCGTGACATACAGAATAATATGCATTTAAAAGAAAATGTCCAAAATCTCTGCTTTTGGGTGGCTAAGGGCAAGCGGTTTCCATCCTCCTGGTTTTGTTTTTCCCGTCTCCGGTTTTCCAGATTTGTATGTCTTAATGATTGCTCTGTCGTCTTCCTTTGGATTCCTTTCATTTGCATTTAGGACAGGACCCAGCCATGGGGCTAAAAGGCTCAGTCTTCATTTCCTGTTCCACTTTTGCGTCTTAGCAGATTTTTCAATCCCATCCCAAGCGGTGGCCATCAGCTTTTTGTGTGAGACCTGATACGCAGTGCTCTGGCACGGCGTTTGGGTGGGTGACGCCCTGGCCCAGCCTAATCTGCTTGTAACGTCAATGGATTGCCGGATTCTCTGCTTCGCCTACGACGGTAATGCCGTAGGAGTCACAGTTTAAATCTTCTATCTCCATGTTTGACTGCATGCTTAAAACCCACTCCTGAGCCAAGAGATCCCAAACAGTCAACAACAAGCTCCTTGCCAAAAGCCGGGGATGAGGTCAGACATCACTGGGAGCTGAGCCTTGTTGCACCGTGCTGGATTGCGCTCCTGCAAACCTGATTAAATTCATCATTTTTGCTCTTTGACTATCCCTCAGCACTAAATGGGAAAATGTTGCCACATTTGTGGGTTGTTTTTTCCCTCCTGTCAGTATCGAAGTTACAGGATGAGCGAGCTGTGCATTGATTATTGAATTATTTAACGATTCCTCTTGCATCTCTGCCTTTGCTTCAGAAAGCTTTTGTGTGTAGCACGTTACCTTGGCTGACAGCTGGTGCCTGATGTGCTATGAGAAATTGGGAAGAGAATCTTATTTATTTATGAAACAGGAAAATTATTAGCATTACTGACTACAAGCATGTGTGTTTCTTGCACTACGGTTTGTTGTTAAGTAGAAATTCAAGCTTTTTCTTCCTTTCCCACCTCTTCTTGATGCTGGTGGCAACTGCACAGCTAAAGATGAGTGCAAAGAATAGAAATGAGCAGTCCTAATTCTCCCCTGGGTTGCACAGCTGTGGATCCAGGAGGAGCTCCATTAAACTGGCCAGGGTACACCCATGTAATCGAGAGCTGGATTGCATCAGGTAGCTGATATCTAGAGGTGATATGTGTTTTTAGGAGACCACAGACATTACACTGCCCAAAGGATTCAGGTAGCTGTTGGAAGTCTGCACTGGCGTAATGTGCTGCGATGCACCAATACATTTAGATTTCAGTCTGCTCTCCAAATGACATTGAAATTTGGAGCGAGGGGAATGCCTATGTTTGCACTTGTGTCTGTGTGCACTAAGGATTTTCTGCTTCAAAGACGAGCAGTAAGGAGGTAAAGGACTCGGCTTGGATCTAGCTCTCCGGAGACCTGGGTATGTGACTGTGCCTGGTTAGAAAAAAAAAAAAGCGTGCGTGTGCAGTTTGTTTTATGATAGTTGTCAGACGTATGGCCCACAAATCACATCTGGCCCACACGGTGCATCGACAGACATTCTGCAGGGTATCATCTTTCCTGTTTTAGAAAAGTAAGTTTAGTGCTGCAGGGAGTAATCAGTGGAGTACTGCTGACCTGAGGCCACAGACAGCCTCTGATAACCACTAATCTTCTGTATCATAGAATCATAGAATGATAGAATGGTTTGGTTTGGAGAGGACCTCAGAGATCATCTGGTTCCAACCCCCCTGCCATGGGCAGAGACACCTTCCACTAGACCAGGTTGCTCAAAGCCCCATCCAGCCTGGCCTTGAACACTTCCAGGAATGGGGCATCCACAGCTTCTCTGGGCAACCTGTGCCAGTGCCTCACCACCCTCACAGTAAAGAATTTCTTCCTAATATCTAATCTAAATGTACCCTTCTTCAGTTTAAAGCCATTACCCTTTGTCCTGTCACTATGGGCCCTTGCAAAAAGTCCCTCTCCAGCTCTCTTGTAGGCCTCCTTCAGGTACTGGAAAGCTGCTCTAAGGTCTCCCTGGAGTCTTCTCTTCTCCAGGCTGAACAACCCCAACTGTCTCATCCTGTCCTCATAGGAGAGGTGCTCCAGCCCACTGGTCATCTTCGTGGCCCTCCTTTGGACTCACTCCAACAGGTCCATGTCCTTCTTATGTTACAGGCCCCAGAGCTGTATGCAGTGCTCCAAGTGGGACCTCACGAGAGCAGAGCAGAGGGGCAGAATCACCTCCTTCATGCTGCTGGCCATGCTGCTTTTGATGCAGCCCAGGATACGGCTGGCTTTCTGGGCTGCAAGCACACATTGCCGGGTCATGTTGAGTTTCTCATCAACCAACACCTCCAACTCCTTCTCCTCAGGGCTGCTCTCAATCCATTCTCCACCCAGCCTGTATTTGTGCTTGGGACCTTTCAGCAATTTACCTGAGTATCAGCCCATAGGGCCCCCCACGCTAGAGGCTGGAGCCCCTTAGCTAGCTTTGGACACCTGTACTGTAGATTTCTACCTCCAAACTGTCCTCTTCACACACTCCTTTAGGTCAGTATCATCTGACCTAGTTTAAATAGCTGCTTTATGCAGAGGTGACTGTAGAAGTGCCTCTTTCATTCCCTTAAATGTAGAATAGAATAGAATAGAATAGAATAGATAGAATAGAATAGAATAGAATAGAATAGAATAGAATAGAATAGAATAGAATAGAATAGAATGAGTATTTCAGTTGGAAGGCACCTACAAAGATCATCTAGCAAAGAACACATGCAGTGGGTTAGTTGCATCTCACCTGACCTGTTTCACAGAATAACTCAGCTTTTCAGTTATAGCTGCAAAACAACCAGCTCAAGAACACCTCCTCAGCCCTGAGAGTGTCTGGTGCATTTTCTTTGGGTCTGAAAAACAGACTGGGGCAAAGAAACCCAAGCTTTCATTAAATCAGGTGAGGGTGGTTCCTGCAGGTGGTATTTCCCTTTTTTCTCCAGCAGTGAGGTCCACACCGCCACGGTAGCACTTAATGGGAGCTCAGGTCTCAGCAGCAGCATAAACCTATTGCCTGGGTCGTATCAGTTCCTTAGGATAAGCATTTGCCCCTTACTATGCGTGTGCATGAAGTGTGTTGCAGCAGGACCCTGATCTCAGCTGTGCCTGCTGCTGCAGAGGTATAGTAAATCATCAGATCGGGGTCCAGCATGGCTCTTCGGGCTCATACTTCTATCTCTGCAGTGAAGAGTCTAATGTTACCCCAGGGAGCTGTAATCTAAACCGGATGGCATTGCTGACGGGCTGCCAGCCAGCTAAAGGTTTGTTTTCCTCCATCGTGTCCCTCCCCTTATTGTCCTAAGCATGTCTATTTGTTTCCCGCAAAAGGCATAGCACGTTCCCTTAGAAAAAGCATGCTGATAGGAGGCTTAATGCTGTTGCTCTGCCCCTTGATGCATACAGAAGAGAGGCTGATTTCCAAGCTGGGTCATCCCTTCAGAGGGATGGGATTTCCCGTTTCCAGGAGGCAGCGTGCTTGGGCCGTTCAGACAGACAGCCCTGCAAACACCAAGTGCCTCTGGCTGACACACGTAACTCGGTCTAACGAGTCCCCAGAAAATCTCCTGCTAGCAGAGGAGCAATACAAAAAATATGCACTGGAAATGTGTGAAATTACAGACCTTCAGCAGCCCCAGTGTAAGGGAAAAAGTAAGCACACTTGTGATAGGACTGCAGAGACTGGATTCAGCCCTCTGGGCTCCCATCTCTACTTTGCTCCAAGGATAACCTAGGGCAAATCATTCCACTCCTCCGCTCCTTAGTTTACACTTTGGCAGCACACAGAGATACACAGCCTCAGAAATATGGTAGAGGGTGTAGCTGAGCAACAATCGTAATGTCTGCTCCAGTGCAAAGTGAGATAAATACATTGGCGGCTCATTCTCAGATCTGCTGCTCCCACACTGCTCCAGTTACAGTGGCACGGCGGTGAGGAAAGGTGTGCTGATCAGCAGAGAGCATCTGTAGGACCCAGCTCAAATCCAAAGAGCCCATTCTGTGGGCCCCTTTATGTACATTTATTCGGTCCTTCCTTCCACGTGCATCCTCTCATTGATTATTAACTTTGATAGTACATCTATCTTGTACTTTCTAGGGGAGAAAAAATGCAGTCATTTACAGCACTGTGTGTTCAGGTCACACTGGAAGTAGACATCTCCCATGAGATCGCTACATTCGATCTATGTCTCCTTCTCCCTGCATTATTATTGCATCTCATGTACATTTTTGCCTACTGCTTTGATAGACATCCATCTCATTAATCTCTCACCTGGCTTCTTATCCGTGAGACTCGACCTCTTCGTTACATCACCTGCACAGCTATAAGAATTAGACACCTTATTGCTTCAGGGCCTTGTAGAATACCTTAAGCCTACAAAGCCTCAGGTTGCACCAGGGGAGGTTTAGGTTGGATATTAGGAAAAATGCTTCACCGAAAGGCTTGTCAAGCATTGGAACAGGCTGCCCAGGGAAGTGGTTGAGTCCCCATCCCTGGAGGTATTTAAAAGACGGGTAGACGTGGTGCTTAGGGACACGGTTTAGTGGTGGGCTTGGCAGTGCTGGGTTAACAGTTGAACTTGATGATCTTAAAGGTCCTTTCCAAACTAAATAATTCTATGGTTCTATGATTGCCTCACTTTTGCCACTGCTGTTCACTGATGAGCAAAAGTAGCTCGATATGAGTTTGACGTACCCATCATCTGCTGTTGTCCTCGGTGACATCAAGGGGACCTATAAAGCCTTCCTTCATCTAGAAATCTTTCCACCAAGAATATGTCCTCTTCATCATGGACAAATTGATTCAAAACCGTGTGGAATCAAGGCATCAGTAGAGTTTTGCATTAAAATAGTGATAAATGAGAATGCCATGGAAAGCTTAGCAGCTGCACTACTATCTAGTTATGCATTGCTGTTTTGTACAAATGCTGCTGAATTAGATTCAAAATTTCCATGGAAGAGACTGAGTGGTCTTAAATTCTTTAAATGAGCAGAATAGCCTTTCCTAGATGAAAATGAGAAATCTCAAGTGAATCTAATATAGGACAAGAAAAAGCAAATCTGAGGTGACTGTAAAATGTCTTGTGCTCTTCTGGTTGGGCCAGCAGTCCTGATTAGTCCTTACAAGAATAGTCGTCCCTACATAGAAGGAGAGATTGCAGAAGTGGGGCTGTAGAGCAGCCAGGTGTAGAGTCAGTGCGACCTCGTTATCTCCGTGGTCCTCATGTTCGGCACATTTTCATCCACAGCCCAGGCGCTCCTCTCACCTATAGGCACAGAGGCTGTGCTGCTCTGAACACCTTCCACTCAATTATTTAAAATTCAGTTGCTATGGATCTACTCAAGGCGATCAGTTTAAAGAAAATGCAGATGGCCTCTGGTTTTGAGTTCCCGCTGCGCTTTGGTTAATTTGGTATGTAAAGGTATTAGGTTAATTAAATGCCATGTGTTGCATGGGGACTGACTGCATTTGTGGACTAATAAGCACCTGAGTGTGTTCTGTGCTGAAAGTCCTCAAGCTGGCAGATGGTTATTTCACGAAGAAAGGAAGGTAACGAAGAGAAGTCACAGGGAAATGAAGAGGTTTCCTGCTAATCCTGCAGTCGTTTTTCCAGAATGAGTGGTTGCGGTGTCCTTCACGTCTCCGACCAAGTATCACCCCTTACTGGAGAGACTAGAAGAATTTAAGTGAAGAGAAGCAAAGGTGTTCAGTTTGCTTTGAGACTCCTACGGCACCAGTTCTATGGAGCAAACATGCTAGCTCGCCAGTGAAGGACCATGGCTGGTGCACAGAAATTTTTCTGCTAGAAGATCTTTACCAAGAGCCATATTGTGAATCAGGTCAGAGGGTGTCCTGCAAGCAGCAGGCATGGTCACGCTGGAGGTCTAAAGCAAACTGGCCACAGCTCTCTGGCATTCATGGCAGAATACATGTAGAAAGCAGAGAGAGGGACAAATACCACCGCAATATTTTGGAGATGTTGAAGAGGAAGAAAGTCGTTTTCATGCAGCCATGCCCTGAGGTGGTGGAAGATCAGGAGAGAGACCAGGGCAAATGGACACTACTCCGCAACGTCAACCAGGCCCTGAAACCCTCGACCATTTTAGCGGTAAGATAGGGGGTCCCAAACTCTGAGCACGGCTGGGAGCCTTCAGGCTACTTTGAAATCGGTCTCACTGTTTGATGGGATCCTCGTACTGCTTGTGCCAGCTTCTCTCACCTTCCTCCTGAGTCTTTGTTCATCCCAAGTGCTGTAGCTCCCCTGTGGTGCAACCTTCTTGCTCTTTTCATTTGGAAGCTTCTCCTAAAGATCCTCTTCATGAATTATGTTGATCTGTGTGTGCACCCATCATGGTGTTTCCTCCTCTTGCACTGTCGTTTGGTTGTCACTGCCCATAGCTTGTGAGGTCCTGAGGGTCTGCCCCAGAGCATTGGGAAGGGCACTAGCGCCCAGCTGCTGCATTGAGGAGGAAGAGTTGGACCATGTTGATACTGTAAAGTGGTGGTATTCTCACTTCTCCAGTACTCTGTCGTGTGTGTTGGAAAATAAACTGCATCAGTCTAGGCATGAGGCAGGTTATGCAATTTATAAGCCAGTCTGCCCAAGCTGGTAAATGCATGAATCACCGCGATTTGCCCTGAAATCCCCAATATATCTGCTGCTTTTTGGGCTGATCCGAACATGACTGCATCAGCAGAAGGAGTGTAACTGACTTCCATGGGTTTCGTATCAAATTGATTAAAGTCAGGGAAAGAAACAGGTCGGCACTCTTAATAAGTGATGTTATGTTTTAACCCCCCCAGACCTTTCTGAGCTTACCAGCTTAGCCCATCCCATAAGACTTGCTTTTTTCACCAGTATTAAGAACTGCACTTTAATGTGTTTAGAAAGAGCATTTTGAGGGGATGAGCACTCTGTGCATTAGGCAGGCAAAGCACAGGAGTTGTCTTAGTGGTAGTACAGTATCAGTTTACCTTGGGGAAAGCAGACTGCCTTTTTATCTCAGCTGTGTGGTAACAGAACATGTGAAGCAGGCTGCTTTTACAGCTATTCAAAATTAGAGATTTAAAAAAAACCCCAGCATTATAATTCTTGCTTTCTTGATTGAGAGCAATTTTTACACAGCTGCTGAGGTGTCAGAAGGGCTTTCTGCTGAGCAGGCACTGAGCAACCTGGCTCTTCTCTTGCTGACACCTTGATCAAGTTACCCACCCTGTGTATGAATTTGCCCAGCTATGCTGCGAGGATAACAGTGCTGAACACTCCGAAATGCTTTGAGAGTCTTGGATCAAAGGAGCTAAGAAATAAATATTAATATAAGTGGATTTATAATGTATCTGTGCATGACTTACTGCATTCATTAGTGTGTTTTTTTTCCTTTTTAACTGAGTTATGAGACGTGAGGGTAAGGCAGTTAATGAGAAAAAGATCTGAATATTATATTTTTATGAGCTGGGTAAAGACAGTTATAACAGTGCTGTAGCACAACCCTCTGAGGAAAAGAAAACCCAAACTAAGGGCTGGATCCTCAGCTCCATGTAAGCAGGATGACTTCGTTGATATCCTAGGCGAAACCTAGCAAGCAGCTGCCAAGGGTGGAGTCTACCACGAAATGGCTGGGGACTCCTCGTGTGTAGTGTTTCTCCATGTGTGGGTCCCTGGGTACAGCTTCACATCGTCGTGGCACTCACAAGTTAGTATCTCTCAGAAGTCCTGGTGAGCGATGACTTGGATGGTGAACATTTTACCGTGTTTTATATTGCTGGATGTCTCCAGTTCCCACTGCCCAGAGTGGAGCTGAAGGTTGTTCATCAGCCCATTGGGTCAAACCAAATCTATAAATACTCTGTCCACAGAAATTGTCGATAGTGGATGCTCAGGAAAGGGGTTATATCAGAGCACATACAAAGTGATCCCTCCTATTTTTCACTTTCCCTTCTCCCAGCAGTTTTTCAGGACTTCAAAAGGTAGATATTGCATTTGCATTGTGCTTAATGGGTACAAGTGGAGCTGGCCCCCAGGAACGTGGCATTAGGTGGGGCTACAAGTTCACAATATTAAACTCAGACGCATGAAAAAGTACATTTGCTTGCTTGATGCAAACATGCCTGACAATAATTTAACTAGGTTGCTCCCAATTTTAGCACCTCTTCACACTGAGATTAGGGGCGGGAAATAATTCTGCCTTGTTTCCAAGAGCGTGGATCCCACTTGGGAGTTTAGTTTTGGGTTATTTTGGAGTTTGCTCTTGTATAGAGGAAAACAGCTTCTTTAAAAGCCTTTTTGCATTCGAGTAATTTAATATCCACAGAGCTGATGAGCAGACAGTTCCTGCCCAGCAGGACTGACAAGAGGTCTATAGGATCACCAGTGACATGGAGCAAGTGGATAGGGGTCAACTGCTTGCTGTGTCTTCCAAAACGAAAACAAAGAGGTCTCAAATGAAAGAGGTGACACTTTTGAAACATGCAAAAGGACACAGCTTTTCACGCTATTTGTAGCTAAACTCTTCCTCTGAGATTATGGATGCCAAAACTTTGCACAGCTTCAGGAAGCAACATGCTCACAGTAGAGAAAATCCACTGAGAAGTATTAAATGCAAAGAGCCCACCTACAAATCGCTGTAGCTGAGAGACCTCCTGAAGAAGTGTATATATCTGCCTCTCCTGTATGTTCTTAACCCTTCTTTGGTCATCCCCTTTTCACCAGTCTCCAAGATAGGGGAATGTATATTTGATAGTGGTTATCTGCAAGGAAAAAATGTGCCTCAAGCCTCCAGGCAAGGCTTTCCAGAGCTCAAAACCATCTCCTAAGCGTAACTTTCTAGGCTTATACATTGCACAAAGGGAAACCTCTACCTCGGTGGGCTTTTCTGCCTGTATCACTGCTCTGTAACCTGCTTGCTGGATGCAGTCTGTGACCAACAAACTACTCATGAATTCATGAAATGGAGAGACACTGCAGTGGGTGTATGCTGTGTGGAGCATGCCCTACTGCTATTACCTTGCAGGGGGTTTGCTGAGCATCTGTGAAAATGAGATGGTTGACTTTTACCAATGATTTGGGTCCAAAACATCAGCATCTTGTATCCCAAGGGATGCTGAACCTTCTGCAGCCCTGGGTGTAACTCTCTTCTCTTTGGTTCCAGGGGGATTATGTGTGGATGGACCTCAAAACCGGACGGGAATTCGATGTCCCCATTGGAGCAGTGGTTAAACTATGTGACTCTGGACAGATCCAGGTTGTGGATGATGAAGGCAATGTATGTACAAAAGGTTGTGATGACCCTTTTTCCGCAACATAGGCCTGGCTAGGCCAGGAGTCCTAGGGTCATGATGACTGACTTTGTCACAGGCTTCTCATGTGTCCTTGGGAATCAGCTGTGCCATAGTTTTCTTTGTGAGGACAAGATAATGTTGTGTCCCTACTTTTGTGGCAGTACTGGGAGTGAAAAGTTGAGAAGCTTCTTGAGTACCATGATAACAGAGGCCTCCAAAACAGATTTAGATAGTGCTTTGAGCAAACCCACCTTGACCTGCTCTTCCTCTGCTGTTATCCAGACCTTCCTGGCCTCCTGCCAATACAGGATATGGCCAAAACACTGGTTCTCCTTCAATTTCCCACCTCCGCTTCTGTGCATTGGTGGCTGTTTTAGAGGAACATCTGTATCACAAGCAGAGAGTGACCAGAGGATGTTCTCTGTCCTTTATAATTTTTTTTCCAGCCTGAGATAATTGTGAATGCTCTCATTCCCTTCAAGGATGGCAGAAAGAGATTTGGTTCAGCAGGGTCCTTGTGTCCAATTTGTAGTGGCTTTTGAAGCCCTTTAGAAGTGATCGCTCTAAATTACACTCTGCCAATAAAAGTGTGATTTTGCCAGCCCTGTGCATCCCTCTCTCCTCTTCTAAATCATCTTTTCTCTGCTCAACAGTATTTTGTGGCAGAGGGTTAACCAATGATGTGAAAATGTAGTTGTGTGAAGGGAAGAACAAACCTGCTATTTGTTAAAAACACCCCTGATGTGCTGGATGTCCGTACTGCCCTGGATGATGCTTGTGCCAGGATGGCTCGTGTCTCATGTCTCTTGCTGCTCCAATAAACTGAAAGATGTTTTCCCTCTTCTGCTAGGAATGTTTCAAATTAATCACTGCCATGTACCAGGAATAGAAGCTGTGGCCTGTGTGCTAATGCTCTCCCGTGCATGTTCTTCCATCTGGTCCTTCTGTCTGGGGTGGGCTGTTTCTGTCTCTCATCCCAGTGGTATCTAATTTCATTTGCCTTTCTCTGCCCTCGCTCTCTTCCCAGGAGCACTGGATCTCCCCGCAGAACGCCAGCCACATCAAACCCATGCACCCCACCTCCATCCATGGAGTGGAGGACATGATCCGCCTGGGGGACCTGAACGAGGCGGGAATCCTCAGGAACCTGCTGATCCGCTATCGGGAGCACCTCATCTATGTGAGTGTCCTCCCCACCTCCACCTCTTGCTCTGCACTGCACCCCCCCGCTCTCCTTAGCTCTAGGGAACCCACCTGTGGGAAACCCTGGTTGAACCGAGCATCACAAAAGCCACCTTCCCAGCAGGACAAGAGTCAGCGTTCAAGTCTCTGTGCTGGTTTTATCAGTGTGCTATATGCTGTGTAGTCTGGTGCGTGTTCTTGGGGCAGAAGTGAGGAGCGGGCGTGTGTGTTTGCCACTAGCTAATGTACTCAAACTGCCTATGCAAATATGGAAAATTTGGTATTGCTCTCAAATCCTACAGTTTTCAGATACTCAGGTAAGTGCCTGCTGTGCCTTTGAAGGCCTTTTCAAAGCCACCTCGGAATCTACGTTTTAAAAGCCTCTAGAGACTACTAGATTTTAGGCCAGAGGGAGTTGCAGTGCAGTCTGACTTCCCAGATAGCATAAGCTAGCAGACCATATCCAGGATTTTATCTATCAAGTCTGCTTGTTCTGCTTGGTGTCCAGTGCCTTTTGAAAGGATGGTTTTGGATTAGAGCTGGGCAGTGGTGGAGAGCACACCACTCTTACATAGGCTGTTCACACGATTGACAGCCCCCTGCCCTCAACTCTGGAAGATATCTATCTCTTCTTTCAGAGGTGGATTTCAATCCTAGAGGAAAGAGATATGGCTGCTGAAAAGGCACCCCTAATTCCTCAAAGCTTGGAGGAGAATAGAGAGACCCCAAATTCATCTTTCACCAAGGCACCTTATTTGTTGTGCATGATGTCTAGGTCCCCTGTATTGTCAGTTTAGAGAAAAAAGCATGACCAGAAAATGATTCACATGTTAGATGAACTGAGTTACACCCTGCAGCTCTCTTCAGGGAGCCCCAACCATTTATAATGATAAACTAGCAAAAGTTAGCAGGCCAAATTCATACTTGAGGTGATGTCTCCATGTGCACTAAGCACCCATGGCAGTCACCAGAGATATCAATAGAGCCAACAGAGCCAAGACTGCCTTTCAGCTGTGCAAACATAGGTGCCTGTTGGATGAGGTGACTGCTTTAGAGCTGGCTGGAGCTTGGGTATCATAGAAGAGTTTATGTTGGAAGGAAAATTCAGGTTGGAGGTCTACGGTCCCACCTCCTCCAGCTCAGAGAATGTCCGTCTTCAAGGTTAGAGGTAGTACTCACGTGGATAACTAAATTCAAGCAACCTGAATGCTACCCAAGAAGTACAGATAGCCAATAATTTGTAGCCGATTGGCTCATTCAGGGAACATGTATTTAGCAATTGATCATTGCCCCTTCTTTTTTTCCTGCTTGTGGGCACCCTGCAGTGGTACCAAGTGGATTCCCACAGTTCTCTCTTGCAACTGGGATCATGTTGGATATTTTTTTCAGTGGTGTTCATGTGTGTCTCCTGCGGTCCCTATGTCATCAGGCAAGAGCCTGTTGCCTCACTAAGTGAACAGAGGTCCTCAGATAAGATTTCATGTGTGCAATATCAGATTGCCTGTGAATACACCCAGCTCCTTCACGAAAGCTCTGCCTCTGAGCTCCCTCACCAAGCTATTCAGAAGCATCCAGGGAAATTATGAACACAAACAGGCCCCGGGCAGAGCGTTGTTTTGCAGCATTGCACTAATAAAGTGCTAATGCAAAGGTACGCGTGGGCAGTGATTTGGGCTGAAGTGACTCAGTAACCATGTGGTTTCTCTATGAGTTCTTCAGGTCTGATGGTGACAGTGCCATGCGTCCTACAGAGCTACTGCGTAAGGGATGGCCACATCCCACAAAGGGATTTGCATCACAGAGGTTCTAGGTTACTATGCCTTGATTACTCCACACCACTCATGGCTTTGGAGTGCCAGCCCACCATCCTGGGCACAAGACAGCAATTAGTGCAATGTCAAAATCAGAATGACACTCTCAAAATGACGTAGACCGCATAGCTTAATAGAGGGGCACATAAACCACCTCTGTCTACACATGTGTTGCTGAAGGCTCAGGAACCCAACTTCAGGTCTCATCTTTTAAGAGTGGTGGCACTAGGACAAGTAGATTTGTGTCAAATGTGGTAAATATTGATGGCAGTTTTGCAAAACCAAGGTACTGTATGGATGCCATACATAGGGGATACCCAGTCCCCTGAGGTGTTTTTTCTGGGATATAATGTGCGCTATTTTAAAGACGGTGAAGCTCAGTGTGACTTTACCTTCACTGCTTGAAAGGATTTCTGAGCCTGCTGAGTAAAGGGTGACATTTCCAATGGGACTTCAGTCACTCTTGTTTCTTCATCTCCTTAGCTTTGTGGAGGGTGTAATTCTGTTCTAATAAAACATAATTTTCCTTTTTCTCCTCCCTCACATTTTACTCGTAAGACAAACTGCGGCGGGAGGGTAAGTATGACTCTTGGACCTGTCATTTGCAATCGCTGTCATGCCTTCCACTGGGTCATTTGTTTCTGTTCACCATTGTGGCATTCGCATTTACTTTGCACCACCATTGCTGCTGCTTCACAAATGCACTGAGAGCATCATCCCCTTTGCTGCAGAGCTTGACCCTCATCGTGAAGTTGTGACACCTTCCCAGAGCTGGAAGGTCCCCAACCTGTGAATGTGGTTAAAGCTGTAAGTGCTTCTAGTAATGACCTCAACTTCAAGGAAAGAAACTTCTGCAGCAAAATGAGAAAAACTTCAACAAGGGCTTGTTGCCCATGGTTTGGCTTTCATGCATTAAGAGAAACTATGCTGAATAGCAAGAGCGTCTCGTGGGGAGTTTGGACTCGTGAGTAAGGTTAAATCTCTTTATCTGGAGATGAAACCAATGCCTGCTGGTGCTCTCTAAGGGTTGCCAAAATGCAGTAATGTTTGGTAGAGCTTTAGTGCATAAAAATCCAGATGAAGTCAGCCATGGTGTTCTGGGTAGCGAGGGAAGCAGGCTCAGAAAGGATTTGTTTGGTGCTAACTAAAATGTAGGTCATGCAGGCAGTAATGAATTTGCTCTGAGATGTGGTTCCTGTGGTCAGCTACAGCAGAGCCCCTGGCTATCGGTAAAGCTTTATTTTCCCAAGACAGGAGGGCTTTGCCTTCACTCAGCAATAGAAACCAGAGAGATAATATTTCCTTGGAGGTGCCCTTTGGCCCCTCATCAGCAAAGTGGACAAAGTTTTGCATGCCATCAACTGTGAGAACTGGGCAAATTGTAAGTATTTATCAACTAGGAATGACCTACAAAAACAAGCACTAGTACAAGAGTTCATGCTGACAAAGTGTTTTGTGGATCACAAGGGAAGGGTCAGTGAGAGCATCCAGAAAACATTCCTGCAACTAATGGTTAACTCCTTTAAAAGTCTCACTGGCTGCATTTGGGCTGGGGCAGGCCAGCGTGGCTGAAATACAGGGATTTCAGACAGCTGCAGAGGGTCAGTCTTTTTGAAAAGAGGCTCAAGGAAGATTAGAAATGTCCCTAAAATTAATCTAGTAATAAATTATGAAGAGGAAAACAGTCTTCCAAGTATCTTATCCAGGACTGGAAGGAGACTTGGGGTTCACTGGGGATCTTGGTGACATAATACCATTCAGAAATTAAGCTCACTCCTTCTCTGAGCACCAAGCTTACCTACTCTGTCCCTGTGCAAGGCTGTTCTGGGAATTCTTTGCTCCCCTGTTTCAATGCCGCCTTCTTCTAACATCCAGTCTACGTGATTTCACAGCATATTTCTACCCTTTGGATTTGTGACAACTTTGTTCTTGAGCTTAAAGAGCTTTTTCCCTTTACTGGCACATAACCCCCTATTACAGGGAAGACTCTTTTTTCCTTTCTCAGTTACCACTGTAAATTCAAACCTCACCTGGGACTGAACAGAAAGTTCCTCTCTGGTGTTGGCCATGAGGCTAGAAAGCGATAAATCCCTAAGGGCTTTCAGCAGCCCTGCTATAGGACACAATTGCCACCTACTGGCTGCATTTCAGCAAGCCTGAGCTGGTGGGAAGAGTTGCGTAGATGGTGGCAAACAAGTTATCATCTCACTGCACTCAAGCCCTTTCCATCATGATTGAGGGAGACTGGGCTTGATGGGAGAAACTCGACCTGGGGCTGCCAGCTTGTGTCTCCAGGTCTCCATTTCCACTCCTCTCCCCAGCAGTGGTAGTTATTTTGCTGCCTTCAGAAATGAGGAACAACTCAGACTTGTTTTATTCATCAGCCAGTTTGCAATATGCACAAAAAGAGGAGCAGCCAGCAGAGCACAGAGCGATTTTCTTCTCGGTTCACAAGCATCCTTGCCTGTGCCACTTTGCTGCTTTTTGCCAAATGCTTACTGTTGGTTTTAGGCCACGCGGATAAAAACACGTAAGGATTATTTTTATATTGAAATTACTTTTTTTTTTTTTTCTGAGAAGAATATATGCAGCAGTGAGGGCACTTTCACAGCTGGTCCCACCAGGATAGAAAGGTGAGATTAATCTTGTGACTTTAGTTTCCAAAAGTTAACCTAGAGAAGGTGACTCGGCTCCTTTGAAGTCATGGAGTGAAACTAGCCTTCATCTCATGCTCTTTGGTTAGCCCAAGATGAAGCCCTGTTGATTCGCTTGCTCTAGACACTACCTTTTAGACAGCTGAAGTTGAGGAAGGAGATCCTTATTCTCTGCCCTGAGCTTGGGATGTGGCCAAACCTGCTAACCTCAGAGCTGCATCTGAGCAAGATGACAAAGGTCATGAGACCTTTGGTGAGAGGCTTGAGAGAAATGGCTTCTGAAAGGGCAGAAATGAAAGAGCAAGACACCACAAAGGGGTTTGCTGCCCAAAGCCCAGGACAGCTTTGCTCATTTGACTGCCACAGAGAGAATGGGAAGGACAAAAGGCCATTTCCAAAAATTACTCAGAAATAGCTGAGAAGGGATACATCAGGACTTTGTGGGCCATATCCGTGTGCACAGAACAAGGTTTAAATTGCAGCATGAAGAGGTTTGGTTAGACAGAGATGGTAGAGAAGAAGGTATTACAGAGGAAAGCTTAGCAGCTCTGTTGTGGATTTTTAAAAACAGGTTAGAAAGACATCAGTCAGGAATAGCTTGGCTCCAGCTGGTCCTGCTTCAAGATAGAGCAATGGTCTTCAGGTCTCTTTCATCTCTAGTTTCTCGTAATTTGTGCAATGCAATAAATATGTATGGATATGTGCTGGCTCCGGCAATTTTTTTGCAAGTATGAGCTTGACTTGAAATTCTGAATCTTAACTGAGGAGTATCCAAAATATGAATTAAGGCTTGAATCCATGTTGTGCATGAGCAAGGCTGAGTACGAACTGATTTAGATAGTTTGGGACTTTTGTTCCAACTTTGCTCCAGGCTCCACCCTGCAAGCATCTTTGACTTGAACATCATCTTTCATCCAGCTTTTGAAAAACCTTGATTTTTCTGGCCTCCACAATCCATCCAAACTGCCAAAGCCTCTCAGCCACATCTCGCTGTCCCCATAACCCTTCATGTGCTTCTCCTCCAGACATACACTGGTTCAATACTGGTGGCAGTAAACCCCTACCAGCTCCTACCCATCTACTCACCTGAGCAGATACGCCTGTACACCAACAAAAAGATTGGTGAGATGCCACCGCACATCTTCGCAATTGCTGACAACTGCTACTTCAACATGCAGCGCAACAACAAGGACCAGTGTTGTATCATAAGGTAAGTTGGTGAACTTCCAAATGGCCCATATCCTGAAAACAGATGCTGAGCACCTGCAATGTGGTTGATAGGGAACAGCTTATGAAATAGAATCAGAAATTTGAATGACCTATTAGATCTTCCATCCACATATTCCCAGTGCAGAGGTGGTCTCTGTTTGCAGTCGCTGTTCCTAGTAAAGATGCTTTATTGATCCTTTGGTACTTATTCTACAACCGAAAAAAATCTCATATTTAACTTTAACGTCCCCTTTTAAGTTTAAACCCAATACTCCTACAGACATCAAAGATGCAAAGATCTATACATTCTGCACTAGGAAAGGCCAGGCACACGCTTGATCACTGGACCTGTGGTTGTTCACACTGCTGAACTGGTGTCTCCCTGCATAGCTGTGCTCCAGGCTGGTCAGCCTTCGGCTCCAAGAAATGCCCGATCACAGTTATGGGCGTAGTTCACTCCAGTGTCTGTCCCAAATGGTGGTATGAACCAGATTTAGTTCCCTCAGCCCTCCAATGCTGTTCTATCGAGTTTTGAACCCTCAAACAGTCCTGCATGCTTTCAGGGCACCACCTCCCTCCCAGGCATGCCTAAGTTTCATTGCACAAAACCATTTCTCTGGAGCACCCAGTGCACAGTATTTTGGATATGTGGGACTGAAAAGACCATGTGGTAATGATTACCTTGCAGGGCTAAAAAAGCATCATATGGAACCCAGAGGAGAGTCAAGGCCAGGCATGATGCAGTGTGCCAGTGGCCAGCCAACGCTGAGAAGTGAGGCAATTCAGCCGTGGGGGCAAGGCTGGCTACTGAACACCCAGAAGGTCCATTTCAATCAATCATGTATACTGGCTACCCCACATATCAGACAGGCCATAGACTCACACCAAGGGATTTCTGCCCAGCCCTTCCTCTTGTGCCATTGCAAGATAACAGAAGTTATCTTTCAGTGGAGAGAAAGTTTGGGAGAGTAACTCTTGCTTCCTGCCCCATGATCTTCTCCTCTCCTACTCACCCCTTGACAGGACATGCCTAGGGGACCTGTGAAAGTGCCTGCCATTAAAAGGCAGTGTTTCACAGTTTGTCTTCCAGTGCATTTTGGCAGCTCAAGACTGGTGATGAAGATGCCCCATGGGACCAGTCAGCCCCTGGACCACAGGCCCATGGTTTGGTGATCATACCCGGAAAAGCACAGTCTGAAAGTGCTTCCTGACCTTCTTAGTGCTGATTGAATGACGGTATTTGATGGAGAGACCCAAACCCAAGCAATAGCTTGGGCCAAATGAACTGGAAAACAAATCTGAATCTTGGCTGGAAGCTGTCTGGTACTGTGTCCTACCATTTCTCCTACAACCAGTCCTTGGGATGCTGAAAACCCATCCTTAGTGGCCTCGTCCTGCTTGTGCTAGCAGAACAGGCAGAGACATCAGTCCCTTTGGAGACAGAGCGAGCAACAACAGCAGGGGTGCAGCAGAGCTTTCACTGACCTCGATTCCTGTTGTCTTTGCAGCGGTGAGTCCGGAGCAGGGAAGACAGAAAGCACAAAACTGATTCTGCAGTTCCTGGCGGCCATCAGCGGTCAGCACTCCTGGATTGAGCAGCAGGTCTTGGAGGCAAATCCCATCTTGGAAGGTAAGACCTCAGATGATGGAAGCATTTTTTTTCCTGGAAAAAAATTTCAGATTCAGGAACCACAAAATATGGCCAAATGTAAATCACTTTGTTGTATTTTGAGTTTCAAAATGTGACAAAATTTTAAGAAACATCAAAAGCAATGATGTAAACATTTGTTAAACAGCATATTCGGTTTCTTTCCATTTGAAAATATTTTTCACAAGACAAATATTCTCTGATTTGGGCTCTCAAATTTTCCAGTAATATTTTTGACAACTATTGTTGAAAGCAAAACATTTCAGCTGACCTGAAATATTTTTCAAGTTTTTGATTCACTTAAAATTGAAAAATGTGATTTTCCACTTAAATCAGGACTTTTTTTTCCCACAAATTTCAAAACAGAAACCTGAATTTTACCTAATTCTCTGTATAGTCTGGGATTTACAAAATGCTGATCACCAAATACACAAAGCTCTTTTGAAAAATCTCACCACCTCTTCCAATGCTGGAATTATAACTGTATGCAGAGCACCAACAGCCTGTAAATGCTGCATATTCAACTAACTACATTTTTGTTTTATTTGACCATAATTGCAAAAATCCTATTCCTATTCTTTTCTGGTTCAGCAAAACATCAGATTAATTTGACCGGAGATTCACAGACTAAACACCTTTTGCTGGCAATACACAATAGCAAACCCCACCTTTTCCTTCCAAGATCAGTGAATGGCAGCAGAATGCAGAAAAAGAAATAAAGGCAGTTCAGGAAAGAACCAGATAATGAGAATCAGCTCGTGGCCTTAATAGGTACATTGGCAAGCTGTTACTGTGATCAGCCCCACTGTTTTAATTGGATGTCTGTAAATTAAATAGATGATCTGACCCTCTGGTCCCAACATGATGCCAGATGGACCTGTTATACTTCTGCAGAAAAACAGCATTTTCCTTAAAGAATAACATTATTTTTACCTCTCCTGCTACTCACTGAGAGCAGTGTTTTGCTTGGTAAATAGCCCCCTAGGAATCAAGGGAAATGTGAATATCCTGACTGCTTTCCATGAATAATGTTAGCAGAGCAGACAAGAAAGTCACTGGCTGAGTTTTCCTTCTCTGTGCTCCGCTGGAGATTCCTTCAGCCATGGCATGAAGATGCAACGAGGCTCTCAGGGCACAGCAGGGCTGCCTGACCACTGGCGTTGTAAACCATCATGGTGCATGGCACGCACACAGGGTGTTTTTGAACACGGATTTCATCGCTGCTAGGACTGAGGGGAAGAGAGGCTCTGCATTTCAAATGAATCTCCATCACCTGCCAGCGATCCTGGAGGCAGGCCATGCTGGCCAGGGCGCACGTGCCAGTGGTCCACACCCACACAAAGGATGGACGTGGGTACCTTTCTCCGCACACAGTCTGTTTGCAGGGAGAAGTCTCCTGGCTAAGTCCCTCTCTGTTTCCCTAAAGGAAGAGCTCTTTACTTTCCCTCTCAGTCACCAAATCACTCAGCAGCAGCTCTGTCATTTCCCGCACAGCGTCACCTCGCACGCTGCAGCATCCTCTGCTAGCCTTGCTCAACTCTATTGTATTTCATCAGCTGCTGCCAAAATCCTGCTGTCCTAGCTCTTCTTCCTGGATAAGGTCATCCTGTTCCCATGCCTCCTTCTCTGTGCTCCTCTCTGGATTTCCGAGGACAGTCATCTGCAATATATCCTGTTTCCCCACACTGAGATGAAATCGAGCCAGCCAAACTTACAGGGAAAGGCTTTGGGGCTACTTTTTACCCTCTCAGCCTTGCTCTTTTGATTATTTTTTTTGCCCATGAGACCAGATCCATGATCCTCCCTGCATCAGATCCTCTCTAACTCCCTGCAATTCTTCCCCGCAGCTTTTGGGAATGCAAAGACCATCCGTAACGACAACTCCAGCCGATTTGGGAAGTACATCGACATCCACTTCAATAAAAGAGGAGCCATCGAGGGGGCGAAGATTGAGCAGTACCTGCTGGAGAAGTCCCGGGTCTGCAGGCAGGTAAGGCGATCTATCTGCAAGGCGTGGGAGCAAGCACTCAGTCAGTCAACCTTTGCAGTGCCGTTCTCCTTGCAGAGCTGACGCATGCTCTTCTACTGCAGGCCCAGGACGAGAGGAATTACCACGTGTTTTACTGCATGCTGAGAGGAATGACGATGGAGCAGAAGAAGAAGCTGGGTCTTGGGAAAGCCACGGACTACAACTACCTTGCAATGGTGAGAGCGCAGCGAAGCAGAGTTTTGATGGGGTGATGTGGTGAGAGCTTGTAAGGGAGAAAGAAGAGAGAGGTGCTTCCTCCGCAGCCAAGAGCTGCTTTGCTGGTTATGACCTTCCCAAGTCTTAGCCACAGGGTTTGTGGGACTTCTTTGTCCCACCACCGCAAGGCTCACAGTCTTAGTGCAAACCCTTAACCCCTGTGTACAGAGCAGGTTATTTCCACTCTTCCTGTGGAGCAGGACACAAGCTTGGATGGTTTTGGTGTTCGGTGCCCAGTTCACTTGTTTGGAAATAACCAGGGTGTTAGATCAGTGGGCTGGAGCACCTCTCCTATGAGGACAGGATGAGACAGTTGGGGTTGTTCAGCCTGGAGAAGAGAAGACTCCAGGGAGACCTTATAGCAGCCTTCCAGTACCTGAAGGAGGCCTACAAGAGAGCTGGAGAGGGACTTTTTACAAGGGCACGTAGTGACAGGACAAAGGGTAATGGCTTTAAACTGAAGGAGGGTACATTTAGATTAGATATAAGGAAGAAATTCTTTACTGTGAGGGTGGTGAGGCACTGGCACAGGTTGCCCAGAGAAGCTGTGGATGCCCCATCCCTGGAAGTGTTCAAGGCCAGGCTGGATGGGGCTTTGAGCAACCTGGTCTAGTGGAAGGTGTCCCTGCCTGCGGCAGGGGGGTTGGAACCAGATGATCTTTAAAAGGTCCCTTCCAACCCAAACCATTCTATGATTCTATGATTCTGTGATATGACCCGATGGTCTTGCAGCAGCGATGGATGGGGAAGAGTGCATGGCTGGATGGTGCATTCTCAGCAACATACAGTGCTGAGCTGTCTCTGCTCCACATTTCCGACTGAGCCAGCAATCTCCAGCTCTACTCCCTATGCACCAGTGTCACAGTCCAGAGGGGCTGGTAGAAGCAGGTGTAATTAAGGCTGGCCCATGATCAACAAGGCTGGGACCCAGGACCCAGCTTTCTAGCTGGATCAGTGGGACCCTGCAGCGCATTTCCTTCTCGCTCTTTATCTCCATACCAGGGAACCTTTTCTCCTCTGCTGATTGCAGACAGGCACAGGGTAGCTGGGGACAGCAGGGTAAGTGCAGGTCACAAGCCTGAGCACCAAATCGTAGTATGCATCAAAGGGCAGAGCCAGATCCACTGGTTCAACATCATCTTTTGCTTATTCATCCTTTAAACAAAATGTCTACTGATTTACGGGGAAGCCCTGGATAGCTTAGGGTTACACCCAGATGAACTGCCTTACCTCTCTGCTTTACCCCATACACTGTGCGATGTCTTCACCTCCCCAGGGTAACTGCACAACCTGCGACGGCAGAGATGATAGCAAGGAGTACGCCAACATCCGCTCCGCAATGAAGGTCCTTATGTTCACCGACACGGAGAACTGGGAGATCTCCAAGCTGCTGGCTGCCATCCTCCACATGGGGAACCTGCAGTATGAAGGTAAAAGGACAAAATACAGGGACGTGGTCCAACGCGCTTCTACTCTTTATTCTGTGTGGTGAGAGGGAACCAAGCTCAGGGTATCCAGACCACCTGCCACGGTGCCATGCCAGGGACTCGGGTGCTTATTGCGGCGTGTAAGGACAAGAAAGGAGGAATAAGTCCACCTGCCCACTCTGCAGGGCTGCCAGACCCCAGTATGCTCAGTGACATCCACCTTTTCTGAATGTAGGGAGGTTGAATATGGCCACAGGCCATTCAGTAGGCTCAGGTTTTGCAAGGAGAGACTAATGGAGTGTTTGACACGTGCCTGTGTGATTGGATATGCCTTTGTAAAGGTACCAAACCGCCCTGCTGTCAGAAATGACACAGCGGTTTAAAAAGCCTCTTTCCTCTTTAGAAGGCAGAAGCCTAAAGCACTTAAATGCTAGAAACATTTTTACTCCATCAGTCATTTAAGGTGGCTGGCAGAGCAGAGTACAGATCCTTTGCAGCCAGCAGCAGGGCTCCAGCAGCTGCATGAACTTTTCTCTCCCTTCTGATGGCCAGATTTTGCCTGGCCATGACGTGAAGGCAGTGGAGAAAGACCCTTTCCCTCACCCCATCCACCTTCTGCAGAGCCACGTCCCTTGCTGATGGCTTTCTCTCTGCCTTTCTTCCCCCAGCTCGGACCTATGACAACCTGGATGCCTGTGAGGTTGTTCAGTCGGCGTCACTAATCACTGCAGCATCGTTGCTGGAGGTCAGTGGCTCTGCGGTGCTGCTGTCCCCTTTCTGGCTTGTTCCCATATTTCTAGTACTGTGGCAAAGCTTCATCTGAGCCAGGTTCTGCTTGCACCACCAGCTCTAGAAGGCTGACGAGACCATAGTAAGCCATACTTTGCCCTGCACTGGCAGCGTGAAGGTGGGTGTCTCCATCTGAGCTGGGTATCTGAGCTCCCCTTCACACCAGTGGAGAGAAACAGAGACTTTGGTGGCACGTCATCCTAAAAAGGACATCCAAAATAGTTCAGTCTCTAAAATAGACTGTTTTCCTCATTGCTGTAGCTGAGACAGAGATGTCACCTATATTGTGTGTATCTGAAGTGAGGTGAGATGACCCTCACCCAAACCATCCATGCAGTGGTTAGAGCATTCTTCAGTGGCCTCCCCAGCCGGTAACAGGGCTCCCTCAGAGACACCATCTCATCTCCATAGGCACCGCTGGTCCCAGGGAGTGATACACAGTTGTCTGCAGGCTGTTTTCATGTGCTTTAGGGGGTGGACATTTCCCTGGCTTGATCTCAGAAGTATGAAAAGAGGTCAAGGGGATGCAAAGCTACATTCATGCTGGTAGGATACAGCTTTGCGGGCTTTGCTTTTTCATCTTTGCTCCCCATGCCTCATTAACATCTCACACTAAGTCACAAGAACAGTTTCCACAGTGAAACACTCTATAAATGTGTTAATTACTCTCTCTGAAAATGCTTGTGACATCATTTGAGATATTTGCCCCGTACAACTAAGAAAAGTCAATTATCTCCAGCCGTAGGGGGCTGCAGTGTCCCCCTCTGGACATGCACATTCAGGCCAGTAGCCCAGGCCGTTGTAAGGACACCTTGTGTTGTAAAGTCAATAGCTGTGTTTGGTGGTGTCTTTGCCAGGTTGACCCTCAGGATGTGATGAACTGCCTTACCAGCCGGACTATAATCACCAGGGGTGAGACCGTCTCCACTCCTCTCAGCATGGAACAAGCACTGGATGTGAGAGACGCTTTTGTAAAGGTAAATCAGGGCATTCCTTTCTGCCTCCATTGATAAACTGAAGAAATCTGCCGGTTTTGAGACCAGAGCATCCACTACACGGGAAAAGTTTTACACTTGGTGCCCATATGTGCTCAGATCAGCAGATGGCCTTGAAACTGTTCTTACTGGGATGCACAAAGAGTTCAGATGGAAGGAGTCTAGATAGCCTGGTCTTCAGGGGATTTGCAATCTGGACTTGAGACTGTCTACACTCAAAGGTGACCTGTGGAAGGAACCAGCATCCTGAAATGACTTCACCTCAACTTCAGGAAAATGCCCCAGCTTGAGCTCCAGGGTTAGATCCTCAGCTGCTCTAAATCAGAGCAGCTCTATCAACACCTGTAACACCCACACCTGAATTTCAGGATTTAGGCATGTCTGCAGCAGTAAATAAAGCTGAATGTCACAGGAATAGGGATAGAACAATTCAGCAGCCACCAGAGCGCTTACAGAGAGCGTCACCTGAGGCTTTGCAGTGGTGAAGGTTGATGAGGTGGGTGTGCATCGCTGCTGTGCTGTTTGTAGCCCCATGTAAGGTTGCAAAGCAAGCATTGGTGGCCCGCTGCAAATGTGGCTCTGATTTTTGGTGGGCACTCTGACCAGCTTGGGCTCTCCACTCTACGCCTGGGGGACTGGTAGATAAGGCTAACTGATTTGACAGCTAACTGGTATGCAGATCCAGACAGTGACTTCTCAGTGGCGATGGGCCTTTGAATCAGGCTCCCCTCCTGGTAGTACTGCTGTAGCTCATACAAAAGAAATGAATAACACTGTAAAGCATGCAATTCTGGGATTACTGAAGCTGCAACAGCTGCTTCATTAAATCAGCACACTGTCCAGACAGTGCTGCAACATTTAAGTCAGCAACTTGTCCAGGTGAGATGTCCTTGGCTTGTCTAGCAGTGTAACATGACTCTGCTGATCTGTAGAGAGAGATGTTTAGAAACCAAGGAAAGGACTGTCTGGCTTTACAGTGAGCCCATAGATCCAAAATTTAGGACTATCCAAATCTGGGATTTTGCTTTCGGTTGTCTTTTATCTGGGCTTTCAGGTCCATTTTTCTTGATCTACATAATGGCTCTTGAAGCTTAAACCATGCCAAGAGTCTGGCATAAATGCTGGTAAGCATGTCCTCAGGGACTGTCCAGTTGCTGGCCATGCTTTAGGGGAGCCTGTGCCATCACGAGTGAAGTGGTGCCGCAGACTAGCAGGGTGAACTGCTAACCTGTCTCAGTGATCTCCATCTTTGGGATATTGCAGGGAATTTATGGGCGGCTTTTCGTTTGGATCGTGGAAAAGATCAATGCTGCAATTTACAGACCTCCTTCCCAGGAACTCAAAAGTGTCAGGAGATCCATTGGCCTCCTTGACATCTTTGGCTTTGAGAACTTCACTGTGAACAGGTATGGACCCTACAAAAGGAGAACCAGGTCTTAACCTTCCTTCACCACCCCAGGCTTAAGGTCTTGCAGTCCTTTCACCTCTCCTGAGATGAACAGGACTGGGCTGGACCAAGCCTTTTTCTATCAGAGCTAATCACTTTTATGTTGCAGCAGGCAACGTATTTCCTAAACTGACTGGTTTAGGCTACACACGTATAATGGCTATAACATTCGGGGGGGGGGAAAAAACTGATTATCTGAACCTTTAAGGAAATTCTCAGCCAACAGCAACCTTACTCAATGGTTGACGTGGTCTGAGAGTATTGCTTCAAGCATGGGGAGAGATGGAGAAAGATAGACCGTGGTGGATTTAAAGTGGCCTTTCCTTGACCTTCCCTCCACAGTTTTGAGCAGCTTTGCATTAACTTTGCAAATGAAAACCTGCAGCAGTTCTTCGTGCGCCACGTCTTCAAACTAGAGCAGGAGGAGTACAACCTGGAGAACATCAACTGGCAGCACATCGAGTTCACTGATAACCAGGATGCCTTGGACATGATTGCCATCAAACCCATGAACATCATCTCCCTCATTGATGAGGAGAGCAAGTTCCCCAAGGTGTGTTTTGGGCTCAGCCCTGCTACTCTCCTGTTTTTACTCCCTTTGCACTTTGCATGCTGGCACCCTATGAGAGGGCTGATTAGCCCCAAACACACATTCACCGGTGGGTTACCTATTCATAGCTTTTATGCTCTGTCACATTTTCTTCCATAAGTGTCACAACTATGCTTAAAAAAGTTACTGTTTCTGGTGGAAGAATATGCCTGCAAGAGGCTCAAGAATAGCCTTTGACAAAGTTTAGGAGAAAATAATATTAAATATACTTCCTTTGGAGCACTATCTTGAATATAGCACAACACACCAGTGATATTTAATCCATTTCTTTAATTTCTGCATTTGAGATATCCCCTCCAACACATCTCTTCTCAAAATAAATACACATTGTCACCTGAGACAAAAAAGAAATGCACTACTGATTGGAAAATTATTTTAATGGGACAAACCCTGGTTAAACATCATATCTTTTCCTGCGTGCACAGGGTACAGATGCCACCATGTTACACAAGCTGAACTCCCAGCACAAGCTTAACACCAACTATATTCCTCCGAAGAATAACTATGAAACCCAGTTTGGTATTAACCACTTTGCTGGAATTGTTTACTACGAAACAAAAGGTATGAGGTGTCTCCTGGGGCACTGCAGGTGTGAGGGGATGCTTGGGGGAAGGTGAGCTGCTGCTGCGTTGGAGCAGAGCAGGATGGTAGCCCATAGCAGTGTCAGCATAATCCTTTTCTGTCTGCGATGACTTGGCCCTTCAGTGGTGCCCATGAGCTGCAGATGTTGGCACTCTTTCACTTGTGCATGCCCATGACATGTGCCCAATTGCAGTACTTTGCACCATATGCATCCTTGATCCAGTCTCAAGGTGCACCTCTGTCTTCCTTCTCTTGGTCCTCCTCTCTCTGCCCACTCATTACCCCCATTACCTCCCCAAGAACAGCCAGTAGTCCAGCAACCCAGAGGCTGCTTGCAGGGCACATCCTGGCCATGTTGCACTGTGTCATCTGTCTATGTGTTGTCCCATTTTTCCTCTAGGTTTCTTGGAGAAAAACAGGGACACGCTGCATGGAGACATCATTCAGCTGGTGCATTCCTCAAAAAACAAATTCATCAAGCAGATCTTCCAAGCAGATGTGGCAATGGTAATGCAGGCGTGAGATGATCTTTATTCATGGGAGATATTCCTGGAAGGGGCAGAAGATTTGCAAAGAGTCATTTTGTTCTGATGCTGTTTGGGGTGTTTCAAACCTGTTAGTGTGAGCCAACCATCAGAAAGTGTCCATGCAGTGTCACGGGTACATCCACACTCACACCCCCAGTTCACTACATTCAGTTCATCAAACATTATTTTGTGCTGTGATTGCTCCTCTCCTAATTGTGTAGGGAACAATAAGGTTTGTGATTGTAGAAATCTGAGAGAGAAAGGACTAGCCTCCCCAGCTGAGTAGTCCAGATCTGTGCACAACAGAGTGAGAAGTGAACAGCAAATACTCGCAGACCAGAGCAGAATGAAGGGACAATCTGGCTGTCCCTTAACCACCGTGGCAGGACTGGGAGGGACAAGCCAAGAGCTGTGTTTTACTGTTACGACAGCAGAGAGAGGGGACACCAGTTACAAAGGCTGAACTTTAAAGCTCCTCTTTCCAGATCCCAGTCCTCCAGCAGGGTATGTGCTTGCTCCATGCTCAGTGTGGGATAAGACCGTGTGCACTGAAGCTTTGGAGAAAGGCACTGTTGCAGCCTTAACTCTTGCCACCACATGTGAGCATTTATCACTGGGACACTAGCTTAAATGTTGATATTGGTGACTATTTCACCATTAATAACACAAATATATGATGTTTTCTTGAGTAAGTTGAACATCTGCATCTCCCTACTAAGACATTATCAGCCCTGTTCCCAAAATTAAAGGAGAAACTGTTTTAAAATATCAGCCTTGCAGAACCTGAAAGTCTGCACAGATAGGTCACTGTGGCCAAATCCCCCAGTCTTTCCCTAGGCAAAGCTATGGGACTGCAGAGGGTAAGGATAAAATTTTCCAAAGCACCCAAATTTTTTAGAAGTTGGGGTCCTGTTTCCAAATGCCAGCCAATGCCACTGATGGTCCAAGGAACTTAGGGACTTTCAGGAGTGCCAGAGATAAAAGTGCTGAATTCCGTTGCCTGCCAAGGGAAAGAAATAAACATTTAAATTCCCAAAAAATTTCTTTAAATGGGCTACAGACATTTTTGCAAGCCTTGTTCATAACCCCTAGCCATTCAGTTTTGCTCCTGCTGAAATGAATGATCAATATCCTCTTGACTTCATTAGGAACAAGACAGCGTTTATCAGCCCCAATTCAGCTACCAATTGGCATGATGTTCCCAGTGGGTTCTGAGCTATCCCCAGATGTGGATACTCCTTCTGAACTAGACACTAACTCCCTTAGCATCAGTGCTGCCATTTACTTTGCTTTTTATTCCTTGTTCCTCACTGCTTTTTATTTTCTGTGCAAGTTTTGCAGTTCACCTTGGAAGTGATTTCTTGCTTGCTTGGGCAGAGCAGAGATGCACTCTGGGGAATCGATGAGAGGGAACTCTCAGGTTTACACACTCATGCAGACTTCTTCATGGGAACACCTACCAAGCATCTTTAAAAGATCTGGAAATATATGACAGCAAAATTGAGATGTCCACCTAGGCATTGTCTAGGACTTGAGAGCTGAGACCTTTTAAAGCATCAGAGCACTTTTTTTGAAATAAACCTTTTCTTTTATAGTTCCATTAAACACCTTCAGAATCTGTCCTGAGTGGTGGTCCTTGTGCTTTGATACTTTCATGATCTCTGCTTTTCTTATTTGAATGAGAGACTGGCATGGAACTGGAAGAGGAGCAAACGTTGTGTACCAGCTCCCCTAATCATGAACAATGTTAGTATGAACTGGGAGAGCACAAATCCCCTAAACACCACAAAAACAAAACTGGATCCAACACGAGGCTGAGACAATTTTGCCATTGCTTTCCACCAAAATTCAATAACCTTTGCAACTCGTTTCTTAAAACACTTCCCCCAAAAGAAGGAGCAGATGAGCATGAGTCATGGGAATTGACTGCATGTAACAAAGAGCTGGGGCAAAGGCTCTTCTCGGAAGTGTGCACACCTTCCCTGACCATCAGTGAGAATTCGTGGAGAAATCTTCCAGAGATACTCAGGCCAGGTCAATCAAATCTAACATCTACCCTTTAAAAGAGACAAGTGGCTGCTTTTCTAAGGGCTAAATCAAATCATGAGGCATTTTGCTCAACAGCTTCCACCTTTTGGTCCTCAGGAGCTTATCAAAGAGTTTGTGGGATTTTGTGAGTCAGTGAAAAGCAAGTCTATATCTGCTTTACATTCAGTCTTTCAAATGGGATCTTTATATGCCAGAAACTTGAGAAAGCCACAGATCAGAGAAGTTTGAAAACTAGTCAAGAGCGTATATTTGAATATTGTAGTAACTCTTTGGTCCGTGAAAGACCTAATATTTGTGCACAATGAAACTTGTGTGTTGAACTGGGTATTGCTGGAGCACATGGGGCTGTGCAGCCTGATTTATGCATGCCCGTCATGGAGGAGGTCTATCTGCATGTGTTTGCTGAATCGGAACATTGCTTTGAGCGGTGCCAGGTGAAATGAGGGATTCAGTGGGAACTGTAGACCGTTCCTCTGAGGAATCAGCTGCTATGGACTGACAGCACTGGTTGCTCAAGGAACAGGTAGAAGGAGCAGTGGGGGATGGAAAGCAATGAAGGGAAAAACAAATAGGGGGCTTTCCCCTTCGCAAAAATTTCAATTCTATAGAAACTATCTGATTAGCCGGATTAAAATTAGGGAGGAAAGGAGGGATTTCTTTAGAATTTTTGTGAATTTTTTTTTTTCCCTGGCGTCTTCCAAACTGCCGTGTATTGAGAGTACTGGTCACAGGAGAGCAAGGATGTATGAGGGAGAGGAGTGGGGGTGGCTGAAACTGGATGGATAATGAATGAGGTTAAAAGATGTAGAAGAGCTGTTTCTGAGAGGGAAGAGCTGGACAGTGGCGGTTCCCTCAGCTTCAGGGATGTGAACATGAACATGGAGATGAAGGGGAAAAGCCAGGAGGGGGATAGACAAAAATCTAAGAATTAATGCATTTTGTTCGTGAGATATTTTAACAGCTGGACGTCCAAGACTAACAATGTCAGGCTCCCATTTTGGTTATTCCTTCTTTTCACTATTTGCTCTTCTCTGTCTTTGTTTTGTTTTGTTTTGTTTTGTTTTGTTTTGTTTTGTTTTGTTTTGTTTTGTTTTCACCTGTGCTTCATGTAGTTTCTCTGTGGCTATGCATCCAGCACATTTGGCCAGTCGCCCACACCCACACCAAAGGTAAACTGAATACATGAGTTCCTCTGTTGTCTATTCACCTCTCCTTGGCAAGGACTGTGCTTTGCTCTTGTCAGTTTATTACTCTTCCTGCACTATCTGTAAAGGATCCATTTCAAGCGACCAATGTGACAGAGACCATTTTTACAGCTTGTGGAATAGATGCAGGTGTATGACTGTGTCGTTTATTTCTAGGATTCAACTCAGAAGAGCTTTGTAATGATGGGAATTCGGTTTGGATAAAATCAGAACCAGCCCAAACCAAAGTTTTCACATTTTGTCCTGATATCTGAATCATTTTAATTAACTTCAGATGGACCATCTGTGGGATTCGGTGGTTGTTTGTCATGGTGCCACCATTGGCTTCAGTGGGACATCATTGCTTCAGGCAACTGCAAATCTGGCCCTGTTTTGCCCTTTTTGGGGCAGGAAGCTGACAATCTTTGTCTGAAGAGAGACTCCTTGACTGCATTTCTGGGTTGCTCGGAAATGCCATCATTCTTGGTGGGGGCGGGGTTAGGTCTTGTTCAGGTAAGAGCTCAAATCCAAGCCTTCAGTGACACAGTTAATATTGAACTTACTTTGCCATTATCATCCAGACAGGCTCTTGGCACCTTTCTTAGGTCTTTTCTGTTGCATCTCATCTCCTGACTGGTTCTGATGGCTTCCCAAACCTATCTTGCTAGATATTTGGTCATAGGGTAGCGTACTGTGTGCTAAAGATTTTATGACGTTAGCTTTGCGACTCTGCTCACATTTCCGTGACAATCTTTTGATAGCCAGAGGATTATGTTAAAGATGGACCTGACTTTCAAAATTCAAATCCTTGCATGGGGCTGAATTTCAACCCTTCTTACCTCTGCAATGTCTTGGGGTGTTTGGACTTGGAATTCCAATGAGGGGGATCTGACCCAAAATAACCCAAAGTCATTCATTCCAGAGCTGCACTCCTTCCCCTCCATATTATGATTGCAAATTGTTTGGATTGCAACATCTCATTGGGCCCTGCTCTAGAGTTGTAGCAATGCCACACACCAAGAAAAAAACCCTTCCTGAGTTAAGATATGGTGGGATTAAATCCAGGAGAGAATTGTTGTGCAAAATCTATCAGAAATGCCCAGGTCAGTCTTTTTCTCTGAAAACAATGACAGGACATACAGGGAAATGGGAGACTTTCTTAATACTGATGATTTCTATGAGTTTTATTGTTGTCATAGTTGTTCTCATAATATAGCCTCATGTTTTGTAGGTTTTCTAATGAATAATAATTGATCATATTTGTTAAGCACTGAGGCAAGAGTGGAACAGCCAAGCCAAAAAAGATTTTCCAAATATATCCACATCAGTAAATTTTATAAAATGGGGGTGTAGGTCAAAATAGTGATACTCAGCACTGTTATGTAGCCCGTGTCAACTTTGCATCTGAAAGTACTTTCCAGACTGCACAGCCTTTAGGAGAGAGACTGTCTCTTCATTATGTGTCACTGCAGAACCAGATGTGAGGGGGCCTCAACTTTCAGTCGTCAGCTGGAGGCCACCCCAGTGACATTTCATATAACCAAATAACAAACAAAAAGCATCATTTTCCTCAGACTTCAGAAAAAAGGCTGAGAAACAGCATGTCATATTGGCATGGCCCGTTTTAGTGACCTTATAATCGTAAAGAAACAGGAGGACAGTCCTTTGTCCAGAACCTTTCCCCAAAGTATTTCTGGTTGTATATGCTTCTCTCTCCTTCCCTAACTCACCTTAAGTAATTAATCTTTCTGCACTTCCACTGAAGCAGGTCGCGATCTCCCCAGCAGACCTAGTGCTGAGCACGGAGATCCTGGTGCACCATGCAGCCTTCTCCTTAAAGTGGGAGGAGAAGGTGCAGAGGGACAGCAGGAGTAGCTCCTACCATTTCTCAGTGACATTTCTCCTTTTACTTGCCTTTCTCATTGCTTCTGTGTACTTGGTTTGAATGTTACAAAGAAAAAAAACCTGGTGATTGCCCTAGCTGGAACTCTGGGTCTGTATTAAGACCATACTACTTAACATAACTTTGTGTCTGCCTTAACCCACTGAACCCACAGGGTGCAGATGGGCAGAACTGGTTATTGCTTTCTCAGCCCTGGCCACATGATAAGTACCTAAATGTGTCCAAGACACCAAAAGGAGTCTGAATAGGTCCCTAGAGACTTTACAGCTTCACAGAGATGCTGGGAAATATCCTGATGCTCCACCTGTGCCACTGGGAATCTTGGGCACCCCATGCTGGCAGAACATCCCCTTGTGTCCTGATGTTGATATTCTGCCTTGACTTTTGTCTTTATGTTACCACAAGCAGCCACGCACGTCTCTGCACCTGTAAAGCCAGACTGGCTTGAGATGGCAGAAAGAGGTGGCATTGAAGCATGTCTGAATGTTATTCTGGTCTGCATATCTTTCTGAACTTCTCTTTTGCAATGGTGCTTCTCTGTAATCATGTAATTCTCTTCTTTTTCTTGTTTTTCTCTTCTGCTTTTTTTGCTTTAATGCTGAGCACAGGCTGAGTGCCCCAATCTGGGCTACAGCACCTGTGAATCCTGCTCGACCTTCCCCATGACACGCAGGTCAGGTCCTCCTGTGTGCTAGACTCTGTATGGACACCAGTGAAGAGAGCATCTGTGTCCCAAAGTTGCTACAGTCCCAGTTTGAAAGCTAAGACATGTCTGGCCCGGAGAAAAACAGAATATATTCAGCTCTGTCTTCTTCAGGCTATGGAGACTGGGTCTGTTTTGAGCTAAAAGATGCTCCTCCTCTGCAGTAAAACCTGTATTTTCAGTGCCTGGCTAGGCTGTGTTGGCAGGCTGCTCCACTCATTTTTTTGGGGCCATTTTGTTAGAAAAAGGGAAGTGGTGTGATTCTCCCCACGCTGGTGCTGAGGGGAGGCGGGAGGAACCACGATGACTTCAGTGGTGTCACCCTGTCCCTGCAGGAGGATGTTGATGTGAAGCACACGCCTGAGGTTTTGTTGTGCAGCTGAGAGCCTGGTTAGTGTCCATGTGGCTGGTGCCCACCATTGAGAGGGGTCTGTGCACAAATGTCAGGTCCAGGAAGCACGTGAATGGATGGGATGGTGTAGTCTTGACAGGAGGAGCCCAGACCGCTCTGACAATTTGGATAGGAAGACAAGCTGCTTTCTGGCTGCTGTCCCTTCCCTCCAGCCCCTCCCAGCAAAAAGCTCTCAGGTGTAAGGATGGAGATGGCACCCCTGCCTTTTACCAGATCTGGATGCATGCACGGAAGAAATGCAAGGCATCAGCAACCGAGAGAGGCAGGATCTGCTGTCTAGGAGCAAACCGCTCGTGTTTCCTTGTAGACCCTTGTAGAAAGTCTTGCACCCTTCCTACCACCATGGCTGAAAAAGACCTCTCCCAGCCAAGCCCAAATTGACAACTCTGACTAACATGCAGTTGCTTCCAACTTCCAGCCGTGCTCCTGCATCTGTTGCTGCTTCTAACCCCTGTGGCTATCCTTTCACATTGCACAGAGGTGACCCTTTGCACATAATTAGCAAAGTGATAAGAATACATTAATCAAAGCTATCCAAACCAGGATGCTTGCTGAAACAGCCTATTCCTCATCAAATCCGTTACAGAATGTGAGCACCAGACTCTACAATGCTCTGCAGGTAGCAGCTGCATCCATTAGTTGCTCTAGATTTGTTAAGTTTGTCCTTTGGGGGAGGATTTTGCTGGGAGAGGTCACTAATAGCCCCCTGCCAAGCTCTCCTGGATAAGCGGGCCAGGTTTTTCTGGTGTGTGCATGAGCCGGGTTTTCTCTTGTTGGAATTCCATGATTGCTTTGTGTTTGTGTTGATTGGGTTTGTCTCATCATCATATCCAACCTGAGCTGTGCAAATTCCCTGCCCATGGTAGGGGGGTTGGACTAGATGATATTTATAGTCCCTTCCAACCCAAACCATTCTGTGATTCTATGAAATTCCTCGGTTTTGTGGGGTGGGGATGTATCTGACAGGTTATTAGCACTATACAATGAAGCTCATGTAAATGTTTTAGCAAAAGTAGAAATAAAACTCACCACCTTGCAAAACATAGCAGCAAGGCCAGTGCAAATGGGGACTTTGTGACTCTACACATGCCTTTACCACCTGCAAAGAAGAGGATGTTTGGAGGAAAAGTGCATTAAAACCCTGCTGGAATCCTCCCTTTGGGAAATCCCTGGCCATCAGGTCATGTCACGGTTTGCCCCATTTTCAATTCAGAGGGAGCTGCATCCTGGTGCCTGACTCTTCTTCCAACCCACCCGCAGCACCTGCTGCCCCACAAGGGCTCCCTGAACACCAGACCCTACAAGACACACAGCACCACTGTGGCTGATGTGTAATGAGCTCAGGTAACAGTGACTGACACATAAAATGAGCTGGGGGCTTAATTAAGTTTGGAGCTGGTATAATGAGGTTCTTCCAGGGCAGGGAGAAGGGGCTATTAAGGGAAACCACTCCATTCTGCTTTAGAAACACTTGCCCCAAACCAGAGATTGGATTATTAATTTAACCAAGTGAGCTAAAACAAGCAAAATAATCAAAATCATCCTGATTCACCCTAAATACCCACCTCATTTGGTCTAGTTAATATTCTTTTCCAAACAACTCAAATCTTCCCTGTAGAACAGGCTGAGGAATATAGACCTTACCAGCAGTTTCTGGAGCTGTTGCAGAGTCACCTTACAGCGAATGTGCCCCTGGCTTGTTTTTCACCCTACAAGGGTCTCTGGTCCTACATCCCAGGGAGCAGGAGAAGCTCAGCCTGTCATGAGAAACCACAACAGCGGGTTGGCATGACCATGCTGCGATGCGTGGGGACAGGGAAGCCCAAGCCATTCCCGAGGAGCATCCCTGAGCAAATGCATTGCCCCAAACTGCAATACAGAGACATTTGATGTCCCAGAAAGGGCTGTTTGCTCTCGCAGGCAGATCTTCCTCATGGCTCTGCATAGGGCAGTTGGGATTGCCAGTCACACGGGGAGGTTTTAGCAGGAGAAATTAAATTATGGCACTTTTCCTCCCTGGGTAGAGGCATATGGAGCAGCTTGCCAGAGTCTGGCCATTGCAAGCTCGCTGGCTCTGCCCTGCCCCTCTCCTGCTGCAATGCTCAACCACCTCTGGCCCCGTTCCCTCCTCCAGCCCCGGCTGTCACAGGAGGTTCCCAGGGATGTGGCCGGAGGGGAAAGGCACTGTTATCCTTTCATTTCCTGAGCCTGCTCCACTGCGGTTTTGCAGGGAGCGGAGACAAGGAAGCGCTCACCAACGCTCAGCAGCCAGTTCAAGCGGTCCCTGGAGCTGTTGATGAGGACTCTCAGCGTGTGCCAGCCCTTTTTTGTCCGCTGCATCAAGCCCAATGAGTACAAGAAGCCCATGGTAAGTCCTGCTTTTCTCCCTTTGTTGCTTTTGGTACAGGACTGCCGGCAGGGTCACTCTGCCCTGGAGCTAACGGCAAAACCCCCTCGGGTGTCAGTGGAGTCAGGATTGAGCCTGGGTACTTAGAAAACCAACACACACCCTGTTCTGCAAGCAAGGGAGTCACCAAAGGGCTGGCAAAATCAGGCACTTGCTTTGCGATCCAACAGCACCCCGAAACTTTTTGCAGAGGGAGCTCCTGCCCCTGCCTTTCTTCCTAAGGACGACCTCGAGGAATTCACCCTGCAGCCTTTTCTGCTATAGGAAATGCCTCTGAACTTCCATAGGGGGTAGGCGCCTTCCTACCAGAGACTTAGGCTGAGCTGTAGGTCCCTGGGTTCAGTCCTATGGCAGGGTTCAGTGTTTCCTAAAAGGGATCCCCTTCCCACGAGGTTTTGTACAAAATCTTTACTTCTGAGGGATCTCACTCAGTTTCACCCCCGTTAGATCCTTTCAACTGCTTTTTTTGCACCAATGGCAAAAACACAATTCTAAAAGCCGAGAATAAAGAGGCAAAATAGCGCAGAGGAAAGGTGAGAGGAATTATTTGGCTCTGACTCCCAGAAAGTTGTTTCAAAAGTGACGAACACTCTGGGGACAAACATTAAGGAGCAAATGAAAGGGAAGGAGATGGCTGTAAATCCCCCTGACCACAAACTGCTCACGGAGGGGACTCTGAGTTTTGCAGCAATAAGGCGGGTTCTCAAAGCCCTGATCCCACTCTTAGCACCTTGCAGGATTGGACCCTGGTGCTGTTAGCAATCACTGTTAGCTACTCACCACTCTTAATAGTGGAGGTGCCTGGGGAGGAAGAGCTTTATTTAATAATAGTTTCAGGTATTTGTTTCTGTGAATCATTTTGCCCATGCCTTTGGACTTCAGTAGCAGTTAATCTAGCCAGAGCTGGAGCTTTACCTAAAGTCAGTGTCTGCTAGCAAAGCTCAACTGAGTGAAAAAAAGCATAAAATACTGAATTTCAGAGCTGCTATGTACAAGCAGTGTTTGTTTGAAACTTATTTTTGCTGTTCAGTGAACCTAATATGATGCAGGGCAGAAGGTTTAGTGACTCTCTCAGAGCACTTTACTGTGCCCTTATCCTGGTTTTGGTGAGCATAAAAAGGCACCTAAGAGCATGTTAATGGAATACTTTGGGTTAATATTTAACAATATGTCTGATCTGAGATAATGATCTGAGCTGAGACCAGAACAAGAACTTCTTTAAAAACATGGGTGATGTTGAGAAATAGATGTACATCGTGAACCGATGTTAACAAACTATTCCCAGTGCCCTGACTTCGAGCTGCTTTTACACCTGGATGTCTGGGATTCAGTCTGGCATTTTGTGTCCTGCGTAGGAAGTCTGTATTTCATCAGCTCTTGCAAGCGCTAAGCCAGAAGTTTCTGTTTTACCCATTTATCTACAAAGCTTTCAGTGGGACATAAAAAGAGCTATAAGTTTGAAATGATCGGACAAAGAGAAATTCATCTCCCCATTAAAGTAATGAGTGGATGAGCTAACACTGAATCAGAGACTGTAGTGCTATATGATATGAAATGTGATTTCTTGCTAAATTTATTTTTGGCCTTGGTTTAATAATACAAAGGAAAAAAAAATCCCAGATAATGGTACACAGAGCTGTGCAGGGTGACTGCAAAAGAGACCATTTTCTGGGAGTTCATTTTCTGTCCCTGGCTTTGAAGGAAAGTGTACTGATAGTGATAGGAAATGGGATAGTGGGAAGTGAAAGGTCAGTGGAAAGTCCTGACTGTTTGTTACTTTATGTTATTTTAAAACTTTTGCTTCCTTCTAAAATGTGCTTTGAGGTAAAAAAAATTGTTTGCGTCAGGATTGTGGCTGGAGTTCTCTGGGTCTGTACATCGTCCTATGCTGCTGTTTCTGAGCATTGCTCTGTTGTTCAGGTTAGTCCAAGAGAAATGCGTGGGATGAATTAGGTAACAAACCATGCAAAGAATGTCAAAACTGTCTCCAGCAGCCTGTGCCTCATCAGGTCCTGATGCCAGGAGTGCATAGTTGCCCATATGTGCAATGAACCAGCCCTACAAAGTCTGGAGGGTTATTTGCAAGCCCACAACTGCTCCCATACCCCTCTGCTTCATGGCAGGGAGAGACAGAGGAACACACACCTCTTTTCTCTGCACCTTTCTTGTCCCCAATACCTACTTTAGATAGAGATAGCTTGACGCCAAGTCTGGATGATGCTACTTTCTGCCTTTTTCTCACTCATCCACTGTCTTCTCCTGGGATCAGGATCTCTCTCACTTCACTGCAGCCCTTTGATGGTTAAGTAGCTGCTATGAGCTAGTCAAAAAGCTCCCTCCAGGGATGGGGAGATGGGTGCATCCATAGGGCAGATCCTCCTGTCCCAGGAGATGCATCTGAGATACAGGCACATACCCACATCTCCTCACTCACTTCAGGGAGAGCCTAGATGACTCACATTTTAGATGCTCATATCTGTACGTGCACAGATGCTCACATTTTAGACAGCTGAATGAACAACAGCCTGGCAGTAACTCTTTGGTCCAGGCTGGGATTTACTGTCCCAGCTTTCTGTGGTGTGCCAGCACCACACCACGTCTGCCTTTATTTTACACTTGGGTTGAATACTGTTTGGATGCTCCCAGCAGACAACATCAGGCTGCAAGAGGGTGCTCTCAGGGGCTCCAGGATCCTCCTCAATGCACTAAAGCATAGCAGAGATTTTCCTGAACCTCCCTTTCCTTCAGCAGATCTGCCCATCTAGCAGCACCGCTCATTATCCACCCTGAGGCACCCAGAGCAAGGGAGAGCTGCCAGGTTTATTAGCAAACATCTGCAAGGACTGGATTACCTAAGTCTGCTTTCTGGTCTTGAAACTGCCTGTTGCTTGTCAGGAGCAGCCACGGATGCTGGAGATTTGTCCTTTCCCTGAAACCCTCAGCTGGTCTCAGTTCTGACCTGTTCATTTCAAGCTCCTCGGATGTCCTGTTGGTTACAGGGTGGTTTAATGATAACAGGCTTATCTCAGGGCCTCAGCATCTCCAAGGCTGCACTCTTCCTTTATATGACTTCAGGGTGCCATCTACTCTAAGGTCAGCTGGTGTAGGCACCCTAAGACCTTTGAGTGTCTGAGCCTTTGCTGATATGGTCCGCTGCTTCCTCTGCCTGCAAAATGGTACTGCCCTGCCCATGCAGGAGTGCTGTGATCATGCCAGAAGTTAATGACCATGAGTGGTCATTGTGAGGGTTACTGTATGGTTTGACCCTTGTAGGTGCAGCATCACTGCCCATTTTCCCAAGGTGATGTTCACCGTTGCATTGTGCTCTCCAGTTCTCCTCTCAGTGCTTTGTGTAATGCGTAGCACACATCAAGTCTTGTCAGCAGGAATTAAAGAAATGGAGTGAGTCGAACACACTCAGCAGTTCATAGGATCAGGCCCATGACAGCCAACAATCCTACAGGCTTGGGTCCACCAAGTGAAGGATTTGGGTGGATGCCTGACTTGCTTGTCCCACACATCTTCAGAGTCTCCACTCTCTTATGGCCAATCTAGGCCAAGATGTGCAATCAAACCACCATGTCCTTTAACCTCCCCAGCTGTTTGACCGGGAGCTGTGCGTCCGTCAGTTGAGGTACTCAGGGATGATGGAGACCATCCGGATCCGCCGAGCCGGCTACCCCATCCGCTACACATTTGTGGAGTTCGTGGACCGGTACCGGGTGCTTATGCCAGGGGTGAAGCCAGCATACAAGCAGGTGAGCATCTTCTTCCATGGGTAATGATTGCTCTCTGCTGGGCTCTCCAGAGATATTTATGGGGTGTGCATCCTCCCCAAAAGCAATTATGCAACATTTGATCCCCAGATGTTACAGTCGTGCTCTGGGCTTTCCAAGTGGAGGAAAAATGGTTATGGGGCTGGCAGGGACAGGTAGCCATATTCAGACTGTCCCTCTCACTCACCTTAAATGTGGTGACAGTAAAGCCCTGGGAACGTCATTAGCAGAAAACTCCTGGAATTGGGACCAGAAAAGGTCCCCACTGGGCTTGGGAGGAGTCATGGGTGAGGCTGGTCCTGGTGAATCCCACCTCCTCTCCTACAAGGGTGACCTGCGTGGGACATGCCAGCGCATTGCTGAAGCAGTGCTCGGGAAGGATGATGACTGGCAGATCGGCAAGACAAAGATATTCCTGAAGGTAGGTGGTTCTCCACAGCCCCCCTGCCATCTGCAACCCTTGCCTGTGAAGTGGTCTCCTACCATTCCCTTTCCATCACAAGGGGTGACCCTTTCCCATGGTCTCTGGGCTGGCGTGGCAGTGGGTAGAACCTGGGCTAAGGCAGGATATTTGGGGCTGGTTTAGGAAGCGGCGGACAGGAGGAAGTCCTGACATTCTGCCAGCACTGATGCATGCACATACCCGTACGGACGCAGAAATAGTCATATACAGTGCACAGCCTTTTCCCTCCTGGGCTGAGCCGTTCAGCCTCATCTCCTGCCTTCACCTAAAAAGCACAGCAGCAGGAGGGATGTCAACGCAGAGCTCTGCAGAAAGAGGGACTGAGAGTACAACAGGCTCGCTTTGCTTTCAGCACGGCCTTGCGCAAACCAAGAGGTGCCTACAGCCTCCCTTTCTGCACCGGTCCAGCTGACACAGAGCAGCCCAACGTTGCAGGTCCCCTTCAGCCCCATTCACACTCATGTCTCCTGACAAACCCGTTCCTCTGTTGCTCTGGGAAGATGAGGCTGAGCTGGCCAGGAACCAGGCTGGAAGCAAAGGCTTCTCTTGAGCAAAAATCTCAGCCGTAAACCCTGACCACTTATATCTAAATTTACCCCCAACTCCATCACCAGCATGAACACCCCCATCTCTTCCCTAGAAGCTGTTCCCACTAGTGACTCTTTCCAGAGCCTGTTATCAAGATCTCGCAGCTGTCAGGGCAGGAAACAGAGAAATTGGGAGGCCCCGAGGAGCCGCGTGAGGTCGAGCAAAGCAGGAAACGTGCGGAGCTGCCTCTGCTGCACCCAGCGCAGCAGGGCTCAGCGTGCCGCAACCGGGAAAGAAAGCCGAGATACAAACGGCATGGGAAGAATCAATAGAAAGCTTGGACTGGTGCATCTGAAAGCCTCATGGCAAGGAAATTCAGTGTTTTGGGGAGCTGTTTTGTCTTTAGGGTATGGAGGCGTTGCAGTCTTGGCTGGAGGGAGGGATGGGACCCAGGCAGCCTGGAGTTTGCTCCCAAACCCCTCCAGTGCTTCTGGGAGCTGTTCCCATGGCTGACAGCACTAGCAGGGAGCTCTGCATGGAAGGGCAATGTAATTTGGTTGTTTTCAGACTATAAAGTATTGCATATGCAGCTTCCGGATGCTCGGGTTCATTTGGGAATGAAGGCAGTAGATCACTAGGGTTTATGTTAGGATTTCCCCAATGAGTAGGTGGGGTGATACTTAAAATGTCCCAAGGGTTTATGATGGACATCTCCTCTGGGGAAGGGCCTCGTACCACCCCTCCTGCCACATGTCAGGCAGATGGAGAGCTTGAGACATGGGTGCTGTGTCGCTTCCTCCCACAGGACCACCATGACATGCTGCTGGAGATTGAGAGAGACAAGGCCATCACAGACAAAGTCATCCTCATCCAGAAGGTGGTCCGCGGGTTTAAAGACAGGTGGGTGTGAGCCTCACTGCCAAATGGGAGGTGGGCTATGTGGGATGCTTCACCCAGCAAGCTGCTCCTGGGGGATGCATAACCTAGTGCTCATCTGACCTGTCCTGCCTGCAGCTGGGGAGAGGGGAGCCCTGATGTGTTGGCACTCAGGTACAGCATGTATTTGAGGAAAACAGTAGAGAAAACAAGAGGAAAACTGTGTTATCTGCCTCAAACATGGACAGAATATGACCTTCTGTCCCTGCTCAGTGCTGTCTTCAGGGGAGCTGATGTTTGCTATGACAATGCACCAGTGGGACTCTGAGCCTGCAGAAGGCAATGCTAAGCCTCCAGTCTATGGGGATCCCCTGCAAGACTGCAATGGGACACTGGGTCTTCCACTGTGACTAACGTGGCTCTCCCCAAAGCCCGAGGGGTTCGGGACTCTTCCTTTTGCAACCCAGTTGAGGAGGGCAGGTAGCCCATGGGGAGCTCATGGCACAGTTGTGGAAGAAGACGGGGAGCCACAGCCAAGGAAAAACTTCACCCATGGAGGAGGGACAGTTCTTGGGGCTTTGTGCTCTTTGACTGTCCGAGCCATGGCCCTGACTCAGGTTGTGCCTTAGGCTTTGCAGAAATGGCACATGATAAATAACTCAGCAATCTTTCCCACAGTAACCCTAGCGAGACCCCCAAGACCTTCCAACACAATTGTCTCCAAGGTGTCTACAAGTAGAATCAGGTCAGGCTAAGAAGGATTGGAGGAGCAGATGGGAGCAGGGTGGTGTTGCTGAAGTTTGCTCTTGATCATTTGGGTGAGATTGAATCCATTCTCAGGTGCTAGGATTGAAGTGGGGAGAGCAGGCAGGGAAGAGATTTCAGATGTGAGAGGAGGGTGCAGGGCAGGGGGAAAGAGGGAACCATTCTCAGCATCTCCTGATCTACCCATTCCCATAACCTGGCAGAATCTGCCTGCAGAGACCTATCAGAGAGAGCCCCTACAGATCTTTTTACGAAGCAAGGACAGCTGGGAGAGGAGACTTTTTCAGGCCAAAAATGCAGTGTTTACTCCACCTGGCTGCTCAGTTTCAAATCTCCAAAGAATGAGGCCCAGGGGTTGATGACAACTTGTGGCCAAACTGCAGAGGCAAATGATTGAAATGACTTTGCAGGTCCAATTTTCTGAAAGTGAGAAATTCAGTCCTGATGATTCAGAGATACTGGCGTGGACATAACTGCAGGAAGAACTACGGTGCTGTAAGTACGGGGGTGCTTCCTCACACTGCCTTCCTAGCTCTTTCAGCTGGGACATACGTAAGAGTTTCCTGGCTCAAAATGCCCCACTGAGTGTTGGAGGGGGTGGGGTTGGCTTCTATCAGTTGGAGCAATGAATGGAGGTTTGCTCTTGCTGCTTTGCCTTCTCATTGAAGACAGCACCTGACCACCTTCTAGCTGTCCTTTTCCCTGTGAGTTAGATGTCCATTGCACCAGCTGGTCACTTGGGGGTTTAAAAGTCTTCCCCTAGTTTCCAGGTGACTGAAAACTCAAAAGCAGCTTCCTCTGAAAAACAGACTCCATTTGCAGATGGGACGGTATCTGAGTTTCTCCCCAACCCAGTCCATGGCCCTCTTCTCTCCCTGTTCCAGCTGGCTCTGACCCAACAGCAGGCAGCAGGCCATTTGGGAAGCGTGTTGGGGTCTAAAGTGTCTCAATATCATCCTTCAAGCCTGCAACTTAATAGGAATAGCCACTTCCAGGATGGTCAGGATCCTGCCTCCTGCCGTGAAACAGCACCTTGGCTGTCAGGCAGGAGGTCTGCAGATGCTGGACCTCCATGAGAGCAACCCTCATGACTTGTGGCTACCTTGAGATGGCCAATGAGACCTCCTGAGGCCTCTCAAGGGCAGAAACTCTGTAGGACTCAGAGGGGAAGAAACTGCCTTTATCCTTCCTGGGCTTTGAATCAGTGCAGCAGCCGGAAGGATTCATTTCTCTACCCTCTTGGAGAACCTCCTCCCGAAGGCTTGTCCTGGTGGGGGCTGATTTCAGTGGCTTTTATTTACAGCCATGCAAGAAAGAGATTAGCAATGGAAATCTGCTTAAGGTGGGCGAGCCCCTGGGTGGTGGGGTGGTTTCAATCGGCTCCCTCTTGCAGATGCGGATTGGCTTCCTGAGACTGCAGGCCCTCTACCGATCCCGCAAGCTCCACAAGCAGTACCACATGGCTCGCCGGCGGATCATCGAGTTTCAGGCACGATGCCGGGGCTACCTGGTCCGCAGGGCTTTCCGCCACCGCCTCTGGGCTGTCCTCACCATCCAGGCATATGCCCGGGGCATGATCGCCCGAAGACTGTATAAACGCCTCCGGGGGGAAGTAAGTACCATGGAGGAGAGGTTGGTCATGGGAAAAGGAGGTGGGGAGAGGGGAAATAAACATGCTTCTGCATCACATGCTTGTGGGATCGTTTTTTAAAGAGCAAAAAAGAATTTAAAAATTAAGTAGATGCCTCTTCAGAAGGGCTCTTGTGTTTAATCCCTCAGTATCATCGACGCCTGGAAGCAGAGAAACTTCGGCTGGCGGAAGAGGAACGACTCCGAAAGGAGATGAGTGCCAAGAAAGCCAAAGAGGAAGCAGAAAAGAAGCACCAAGTACGCGGGGACTGATCTCTTTCTGGGGTTCTGTCTCTGTTTTCCAGGGACTGGTTTTGCTCTTTTGAAGGGGAATGCCAAAAATATCTAAGGGATTTCTGCCCTGCTTGAGCAGTTTGTATTTAATTCACTAAAGTACGCTGTGCTCTAAGTAGTTTGAAGCTGCTCCAGAATTTCTGATCTGCTGCACAGGAATACCAGAGATTATTGTTGTTATTCACTTGCTTTTGCTATTGTATAAAGGCTGAAGGGGGAACTGGGACACTCCGTGTGTGTGTGCATGTACATGGTTGTTGTATAAGAGGAAAAAAATAAGGTCAGTGAGATACTCTGTGCATGGACCAAACCCCCTAAACAGGCTCTAAGGAAGGAGAAAAATGCTCTTGCTTTGTCCTTCTGCAGTTAGGAAGCTGAGGCACGGACATGTCAGTGATTTTCTTCAAGTCATGATGCTGGTATAGTGCCCCAAGCGCTGGACAGTCTGCCTTTCTAAAGCCAGGCCCTGCAGAATTTAGTGCCAGCTCTTTGGAGGAAGCAGTTGAGTTATTGTATTTCTCCTCTTGCAGGTACGCCTGGCCCAGCTGGCACGGGAAGATGCAGAGAGAGAAGTAAAGGAGAAGGAGGAAGCACGTCGGAAGAAAGAGCTCTTAGAAAAAATGGAGAAAGCTCGCAACGAGCCAGTGAATGACTCAGAAATGGTGGATAAAATGTTTGGATTCCTGGGGACAACCTCCTCCCTGCCTGGCCAGGAAGGACAGGCACCCAATGGCTTCGAGGTACTGGAGACATACACAAGCCTGGCTATCACATGAAAGGCTTTAGCAACACATTAATGAATCAGGGGAGAGTACGGCAATACAAAAGTGGGTCTCTGAAGACTTTCTTCAAGACCAGGCTCTTCTGTGTGGCCCCAGAGGGTTACCATGCTGTGGCTGAGGACACGCAAGCAGTCTGCAGGCTTTCTCTGGAGCTACCAAATGGAGGAGAACATTATCACTATAAGATCATTGAGGACCGGTGGCCTTTGAGGTCTTTTCCTTCATGGTTCCTCACAGCTCATGGCATTTAGCTCTTGGACACGTTTCCCCATGTTAGGAGTGAGGCTATGCTTGTTGCTTCTCCTACTGCTCTGGGGACTTTCCTGGGCACAGGCATGTCCTTTAGGACTTGGGCTTTGCATGGGCTCCAGAGTTATATTTCATGGTTTCCCCCCAGCTGGCCTTTCCTTTTGAGATGGAAATCAGATGGACAGAAAAACCAGGCCCAAAGGGAAAGGGTAGTTCAGTATCCAAAGTCATGCTGAGTGCCTGACATGTCCTTCCCCACCAGGATCTTGAGCAAGCGCAGAAGGAGCTGGAGGAAGAGGACCTGGACGCAGCATTGCCTCTCCCTGAGGAAGAGGAGGAAGATCTCTCGGAGTACAAATTTGCCAAGTTTGCCGCCACATATTTCCAGGGCACGACGACACACACCTACATACGCCGGCCTCTCAAGCAGCCTCTCTTGTACCATGAAGATGAAGGAGACCAGTTGGTGAGGCAGGGGATGAAAAAGCTTGACCAGGGCAGGGAGGGTTGGAGCAAGCCTGGGGAACCCTTCAGCCAAAGGGCACCAGCAGTTTCCCTTTGGGATACACTGGTGTGCTCGTGGTTCAGTGGAGAGCACAGCCCTCATCTGCTGCACACATTTCAGTAGACGCTGTCCCACCAGCATGCTTTGAGCACTGACAAGGCAACGAGCATTAGAGGGATGTAGCATTAGAGGGGTGAGTCCATCTCTGTACTTTGATATTTGTGTTAAGACAATTAATGAAGTGCTGTGGGCTCAGGGCATGGATGACGGAAATTGTTGAGCGAATACCACTTGTAAAGCTGCTACTCAGCATCTGGAGAAGTTGTTTCTTACCTTGTCATATGCACCAGTGCAGAGCTAGCAGAGAAGAGATGCTTGTCCTATAGCCAGCAGTACAAGAGCAGAACTGTATTCAACCTGCTTGGCTGTAACGAACATTACATTGGCCATGAACTTGCCTTCACTGTGGTTCTCCTTCCCCTCTGCAGTGAGTTAGGAGCTGCCAGCCACTGCCCCTCTATAAGGCTGGCATCTCCTAGCCAAGAAGTAAACCCCTTGTAGGGTGTACAAACACACTCATGATGGCATGAACACAGAGCCTGACTTTGTGGTCCCAGCCACCAGCCTGCCCAGCTTGCTCAGGTGGGATGTATGCTGCAGGCAAACTGTTATGTGTGACGCAGCAAAGTGTTTTATCTCCTGCAGATGTACAGAGAGACCACAGTGGTGATCCTGATGGATTCAGCATGGCTTGACCAGCCCCTCCACTGCCCTGGTGTGAGCTAATGGAGTTAATCTTTCCTTTCAAATAGGCAGCACTTGCTGTGTGGATCACTGTCCTCCGTTTCATGGGAGACCTCCCTGAGCCGAAATATCATACAGCCATGAGTGATGGCGGCGAGAAGATACCAGTGATGACAAAAATCTATGAGACTCTTGGGAAAAAGACCTATAAGAAAGAACTGCAGGCTCTGCAGGGAGAAGGAGAGGTAACTGCTGCGGCTGTGAAAGAGACGCTATTAGTAGGTGTTGGATATTGATATCTGTTGGAAAGAAACGACTTGTGGGGTTTGCTGCAGGCAATCAGTTTCTTGATTTTATTCGCAATTATGCTACAAAGGGAGAATTGCCCATGTGCCAGGTGTTGATCCTGTCCCTTCTTCTTCACAGGGATAACTGAATGTCCCCCAGCAATGCAGTAAGGGAAGTGCCCTGATATCTCTCATGGGGCTTTGATCTCTCTCCTCCACCTTGTAGGGCAGAAGTACATGGGGGGAGTGCAATGTCCTGTGTCATCGGTCTCTCATTTAGGGATTTCTTTTTGATCTGTTCTGGGTCAAAAGAGACTAAATTAAAAATGTGCCCTTAATCTTGGAGCAGGAAGTAAAGAGTTACCAGGGGATTAAGCTGTGGAAATAAAAAAAAAAAATCCCTATTGCATCCTCAGGACATTCTGGGATGTCACTGGAGGACTTAGTCTTAGGACCCCTCCCAGATAAGATGTTGTTCTGGATAAATTGCTGTCCATAGCACTGATACGCTCTCATCTTTGACAATCACCTTATTCAATAGGACAAAATATTACCTGGTATTGGGATTTTCTAGGTGACACTGTTGCATTTTCAAGTTTTCTGTGGTATTGTCTGGACAAGCCCCTGCATCATTTGCAGATGTAAATTAACAAATTTCCCAGTTTTTAGAGACGATGATATCATTCAGCATTTTCAGGGAATTACCTGAGAAGGAGAGTAGCCTCATCTGGATTGTAATTCTGTAAAAATATACACCAAGAATAACCTTTCATTCCTTCTACCTCTCATTTCTTGCTTGTTTATTACAAAAAGGCATATTTGGGGCAATTGAGACATCAAATAGTACAGAAGAGAGGGAAAATTTAAGCTGTCATTTTTTTTCTGTGGTTACATCTGCTCTGCAGAGTGCACAACAGTGCAGAGAGATGTCTGAGCTGACCCTGAGCGTGATGATATGAAAATCCAGGTTTACAGTACCAACTTGGCTTTACAATGGATATAAACCACCACAGCTGCAGGACTCAAAGTGTTGGTCTGGTGTAGAATCACAGCCTTTTCAAAGCTGTTTAAATGGGGAGAGGTTAACTGGGTCAAAAAGTGAAGTGATTATCCATGTCATTTTAATCCCACAGTTGTCATAAAGTTGGTACAAAAGTAGAAAGCCAACAGTAAATTGATGAAATGTAGTCAGTGCCTGGGTCTATCCCACATCAAATTTATTCTTCTGGGAAATCTGCTAGAGCACAGAGCTGGTTGATGGTGATGAAACCGCAATGGGTAACTACCTGTCCATGAATCCCCGGCTAGATGACTTCCAGCTCACAAACCTGCCGTGCAAATGGCTCATCTCAGAGAGTGGTCTTGCTCATCTCATTTGCAATGTAGGAGCAAGCTTGAATGGCATACAGCAGAACTGGGTGGACCTAGGTTGACCGGGAGTCAGCCACGTATTCAACATAACTTTTCTCAGGTGTCCCCAATGTGTAATTTTGATCTGAGGGAGGCTTGTTTATTAGAGAGTATCTGCAAAATCTGGAGCCAGACCTGGGTGATAAGGGGGGCACGGGAACATGGGTCCTCACTTCTGGTTCCCACCAGCCTCTGAAATATCTCACTTTCTGCCCAGGATTAATGGTCTTTTGCAGGAGCCCAGGGGAGGCAGGGAGAGCACGTACTCGGCAGGGCTGTGTGTCTCACCGCGTTGCATCCACGCCTCTTGCTTTGCAGAGTACTCACATTGATGGGCACAAGAAGAACAGTGTGCGGCACAAACTGGTCTCCTTAACACTCAAGAAGAAATCCAAATTGACGGAGGAGGTGAGAGGAGACGCTTGGCCGCCTGGCAGCACAAGTGCCGTTGGATTGTCTGCAGCCCTCTCTGACTCTCTTCTGCTTTTCCCTAGACAACATAGAACCAGCCCTCCTCTGGGTTTGGCGCTACCTGTCTCTCTGCCTGAAAGATTTAAGGAGTGTTTAAGGGGAAAGGTTGGCTTCCCGTGTCTCCTTGAGTCATTCTGCACCTCGCGCCGGCCTCCCCTCGGCTCCCGTTCTCCATCCATCCAGCATCTTCCCTCCCCTCTTTCACAGCCCTCCATCCAGCTGCCGATACCTCCCACCACTCTGTGATGGTCTGAATGTTATCCCTGCTTTTAGCTTCCTGCCCTCCACTGTGGCATAGGTAGCAGAGGTGGGGTCTCCAAAAGCACTCACCTGTCTTCTGCTCCTCTCCAGTGCCAGGAGCAAAACTCCCCATGGGAGCAGTTAGCCCAAGCTGAGAGCTTTTGAACATCCCATCCCAAAAGAGTGAGGAGCAATAAATCTTTTGGGTGAGGGGGATGAAAGCAATGCAAAGACGTGGATTCAGTCATCTTTTACACACTGCCTGGTCCACTTCCAGAGCAGGCACCATCTCACCTGGCTGTAGCTGCTTGAGAGCATGAAGATTGCTCTCTAAGATAGTCGCCCTCTTTCCCTTTAGGGTCAGTGGGGAGAAATAGGACCCAATCCAGCTTACACTAATGTGGCTCTGAATGCACTCTAGAAATGCCTGTCTTTCTCCAGTGGCTCTAAATGGAGGCTGGGTTGACTAGCTGAGACAGAGAGCTGGTAGGTGGATGAATGCCATCCCTGTTTTCACAAACACCACCATGCTTATGTGCTTTTGGCTGCATCATTAGCATGGGCAGCGGGTCCATTCCGTCAGTGTTTTAATAAATTTTTTTAATATAACTGAGTTAAAGGGACAGGCCTCCCTTGGCAATAGGCTGGGGTTATTCCAAAGTTCCTTGGTGGCCCTTTCCCAGCTGCAGGACCAGCTCAGAGCTGGGATGCAAGGATGCAATTGTAGAAACCCTAGGCAAAGACCAAGCAGGTGGGAGTGTGACTAGACAGGACCATTTTCAGCTTCACTCATATGTGATTAAAGCCAAGAAACTCACACCCTCCCATCGATGATAAAGTGCTAGATTGAGGAACTTCTGAGACCCCTCCTGGCTGGCGGAGGAGTCCCCCTGGGGGAGCACCCCACATTTGGGATGGGGGTGGGGGGGACACAGTAACTGGCTGTACTGAAAGAGAGCAATGTGTCTGGTTGGCAGGTGACAAAGAGACTTCACGATGGTGAGTCCACGCTCCAGGGTAATAGCATGCTCGAAGACCGACCCACCTCCAACCTGGAGAAGCTCCATTTCATTATTGGTAATGGCATCCTCAGGCCAGCCTTAAGGTTAGAAATCAAAACAAAGGCATAAACGTGCCATTCTTTTCATTCCTTCTTCCTTGAGCTATTCTTGTCCAAACGATTTTGCTATTGTGTGCAGCTTTACAAAGCTCTCATTATATCATTTTTCTGGTTGTGTTGTATTATATAGGCTGGGCTGGATCATGTTCCTTACTGTCCATATCAGGCCTGATGAAAAGACCATGCAGAGGGACTCAAATGCTTCTGAAAGTGCTAGTGGCTACTGGATTGCTTTTTTAATGCTCACTCTTGTTGTTCACTACCCTTTGTTTTCTGTTTGACCATTTAGATCTCTTGTTTGTGTGAATATTTTTAACGGTATACTAATGGAAAACTCAAACTCATTTCAGTTGCTAAATTAAGCATTCAAAAATTGGAAAGTGCCAAATTAAGGCCAACTGCACGTCTTTGGTTTAGCTCATTTGTGTGCGTGTGTGTTAAAATACAGGCCTTGTTTATGTAATCTCACGATTTTTTCACTCACTCTTATCTGCTCACTCCAGGAACAGGGTGGGCATCCTCATCTGATGACCAGCTTCTCTAATTTTCACTTTATCCTCCCAGTTCACCATTAAACCCTTAGCCTTATTTTTGTGCACAAAGTCTGCTCTGAAGGCAGACCTGGTAGTGTCCCCATGGGCTTTCCCATGGGGTTTGTCAGCGTAACAGGCTGGCTAACGTTATTGTTGCCTCCCAGTCCCCACCTCTGGTCCCTTTAGACCAGACATGACCACAGCCAGAGACGCTTCGAGATATACCTGCTCTGACATGGACTTATCCACGGCCACAGGCGCTTCAGGGTGTCTCATCCACAGGTGGATGTGACTCATCCACAGGTCACAGTCCCTTCAATTCGAGTTCATGCTGGAGTTCCAGCCTGTCCAGTACAGCAACGCAGAAACAGCAGCGATGCCCTGGCCACCTGCCAGCCCAGGCGCATGGCCATTGCTGTTCTCAAAACGTTCCCAGGCACAGCAGAGGAAGATGATCAGCAGTACAGCAGTACAGCAAGCAGCGAAAGCAAAAAGCAGCCACTAACGAGCACTAGACTCTAATATACAGGAAGGCAAGCAAGCCCCGTGGCAAGCACAGAAGCTTGTCAGTTAATAGCTAAACAGCAATAATAGCTATAAATTCGATCTAGCACATTCCAATCAAACCTGTCATTATCTCGAACCCTTTGAGCCCCACATTAGGCACCAAAAAGACTGTCATGGTTTAACCCCAGCCAGCAACTAAGCACCACACAGCTGCTTGCTCACTCCCCCGTGGTGGGATGGGGGAGAGAATCAGAAGGGTAAAAGTGAGAAAACTCATGGGTTGAGATAAAGACAGTTTAATAAGTAAAGCAAAAGCCAAGCACACAAGCAAAGGAGAACAAGGAATTCATTCACTACTTCCCATCGGCCTGCAGGTGCTCAGCCATCTCCAGGAAAGCAGGGCTCCATCACCCATAACGGTTACTTGGGAAGACAAACGTCATCACTCCAAACGTCCCCCCCTTCCTTCTTCTTCCCCCAGCTTTATAGGCTGAGCATGACATCATATGGCATGGAATAGCCCTTTGGTTGGCTAGGGTCAGCTGTCCCAGCTGTGTCCCCTCCCAACTTCTTGCGCACCCCCAGCCTGTTCGCTGGTGCGGTGGGATGAGCATCAGAAAAGGCCTTGACTCAGTGTAAGCACTGCTCAGCAGTAATGAAAACATCCCTGTGTTATCAACACTGTTTCCAGCACAAATCCAAAACGTAGCCCCATACTAGCTACTATGAAGAAAATTAACTCTATCCCAGCCAAAACCAGCACAATGAGGAAGTACTGTTATCCCTCATTTTTCATGTAGAGAACTAAGGTTAAAGTCAAAAGTGGACATTAAATCCCAAATTAAGGTACCTGGCAATGTACATGTCTGTTTGGATGTAAGAGCTGGACAAACCTTGACCTCCTCTGGAGCTGATAGTTCCCAACACTTCCACAAAGCAAATTCAGGTGTCTCAAGAGGAACAGCCAGCAAATGAAGACTCCCAGCTGATGGCCCTCTGTGAAAGTTAGTTTAGGAGACTCTCTTGGTATTACTGGGAAATCTGGGAAGCCAGAATAAAATCCACCATCCAGAAGTGACATTGAGCTTCCTTGAACCTTGAGACTCCCTTTTATTCGCCTCCTTCTCAAAGCTGTGTCAGTCAGCTGTGGGAAATCCCAGCTGAATCACAGGGAAGACTCAGCAGATGTTACAGGACTGGTGATGGATGGCATTTTAGAGACACTGCAACAATCGGGGTGACCATCATTAGGGCAGCTAAATTAATATCCTTGTGATGCTAAAATGAACTTTTAACTATCAATCGCATGCAGACAGGGTCTGTCTCTCTCTCTGTTCATGTTGAAAGCCACCGCCTTGTTAACTCTAATGCTTTTTTCATTCCTATTGCAGGGATGAAATCTATTGTCAAATCTGCAAGCAGCTGACCCAGAACCCATCCAAAAGCAGCCACGCCAGGGGCTGGATCCTGATGTCCCTATGTGTGGGATGTTTTGCTCCTTCTGAGAAGTTTGTGAAGGTAAATTGTAGATGATATTTGTCTGATGAATTATCTGCCAATACATTTTCTTTTCCATCCATGGGACCAGCTTTTCTCTTGGGTTTCACAGTAGAGGGAATTCTGGTCTTTATCTTTGCCAGGAATGAAAATGACATAAAGTTCCTAAAAAAAGTGTGCGTGATCCCAAGTTCAATGTCTAAAGTGGATCAGATGAGCCACTCCTGAGAAGCGACTCTCTCTTTCCTGTGACTCTAAAGGTAGCATAGACAACCAGTTCAGATGATGCTTCCTGCACTGTAGAGGTGTGAAGATGTGATTAAGTGACTCCTGGCAGGAAAGCTGATTGTGGAAGGCTGCAAGTGGAATTTGCACACACAGAATAGCCCGCATTTCTCCCCTATTTCTCACATGCAAAGGTCTATGCATTCATTCAAGCATCTACTGCCTTGACATTATGACCTCAGGCATGTACTCTAACAAAATTGGCAAGGAATAGTACTACACAGCTAACTATAAATATAACTTAATATAAAAAATTGCACATAGAAAGGGAAGGGTTTAATTTACCTGGAAGTATGTTTGCATAGTTGCTCTCTGCATGCTACAACTTGCCCTACCATGTGTCACACTGAAAATATCCAACTCCAAACAGCCATACGAGAGATGACGTGTAGTGTACCTTCAGAAGCACTGTGGATCAGCAGGACTGAAGTCAACGGGAGATGCTAAGTGGCTGACACTTTTGAAAATTAGGTTATTCTTAAGGATTTTCTTTTTTTCTGGGAAAAGTTTTTGTTGCCTAGATTTGATCAGTCTGCCTTCCAAATGAGTTCCACACCTAGAGTCTGACTAACACCCACTGAACTGCTCAAGTTAATCCCATGCCTAAGAGTTTGGCTGGCTCAGGGCAAAGGGCTAAGCACTGTGTCTTTGCTTTGCCATAATATAAGATCTCCTTTGTCCCTCTCAGATCTTTGAATGTTGGAGCCTGGAACTGCTCCCAAGCCTGCTGGAGAGAAAGATGTACCATTAATTTCCATAGATATCAGATCAGGTACTGGGTCCTCAGCACTGAAAGGGCTGAAGCCAAGAATAGAAATCCCTCCTTCATCCCTAGGCCTTGCCAGTATGAAATCTAATAAAGCAGATAAATCACTGGCCAAGTGGCAGAAAATTAAATTATGCCTGGAAATGAGATCTGAGAAAGTATGCCACAGGAGGTTGTGTGGGTTTAAATCTTTAATAGTGGAAGATTATTTTAGGTGAGTGAAGCACTTCTCAGAAATAATTTATGGGTAGCTCTGGGGACTCAGACATAGAATCATAGAATAGTTTGGGTTGGAAGGGACTTTAAAGGTCACCTAGTCTAACCCCCTGCATCTTCCACTAGATCAGGTTGCTCAGAACCCCATCCAACCTGACCTTGAGTGTTTCCAGGGATGGGGTATCTACCAGCTCTCTGGGCAGCCTGGGCCAGTGTTTCACATGTTCTGGTCCATGCTGAAATATGTCACAATATTCCCAACAGCTTTGGAGAGGTTTTATACTAATTCTGCCCTTATTCATCACCCTTTTGCACCTTGGGCTGTTGGAGATGATAGGCAGCCTGTGGTGACTGAAGCTCCTCGAGTATGAGTGCAAACAACACTTGCAGCAGCCCACGCTGTGGTTACCTTTCAAGGCCCCAGTCTTGCAAACAGCCACACATAGGCAGTGACTTGGGCAATGTCTCAGAGCTCCTCTGAAGCCACTGTAGTTATCCATGGGGACATCACTGACGCCTTCCAGCTTAAAATGTTATGTTTTGAGGTAAAGCATTCTCATGACGAAGTGTTAACTCTGCCCCCGAGCCACATACGCTCCCATCCAGACTCACTTTTTTGTTTTGTGAAAAGCAGAGGAATATTCAAAGTTTGTTGAAATTCAGTGAACTTTTCTGTTTCGAAGCTACGTTAACCCAGGCCACCTCGTCCAGTCTGTTCTGGGCTGGGAGACGAACTCCATGTCAGTGCCAGACCTCACTCTCAGTAATCTAGTAGCACCGTGTTTTCAGGAGTTAGTAGTCAGCCTAAATGTGATTTACTATGAGTTCACTGACTACTGCCTTAACCATGCAATAGCTACCATTGAGTGTATGACAGCCACACGTTGGCTGTCAGCCAGTTAGCTAGATGACTTCTTCAACTGATGTCCTAACTTCTCATTTAGCATTAGTTATCCACCATTTTAATAAAAGGAAAAGCATATACGGGTAAATATCTCTTAGCATTTCTTTCCTATACTCTTCCATGCAGTGAATGTTGTATCAGACTCCTGGTTACTTTTCTCCTGAAACCTCTAGGCTCTAACTTTAATAGCAGCAATATTATGGAAAAAAGATGAGGCATTTCAGGAAACTGTTGTGCCTGGAAGTTGTTTCACAGCCTTCAAATGTGTCAATTAGAACTGAACATTTTGAGAAGGATTTAGCTGATAAAGAGGCAGTCTTCAATATGTTTTCCGGCTCCCAAACATGAAGGTCACGCTTTAGATCCCATTAGACACCTTTATCACATCATGTGCTAAGCATGGGTCAAGGCACATTAGCACTCCTGTTCTTTGTACCTTTCTTTCAACTAATAACGGGCTTTGGTGGGAAGGTTCAGTCACAAGGAAGGAGAAATACAAAAAATATGTAATTACATAGTGCATTATTAACAGCATAATTAAAACTACACTTTTACACAGCACCAGCTGCTTGCAATCATTTGCAACAGCTCCCATCCATATAACCTAGCTGTATTACCTAGTTATTTCAGAGTATCTCTATGGGTTACGATTGACAGAGATGATATCTGTCTCTCTACCCATGTTATTTATGGACTGACAGCGTTATAGAGCAGTCTGTGTTACTGAAGGAGCAACAATGTGTTATCGTTCAGAGGACTCTTTATCTATCTATAAAGTCTCTCTGAAAAATATGATTTACAGAACTATTAGTCTTAGCTACCTTTTTGGCCAAGATATTTATGTAATATTTTTAAGTGTATTATCTTTCATATTGTGGAAGTCACTGGATTTAATTTTCTCTACATTAATGTGGTTGTATTTTTAACATATGGTGAAGTGCCATGTTCTGGTTTAGGATCTTCTAAAATGCAATTTAAAATCTGACTAAAGAAACGTCTGTTTAATGTAATTGTGAAAGATCTTTTGTATGGCAGCTAAGTGTTCTGAGTTACAATTCCCCTGGATCATTACTTATACGTCTTTTTCATTCACTCCCATCTTTTTGGCCAACACTCAATAACATTTTATAATACATCTTTAAAATACAGAGATAGAAATCAGTGGCAGGAACAGAAAAGCTGCTGCGCTGGCTTCGATCAAAGGTCTGTCTAGGCTGGTATCTTATCTCCACCGAGGCCAGAAATGCACAGTATAAGAACAAGGCAAGGGTGCAGACTGTCCTACTCTCTCTCAGCTTTCAGCAATGTGATGTAGGAACATCCTGAGCCTGAGTAGTATCACTGTCGTTACTGCCAGAGGGCTTTTCTCCAGTAAAACATTGCTTTTTAACCTTTGCAAATGCTTGGCCTCTAGAGTCGATGGTCTAACCAATGCGTTCCCTGCTGTCAACAGTATTTAAGGAACTTTATCAACGGAGGCCCGCCGGGTTATGCTCCCTATTGTGAAGAGAGGCTGAGGCGGACGTTTGTCAATGGGACAAGGACACAGCCACCCAGCTGGCTGGAACTGCAGGTATGAGCCCCTCCATCCCCTCCCCAGGCAGCTGGGGCTCAGGGTTTGAGCCTTTCACTATCCCAGGAACCGCATCTCTGACAGGACAGAAAGTAACATGACAAAATGCCTATTTATCTCAAGAACTTTCATGTATTTCATTGCACTCCCTGTGCATCCTGGCTTTGCTCCAGAGTATGGTGAAGTTCAGTCCCTTTGGCTACATCAATACTTGTAAATTAAATGTGCTTGAGAGTGGTCTCGAGCATTGAGGCCAGCTGGCACGGACCAAGCCCCCATGTATGCTAGGAAACTGTCTTCCAGATGAAGGTGGCTGCAGGCAAAATGCCTGCTGAGAATGGTCCCTGGGACTTGTTTGGGGATAGGCATAGCTGGAACAGGCACAGTTTGTGCAATAATTGCTCATTTTCTATGCTCATTTACTAGCATAGACAGCTGTGCTCCAGTGCCCAGGAGCATTCCCAGGCATGCTTGGATTTATTGGATTAGGTACTTTGATGACTGTATGTATTAAATACAAAATCTGGGACTTCCAGGTGCTTCCAGGGGCTGACTGTACATTATCCTGTTGAGAAGTATGTTATGGTAATATTGAAAAGCAGCCAGTCAGTGGAATCAGGAATTAGAAAACGGTTACCACAGTTGGGTGGAAGACTATGTAGGTAAATAGTCTTGACGGGATTGAAACACACATGCCTTTATAAAGTTTGACTTTAATCCACTAGGCAACCAAATCCAAGAAACCGATCATGCTGCCTGTCACATTTATGGATGGGACAACAAAAACCCTATTGACCGACTCTGCAACAACTGCTAAAGAGCTCTGTAATTCTTTGGCCGACAAAATCAGCCTGAAGGACCGATTTGGCTTTTCACTTTACATTGCACTTTTTGACAAGGTATGTCTTAAATTATGTTCCTGACTAGCACTATAAAAGAAGAAGGAGGTTCTCCTTGCTGTCACATACCTTCCAGAGGGCAGAAGGACCCTGTGCTCTGAGTAAACAACCAGCTTCAAGGTCAGGAAGGGACATAGAAATGTGCAGATGCCAGCATGATTTTCATAATAAGAGTAGTCAAACATCGGAGCGGGGTTGCAGAGACACTATGAAATCTCCCTCCTTGGAGATATTCAGAATTTAACAGCAGAAGGCACAGAAAACACAACCTGATCAAAGATGGATCTGCTCTGACCAGTGGGCTGGACCAGAAACCTCCAAAGTGCCTTTCCACCTACATTATTCTGTGATGCTATGCTCTTACTCTCAGTCAAGCCACTTTGACCTGAATTTCCAGTAAAAAAAACAGCCTGGATTTTTATGCAAGGGAGCGACTACATTTAATTAGAAAGCTGATGATTGAAATTAAGCTTCCAAAATGAGCTAAAATCTGAACTGCCATACCTGCATTGGCATTTAACCTGATTTATTTAACCTAAAAACGTCCCTTTTTCAGAAATTCCATACAAATAAAGGTAAGTGTAAATGAGAAGAGAAAATAGGGTAAAACTTCATCAGGTGAGACAACAGCGGCAAGCCAATGAAACAGAATTATTCCTACAGCTGCTGTGTAAGAAGATGGAGTATGTTCTCACCTCTGCATGCAGCAACCTCTGTCTGAGGGTGGAGAAAAAAATGGTTTACACTCTGTCTTCTTGCTCTTTTTTGAGGAGACATTCGTACAGGGATGTTCACTCTGAGGAGACATAGTGCTTTAGGGCCTTGTGCCAGACCACAGTGAGAAGACAGAGGTGGTGATACATCTTCTGTAACAGGACAGGCTGTTTATTCTGGGTTTGTCTGATGCTTAGCATGGTTGGATCCAAGTCCATGACTTTGAAACAGGATGTTTCAAAGCACAGTATGAATGCACAATACTTTATAATGGGACTGTTGGCTTGGCTAATTCACATTGATGCCCTCTTTTCATTCTGGATGGGAAACTGGGGCTCAAAATAAAATAGCTCACCCAGCTATGCTGTAGACCTATTCAATCTTGGCTGGCTAGTAGAGATAGATATTTTGATTTATTTTGATTAGAAAGAAAGCCTGGATGAGTGACTCAGAGATAGATATCTCTACCTAGAGAGGTCAGCATTTAGTAAGGTGAATGCCACATTTGTCTCTACCTTTACTAGGTCTCCTCGCTGGGGAGCGGCAATGACCATGTGATGGATGCTGTGTCTCAGTGTGAGCAGTACGCCAAAGAGCAGGGAGCACAGGAGCGCAACGCGCCGTGGCGGCTCTTCTTCAGGAAGGAGATCTTCACTCCTTGGCACAACCCAAGTGAGGACAATGTGGCCACCAATCTCATTTACCAACAGATCGTGCGAGGGGTGAAGTTTGGGGAGTACCGGTGCGACAAGGTAAGTGTCCTCAGCAACTAGTGGTCTCACCAGGTTTCATCAAAGGGGATAAGAAATCTTCCTGAACACCTGCTAGCCTGGGGATTATGGTGTTCACTTCAGAAACAGGAGCTACAGGAATCTGATCCTCTTGGCTGGGGAGAGACCACCCACTCCCATGTGCTGCAAGAACATTCTCTCCTGGTGAATGTTGGATGTGAGAGTGAACAGCCACTTCATCCATCAGCCTCAGTTTGGAGGGCCACAAGCACACTGTAACTAGATCACCAGATCAGGAGTATACAGCAGGATCCTGTTTGGTGAATCCTGCTAAGCCTTAAACATTAGAGATGCTTTTCAGGGTACCCAGACCTCTGCCATGCAATACAAACCTAATAATGCTGCCGTATGCTGAAGGCACATTGGCAGCAGAAACCGATGCCTCTGGAGTCTCTGTGAGCTTACAGAATTATTCCAGTGCCATTGAAATGAGCATCTCAAGAGACAGCAAAATCTCTGACAATGTCCATCACATTTTGTTTTGCTTGTATTTAAAATCATCCAGGTGTCAAATTGAAGATATCTCTCTTCCCCAACACCTAATCATTTTCCTGTGGTCCAGCAGAGTCCATTCACCTTGGAAACTAAATCATCTTTTCCCATCTATATTGCATTAACTGAAGCTCTTTTATCCTATCATCAGAAGTCCTGCCCTTTCTTCCTCCCCTTCTCTTGCTCCTGGTCTCCTTGTGCTATTATCATCTCAGTAGCTCTATTATTTCACCCCAAAGCACTTGGAATGTAGCTGCACCAAAGGACATTTTACAGTTTTGTGTTATGCACAGGTGCTTCAGTTGCTGGGTTTCTCAAGTATGAGAAATGATGGATACATGCAGTTTTCAGTCATTAAACTCTGTCTACCATAGCAAAACCACCTACTGCTGGCTGCAGGCAACAGAAGCAGACTGAACTGCAAGCAAAGACTGTGACAAACTTGTTTTTACAGTTGGACTCAATGATCTTAAAGGTCTTTTCCAACCTAAATGATGCTATGTTCACACACAGTACAAGGTTGCATAATGCTGGTCACTGAACATGTTAAGGCTTAATCATAGCTTTTAGTGGTCAATCTCCTGAACTTTAGATGTGCAAAAAGCACTGGTGAAGTTCTGCTGAAAGGAAGCATCCCCACACCAATCTGAAGCAGCAGCACATCCAGCTTCCAGAAAGAGCTCCTTGAGTGATGGAGGATGGATGTTGAGGTGATGGCCTGGTAACAGCATTAACTTGGCTTGTTTGGCTCCCACAGGAAGAAGATCTGGCAGAACTGGCTTCCCAGCAGTACTATGTGGATTACGGGTCAGAGATGGTACTGGAAAGGCTGCTGAATCTAATTCCATCCTACATCCCGGACAGAGAGATCACAGCTTCGAAAACAGTGGAAAAATGGGCTCAGCTCATTATAGCTGCACATAAAAAGGTGAGGACAGTAGATCATCTGGCAAAGACCAAGGTGTGCTTCAGCAGCTTCGTGTTCCCTTTAAACATACATGAGGCATCATAGCTCAGCTCTTAGCCTGGCCTGAAGCTAAATCAAAGAGAAAGGGCAGGTTTTGTACTAGCCATATTCAGCTTTACCACTGGTTTTGAGGCAAGACCTGACAGAAGAAGACAACCTGCAGAGACTCACTATGAGAAGCAAAATGCCACCTCTGGGGTCTTATTCCTGGTACACAGGATTGTGGTGTTATTGGTTGTATTACAGTGGTGGTTCATGTCTCCAGACAATGTCAGGACCTTATTGTGCCAGGCATTGTATAAAACCTTCCTGACTTTCATAAAAACATTTATGACACCCTCCCACAGCAACACCTTCCATAACTCATTACCATAATTCATCCAGGCATGAGAATTGGCATTCATATCACAGCAGGAGCCAGCTTCAAATTAAGACCCCTAAAATGTAAGCATCTCCATGTGTGTTAGGAGTCTCACCTCCGATTACCATCAATAGAGACGCAGGGATGCAATTCAGTTACATCTTGCAGGTCCTCCATCAGCCTGTCAGCTACATACAGAAGTCTCGGGTATCTGAGGATTTCCTAAATGAAGCCAGATGTCTGTGCTTAAGGGCTGTTGAGTGTCTGTTTCCAGCTAAAGGACTGTCAAGCTGAAAGGTAGACATCTACCTTAGGGAAACCCAAAGTTAGCTGAGCTGAATCCCACCCAAACTGGTCAGTCTAGATGCTTGCCCAGCCTTCTCAGAATTGAATTGTTCCCTGAAGTGGGAACCAAAATTTTGGCAGGACTTTGTCCAACCTATCACTTGTTCCTGTAGGACTTTGGCCTTTAGCCTCATTGAGACCTAAATATCAGTTCTAAGATCTTCAGCTGACATGAATTGGTTTTGTTTGCTTTCTGCTTGGCTATAACTGGGTTTGTGCTTCATGTTGGTTGTAATTTGCTTTGCCTGTAGGGAATTTATACTCAGAAGAGGGCAGACCCCAAAAAAGTCAAGGAAGAGGTAGTGGATTTTGCACGTTTCAAGTGGCCTTTGCTGTTTTCTCGTTTTTATGAAGCCTTCAAATTCTCAGGTGAGTCAGTAGAGCACATCCCCAGAGCACAGGATGCTCCAAAGCAAAAGGAAGGAGAGATAGGGACTCCACAGACAAAAAGACTCAATGGACCATCCAGCTGGTCTTTTTTAGATACGTTATTTTTGGTGCATCCTGATTATCAATGGCTTAATAGCTTTGTGGTTGAGTCTCCGTCCCTGGAGGTATTTAAAAGAAGGGTAGACATGGTGCTTGAGGACATGGTTTAGTGGTGGACTTGGCAGTGATAGGTTAACGGTTGGACTCGATGATCTTAAGGGTCTTTTCCAACCTTAATGATTCTATGATTCCATGATTCTATGATTTAAGCTATGAGTCTGCCACTATTCGTCTTACTAAAAATAACACTGAGTTTTTCGGTCATTGCATCCTCCTTTGAAATGCACACATTTTCTATATCCTAAGACCCTTCTTGAACTGATTGTATGTCTTGTCATCAATCCAGGGCCAAGCCTACCTAAAAATGATGTGATTGTAGCTGTCAACTGGACAGGGGTGTACTTTGTGGATGAACAGGAACAGGTTCTCTTAGAGCTCTCTTTCCCAGAGATCACAGCTGTGTCAAGCAGCAGGTAAGACTTAGCTCGTGATGTCACCCTAAAACAGTCTTTTTCCAGGCTTTGCTTCTTGATGGCATTATCTTTCCTGTTTATGTCTCCTATAAAAATATATCCCAGAGGGGGAAAGCTGCAAGGGCAGAGTTTCACCTTGGCCACCATCAAAGGCGATGAATACACTTTCACCTCCAACAATGCAGAGGATATCCGGGACCTGGTGGTGACCTTCCTTGAAGGACTGAGGAAAAGATCCAAGTATGTGGTCACTCTCCAAGATAATCCAAACCCTGGTAAGTAAATGGCCCAGCCCAGTGGCAAACATAAAGATAGATTAATTACTCCAAAGGGATTTGGAAAAAAATAAAATCAAACTAATGGTTGTTCTTTTTGCAGTGGGAGAAGAATCTGGGTTCCTCAGCTTCCTCAAAGGAGACCTCATAGTTCTGGACCAGGACACGGGAGAACATGTGATGAACTCGGGGTGGGCCAATGGGTTCAATGAACGGACCAAGCAGAGAGGGGATTTCCCAACTGATTCCGTCTACGTCTTGCCTACAGTCACCATGCCTCCACTGGAAATAGTGGTAAGTTGTCTTACAGAATGGCACAACCTGCTATAAAGCCCGAGGAGGTCAAAGCCTTTCTGAAAAGCTTAGATCTGGCCAGAGCCTCCGTGACAATAAGGTGGATGTCAGAGTGGCTGAGAGGTGACAAGTTGTCCAAGGCAGAAGTGATCTCTGCCTTTTCTCTGGTCTTTGAACACCACAAGCTTGTGACTTGGAATATCCATGAATCCTGCTACATCTCTCTAGCTGGCCTGGTTACTTGTAGGTGTATTTGGGGTTGGTGGGCACATTCACATATGGAGCTGTAGGACCGAAAGCATGTTATCTTCATTAGGAAATGATCCACACTGTGGAAACGTTTGTTATCCTTGCATTAGTGACTGAGAATGGCACAGAGAAATGACAACTGCACAGTTCTTACTGACTATTAACTGGAATTAATGGGTTATTCTTACTCACTCACTGTTCTATTCATTTTGTATCTGCTTCCTCTCTCTGAATACATCATATAGATATTATATCAAATATATTGGGTGACAGAGACCTTTTCATCCCACAGGCACTGGTCACGATGACCCCTGACCAACGACAAGATGTTATCAGAACGTCTCAGCTGGCAATTTCAGACAGTGAAGAGAGGGTGAAGCCATACACCTTGGAGGAATTTTCCTATGATTATTTTAGGTGATTTTTTTAAACCATCTACAAAAATTATAGGAGTAGGAATACATCTCCAGGTAGCTTCGGAATCAGGAATTTTTTGGCTACTGGAAAAGACTCTGAATGTCCCTTTGTGTGACCTTGTACAACTGCAACTTCCAGTTTAGGTCATGGCATTTGAGCTGTAGGTTTTACGAAGGATTTCTTCAGGCTGGCTCAGCATAGGTGTAACAACATGAAATTCAGTATTATGTGGGAGGCTGTGCTTAGTGGTCTGATATTCCTTTTCTGTGATCCCGTACACAGCATCACACCATATAGGCAGCAACTTAATTAAGTGTGGGCATTTTCATCTCAGCTCCAAATATTTAAATGTGCACCACTGCTGACCAGACTGATCCCAAAACTCTCACTCCTGTTCAGACGGGCTGGCAATCCAAACAGGCATACCAGCTCCTCTGGGATGTCTTCACGCTGGTAGGCTTGTTCTGCTAGGCTTGTTCTTTCAGCGTTGCTGCCCTGACCATCCATCACCATCATCCTTCTTTTTGTGATTTTTTTAGGGTAGAGAAAGTTGGTTTGGTGTCAGTACTTGGGTAGGGTTCATAAGGGACTTTTCTGAGCCCTAGGAAAGTACAAATGGTTATCTTTGGGGAGAACTGGAGCTGGATACTTGCTAAACTGTGAATTTCCATTTCGTGTAGGAGTTCGTTAGCCAGGTGCTGTGAACAACTTTCCCAGGTGAAACATTGTCTGCAAGCTGTCCCTTTTATCTTTGTAACCTTTCCACCTTTCCTTTTGCTTTGCCTTTGCCACCAGGCCACCTCCCAAGCACACCCTGAGCCGGGTGATGATCACCAAGAGCCGTGGGAAGGACAAGCTGTGGTGTTACACCCGTGAACCCATCAAACAGCCATTGCTGAAGAAGATCCTGGGCAGCGAGGAGCTGTCCCAGGAAGCCTGCATGGCCTTCATTGATATCCTTTCATTGTCTGGGGAAGCCCTTTTCCTTTTGCTGTGTCATACATGTTAATTCAGAAAACTGTGGCTTGTTCTCATGTGGAATAGTTGCAATATGACATGATGGTGAAGGCTATCATTTGGTTTATGTCACTGAAGTTTGACTGGTGTCTGATACCAGCTAAAAATCTGGTCTTTTACAGTGCTGCCTGTATGTGTGATCATGTAACACACGATCACATGCAGCTTTCTTACGTCTACACATCCTGACCCCAAAGCAATTCTTTCAACCTGCGATGATGCATTATAAAAGAAGAGAGCTCACTGGATATCTCCTAAATCAATTTAAAGCCTTTACCATACACTGTGCCCACTTCACCAAATTGCAGCCACTTCTGTAGTGACATGTAGGATGTCTTTAATCACATCATCAACAGAAGGGCTTCTCCAAACATCCCGGTTAGCTGATCCTTGACTCCTGCCTCCCACCAGTGCTGAAGTATATGGGTGACTACCCATCCAAAAGGACTCGCTCAGTCAATGAGCTGACAGACCAAATATTTGAAGGTGCCTTGAAAGCCGAACCCCTGAAGGATGAAATCTACTGCCAGACCCTCAAGCAGCTCACGGACAACCACATCAAGTGAGAATCGTTCATTCTCCTTGGCCCAAATGCACTAGCCTGTGTTGGGCAAAGCAGATCTGATGTGTCCATGCCGTGAGTGATTTTTTTCCTCTTGGGCCTCTTCTTGTGTAGGTACAGTGAAGAGAAAGGCTGGGAGCTGTTGTGGTTGTGTACAGGCCTTTTCCCTCCAAGTAACATCCTCCTGCCCCATGTCCAGAGGTTCCTGCAGTCCCGGAAACATCACCCCTTGGCGGCAGACTGCATCCAGAGACTACAGAAAGCCCTGAGGTATGGCACCAAAAGACCTCCTAGTCCTGACCGTGCCACAGCATCCAAATATGCATGAAAAAATACAAGTAGGAGATATTAGGGTGGTTGAGGGGACAGTGAAAGCTCACAGCTTGTCTCTGCATTCAACCAAACGAAAGGGACATCATATGGAAAATATCTGGGGAAAAATAGAGATTCATTAACTCAACTTTGTCCTGTCAGCTCCATTTAAGTCACCTACAACCTAAGCAAATACACATTGCCCATTACAATTTTTCTTTTTTCTTTTTAGGGGGTGAGGGGGAACCTAATATTAAGAAAGTAGCCGGAGTTACTCATAAAAGAATATGTATAAAAATGGAAGATTTAAACAAAGGAGTCTTGCTTTGATGCTGTGGCACTTGCCACCTCCTCTCTTGCAGGAATGGATCCAGGAAGTACCCGCCTCATCTGGTAGAAGTGGAAGCCATTCAACACAAAACCACCCAAATTTTCCACAAGGTTTACTTCCCTGATGACACCGATGAGGTAAACAGGGGAGAAGGAAATTCTTCTTTTCTGTCAGGATGGATGTCAATTTTCTTATGAAAATCTCAGAAGAGGCTAATATTGCTTCTGAGTCAGAAAAACTCAGCCTTTGCAGAAGGCTCTGGACAAGAGCAGTGTAAGGAAAACCCATCCTTATCTACCCCGACCAGCTCAGGGGGTTGATTTACTGCAATTCACCTTTTTCAAGACATGGGTGCTGTGCTGGTATTCAGTGAAGGCTTTATCGTATAACACCAGAAAGAAGGAAACCGGGTGGGTTCATCTCCATTCGCTCTCGGTGGCTCACAATCCTTGGATATCAGCTATTTGCAGCCTAGACCAACAGATATTGTCCACCCAACTATACCCGGCAGGGTACCGTGATGGGGCTCCGTGGGGACTGGGCAGGCTACGGCAGCACTAGCAAGTAGGTAACTGAAATTATACCTTCTGACCTGAGATGACACAGAAATCATACCTGCAGTCAGGAACCTCTAATTAAGCATCTTATGTGCTAATAAAGCAGCTAGTTATATTGATGCCAGAGCAGATATGCATGTCCTTGCAGATACTGCTGTCTCATGCTACTGATTAGTCTCCCTGTGAGGCTCACATCCATCCCTCTCGTCCCTCATGCCCTTGGGCACAACTGAATTCCTGTATTTCCAAGTGGGTTTTTGTGTAAAGCAGTGCACATCCATGGAAGGAAAAGGATGCTTCCTCTCCTGCAGCTGTACCTGCCCTTGTTTATCTGTAATGGAGAGTTGAGACAACTGCTGGGATTTCTCATCACTTTCAGTATTTTTAATATGTGACCAGCAAGAAGTATGACACTGCTTTATACACATGCATCCGTGTGAAAGCCAGCAGAAGGAGGCAGTGGGGACTTCTGCACTTGGATGGGTCTGCTATGATCCTTTTGGCCATGGCAGTCCCACAGGTGGACTGGCAGAGGAGCATCACCCCAGTACAACATGCATCTACACCAAAGGGCTGCTGAACACCAGCAGCACTGAGCTCCAGGCCAGTCTCTTGTGGAATATGGAATATGGGTCCTGGTGGTTTGTTGGTTCAGGCTAACACAGTCAGGCATGTGGTGGTCAGAAGCTTAAATTCCTTAAACTGCTATGAACTGAATCTCTTTAAGTGAGCAGAGCAAAACTGAGGTGACGTAAATGCCGAGCACAGCTCAAAAGGCAAAATAGGGGCTGGGACCTGCATGCAGATGGGACAGTCCTTTAGATATCCCATTGACACGTAAAGCAGGAGTCATCTCTCTTCAGCTATCCAGAAGTCAGGCATTTGGTCTAAGCCAGGCATCTGATTTCCCCATCATCAGTGGAGTGACAGCTGGGACAAGTCAGCCTGGAGGTATATATCTCCCTCTAGACAAATAGCTCTGAGACCGAACTGTTGATCAGAAAAATCTCTTGCATTGCCTGGGGAGCCCTGGGTAAGCCAGCACAGGATATAGGTAGAGCATCACAAAGCATAACAGTACAGCAGTAGCACGGCTGAGCTTCTGCAAATGTCTCTTCCCATGCCCAGAGCCACAATCCACAATGTCACTGATTTCGTTGGTGGTGGGCACCTAAATCCCTTCATGTGTCTGAGCCTAGAGTTCCTCAAAGAGAGCATAAAGTGGAAATTAACCTTGAGGTAGCAGTGGTGAGGATCTTCCTTTCTTTGTAGGCATTTGAGGTGGAGTCCAGCACGAAAGCCAAGGACTTCTGCCAGAACATCTCCAACAGACTGCTCCTAAAGTCCTCTGAGGGCTTCAGCCTTTTTGTCAAAATCTCCGACAAGGTGAGTGACTCACCCAGAGGCTGGGGTAGGCCCGAGGCACTCGGGGTAACCCACTTGCCAGTGGCTACACATTGGTGGAGCCAGAACTATCTGTACCCTCACAGGTGAGATGCATTTCTCTGCAAGCAGTGTGGTGTTTCTAAGTCAGATCCAGCCTGCTGCGGGTGAGATTTGCAGTCCCACAGCCCTGACTTAGAGCAATCATCCCAAAGGGCTTAAAACACAGACAGGCAAAGCTCTCCTAGCCTGTTGCTGAGTCAGGTTTCTAAGAAAACACTAAGTAAGAAAAACGTGCAGCTTAGAGCTGCCTCAGGCAACTGGGAGAAATCTATGGAGATAGTCATCATGAAGAGAAATTAATTGCTCTGGTGAAACAGGAAGCTGCACTAAGGAATAATGGGTGAAATATTAGAGACAGAGCCTGCAGCAAGGTGCTGGCAGTGGCTTTCTCACGTCAGCAGTTTGTAACACATCAGTGTCACCGGGACAAAGCAGTGAGCAACAACTACGGGAGATGGGGCAATGGCCGACCCTGCCTGTGGCCTCCTGCCACTTGCTCAGCCTTTGTAACCACATGCTGTGTCCCCCAGGTAATCAGTGTGCCCGAGGGAGATTTCTTCTTTGACTTTGTGAGACACCTGACAGACTGGATCAAGAAAGCAAGACCGGCAAAAGATGGTAACAGTGACTTTTCTCCATTGTGGGGCACACAGAGCTCTCCTAGAGCTCTCCAGCCCTTTCAAACAAGATTGACCACACACTGTGTCCCGTCTGTTGGGCCACACTGCTGTGGTTGTGCTGTCTGCACCAGCCCTGGGGACAGCATCTGGGAGGCGACCTGTCCAGGAGCAGCAAGACCTCTGCTCCAGGGCTAGACCTGGCACCTGCTGGTGGGCAGTTCTCCAGGCCAGCCCGTGGGAAGGTTTCAGTGGTGGGATTCATCTCACCTTGCTGCCGAATGCATCGATGGCTGCAAGACACAGGTGCCTCCAGGGTGCAATTCCTCTGTCCCGCATTAGACATGAGCATTATCATTGAAGTACCGCTGTGCAAATGAATCCAGACACTCTTTCCATTTTATTAAAGCTTTGCAATGGAAAGATGTGGTTTTCTCTGCAAGGTCAGAGCTCGTTTGGCCTTGCCGCTTTCCTTGTCCCTGAAGGTTGTGATGGCACATGAGCACCACTGGCTTGCAGGGACACTGGTTGCCAGCTGCTGCTCACGGCATTGCTTTGAAATATCCGCTCCCTGCTTCCTCTGCACAGGTATAGTGCCTTCCCTCACCTACCAAGTGTTCTTCATGAAGAAGCTGTGGACCAACACAACACCTGGAAAGGACTCGATGGCAGACTCAATCTTCCACTATTACCAGGTACTCCGGGAGCCTGCAATAGCAGTGGACACTTGGGAGGAATTAGGAATGGGTTAGAAAGACTTCATCCATCTGGAGATAGACGAAATCTTGCATTAAATGAAAAGAAGTCCTGCCTTAAACAGAGCACTACAAAGAGCGCTGTTGGGTTGCATGGCAAGGAGCAGCCTTCATGCACTTTAGGGTAACCAGCTCAGCTGGGATTTGGGCCAGCTGTTCTTGGGTGAGCAGCAAGAAATGGGAGAAGCTGAATTCAGAAGCATCTTGAGGGTTTTCAGCCACCTCTATTCATGGAGATGAGCTGTGATGGTCCCAGCAGTCAGGTAAGGAATTACAGTTCTTCTGCTCTTGTTTCTTTTGGGATGGAAGAGACACCGTCATGTCCCAAAGCTTGCTCTCATGCACACACACAGTCTGTGTTTTCTTGCCTGGATAAAGTGATTATCCCAATATGACTGTATTCCTTAATGCTTGAGTTAGTTAGTCACTTGACACAATGACTGAATAGACTTAAAATTGCAAAAAAAAAGAGATTCCAAGTGGCCATTACTAGGGGTGGATTTCCTGGGATGAGGGAGGATGAACAAGACTGTAGGCTCACACACCTGATGATAGCTAACATAGGGACCTCCCTGTTCCATGTAACAGGAGACTGTTTTAGACCAGAGACGATCTTTACACATCTAGTGTGGTCTCAGCTGAGCAACTGACTCTCCACCACACTCAACACAACTACTACGAGTGTTACCAGGGCACAGCCTCTTAACCAGGGGCTGGAGACCTCCACAGACACCATTTAACATCTGAGGATGAAGGTCTGTGGTCATCCCCTCAATCTCTGAATTATTCTTTCCTCCATGCAGGAGTTACCAAAGTACCTGCGCGGCTACCACAAGTGCACACGGGAAGAGGTCCTTCAGCTGGCAGCTCTCATCTACCGGGTGAAGTTTGAGGACGACAAGTCCTATTTCCCCAGCATCCCCAAACTCCTGAAGGAGCTGGTGCCTCAGGACCTCATCCGGCAGCTCTCTCCAGATGACTGGAAAAGGGTAAAAACAGCAGCTTGAGTCATATGCCAGGCCTGGCTGGGGGAAGCCCAGCCTCTCGGGTGACTTGTCTGACATGCAGCATTGAAGTGGGGCTGCCAGAATGAGTGACCCATGGTCCTTCTTGAGCCTTAGCAGAGCTGCAGCCTCCCCAGCATCACCAAGAGGAGGAATTGTACCTGCATGTTCATACACACATGCCTTGCAGTGGGTTTTGTTTGTGCTGCACGTGGCTGTGGCTGTAGTGGTGGGTGCAGCGCCATAAGGACACATGCTGGGAGACAGTCTCATGTAAAGGTGTGTTGTTTAAGGCAGGCTACTGAGTGCGGGGGTAATTCTCCCTGCTTTACACAGGGAGAGCTGTGGATCAGGTACAGACAGGTCTAGAGCCATAATATAACATAGGTGCCTCACTGTCAAGAAATAGTCTTGTAAGTCCTTTCTGTTTCCTGGGACTTGAACTCAGCCATGTGCCTCACCAGTGAGCTATCAGCTTCTCTGAGTTGAAGGTCTCTCAGTCTCCTCTGCTGCATAAATTGGAGGATTAAAATTTATAATCCCTTTAATGGAGTCACCAGCACAGCTCATCTAAGAAAGAAGGACCTGCCTCGGTTCCAGGCCCTGCTCCAGTGACCAGCCAGCACTTTTGTGAAGTGTTCATTGGAGCAGAGACGAGAACTGACCATCTTTGTGGGACTGATGCTCCTTCCCTGCAAACATCCCTGGTGCTAGGCAGTACAAACCCTCCGTCTCTGTTGTGTTCTCTGTTGCAGTCCATCGTGGCATACTACAATAAGCATGCGGGCAAAACAAGAGAAGAAGCCAAACTTGCCTTCCTAAAGATTATCTTCAAGTGGCCTACGTTTGGATCAGCATTCTTTGAAGTGAAGGTACCTGCCCTGCTTGGGGGTTCTCTGGCAGATTTGAGCCAAGGTCAGGAGCTCTGTATCACAAAGGGGCTCCAGGTACACAGGGCTGTCCCAGTGTCTGGACCAGACTGGGACAACCCTGATGAAGCAGGGAAAGAGTGTGAAACCCTTCATCAGTAAAGGGCCAATACGCTCGTTTATTGCTGCCTTGCATCTTTACACAGACAGAGGTGTTGTAGAGCTTCAGCATATCTCAGTCATTGGCTCTATACTCCTAGCTGTGCTGCTGAAGAGCCAAGAGCCATTCTCTGTTTTGCCAAGGCAAAGAAGAATGTGCAGTTTTCCAAGGGACATGTCCACATGCACCGTGAACAAAATCCACACCACCCACCATCAAAGAAAGTAGAGGCCAGTAGTCATGAAGTCTGTCCAAGTACTCTGGACACCTTATTGGAACTCCATCTTCTGAATGACCACACAGTGAGCCTGGGCTGGAAACAAGTTCCTGAAATTACTCATCAGTTCCTTGAACTTGGGCACTCCATTTTCTTTCACGTCCTTCTTAGATGGCATGAGGGATGTGATTATATCCTGTGATTTTACCACCAAAAGTGACTTGGTAGCCAAGAAATCTGTGGCAGGGCCAAGAAATGACCCCCATCTGCTGTGCCCTACCTCGTCAATGGAACAAACTGAAGGTCTTCATGGCACAGGGCTGGAAGAAGGGTTTACCAGCAGGAACAAAACTGAATGTAAATATCAGAAGGAGACAGAGCAGTGTAGTCTTGGCCTAGAGGTCCAAAGCAGCAGGCAGGAGGAGGAGCAGAGGGACTGGAGGGGAAAGAAGATGTCTGGGGGTTGCCAGCCTTTCACAGCTCTTCCTTGCCAATGGCAAGGAACTCAATGCTGTCAGCATACTTAACTAGACAGCCCTGGCTATTGCTGATACCCTAATGAGCTCTATGTTTATCTTTAAAGGATAACTGGGTAGCAGTTAATGGGCCACCAAATGCTGGCAGGAGAAGACAGGGAGAGAGGAAATAGGAAGGGGGTCTGATTTTGCATGACACATCCCCTAACCAGTTCATCTCATCTCCAACAGCAAACTACAGAGCCAAATTATCCAGAAATCCTTCTAATAGCCATCAATAAGCATGGAGTCAGCCTCATCGATCCCAAAACCAAGGTAAGCAAAACTGAGGTGTTCACCAGATGCTCCTGAGCCCACCTCCCAACCCCTCACAGAGGTCACCCCAAAGACTGTGTTGTTCAGAACTTCAGGAGTTCTCATTAAACCTAGTTAGAAGGGCCGGATAGCCAGAAAAGTTTCTGGAAGCAGAAACTCACTGTTGCACAGAGCCAGCCCAGCCTTTTTCAACAGGAGCTGGACAGGGAGCATCAATTGTTAGGGCCCTGTAACTGGAGGATACACATGCTCCTTCCTTAATCCTTTCACAGACATTAGGACAGGAGCTGGAGTAAATGAGCTCCTACTAGTTACTTCCACCAGCCACATGGTCATTCTAGTACAGCAGTCTTCCACAAGCACTGGAGGATCCAGAGTCTTGCATCTCACTGCCATTCCCATGAGGCCATGGTACACTCTCATTTCAGTAGATGTCCTTGGTCTGCTTTGATGGAAAGTGAACAAGAACATGAGATCCTCGCAGCCCTTCGTGAAAGTTGAGGCTCTCACATGTTGAGTGTCAGTCTTGTGTTCCCACCAGGATATTCTCATCACTCACCCCTTCACCAAGATCTCCAACTGGAGCAGTGGCAACACGTACTTCCATATAACCATTGGCAACCTGGTGAGAGGAAGCAAGCTGCTCTGTGAGACCTCCCTGGTAAGGAGTGTTAAAGATTATTGGGCACAGTTAAACCAAATCCTGACTTTGGCAGGCAAAATTGAATGCTTCCAGCAAATTGTGTCTCAGGGATTCTCTGGGCTGAAAGTGGTCTCTTAGAAGAGGCCCTGATGTGCTTTTCCCTTCTGGATTTCCCATGGCTCTGCTCAATGGATCAGGGCTTTCACTTGGTCCATCATCCAACTTATGAGCAAGCCTGAGGTGCTTGGGACATTTTCATCTCAGGAGCATGAGGCACTGCTCCCTGTCACTGGACTGAAAAGCATATTAAAGCAGACGTGGGCTCAGGGGGTACTCTTGAGCCCTTTTACCAAGATCCTTTGCCCAGCTTGTCCCCAGTAACAGTCACAGCAACAAACCTCCTTCTAGACTATCTTAAACCCAAAGCATGAAGCATAAAAATTCCTGCTGGATTAATTGTTATTAATTTGAGGCATTCAGGATTTTGTTGGCCGGTTGAAAATCCAGGTCCCATCCAAAGCTCCCTACATCCTTAGCCTCAACAGCATCCTGGGACAGTGAGTTCCTCCATCTCAGCACTGCAAATTATGTTTGGGCTGTGTTCCTTGTGGTGGTGTCATTTCACCCAAGGAGAATGGTGGAACAGGTCAAAATATACCTGAAAACTTGGAAGTCAACAACAAGTAGCCAGTGTGTTCAGGAGGCATGAGCCAGAGACTATAAACTGTGCTCTAAAGGCAGTTAACATCTTCTCTGTCCTCCTCAGGGGTACAAGATGGATGACCTTTTGACCTCGTACATCAGCCAGATGCTAACAGCCATGAGCAAACAGAGGAGTGCAAAGGGTAGCAAGTGAACTGCAAGAAGCCACTGGCAGGTGGCCATGGGGCTAATTCACCAGCTGAGGCCTGTGGGATACCCGTGCAGCTGGGGGAGAACCTTTGCCTCCCAGATGTGGAAGATGAGCCGAACACCATCAGGGAGTTCGCTGGACTCTGACCTTGAGGGCTCAAACCCCACTTCCCCTTCCAGCGAAGACGACTATCTCTGACCTCCCATTCTCCTTCCCCGCCCTGCACCCCGACTCCATCTTACACCTCAAAGATTTCCAGGGGACACCACCGCTCTCAGACAGTGACTGAGCAAAGACATTCCAACAGGAGGCTTGCCTGAACCCAATGGTTGGCATCGCAAAGGCTCTTGGAAGAGGAATTGTGTGTGTGTGCGTGTGCGTGTGGCTTGTTTTGGTTTGTTTTGGTTTTTTCTTAAGTAAGAGAGAATATTGGGATGCTAACAGCTTTTGGTGAAGTTATGGGCATTTCAGGTTTGAAGAGGCGTAACAGAGCCCTGGCCCATGCTGGAAAGCTATCCACTGAACACTGCAGTGCTTGTTTTTTTGACATTACAAAAGAATACGTTGTGTTCTTAAGGACAGAAAGAAAAAGCAGGCTGGGAGGAGCACATTTTAACTAGGAATCAGAATAAACAAACTACTGATCGAACAGGCTAGAGTACTAAAGTGCTGTCTGTGCAATGCTGGAACTATTTAAAGAACAAATTTTAAAGTTTTGTTTCTTCTTCTATTTATTTTTTAAAATATTAAAAAGGAAAAAAAAAATCCTGCATTTCGTGCCGGTATTGGGACGCTGATTCGGGGCTGAGGGCGACCTGCAGGACAATCCTTCGCCCAGGGATTCCCCAGAGACGTGATTGCCGGAGGCAGAGTAAGGCACAGCTTTCCCAACTTATGGGCTCAGCTGGAAGTGAAGCTTGGAAGATGAATTATCTCCTTTTGCCCCTTGTGTCCACACAAATTAACTCTGGGAGGATCTTTACTGCAAGCTTCAATATGGATGTAGGGGTTTTGAAGTCCCCATGCTTGGAAGACTGAGGCCAAGCCTGTGTTGAGCTGTGGTTCAAACACGGACTTGGCCACCAGGGTTGGAAACAGCTATGATTTTATTGTGCTTTTGTGTGTGTTGCTGTATAAAATGGCTCTTTATGAGTCCCAGCTGGACCTGAACCACTCACAATGAGGGCAGGCCCTTGATTTCAGTGGGCGTTTCTCCGTCTTTGTTCAGCTGTACTAATCTGTTGGCTGGTTGTCCCATCTTCCACCCAACACCACATAGTGCTAACCAGCCTTCTTCGGAGCAGAAAGGGAACCTGCCAGCAGATAGGAGGCTGAAGCCATGTTGTGTCTGGGGGGATGCAAGGGAAGGAGCCTGGGGTGCCTTTCCAAAATCCAGGCTTCGAAGGAGCACGTGCCTGGGTGTGTGGCAACAAGAGGGGTGAGAATTGTCCACCAAGACCTGGTGCTCGCGTCACTAACACCAAGTGGGCCTCAGCAGATGTGGGAGACCTCTCTTGGTCCTGTGCATTGGGCTGGGTTTGGCTGCTTTCATAAAAGTCCATATTGTAGGGTGTTGTGTGTTGTTCTGTTAAGCTCAGCTGGGCTCAGTCGCCCAACACTATGGTGTGCCAGGCAGAGTCAGCAGCACTGCCTACCAGACCTCAAGGACTGTGACATCTGACTGGGATGCAGCAGTGACTTTGGACCTCGGTTGCTCCACCAAGGTGAATGAGATGCTACACGGAGACATCCACTGGCCAGATAGGGCTGCTAGGAGATCCCCTTCCTCTACTGTCCCCCTACCCAAGGCACTCTGGTGATGGGAGCACGGTTACACCAGCCAAGGCTACATTGGGAGCCAAGCTGCCTTCTCACCATCCATCTCTGATGCTTCTCTCCACTCCCCAGCTGCCATGATCCAGCTGTCCCAGGGATCCTGCCTGTCCTTAGACACATTCCCATCATCCCCACCACCACTGCTTTCGTGAGTCTCCAGCCATCCCTGCCTCCCACAGCATGCTCAGTAGATGATGCAGCATAGCAATGATGTTTTCCAGCGCTGCCCTGGGCCAGCTTTCCCCTGCCACCACCCTCGTCCCTCCACTCACAGCTCTGTCAGCCTCCCATGCACCCCACGGTTTTGGGGGGTGCTGGGACTCTGTTTGTGTGTGCCTGTGTGTCATATGTATTCGCGTCTGCTGGCCTCTTTGTATTCACACCAAGCGATGTAACATGAAAAGCATATGTCCAAGCAAAATACTCTAATTAAAAAGCATCAAGTGGTTTGTGGGAGGCTGTTCTGCACTGCGTGGTTATGGTGGTGTCTCCACGGGGAAGGGTGGGCTCAGGGCTCCCAGGTCCTCGTTGGGGACAAGACTTCTCCTTGCAGAGTGGGAGTCCTGGTGAGAGTATGCAGCAACCCAGCAACAGGGAGCAAATCACCAGTGTGCCCGGACTGGAAACTGAGTGAAATCTTTTTTCTTTTTGCATAAAAACCACTGAAGCCCAGCAAGTCTCCATCGCTCATCCTCTAAGACAAGGGCTGATTCCTCCACAAAGGCCAGTTTTGAGCTGAATCACTGGATGTAGGAAGTACAGCGTGAAAAGTTTGTGTGTGGGAGTGAGACTGCCAGCCACGTGCTTAACGGCATTGTCAGACCCTGCCAGCTGTCAAGCACCAAAAATAGTAGCTGAGATGTGACCGGGCGTAAAGCATTGCAGGAGACCACAGGTCTAATTAGCCAGGCTCTGCCTGGACAAGGCTCCTGAGGATGAGGAAGGTGATTATGGGGAGATACCACTGCGTAATGGCCAGGCAGCAGCTAGATACATGGATGAAGGTGCATTGAGGTGGCTTTTCCCTAACACATATTAAAAGCCATTATCGGAGGACCACAGCATGTCCCAGTCAAGTCCCTCACTCGGACACCAGGGGACAGGCCTAGGACCCCATGGTGCACACCACCACTCAGCCCATATACTCTCCACCACCTATTTTTGCTGCTCTCATACTTCCACGCAAGTGGTACCCACAAAAAGTTATGAAAGAGCTCTGGAGGTGGGGCATGGGGAAAGGGTTTAACACTATCAGTAGCATTCTCCCCCCATGCTTCATAGACCTGGAGCTGCTCTGCACCAATCCACCAGCCCTTTAGCCCTTTTCCAAAGGAGGATGCTGCCTTTTTGCATTTCTAGCCTCCCAAATACCCCAAAATTGCAACTTGGAAAGGTTTGAGTGCCTCTCAGCATAGCTAACTCTGAAACTTAATGTTTCCCTGTCACAATTCACTTGTGATATAGCTTTATTTAGCAAAAACATCAAGCTGCATGAGGCTCATGTATGAGAAAATGTCTATAGCATGATTTAGGTAAAGACTATTTTCTTCCCCTTTCCCAGTTTGCCGAAATAAGAACAAAACAGGATAGGAGAGCTAAAATGTATTTAAAACAAAACTTGCAATTTACAAAAAATGTGTTCTTATTATGTGTTCAAGTACAAATTTATGGCTTAAACCTGGGAGATGCTCACATCTCCCTTGCAGAGCAAGGCATAGATCCCCTTCCCCCTGTGTGCCAGCAGCCACTGGGAGAAATGAAAATCAGAATAAATCCCAGGGTGCAGAGCAGGTATACAGACCTTCCCAAGGGAAAAGCAAGCAGTACACTTGGTGGGACCAATTCACATGCAGCTCAATCTTTTTGAAGAAGAGTGTTGTGCTCCTGGTCATAGTCCCAGTAGCTCCATGGCCAAGGCACCAAAAAGTCCTTCAGCACCCATGGGAAGATATGTCCTTGCCCACAGCCAAGCGGAGAAGACTGTCCTCTTAGGGTCTATGGCAGGGCAAGAGCGGAGAAAAGGAAAACCTAAGCTGCCCCTGCTTGCGTTACAGAAAGGTACAGACCCTAGTGACCCAGCCAGCAGCACTTCACCATCGTGGTGGGGCTGGTGTGCTCTCGGGGGTGGAGGAGGCCTGCAAGGAGGGAGGGAGGGAGGGAGTGTGTGAAGAAGAGGCTGGTCTGATGGGAGAAAGCTGAGAATGAGGAGGACTGGAGGATGCTCAGATGTTTGCAGCCTGTGTAAAACACAGCTGTGGAAACAGAGGGCTTACACACGGCAGGAGGGATCACAGGATGATTGCCCTGTGGGATGCCAGTGGTCTCAGAGGGAAATGGTGGCTCCCATCATGGTGCACAGCTTCTTCATGGCTGCAACTCCATCCGTGCTCCCCTACACCCCAGGGATCCCTGCCAGACATGGGATTGCGAGGAAAACTGTAGGAGAGGAAGCTCAGTGCTCATCTCCAGCAGGGTCATGGAGGCAAATGGCTCCTCTTCACCAGGTGGATCTGAGCCCCCCCAGTCAGCCCCCTTGGCAGGCTGGTGTTTGCATTGCAGGAAAGTGCAACAGGGGAGGGTCTGCTCTCCAGTCCTCATCAAGATGGCAGGTCTGCATCCCCTCCTTGCCCATCAGGCCATGACAGCGGGCATGTCGCTGAGCTCTGGAAAAGGGGACACACACTGAGTTACCAAAATGCCTGCAGTTGTTTTGCCAGCTGTTGTGAGCAAACAGAACCTGGCTGAAAATGTGCGCAGCCCAGGTGGGGTCATTTTGTCTGGATGATAGAGCTCCATGGGTGCAGAAGCCTGGTGCATGGGAGGGTCCCCAGCTGATCCCACCCTGCCTTGCAGACCCAAGAGCGCTCAGCACCTCTGGGCTCTCTTTTCACAGCATCACAGAGTAATGCATGTTGGAGGGGACGTCTGGAGGTTTCTGCCCCAACCTCTGCTTGAAGCAGTGCCAATTAGATCGGGCTGCTAAGGGCTTTGAACATCTCTGAGGGTGGATATTCCCCACCTGTCTGAGCCCCTGTTCCAGTATCTGACCACCCTCATGGGGAAGGTTTCTTTTTTTCCCTCTTTATACCTAGTCAAAATTTCCAAGGTTGCAGCTTGTGCTGTTGTCACTGCATATCTGGCTCCATCTTCCCTACACCCTCCCATTAGATGGTTGCAGGCAGTGATAAGATGCCCCCTAACCTTCCCTCCCACTATGCAAACCCAGATCTCAAATGCCCCGTCCTCCAGTTTAGTGGCCCCACTGAGCTCACTCCCATCTGCCACCATCTGGTACTGGGAGCCTGAACTGGACCCAGTGCCTAGACATGGCCTCACCAGTGCTCAACACCCACCTGCACCCTTACCGAGACAACCCTGGATGCCTCCATCCTTCACCACAGCATAGGCATCCATCACCAACCCATCCATCAGGACCCGGAGCAGGATGCTCCCAGCTCTCCTTGCCCTGCTCACCTGTCCTGAATTTGTTGTAAGTGCCGCTCTCCAGCATCGGGCCACCATCATGGACACAGCAGGAGAAACTCCGCTCTCGCCACCTGCGTGGGGCAAAGCACCTGGGTCAGGCCATCGCTTGCTGTGGTTCCCCTCACAGCTCCCTGGTGCCCTGGACACCTTTTTTCTACTTTGTCAGGGCAGGAACTGCCCTGGTATTTTGGGATTTGCTCAGCTCCTTACCGAGAAGGGACTCCAGTGCATGATTGATGTCTAAGCATCCACACTTCACGTGTGCAACAGCATTTTGAAGGCAACCTTGTGACTAAGCCCTGTTTTCTAAGAAATAGTTAAGAGCTCAAAAGTCCCAGAAATGTTTGCAGCCACTGGTTTCTAGGCAGCCAGAGAAATTAAAAATTGTAATTTTGGTGCATTCATAAACCTGACAAACAAGACCATGCAGGGCTTTCAGGTGCTGCTGATGGCAGGGCTGGGAATGCCCCTGCTGCAATGCCAGCCCAGAAGAGGCTGTTATTTGGCTGGATCAGAAGCAGCTGCAGGGCCCTGGGAAATGCACACACAACATGAACAGGAGCCTGGAGGACACAGGCATGGGAGGGTCTGACCGCGGTGGTGATGCATTGCAGGGGTGATTGCGAACCACCCTGCAACCTGCAGCCTTGAAAGGAAGCTTCTAAAGCAGGACCTGGGGAAAGACTGCTGAGAGCAGGGCAGGGTAAGAGGGGAAACTGTGCCTGTCCCATGAACCCCAGTTTCCTCAATTATTAAACAGAGGCAATGTCTTTGATGGCATGGGAGGAAACAACATGTGGTGTCTGAGACACACTCAGACATTTTCATCTGGGAGGATGGATTTCCTCAGGGGCTCTGGCATACGCAGACACCGCACAGGGTCCTCAAATATTAACACTGAGGGCTTTCCTCCTAAGTCAATCCAATGCAACACTGTATATATAAATAGTAAGAATAGAAAAATCAGTTCCTTTCTCAGCCCATCAGCTTTGGTAACTGGTTTGTGTTGCTACTGTAAATCCACCAGGTCTCCACTGGATCCTGAGGGTAGGTGATGCCTGAGCTGCCAAAATGGAAACGGAAAATGAGAGCAAGGAGTAGCAGAGAGGTTTTTGGAGACTTTTAGGGCTTTCTTCTGGTTCCTGAAGGGAAAAGAAATGTTCTCAAAAGTAGTTTTAACCCTTCAGATCACCTGAAAGCATCCCTCCTTCCCTCCACCTGGTGCAAAAGATCAGGTTAGCATGGCCATTAGCAACTCAGTAGTTACCAGTGCAGAGCAAAGATGAGTGAGATGAGGAGCACAGAGGTCAGATCAGTCAGGATCCACATGATGTTGTACTGCTGCGGAGTCTGGAAAAGAACAACGGAGGATGTGTCCACCACCAAGGAGCCCGAGCTATGCAAGAAAGTTCCTCAAACTTTCTTGCTGCTTGACTATAGCAATTCTGCAGCCTGGTGTGCATGTGCAGTAACATCTCTCGGGTGCTTAAAGCATTTGGTGGCATTTCAAAGTGGCCACCCCCTAGTAGGTGTTGGTGCCAAATCATCATCTCTCATAAAAGCAGATCTGCTGGGTGGCCAAGAAGATTGGACCACATCACAGTGAATTTAAGAGGGACCTATTGTTTGTACAGGCAGGCCCTTTAGTTCTCTCTGCTCCCCTCCAAAATTAACGTCAACTGGTGGCATCTCATTTTCCCTGGCAAAATTGTCCTTTAGTGAACACCACAGAGGGTCTGGGGTGGCTCCTGCTTTAAGTCTAAAAGCATCTGAAGATTAATCTTGAGACTGGACCTCCACCCACCCTCAGAATGGACTGAAACACTGCAGTTTTCTGGATGCGTGCATCATAAAAATCTGCTTCAAGAGTGTGAAGCCAGGTATTCAAAGTAGTAAACTTTAGGCTGCAGGGACTCTGGTGGGACCAGTGCTCCAGGTGCTCCTTAGCCCTACAAGTTGTCCAAGGCAGAATAGGGAATAGACAAATTATGTGGAAAAAAATTCCTCCCAGCAAGGAAGGGTTATTTCTATGGTTGTTTCCCTTGGGCTTGTGGCACCAGACCAAGTCTGAGAAGGGTGGTGGGAGGCCCTGGGAAATGAGGGACTTCTGATATCAATAAGGTGCTTCAAAAGCTTAGAAATGGAAATCCTCTTGCATTAGCTACATGTGCTCTCAAAGGCTCTTCCTTTCTCCCCACACAGGTCTCGATATGACTTCTTTTCCCTCATCTCAAGGTCTAAGTTGCAAATCCTAACAAGTAGGTTGCTTCTACCTGGGCCAAGAGAAAAGAGGAGAAGGGTATGGTGATACCTGGAGTGGCTCACAGGTGCCAGCTAAGCCAGGTTTCAACTCAGGTCCTTTTCACGCAAAGAGTCATCTCCCTTATCCATGCATGAACTGGCCTGTGGTCTCCAAAGGTAACCATGAACATCCCAACCCTACTTCCTATCCCTGGGAGGGGGAGGGTTTTCACTTACCATGAGGAAGAGTGGCTGGCTGAGATTCTTCAGGGTGTGGACGGCATTGGTGGTCACAGAATGTGCCCCAGAGCACCACGCCAGGGAGAAAAGCCATGGCTCATTGACCACATAGAGGTTGGTGGTGATGTTTGCTTCAGCGTATTTCCTTTAAAAGACCAAAAGGCAATAGACTTCCTTAAGAAAAGCAAGGAGGACAGTACTCCCTTTGAGCTGAATCAAGGAGAAATGACAATTCTCTATAGGAAAGGCTTGCTTTAGGACCTAAATAAAGAATAGAAAAGGCGTCCAAGCAGCCAATAATTACTCATTCACAATTGGCCAATACAGAATACCTGATCTGCTGGAGACAAATGCAGTTAAAATGTCCAACAGGTCAAAACTTTGCTTGCCCCTCTGCCATATGGAATGATGCAATGATGCGCTTGTCATCTCCCAATAGTGTGTTTGAAACCACCTTGAAGATGGCTACTCATGTTCGTTATGTTTGCAGCATCAGCTGGTCACTTGTCAAGTTCTTATAAGCTATTAAAACTTAATATGAAGAGAGACCATTCTCTGTACAATGCTAAAGGACTGTATCCTCAGTATCAGCATTTGTAAATCTACCTAGGATCTACCCAGGATTTACCCACATGGATCTACCTAGGATTTTAAATTCTGTGAAAATTACCATTGAGAAAACATGAACATTACTCTCATCCAAAGAATTAAACTTTTTTTTTTCTTCCTTTTTAAAAATTAGAGTTCAATATTTTTGCACACAGGAAAGAGCAAAAAAAATTGTATTTACAAAAGGAGAGCTGGATGGGTAAGACTTCGGGTTTTTTTCCTTTCATTTTTTTCTTTTTTTTTCCTTTTTGTTTTTCCTTTTTGTTTTCCTTTTTTTCCCCCCCCTTTTTTTTTTTTTTCTTTTTTTTTTCATATGAGAAACATTTTGGAAACTCCTGCAATGAATGTGGAGCCTTTCATTGGAAAGATATTTTCAGTGCGTCACAAGCAACAGAGTACTGGTAGCAACAGAGACAAGAAATGAAGTTTCCAAAACACCAGCTACAAGAGGGTGATGGTCTCTCACCACGGCATTTCACACTCACACTGGTGTTTGTGGAAGAACCACGGGACGTTAAATAGTTGTTCATTCTCCATGATTCAGTGTTGGTGGGACTGGGGACGGCATGAAGAGAAAGACAAGAAATCAGGAGACAACTGTGTTATTCTGCCCAGAAGATCCTCAGATCCTGGTCAAGTAAATACAGACTTGGAAGCAGGGGAGTGTAATTACATATGCCACCTCTTGGCCACACACAGGGTCAACAGTAGGAGTGAACTGCTGTTCTTCACCTCCAAAATGCAACAGACATGGCTGCTTGATCTAAAGGAGCTCTTCCTAAAATGCTATAGATGCTGGAGCTGGTCACTGGAGGGAGACATTGCCACACACATGAGGCAAATGTACACCAGACGCAGTCCACCGACTGTACTTGGGGCTGAAACTGCAACCTACCGGATATCTTCACTGGACATTTCAGTGTAGGCCAGATTGAGTTTGACAATATTGTCCATCAATAGGTCTTCAACGGGGGCCTTACTGCCCATTGTCTGCTGAAACCCAGGAGCAACAGACTGAACAAAGGACCTCATGTCGTTCTCCAGCCATAAGACCTGCAGGCAACAAGAGGACCCAGTGAATTCCCAGAGGACTTACTAATATGCCCTGCCCTTCGCACAAACCCAGTAAAGATAAGGTCTTGAGGAGCTTAACCCAGCCTGCCAAATGATGTATTTCTTTCAATGATCGAAGAACATCTGGATGCAGGGTTAAAACTTGCAAGTCACTTTCATCAAGAAATAAGTAGTCACTGTTCCTTGCTTATCAACTTGAAATCAGCGGGTACATTTCACACAGCCCAACAAAAGATGCGGTGTTTGAAATGGATGAAAAGACAGCTTTGGTTTATGGGAAAGCCAACAGAAAATATTCTGTTCTCCCATTCTCCCAGCATGGGAGAAGAGAACTTCAGCAGATACAAATCAGTGTAACTCCCCAGAAATCAATGGATACATAACCTGATCCACATGGATTTAGCATCCATCCCAAGCAAGGAATTCCCTGGGGAAGGAGGAAGGCAATGAAGGCTCCCAGCTCCCTGTATTTTAGTTTAAGCCAGGAGTTTCTATACAATATATAAAATAAGCATGGGCGGGAGGGAGTAGGCTGCCAGTCATTACAGTGACGAAAGGATGCCGTCTGGGGGCTAAGGCATCAGCTGGTATATACACTGGCTTATTTCCCTGACCTGCTGTAGGGTTACACCATTTTGTACCTGCTGAGGAACCGATAGTAGGAATATACTCCACATGTTACCTCTTAAGTGAAATGAAAGGGACTGGAATTTATGCAGGTGAAATCATGCAGGGTATGACCCCAAAGTCCAAATTCAGAGAGCAAGAAAAAAGGCTACAGAGGAGTGAGGCCACACTACCAGATGGGGTCTAATCCCCGACTCGTTGAGGATGACTTCCAGGGTTCTGTTGATCCAGGAGTTCCTGTAAGGATGTTTCTCTGGAGGGCGGTAGAGATCAAATATCACAACTTTATTCTGACTGTCTGCGAGGCGCAAGAAATTACTTAGCTTGTAAATTGACTGATTCATTGCCTGGTTTTGATCTGCCCTTGACAGTGAGCCCATGCATGAAAATGGTTTGTCCTAGAAATAAACAGATATAAGAAAGGAAATCAATCAGGCGGTTGCCTCTGGGAGTCAGCTGCATGCAAAAACCTCATATCTCTAAAAAGGAAAAAGCTTGACATCAGCCCTCAGTAAGGCGAGGATATTTTATTTTGCTTAGCTCCTCTACCTGAGAAACAAGGGACATTAACCCAGGCTGTGACGACACTGCTTCTGGGACCTAAATTGTGCAGTTCACAGCTAGCTCTGCTGTGTTTCTCTGTCCCACCGTGTTAGCTGTGACTGTTACCCACAGCACCTTGCACAAGTAGCTGTTGTCTTCTTCCCCTATACCATGTGTTCTGCTGCTGCCATGACAAGGAGCCAGAAGAACACCCACCCACCAATTGTTATAGGTCTCCTAAGCCTAAAAGCCAACTGGACAAAGCAAGGAGACCCCAACTAAAGGATTTCTACTGACTTCTCTGAGTTTTGGCTCAACCGGTAGTTCCTCTCCTAACATGCATGCTATTAAGTAGCAGCCAGCTGGTGTCTTTTCTACATCCAGTTGATGATAGTCCTTTACGGCGCTTACCTTAAGGAACCATGTTCCAGCATTCAACTCCTGCAGGGTATCCCAGGAGAATAACGCAGCATTTTGAGCAGTGTCATTGGGGTAGACTTCCTTGATATTAGTTGTCCTCCTCAAGGTACTGTCATGCATGAGGAAAGGAACCCCATCATAGCTGTTGGAGAGCAAGAGTTCAGGTCACCTGGGGTGCAGGTTCATTCATGGCATGAGCAGACTCACGGCAGGTCAAAAGAATATGTGGGCCATCGTGAATGCAGCAGTACAGGCTCCCTCAGTGAAGAGGGTGGGATAGGGAGGAAGGCTGCGGCTCAAGACACCAGGTTATTTCCAGCTTAAATACTGCTGGGTGACCTTGGAGAAATCATGCCTGTCTGTGCCTCAGTTTCCTCAGGGGCAAAGTGGAGATGGTGGCATTTATGCCTGCTAGCCCCCCCCAAAATGGATAGTAACTTATGGTTGAAATGTCTTTTTTCTGATACCAAAGTGTTTCTATGGCTTTCAGAAGACTGAAGTGTAAATGCACAGTGATGGAAAGGTCTCTTACAGAAAGGTCTACATTACCAGACCACCTAAGCATTAGAATTTTTCTCATTCAGTGCCTGGAAACTGCTCATCCTGCACAGCATGTTAGCAATTCATGGCAATGGGTCCCCCAAACAAAGGCAATTAAAGATCTAATAATTAGGACAATGCTGTCACAAGTCTGAACACAACCTTCTGTTGGTTTGTAGGCCTGATACAACCCGCACCGTGGCCTGGAAGTCAGACTAGGGTAGGGACTTGTCTTTATACTCTGCAAAGCATTTAAAATATACTGTAGAAATAGTGATTGTTAAATCAATAGCTACAGCTCACTGACTTGCCTGAGAACAACCATGCCCTACAGCCCCTATCATCACGCACCAACTGAGGGACCCTGTCCCAGCCTTCAGTAAAACCTCATTGCCTGGAGTGACACATCTCCAAAGCCAACTCTTAGAAGCAGCAGCGTATATTCTGTGAGATGCGATGTTTTCCCCTCACCTAATGGTGACATCTGTTTCAAGACCATCCCCACCATGTTCAATTGTCTTCTGAAATGACATCTCAGTGTTTTCTGGTGCCAGCTGAAAAAAAAAAAAGCACATGAGCAGATCATTTTCAAACACACTCTGGGGGACTCTGTAAGTACTTTCTGTCTCTTTGTAACACTTCTGTTTTTTATTAAGGGACCATCATTATCTTCTTAAAGTCTACAGTTTGTTTTCTTCCACTTTAGCCACCAAACCGATCTTGTCCATCAGAAACAGTGTTATCCTTGTTAGCAAACCCATGCAGTGATGCCTTTGGCACACAGTCCCAAACAGAAATGTCTCCCCTTCCACCCTCCACAGATTTAATGGAAAAAAACAGAAGATGATGATGAAGGTAGCAAGACACAGGATGAAGAAATGATGTACAGTAACTTTTCCAGACCTACCATTGGTGCTCCACGGTGTCCAATGAGGGCTGGCTTTGGTCCAAGTGTCCCCATCTCTCTGATGCAAGGAGAGTACATCCCCAGAGGTATCAAGAAAAGAAAGAGAAGGATAGCCAGGTATGGACCAACAATTATCACCTGAACAACTGAAAGAATTTGAAGGAGGAAGGCTAGAGTTAATCCATGTGGTAATGTACGGGTTTGCCTTGCGGCTTGACTTTTAATACAGCCCTCCAGCTAAGTAGCTGTTGGGCTTTGTCCCATCCCTTTATCCATCCCTTGTCCCCCTAATTTTCACTTTCTCTCCAAACAATGCAACCCAGGAAAACAAGCTGGTCAAAGCAAGGATGTGGGCTGTCTGAGTCAGGACTGCAGGTTTTGTGCTTTAATTACATCTCACTATGCCTCCCAGCAAGACATGGCCTTAATTTCTTTTTCTTGAGAGGTGATGCAATGAAATATCCTCCATGTGTACAAAACCGATCCTCAACAGGAGGATGCTAATTTTTTTCTTACTCAGATAAGAACAAGCAACATTTTGAAGTTTCATTCACAGTGAAGAAGAGGAGGAACCTTTCTCCTTCAACTATGTTACATCCCCTTAAGGTGAATACTTCCCTAGTTCGTTCAGGTTGCTGTCAGTGACCTTCTGTGTGTGACCTACAGAACCTTACAGACTCTGACTGCACAGGTATTGCCTCTCAGAAACCTGTCAACTCATTACCTAGGGTTTTCTCTGGAGTCTGTTGACACATTGCCCCAGAGCCCCAGTGAGCCTTCACCTCAGGGAACAAAACAGCTCCTCTGAGAAATGAGCACCTATGCACCAACATCTCTTTCTTGAATGGGTACCACCACCCCTCTGTGCGTTGTACCAGTGGACTTACACCAAGCTGGTGTATTGATCTGAGAGTCCACTAGGCACGGTGGACTGTAACATCTAGGGTCCCAGCATATTCCCCACACAACCTCCCCAGCTGTAGTTTAATAAGAAAAATCCTGGGCAGGGAAAAAAAAATGCTTTCACCAGCCCATTCTGTCTTTGATTTTGATTTTGATTACAAATCAACATCTGCAGATGGGTGTCATGTAGATAATTTTGGCTATATGGAGAGACTAGGTCAGAGATAAACAGCCAGTCCCAGAGCCAGGCTCTTCTGCAGTTGTTCCTGGCATCTGGCCCACTACTTGGTCACACTTCTCAGAAGCAGACAGAACTTGCCATGGGATAACACTAGGAACTGATCAAAATGCTCTTTCCCCTATCTCAGCTGGCTTCTTCTGAGATGCACTAGTCTGAAGTGGATTGACTGGACTGGGGATCCCTTCTGAGAGAGCAAAGCTGAGTACAGCAAGCAAAGGTCAGCTAAGAGAGCTGCTACTGGCTGCTTTCTCCTGCAGAGGGCTGACCAAATTTCCATGCATGACTCAGAACGTGGGTACTTCTGCTAACCTCCTCCATCTCAAGGCAGGTCATTGCCTTGGTATAGGCCAAAACTGTGCAAGGGAGCATGCAAACCAGTAGCACATCTGGACAGCCACAGGACAGTGTGCAGCCCAAGCTTCAGCCCCCCACTAATTTCCCTGGGATACACAGAGGCTAAAAGTCACCTCCAGCTGGAGTGCAGGTATGGGAGGAAAGGGCTCCTGCAACCCTGTTTTCCCACACTAATATATGTCTTTTGTCATGTAAGGAGCAGGAAGCAGAGCTACTGTACCTTTCTTATCTGCTCTGATGGCATGAAGAGCCACAGGCCAGGACAGGAGGACCATGATGGTTATTGCCCCTATGTGGAGATAGGGAGCTGTGATCTGGCAAGGAGAGAAAAGGATTTTAGTCAAAGGATGAAGTGTGGAGACATGTGGAAACAAACCCCAACACAACTACATCCTTCCATGTGGATGGGCTCCTGCTGCACATACCAGCAGTTCAACCTCTCCCCTGCACCCAGTTTGGATCCACCAAACACCTCTGCAGTTGGGGGAGAGATATGTGCCCCCAGTCAGGCCAGCTCCTCGGGCTAAGGAGTGCTCCTCACTGCAGCATGCAGCTCTCCTTTCTCCTGAGTCAGCTGAAGGGGACAAGGCTGTCCTCATCCATGAGAACGCAATCACCATTACTGCTATGCCATAATTCATGAGCATCTTCCAGACAGCAGACAGTTTAATTCAATCTAACCCAATCCAATCCCATCCAGGTAATAGTCATCTCCACACCACACTGCAGCTAAATCATTAAACTGATGTTGACAAGCCTGAGTGATAAAATGTGGTATTTACACCTGTATGGAACTAACTATTGTGGTATAAGAGAAGTAGTTAATTTGGTATGTGTCTGATCATGGACATAATTGGACTCCATGCAGCACCTAGTTTCACATATTATCAATATATTCCAGAAAAATAATTCATTTTCATTTATTTCAAAGCATTTAATTCACTTGCATGAGAGCTAATTGCATTGTTTCTCTTTTTTTTTTTTTTTTTTTTACTTTTAACTTAAAGTGTAGATATTTTTGTTGATTTAGTAACACAAACCAATATATTCATTCAGTGCTTATACTATATTAGATAATACCTATTGCTGGACAGATAAAGTAATTTGACTTGATTTCTTTGGTCCTAAAGATTAAACAGGAAGATCAGAAGCTAAGAATCACTTCTCTGCTTATCATGAATGCATGAGCAGAGCAGAAAACAAAGCAGAAATAGTTTGACACTGAATGGATGCTCTTCACTCAAGTAGGGTTGATATGACACACCTTTCATAAAACTAGGCAAACCTGTCAAAGAAACTAATCCATCGTTTTCTCATGCTCATCAGTGCCCCGTGGTTTCTGTTCCAGCTAGAAATGAGTTATAAAGGCATGTGCTAGGGAAAAAATTTATTCAGATGCAAGCCTGTCCTATTGCTTAGTCCATGCCTGAGTCTCTAAGCTGGAAGGGCTGAAGAAAGCAGCAGTCACTGAGAGATGTTATTGCCTGTGATACTGTCTGCCCCGAACACTTGATACCAACATCTTTCAATTAGAAGCAGGATTCAGTTGTGTAAACAGAGGTGCCATCTGAGATGTCCAGGATATTTGAGATAGCTTTGCAAGGCTAATGGACATGACACAGGATCTACAAGAGATTCATGTCCTTTGGGAACAGCAGCAGGAGGCCGTGTGAAGCATCTCAAGGGGCATGAACACCTAAAATGAACAGCACCTGTGGGGAACCCAAAGGCTCTTGTGTCTCCTTCTCCTCATCCACCTCCCCTGGAAACACCACATCTCAAAGAGACTTCCGTAACTCTGGAGCTACCAATTGATTCCTCTTCCCATCCATATGCATTGCGCTCCCAATATTCACAAGCAGTAAGCCACATGGGGGAGAGGTGGTATGCCCAAATAACATCTGCAAGGCAGCTATGTAGTCAAAGGCTTCATACTTCCTTCCTAATACATGTGGGGACCTGGATGCTCAGACACTAAACAGCACTGGGCAGCTCTAGCCTCCATCTTCAGACCTGCTGAGAGTTGAGGGGGCCAGCAGACCATGCACTCTGACCTCCTGCATAGAATCATAGAATCGTTTAAGTTGGAAAAGACTTTTAAGATCATTGAGTCCAACCGTTAACCTATCACTGCCAAGTCCACCATGTCCCTAAGCACCACATCTATCCGTCTTTTAAATACCTCCAGGGATGGAGACTCAACCACTTCCCTGGGCAGCCTGTGCCAATGCCTGACTACCCTTTCAGTGAGGAAGTTTTTCCTAATATCCAGTCTAAACCTCCCCTGGCACAGCTCGAGCCATTTCCTCTCATCCTATCGCTTGTTACTTGGGAGCAGAGACCGACCCCCACCTCGCTACAACCTCCTTTTAGGCAGTTGTAGAGAGCAATAAGGTCTCCCCTCAGCCTCCTCTTCTCCAGACTAAACAACCCCAGCTCCCTCAGCTGCTCCTCATAAGACTTGTGCTCTAGACCCTTCACCAGCCTCGTTGCCCTTCTTTGGACATGCTCCAGCACCTTAATGTCTTTCTTGCAGTGAGGGGCCCAAAACTGAACACAGTATCCCACAGGTTGTCCCACCTGACACCAGCGTTCCCCACCTGCTCCCGAAAAAACTCAGTGCTGTCCTGCCCTCAGGACATGAAGCTCTTCTGGGTCACAGAAGACTGAGATTGTGCTAATGCTAAAGCTGCTGAACTGGCAGAAGCTGATAAGGGAGAAAGTTCTTGCTTCAGCCACCCTGCCAGCCAACGGGGTCTGATTTACCTGCCCTGGGCACCTGGAAATTAACTGTACACCTACAACATTTTTGCCAAAAAAAAAAAAAAAAAAGGATGTAACTTCCCAAATTGAGACATGTTACATCAGATAGCTTGAAACTCAACCTCAGGTCTTGGCTTCCTTTCTCCCAACAGGAAATGTTAAGTCATAATAAAAGTTCACTGAAAACCACATACCCTGCCAGGAAAACCCATGTGAAAAGCACTCACTATATGGAATACTTTCTACCAATTACCACAAAATACTTCTATAAACAAGTTGTTCTTTCAAACAGACCTCTCAGCCCCTCTTACCTGGAATGACAGGCGGACAGTTTTCCATTGATCTCCCCAGAGTACGGATAATATGAAGAGGGCTGTGATAGAGAAGCCCAGGACAAGAAAAGTCCCAATCTGAGGAGACAAAGAAGACATAAATCAGTTTCAGCATTTCTGCACTGGGTGTGCCATTCATTTGACTCATAGGCTTATTTCAGCAGCTTGGACTTGATAGGTTTGGGATGCATGAGCTTGACTATGCCAGTTCAGAGACAGAGAGATCTAATGGGACTAAAACCAGACCAACAGAGCTATCGATTGGCTTTTCCGTATGGCAAGACTGATCTTAAGAGTTGGGTACCCAACTAAGGCAAGCCCTCAAGACTGCCTCTACAATTATTGGAGAAAGAGAGGAGTTTCTAGACGTGATCCATTTCCACCTGCTTTATGATGGGAGATACCTCTCTCTCTCTGTTGGTGTAGATGGAGCCTATATGATCATCTTACATTAAATCCCTAACCTGCAGATGGCTACATTGAGAAGTGATTAATGCCACCCAAAAGAGACAGCAACACAGCTTCCTTATGCTGTGAGCTGCTTTGCAACAGGCTTCAGCAACAGCAAACACCACCATAATTAAGAGATGAGAGTTCACTTTTTAACCAAAAAAGCGAGGAGGTAGCTCAGTCTATTCTTTGGCTTCTTGCACAGTTTGGTCCCAGCACAGCTGTGATGGCAGGATCTTCTCGGTACATCATCTATCTGCTGAGAACTGAGTGCGAGTAGAAATTGGACCAAGGCCCTAACCATTCTTCAAGGGGATCCCACAGATCAACACCTTAATAATCCACCCCTAATCTCTTCCACCCAAGGATGCAGTCTCATTTTTTTTTACCAATTGTTCTACATTTTTCTGGTTCTTCTGGAAGCCAATTTTCAATAGCAAAGATGACTGTGTTTCTATTACTTAAATGATGAAACACAGGATCAAGTATCTGCACATTCAGCTATTCCCTTCCACTGCAAGATTTGCAATCACATTATATTCTTCCCTAGACTGCATGGCTAGAGGCTCCTTTTTAAATGCCTTACATAACCTCAAGGATTTCTTAAGGAGGGTGATTCTAATGCATCCTTTCGCAGCAACAGCTCTCTGAGGATTTGTTTCTGCAGCTTCAAAACTCCAGGTGGCATTTCCCAAACCACCCAAAGACCAAAAGGCATAAGGCACTGAGATGCCTTGGAAAAGCCAGATTTCTCTTCTGCAGAGATAGCAGCCATTTGTTTCACTGCTGATGGAGTCTGCTACAGAAAATTACACTGCTTCTCATGGAAACTTTGCTTTTGTATTCATGTTACCACATGTAGACGTGTCAAATATAGACATCTTCACCTGAATGAGTCATCACGAGCTCCTTTTGGAGTCAGTGGGAGAAAAAGGTACTTTAGGTGTGAGTCATCTCATCTTAATTTAGATATCTATGACCAGCTGGATGAATTGCATCCTCAGAGGATTCATTTCCCTCCACTGACTGAAGGGGAGTTTAGGTGATCAGCTCAGGTGGAGATATCGTTCTTATGGGTATCTAAAGTCTCCTAAGATTAACCTCTTCCCTCTCTTCCTTCTCTCCTGTAATCTAAGATGTTTTTCATGCAGAGAAACACCACAGACTCGATTGGTTTAAAGCATGGATTAGAGTTACCAGAAAGCCCGGATTCTCCCCACCTTGTGACTCCAGTGTAGGTACAGCTGCTGACCTTCTGCAAGCAAACACATCGCTAGGACCTGGGAAATCAAGAAAAGATTGTTTGCATCCCGGTAGAAGATGGTGAAGTGTGTTCAGTGAGGTATTTCTGGAATTATTCTTGCACTTTACACTAGGTCTTCCTGCACAATGTCAAGGCTGTTAGGACAGGTGTATGGAGAGAAGTATTTATTGCTACAGTAAAAATGCTTCTGAAATGGCCAAGCACATATCAAGGCCGCCCTGCAGGGTCAAAGCCCTTTCATGGGTAACAAATAATTGGGCACTTTGGGGTACACACTTTTAATGACTTTTCTTTGTAAGTACAAATTCTGAAAGAGAAATGATGGCCAGGATCAACTGCTATGGTATGAACCAATACAGCACTAACCTTGCCTATTTTCTGTGTATTTGTTGTGATTAGAGCCATATCAACCACGGGAGAGTGGTCAGGGACTAAAAAATGCCTCCAAAGCACCAGAAAAATACAGAGCAGACAGCAAAGGAGGCAATGCTTCCACAGTAATCACAGGAAACACAAGAGACAGGCACATCTCAGAAGAGGGAAAACTGCCTTGGAGACGAAAAGACCCTAGTTTTTGGTGGCTGGGATGTTCCTCCCCTCTGATGGCAAGTTGGAGCACTTGGGGAGGGTTCCTGTGAGGCATGGCGCAAACACCAGCCAGGGCAGGGGACAACCCAAGAAGCCTTGAACGCCAAGAAGCAAAGGATGAGGAAAGCCAGTCCATGGCTCTGATGGAGAGCTTTTTCAAGTTGACCCAGACCTAAGCATCTGATGAACCTGGTGATGAATTTCACCAGGAGAAGTACCTTGCTGCCATGAAAACGCACAGGTCTACGCTCAGGAATCTGAGTAACCTGGGGCAAGCTGCCTGACCTCTGTAAGGGACAGTTTGGGGACCAGTATCACCAGATATCAGAGTTTAAAGAAAAGTGTCTGTTAGTAGACATCAGTGCTCCACTGAGAAGGATCATTTATGATCCAGGTCCCTCCAGACTGTAACACAGTGGGATTGTGTGAAAGCAGGACATACAGATTTAGCGGAAGGGTCTCTGCTCTTCCAAAACACAACTACAAAGGAATGTAAGCTGTTTCCCATCCAACTACAAACAAGCTCTCTTTCCAGGATCATGCTGATTTGAAGCAAGATATAAACTCAGCAGAGAATACAGATCAGCTTTTAAGCACTTCTTGACACGTTAGCCTCCTTTAATTGAATCCTACACCCAGTACATGATGAGTAACCATGGGAGCAGCTCAGAGAGAATTTAATTACTGCTAAAGATCTTAAGCCAGCCCCATTTCAATAAGCCATTTCAGAAAAAGGAAGAAAAAAGGACACTTTCAAAATTGCCCCTTTTCTGCAAGCCATGTTACAAAGACCTGGTCCTTGCCTTAAGGTACAGCCAAACACTTATTTCACAGGCCATTCGCAACAGGACTCTCCCCTGCTACTGCAGTATAATTTCTGTATGAACGATGCACCACATCTGGGAATGCCATCAGAGGGTGAGCTCATTTTTATGGATGGAAACAACATCTCATTATCAGCTTACAAGAAGAATGATCACCAGGTTTCATGCTCAGAGAGTGAAGAAGGAACTCTTGCAGTTGCACCGCTGGTCACTGTAGGAGAACACATCTTGATGGACCAGTGAGCTGATGTGATGTGAACAAGGTTTATCCTCTGGCACAGTCAGCTTGAGTTGTCTATGCTTTCCATGTACCCCTGAAGCTTAACATCTCAAGCCACAATAACCTACTTTCATCCTGCTCCTCAAAAGCTGCTTCAGGACCTGTCCAATATGCTCTTCCATGGAGAGCAGCTGCCTTTAGCAATGTCCCGCAGGCTTGCACCTGGAGCAGGACTTCCTCAGGGAAAGGGAAAACCAGCAGCACCAGGTCTGGCTTTTCCAAACTGCTTCCATACATATCCTGGGATTGTCTAATACAAGTAAACAAACGTGTGGGTTTAGGTGACCGATATGTGTCTGACTATTACTTCTGAGGCTAGAGCCAAGGTCCCTCTTGCCAGCCCCATCATCTCCCTGAATCTTACTGCCTCCAACACTTGCATTCTTCTCTTCTTTAGTATGAGGTGTGGAAGCATCTCCCCTCCACCATCTATGTGCAAAGTGGTCATTAAGGGATGCTTTCCAGTGGCAAGAGAGATGGATTCGCTGCAAGGGGGATTGCACCTCTGTCTCCCTTTTTTTAAGTGGGTGCATTGACCACAAAGTTATACTGCAAAAGGATGGACAATAGACCTTTAACCCCTCTCTACTTCAGCATGGGAATGACCTTATGTTTATTTCAATACGTCTGGTGAGGCTTAGGCAGGCTCTGAACCTACCACCACAAGGACATGGAGGCAGGCACCCAGACACTCAGCTCACCTAAAACATCTGCTCACTTAGATGTTCACAGCAGCAGAATTCAGGTCCCTACATTCACTTTCTGGCAAAAATGCAGCAACTTAGAACATCTCTGCTACCCCAGTCTCTTGGGGATGGAGGTTTGAGATCACTTTTTGGACTTCAGTGCCATTTTGAGTTCTTAGCCTACAACTGCAGAGGCCACAACACACCTGAACCTCTTTATATTGTACAGTCACAAGTCACCTCCTCAAAACCTTTGGAACAAACATGGTTGAACTGCAGAGAGGAAAATATTATGTTGGTGTTTGAAAGACTGAACAAGAAAAGTTCTTTCTTCTCCACTGAGCATGAACTGTTCTTCAATTAGACCCCTCAGCTTAACCTTTTAGCTCTAATGGGGATGAGAAAATTGTCTTGCAGAGTGATAACAATTGAATTAATTGAAACTGATTGTCTGAAAAAAATTACAATGATGCATACGGACAGAGAGTGTCTTTGCACAGACAGCAAGCGCTTTGTTGTGCAGCGTTTTATTCAGCTGCTGGTGGCCAGTGGGCAGAAGAGTGTTTGCTTCAGTGGTTCACAATAAGGTCATGGAAGCAGGCTTGCAGGCTCCAGTGGGGTGCCAGCATTAAGGAAGAAGGTATGGTGCTCACAAACAAAAGCAGATCTGCCACTGGTTGCTATAAAATCTCTCTGCTCCAACGAGGTCATCAGTGTGCTCAGTTTTCTGATGCAATGGGCTGTTGATGCAAAACATCGCAAGGAAGCATTGCCTGGGAGAAGGTCTCCAGTCCTTCCTGCAACACGTGCAGGGATAGTCTCCATCCAACACTGTTCAACCAGAACATGCAATGTAATTCATCGTGGGGGCCTTTTCAGCCATCAGTTGTCTGAAATGTATTAGAGCGATCCAGCTCTCATATCATACCCACAATGATAGATTTATTTAGTTATGGAAGGGCTGAGTGGCACTTACTAGCCTGTGAGGCTGTCAGTGTTTTTCTGGGTGGTTCATCAACAGCTACAGTGAAAGGCCAGACACTGTGATGGGGAAGCTCTGCAAACAAGAGACGGAAGGGTGATTCCTAGCAGGTCCTGTTCAATATCTTCATTGATGATCTGGATGAGGGGATTGAGTGCACCCTTAGTAAGTTTGCAGATGACACCAAGTGGGGTGGAAGTGTCGATCTGCTGGAGGGCAGGAAGGCCCTACAGAGGGACCTGGCCAGGCTGGGTCGATGGGCCCAGGCCAACTGTATGAGGTTCAACAACGCCCAGTGCCGGGTCCTGCACTTGGGTCATAACAACCCCAGGCAACACTACAGGCTGGGGGAGGAGCGGCTGGAGAGCTGCCCAGCGGGAAAGGACCTGGGGGTGTTGGTCGACAGCTGCCTGAACATGAGCCAGCAGTGTGCCCAGGTGGCCAAGAGGGCCAATGGCATCCTGGCTTGTATCAGGAATGGTGTGGCCAGCAGGAGCAGGGAGGTGACAGTGCCCCTGTGCTGGGCAGTGGTGAGGCCGCCCCTCGAATGCTGTGCTCAGCGCTGGGCCCCTCACCCCAAAAGAAGGCCATGGAGGGGCTGGAGCATGGCCAGAGCAAGGCAGCGAGGCTGGGGCAGGGGCTGGAGCACAAGGCTGGGGAGGAGCGGCTGGGGGAGCTGGGGGTGCTCAGCCTGGAGAAGAGGAGGCTGAGGGGAGACCTTATTGCTCTCTACAACTCCCTGCAAGGAGGCTGTAGCGAGGTGGGGGTCGGTCTCTTCTCCCTAGTAACAAGCGATAGGACAAGGGGAAATGGCCTCAAGCTGCACCAGGGGAAGTTTAGGTTGGATATTAGGAAAAACTTCTTCACCAAAAGGGCTGTCAGGCATTGGAACAGGCTGCCCAGGGAAGTGGTTGAGTCTCCATCCCTGGAGGTATTTAAAAGATGGGTAGACGTGGTGCTTGAGGACATGGTTTAGTGGTGGGCTTGGCAGTGATAGGTTAACGGTTGGACTCAATGATCTTAAGGGTCTTTTCCAGCCTTAACGATTCCATGATTCTATGAGTCCTTCTCTGAAAGGAGCCCTGCTGGGATGAGCATGGCCAAGCCACAGTTGTCATCACAAGACCCTGCATGCAGGTGTGCGACCATCGTATGACCCTGCATGCTTTGAGATAGTGGGAGCATGAATGGTGGTGGTGATTGCTTTCCTCACTCCCCTCTCCTTCAAGACCTAATCCTATGTAGGTAACAGCTCTGATGGTTTGGGGCCTCATGACTCCCAACGCTCACTGCTCAACATAGATACGTGCAGCAATCTTGCCAAATGAGACACGATGACATGGTGATGCAATCAAGCAGGGCAAGTGCCCTTAAAAATACCCAGTAGCTTTGGGTGGGTCGCTTAACAGCTTCATGAAAGCAATGAGCAAATGGACCCTCACTGCAGGGGCTGTCCCCAGAGCAGAAGAACCTCTGAAGTGTTTCTCTTATAGGACTTGTCTGATCCAAACGCCTTGTATTCTTTCAGGTTTATCTGTTTCACCCTCCTGAGGAAGGCAAGTGCTGTTAGCCTCATTAGATAGAACTGAGATGCTGAGAGGAGGAGGATGTGTCTACACAACAAAGAGTCTGACCAAGACTGAACTGAACCATGTAGGACACCAATTTCGCCTCCTGTTTTCCATCTACATATCTGGCTTCACTTTGCCCACCATCTGCCCTGATAGCTTGCAGCCATCACATCCATGCTGCCAAAGACATGAAACTCCTTTAAGAAACTCCACTGCTTGGAAACTGGCTCATGTTTGGATCCAGACAGAGCATGACTGAGCTGACACACCAGCCCCAGGGGTCTTCAGGCTCCTCGAGCCCAGGAAATCATCTAAAGTCCATTTCTAGCATGTGCTATGATGGGTGAGTCTGATCCTGAGCTTGACTCCAGATCCACAGCCTGCTGAGTTATGGTCTCAGAGGCATGCATGTCACACGGGCATCTCTGGCAAAGCTCTGATTTGCCCAAAGTAGCATTGCAAATGCCAAACCACCCACACTGTCCCATAACCACTGGGGAAGCCAGGTAGGCTTTGCTGAATAACAGACGTTTAGCCTTGAGCCACCAGGGTGTCACAAAACCCTCGAAATTAAATATTGTTATTTGTCCTACTCAGAGCTCAGTCCGCAGCATTTATGATGCTATTGATCACTGTGGGTATGGCCAAGCAGTTGCCCTATTTATCATTTTGGTATTTTATTGCTAGCACTAGAATAAAGTCAGTATTTATTTGCACTTCAGCAGGGACAAAGGACCCCAGAAACCTGTTGCGTTAGGCACTGCATGAACAAAGCAAAAAGAGATTCCCTGCCATGAGCAATTTACAGACTGACTATATGATGACACATCAGGGAACGGGTAAGAACAGCAGGAATTGATGATAAAAGCTGGTTGTCTTGGTCACAGAGGTGAGTCAAAGCTATAACCTCATTGTCAGCACCTGGCATTTCAAAATGAACGTTGGAGCAGCCATGAGACTGATCACAGACTCCAGTTCCTGGAGTTAAAGTGATTTCTTAGTCTATAGCTCTGGATGCAGAGGGTGGAAACACAGATGCAGATCTGTCTTTATTTGGGGGGTCCCTATGAGAGAAAGGACAGGGAAAAAGGATGACTAGGTAGAAATTTTAGGAAATGCTTGCTTTTGGTGTGTTTCCAGTAACCAAAGCAGACAACAGATCAGAATTCTAGAGAAAATTTCACATGATTTGGAAAAGTGAAGATTTCAGGAAGATTACCTCTTTGGGCATAAAGTTCAGGAGCATTTTGTGACCACGTCTGCAGTATCTACCTGGAGAGAAACCCTCCAGCAAAGCAGACAGAGTCAAGGCAGCTTCAGTGACAAAGTTCCCCTTCTTCTAATCAGCATTTTTATTCAGGATTAGAGGAATAACACAGCTTTGACAACTTATCACCACCGCCACATGACTTGGAGCCCCATACTTCCCTGCTGTCAAAGCAACAATCTTTAGCTTCCCCTACATCTAAATCCAGCCACTGCTGGCTTGGCTTTCCTTGGGTTCAAGGAGAGACTGAACACATTTATCAAAGGGAAATCATCGAGAGAAATCACAGAAACTACATCTGGCTCAGAGACCCTGAGAGCTGAAATTGGTCATCTGCAGGTGGACATGGGGAGAAAGTACCGTAAACACTTGGTGTGTTCCCAGTCTTCCCCTGGTATCCACTGTCTAGGGATCATCCGCAAGGCTAGGCTGAGTTTTTATCTGACCCATTAAAGCCATCCCTATGTTTACTTTTTAGGACTATAAATCATGGCCAGCTTACAAGGAGCTTTACTTACCAATAACAGCGTGATGTATATGAACAAGATTGAAGCCACAATCAGGAGAACGAGAGACCAGAGAAACCAGAAGCCCAGATTCCCATAGTTATACCTAAAAAGCAATAAAATATTATGGTACTGTTTGTGTTTAGCACATGGCTTGGAGGCGAAAACAGCCCTGTTCCTTGAAATTTTGAAATTTTCAAAGCAATAAAACAAAGAGGGACGGATGAATAACCTACCCTGTAACACGCAAAGTGGTTCAGAGCCTCCTGCCCCAAATCCATGATTTCATTACCCACCAGACCAATACCCCAATGTGCTGGGGTGGTAAAATACAGGACCAAATTGATGGCCTTGCTCCAGAGAGCTCCTAGCCTGACTGTAAGACACAACAGATAAGGCAGCCTGGGGAAACAGTAAGATGACATGACCCAGGCCAACAGCCCACCTTGTCTGCTTGTGGTTGTGCAGGGCACTGCAGCAAAAAGGGGATTTGAATCAGGTTTTGAAGGAGAAAACACCAGAAAGCTGGAGGAGCTGCAGAGGGATTGCCCAAGGAGAGAGAGAGAGGGGGAAGCTTTACTTTTTACCCAAAGGCTCAATAAGGATGAGTAATATTATTACAGCTTTCCTCCCCATAATATCTGAGCTGTTTTAATTTAATTTTAGGGGCCAGATTTGCATAACTGTTACCTACGTACTGCAGAAGGAAAGGATTTGCATAAATCCCTGCCAGTTATTTCTTACTTTCAAGCCTGGGAACATGCAATTCTCTTTGCAGTGAGATAGCTGGTGCAATGCCTCTGATGCCAGCCACTACATTCCTTCAGAGGGAACGGGGAGGGGGGAAAGACTCAGAGAAGGAAAGGGAAGAGCTATGTAGTCCCCTTCACTCACAATTTTTGTGATGCTGGTTCTCCCCTTTCTCCCAAATTCACACTTAAAAACTGTAGCTAAGCAAAGTGCGGAGTCTCAGCACCTCTGAAGTCACTGGACATTCAATTTGGATGCTGTAACCAAGAATTTAAGGAGCCAAATCTTTGGCTCATGGCTGAAGTGCCCTGCTGCAGCACAGCTGCTGGGAAGGATGCTTGTCTCTTCCCAGCCACCCTGGGGACCTGCCCAAGGAGTGGGAGAGGAGAAAAAGATGGTACTTACCAGTCAAAGTTATTGTAGTCATTTTTCGCTTCACCCCACATGTACAGAAAGACCAGAGAAAAGCAGAAAGCTCCAACAAGCAATGGGAAAAACACGCATTCCCGCTGGAGAGGGAGAGGAAGGACAAGTGGTCAGAGCCTTATCTACCCTAAAGCAATCAGAGCAAACGGCAGACACTTTTAGGATGTCCATAGAACATGTGGCTTGGTGCTGGACATCCAAGAAGCAGAGATGGAGATGACTTCCCTCCCCTGTCCTCTGTGACCAGGGGGGTGGCCTCAAAAGCGTATTCTGCAGTATTTATTTGCAGAGAAAACAGATCTCATGACTTTGCAAATGAACAGGATTTTAACCACCTCCTGTGAGAGGGAATTGCACTATGCTGCAGCCCTCTACAGTATTTACTGCACACCCAGCCCAAATTTTCCTCCTTTAATTTGATCCTATGGCTTTGAGATGTTTCACTGGCCTGGAGGGTTTGGTGCAAGGTTCTTAGAATCATAGAATGTCCTGAGTTGGAAGGGACCCACAAGGATCATCGAGTCCAACTCCTCTCCCTGCATAGGACAACCCCAAAATTCACACCATATGTCTGAGGGCGTTGTCCAAATGCTTCTTGAATATTGTCAGGCTTGGCGCCGTGACTACATCCTGGTAGCCTGTTCCAGTGCTCCACCACCCTCTGGGTGAAGAACCTTTTCCTAATGTCCAACCTAAACCTCCCCTGGAAGATCTTCCTGCCATTTCCTCAGGTTCTAAGGTTCTTTCCTACCACCACACATTGGTTAGCTGCGTGGTGGCACAGACAAACTGACCCTGCCATGGAAACACAGCAATACATCAATCTCTTAGAGCCAAAATCTAACAACCCAACAGATCTCAGTGGGCTCCAAATGATGCTGGGCAGGGATGCCTTTGGCCCATGGCATCAACCACTTGTCAGCTTGGACTGACCTGTCCCTACGCAGAAAGCAATGTCTGTACTGATTTTGAGCTAATTTACCGTCTTGCAGCAGCATTTCCCAGGCTCGGTCCTTCCACGCTGGTACCGCTTCCACCGGCAGCTATAGAAACCAGCCAGGCAGGAGATGAAGGGCTGATGCTCGTACCGCTGTAGCAAGTGCCGTCGTACCACCTTCAGCTTCCCAAACTTGAGCCTCTTGAGGCTGGTGGAACTGGCCTCCATCTGAGTGGCTTTATCTCATCTTCCTCCTGAAGCAAAACCACAAGTTTTACGGGGCGACTGTAACTCTCTTTTCTTTCTGGGTAAGTTTTTCATATCAGAAAAAAGAGAAAGTTTTCTCAAGAGGATGCTGCAACCAGCAGGGAAGGGTGCTGAAGACACCCCACCTAATTTTATATACCTAAGCGAGATGTCTAACAGAAAAGCATGGTCATTGCAAGTCCCCTCAGCAGTCAGTGGTGCTCCTGGTTGGAACTGAGGTGCTCCAAATCACCTCTGAGGGAACCTCTGCCTCCTTTTGACCACACAGGGAGCTCTGGGAAATGAAATCACTAACTTAAGCACTCTGTGCAGATTCACAGCTTATGTCAGGTGAACCTGAGCCTAGGCTTAGCCATGGGAATTAATTCAACATCACCGTGACCTGGCTGCTTTTGTAGGAAAGGGACTAAAACTCTCCAGGTACGCAGGTCTCTTGTCCTAGCAAAACTGCAGCACTGCAGAGACTGATCCCTTAAGAAAATGTTGTTTCTTGACTGAAATAACTTTACTTGGCACAGTTTTTCAAAGGTAGAAAGAGTAGCTGTAAAGGTGCACACATGGGAGAGCTGTTCATAATCAATATTTTAAACAAAAAACTTGGCAGTAAATTGCAACCAATGTAGTTACCAGTGAAACGGATAGCACGGGGGTTGTGCCAGCAAAGAGTGGTTCACCCGGCACGGCACTATCAAGACTACAAGGAAAGATTTAGAAAAAAAAGTCTTGCATTGGCATACAAAGAAGCACCATTATCCAGCACTTCCTTAGCATACAGAGGTAGACAGAGACGTTTTTCTGTTGCGTTAAAAAGTGCCATGTCCAAATCCAGGCATGTCTGCTGCAGATTCCCAGCCTAGAACCCCAATTTCCCTGATTTATCTGATGCAATAACAAGAGTGAACAATTTGCTGCACTATACACATGGATGAAATGCACAAGTAAATTGTTTGCAAATAACTCAGAGCCCAGTGTGCCTTTGCAGAAATCAGTGGATAAATCCTTGCAAATTGACACCAATCAGTTTGCAGAAGGCACAAATAAAATGGAGACACAAGATGCAAGTTAAAACTGAAATGATGCATCCCTGGTACCCTTTCCAAATGTCCCAGTCTGTTGGCAGCTGGGGTGCAAGGAGAGAGGATGGGAATGAAACAAAAGGGGTTTCAGTTTGGACCGCTACTAACCGAGCAGTGCCCAAGCGTGCCGTGCCCTGAATGCTTTCCTGAGACAGATGCCCATCCAGGACAGTCACAGGGAATCACACACTTGTGGATGTGGTGGGGTCAAGCCATCCCTAGAAGATCAGCAGTATCAGATCTGGGCACCAGTAGGTCACCCCATAGTAAAAAATTGATGCCAATCTCATGTGGCAAGATGGTGATCCTGCTCTTGAATTACCCAGAGCACAGACGGGGGGGTGCGGGTGTTACGGCCCTGGTGAGTGGTGCAGACGACAGCTGATCCTGCTCTCCTCATCAGCCACCCTCAGGTACAGCTGGCATAAACCCAGCAGTTACCAAGTTACCCCAGCCACATCTTTCAAATACATTTGAACCTTCAGAGCTCTTACCAGAAGGGCGTCACGTGCCATGGGATTGCAGTATTTGTTACCTCCTATGCGGATCCCTAAACCATGAGTTGCCCTATTGCTGAACCACAGCATCAGTTCTTCCCCCGCCCTTCTCCTTCAGCAAAAGGAATTCAGGACACTGGATCAAAATCCACAGTTTTGCTGGCAGAGGCCATGAGGTTTGTTACTCACATTCCTGGTGTGGGCTCGAGGCTGATACATCAATATTTACCTATGAGCACATAGGATTTGACAGAAAAACAGAGATAACAGGGAGCTCAAAACACTGTTAGCTCCATCTGGCTGGCTACAGCAGCATGTCAGGTGTTAGTCTACCCCTTATAAAAATTGCCAATGATGGAGATCCCACCAGCTCCCAAGATAGGCATTAAAAGGTTATTTCGGATTTTTTTGCCCAAAGTCCAGTCTCCTGCAGTACAGTTTAAGCCCACTACTTCATGGCCTGTTCATGGTGGATATAAAGAACAGTTTAAACTTTTCCTCTGTTACACATCTCACAACTGTTTGGATGTCTTCCCCCAAGCCAACTCTAGACTGAACAACCCCAGGTTTTCTAGTCTTTCTTCAGAGTTCATGTTTTCTCTGCCTCAGAGCATCCTCGTATGGATTCTTCTTGCATTTCCCATGGTTTTTGGCACATGGTAGCCATAATAGGACGTAGTGAACAACCCACAGCCCCTCCAGGGCAGACCTGTGTGCCCATAGCACAGGCTACTCAACACTGGCAGCATCCAGTTTCTCTTGTGTATATCAAACACATCATCTGGCCTCGGTCATCTGAATGCTTAAATAATTCACCCTGAACTCACCCCCAGTGGCAAGGGAAAGGTGTTTTCAGCTTTATGCACCAGAGCACTTAAGAACATCTCTATAATTAAGAATTTAATGAACTCCTGCCTTAGTCTTTCCTGTAAGTGACCTCTCCAAGCCCAAGGGTTGTTGGGGAAGGGCCCCTTCATCGCAGGGGAGGCTGGGGAAGGAGGAAGAGAGGAACACAGCCTCCTTTCCACAACCACCTCCATCAGTCCCTAGCCCTCCCAAAAACATCAGGCTGGCCAAAGAAGAACAAGAACCTTTGTGTCTCATGTCCCTTCAATCCTCATTGACCCTGTTGTCCAAGATGTTTACCAGTACCACTATAGCAGTAACACCTTTCACTATCAAGAGATTTAAAGAGCTGAGCCTGGGCACCTCAAACAAGGTCCTCAGGGCATGGTGGCACCCAGCCCTTGCCAAATTTTGGGAAGCAGCGCTTATGAGGCTTAAGTTTAGGCATTTGCGTTTGCAAATTCTGTGTCCAGGAAAACAATTATTTGGAACTGTTTATAAGAAGGACTCCATGACTCTCTCCCATCTTTTGCCAGCATCTGTTCTTACTAGGGGATGAGAGCTACTGTGGATGAAATCCTCCTCTGCTCAAAAGAGAAATGGCTATGCACAAAAGACCTTGCAGTCACCTGCCAGACCCATCCAGAAAGAGAACTAGAGACCGACAGAGGCTAGAGACCAAGGAAGTCAATCTACCTGTTCTATCACATCTAGCGGGATCAGCAAGCTCTCATCCAAAGCAGAAACCGCTCTGCCAAGCCCCAGGTCGTGACTTGACCCAGGGCTGCTCCTGCTCCCTCTGAGCATATGGGACGCACATAGGAAAAACCAAATGGGACACTTGGAGCCACTCTGCCCCGCAGCTGTAGGGGCCTGCTGGGTCTCTGCTGAGGAACAAAGCACGGGAGATGCTTGAGACCCCAGACAAAAGGCAATGCTTGTGTGTAGATGCAAAGGAAAGAGTTGACAGGGACAAGGAAAACCAGAGCCAACGCACCAAATATTTGGGCTACTTCACTCTGAAGGCAGTGACTCCTAACAGGAGCTCATCTCCCTCTGCAGCTCTGTGGGATGCAAGTATCTGCGATGCATTTACACCGTGCTGTTGCTGGTATCAGCAAACACTCCAGTGGCGACTCCAGGAGAAACCCCTCTTAGTGGTGACAAGTCCCATGTGAGGATGAGGAAGGCAAAGGCAAACACAAGGGCAGCCAGAAAGGTCCTTCTCAGCTTAAAATGTACTCAGATCTCCAGGCACTCCTTTCTTCTCTTTATCGGTGTCCTTCCAGAGAAGTATCACTCCTTCCCTTTTACCTCCACACTTTCTCCCAGGTTCAGGTGCACCTCCATATGCTCATATATTGTGTTTAGTTTAATGCAAACTCCCTCCTTACACCTCAGCCGCTCTTCAGGTCCCCCCTGACCCTCCATCCCACAGTTTCCTCCTTGCTCACAAATTACCAGCCTGCTGTTACAGCTGCGGTGAGGCATTCAAAAGCCATAAAAATGTCTGTCCCAAGGTCGGGCTGAATCTGCCGTGCCTCAGATTGCATCAAACATTGAAGCATTTGAATTCACAAAATCTGGCCCTAACAAATATCCCAGCATCTGGACCCAGCAAGCGCTTAAGGGACAAACACCACCACAACATACCGTAGATGCAGAGGCCAAAAGACAGGAGGTCTGCATTAGGGTTTGGAGCAGTTCAGTCACTGCCATGAAGTAGCAAGAGGCCTTACATCTTGCTTTGCATCTAGATTTGAAACGGAGTGCTCCTAAAATTTAGAGGTCGCCTGCAATCCCTGCCCATCTCTGCCAGGCAAAGGTAAATGGATAGAGGAGGAAAAGAGCAAACCTGAATCCATTCACTGGGAAAGCCATGGGAGCAAACAGCAAGCAGGAAAACATGCATCAGGAGGAGAGCGAAGTTTAGGACTCCTTAGCAAGTGAGCTGTGAAAGCGGTAACATATGTTTTTCAGCTCCATAAACCCAAGAGATCTCAGGTCTTTCCCTTGCAAACAGAGACTTTGTTTGCTCGCGGATAAGAGTCCCCGTCACTGCAGGCAGTTGGACAGGGCTGCTCGTTTCCCACTGCTTGACAGAGAGTGAGGAAAAGCATGAGAAATAGCCCCGGGGGGATGATGGAGGAAGGAGCAGGGGAGAAATAGCAGGAAACATATTCAGCTGCACGGGCTGAATGCAGCAAGTACTGCAAGCGGAGCTTGCTTGAGAGGCCAGAGCACGAGCAAGAGAGAGTGCCCTCATCTTTTTTTCATGCTGTAAAGCTGGGGCATTCATCTTTCAATGGGTAAACAGGTACAGCAGCCAAATCTGGCATTGCCCTATAGCTTTTTCTTCGGACCTTTTAAGTCTATGCTTGCTCCTTTTCCTTTCTTTCTCCTGCGTTTACTCAGCTTTCTCCAACACAATATCCTACAACGTGTGGGCAGGTGGGTGCAGGGCCCTTTCCAGGTATTACAAACACACTTCAGCTGCAGGCAGAGATTTGGAAAGAAAAATATATGGGTACCAGCTGCCTGATGAGGGACATGGAGATGGTTATTTCTCAGCACGGTGAGCTTGCCCTGAGCATCTTGATGGCGTATGAAGCATGATGCAGGCAGGATACAGGAGTGATGTCCACTTTGTCCATGCCACCATGTCCAAGGGATTTGGAGAGAAAGCGAACCTCATGCTAGGCAGAAGATGTGCCTTGAGCCTGAGCTGAGCCTCCCCGGCACCTGCAGCTCCCTTGTGTGGAGACTTCTGGTGCCATCCCACCGCTCTCTGGAGCATCGTTTCCCACCCTTCCGCCTGGGAACCTTGCACAGCATCACACCAACAGATGCAGAGGAGTAAAATCAACCTCCTGGCAAGCTGCTGGTTGATCACCATCACCACGAGCTGCACACAGAACTTGCCACCAGCCAGAAAAGCTCAGCAAAGAGCATCTCTTAAACCTGCATTTCTACTTTATGGAGTCTGCCCAAGGATCTGGATCACAGCCTAGGATCCTTTTTATTTCACCATCATCTGCCTTCAGTTTCTTTTCAGGGAATTAATGAGGTTTCACACAGGAAAGGAAAAAGGATCAAATAAAATAAAGCTAGACATAATCTCCCTATGATAGGAAATATACTCTATATCCCTTCCTTTCCCTGGCAGATAATAATTATAATTTATCACTAAGACTTTCAACAGTTTCTTTATAGGCGCTAATTATACCTTACTTCTGTGTGGGATCCCAGGGAGTACGTGCAGCCTGGGACAAACACGTGCAAAGTACGTCTCATGAATTGATTAGCTGTTGGCTTTGAGGTGGAAGATCACAGCCATTAGCACAGAGAAACAACAGGGTTTAACACAAGAAATAATGAACAAATGTGGAAGTGGAAGGGGTTAACAAGGAATAACTGCTTCTGTGACTGCAGGGACAATATTTCTCCATTTCATTTGTTGTAGTACCCCTCCAACATGCAATGGCTGTGGTTTTCAAGGCTACAGGGAGGTTTCCACCAAGGTTAATGCCCTGTATTTTGTAATATGCCACCACACGCTGAACAGACACAAATAATCAAGCCCATTTCAAACAAATTAACCTACAAATACAGCCGAAATCTTGCATCTGTTAGGATCGCACAAGGAGTTATCCCCATCACAGAGGACTCTCTGCGCTGCGGTCTAAAGGCCAGGCACCCAGCAGGAGCTGTGCTGGAAATGCGTGGTGTGGCCTGCTCAACCCGCAATCCCTCGTCTGTGGTCGCATGCAAATGCTTTAAGGCAAGATCTGAGGCAACCAATCGATTCTGTGGGGTCAGTTTGACAAGCCCTTGAGGAATTCCCATTGCTGGGGATGAGTGATACGGGTTTGGTAATGCTGCTACCAGGCCCAAACTTGTACACATAGCCCTGCATGGTGATGCAAGCCTCACTCCAAGGTAGGATCTATTCACCTTAAAACAAAGCCAGACGTTGGCCGTGAGAATTTAGGGTAGAAAAGGCACCTTAATCCCTGGCTTTATTCCAGAGCGACCATCATAGGAAATAAAGCTCCAAAGCTGAATCCCATTTTTGCACAGATCACTTTTTCCTCTCCCCCAACCCTCCCCCAAAACTGTTTGGTGTCTCTCTACTCCTTCAAGGTACCTCTCTCAATAGTCTCTCATGTTTGGAGCATGTTTGTCCCCAGTGTCTCGTCCCCGGGATGACTCATTATCCACAACCACTTGCAGAAACTTTGTTTAATCATAATCATCTTCATTAGAAATTACAGCTGGTTTTCTTCATCTTCAAAGCACTTTGCAGGCTATGTTAACAAATGCGTGCCCAGGACATTATTGGCTAAGCCTCAGAGCATTTACAATGGATTTTATAGAAATGCTTTCAGCTTCGTGTGGAAACAGGCAAGGGGAAATCATCGTGTTTGTAAAAGGGTCTCACGGCGCTATAATAGATTTTCCCTCTTGCCTGCTAGGAGCAAAATGAGTGTTTTGAATAAAGCTGATGAATAGTAGCTTAAAAAAAAAGGGGAAGAAAAAGAAGGGGTGGAGAAAGACTTTTCACAAATGACACAGCTTTGGCTGGACTCAAGCACATTCCCATCCATTATTATCAGTCAGAAACTTCCCAAAAGGGCCTGGTGGGTTTGGTTCTGCAGAGGTTTGTGTGCCACCGGCATCCCTCCACTGCAAGGAGCAAAGATGTGGGTCTGGCATAGATGGGGACGATTTCAGCTAGGGAAGCTTTCCTTTGAGGGGAAATGGGAGGTTATTCCCAGCACGGCTGTTCAGTGGGGTCTAGGTTTAAATTATTTTTGACTGAGAGCTTCCTTCTAGAGAGGTCCACTGCACCTACCTTCTAGAGAGGTCCTCCCAGCCCACTCTGCTTTTCTTCTGGAAGGTCTTGCCCACCCCAACCCTCCTTGTAGAAAGCTGCACCTCCCCCTCTTCCTTCTAGAAAGTTCCAGCAGTCCCAACTGTCCTTCTAGAAACTTCCACTGCACCACTCGAGCAAAGGTGGCCACCTGCAGCCACCAGCCCAGCAGGCTTGGTGGCCATCAGGCCATGCCAGCCCCGGGGTCTCTGTGGTCCCAAGGACTAAAGCTACAGCTGCTCCATCATGGTGGGTCCAGGTGATGAGTGGGCAGGAGACGTGCCAGCCCTTGCTGCTCCGGGGAAGGGATGCTCCAGCCCCAAGGGGAGGAAAGGGTGACCTGTGTCCAACCCAAGGTGCTCTCTTAGCCCCAGGTGGCAGCAGTTGCTGATGGCTTTATTGATGGTAATGAGGGAGAGGAGATTCTGGCTGAGGACAGCAAAGAAGCCCCAAAATCCAGCATCAAATACTGACCCAAACACAGCAGAATTTTGTACTTTCATGTCTGTTTTCCATATTCTCCTCTGTACTAAAATGTGGATAGGGCCCAGTTTGGCCCTGGAAGGGCCCCAAACACTCTGATACATCAAAAATTAGCCTTAAAGGAGGTCAAGAACAGCGAGTTTCCAGCTGTGACCACATGGAGACCTTCCACCACCCAGCCAGATGTCGCTCACAGCTGGCAGCAGCGAGATGGCCATGTCTAGGTGTCATTTTGCTCACCTAAAGAGGGAATCAGGAGCATCGGTGAGCTCATACCTCCAGGTCAAGCCTGAAAATGAAGACTCAGCATGACCAAATTGGGGTGAAATGCTGCTCCCCACACTGCAATGTGGTCAACAGGAGAAGGGAAGAGTTTTGTCCTCACCGCACTTGTGGCCATGCAACATCACCAGCAGTGATGGATGCAGCTGTGCTCAGCTCATCCCCGTGCAGCACATGGGGCCCAGCCCCGGGCTTTGCCCCTGGGCGGCCTTCGGCTTTCTATGAAGTCGCTCTCCCACCATTGAAAAGCCACCATGGGGAGGCAAAAAGTGCTGCCACAGCTCAAAGCCTGCCTGGGGGGGGAGGAGGAGGAGGAATAAATCCCTTGGAAAAGAAAAAAAAAGGAGCTCAGAAAGGGGGGAAAATATTTCTTTGAAGATAAATCCTACTTTGTGCAGTTCGGCATGCCCTGGCTTGGGTCCCTCTCTGCTCCTGTGAAGGCCTAAGCGGCTCTTTGTGCCCTGCTGTTAAGGGGAGATGAGGCGATTGGGACGCAGCGTGGGGGACCCTCTCCAGCCCCACAGCCCAACCGAGGGCAGCACACCGCCGCAAGCATCGTCTCCGAGGGAAGACTTTGTCCGTCGGCCAAGAGGAGGGAAGAAAAGAGGTTTGCAGATCACATACCTCTGCCCAGCAGCTCTGCAGAGCGCTATTCAGCCCGAACAAAGGACGGGGGCCCTGGACGGCCACTGCGCCGAAGCCCCCAGCGCTGGCCCTCCCCCAAGCTGCGGGTGTTAAAGTTCAGACCTTGGAGCAAAACATCCCTGCAAGGAGGGGAGGAAAAGGGAGGAAAGGATGCTTTCTGTGCCACTGGCCAGAGGTTCCTCTGTTTAGTTATCTACAGCATCCAAATGCATCAGGGCTGGCCCACTTTTGCACCATAAGAATGTGTTTCTGCTGTTGCCAGAGGAAAATTCTTTCTAGCTAATTAAACACTACCACATTTCTGCATAAGTCATCTCGGAAAACTTTTGAACACACTTCAGAGCAAAAGGATAATCCGACACACAAGACCCATGCTCAAATCCCCTGACCTAAGACCAACCTACAGATGCAGTGGAGCCATCACCCAGATCCTCAGTTTCCCAACTTAGGGTTGCGCAAACAGCAGCGGAAGAGGACTGTACAGCTCATTTGATTTTCATCCATCTGCTGGTGTGAGCCACGGAGTATGCTTAGCAAGGCAGGAAGATCAGTGGGCTTCATTGCCTGGACATCATCCCATGCAGACAACCTGTGGGCAGACTCTTGATGGACGTCCTTAGGGCCCAGGACACCCAGCACAGTCAGCTCTGCCGGGTCAGCGCCCAGCAGCACTCACATCCCAGCAGCCTGGAGGAAGGGAACAATTTATTTGGTTGCAGAGCTTGGGGGGGTGTTTTCACTCCTCCCCTGGACTTCCTCGAAGAGCGGCTGGACTCATCTCCTCTGTGTTTGAGCAGTCACCCTGAGCTCCTGGTATAGCCAGTGAAAAGAAATGGGCACAACTCAACTCATCCAACTCAACTCATCCAAGCTGCCTTGGTATGAGCACCAATGCCCACAGCTTCCTGGAAGACGCCCCTATAGAAAAGCTCAGACCAGGCAGATATCAGCTACTGGGATGAGGAAAGTGTTTGCCAGGATCTGGGAAAGCCAGGCACCGCCAAGCACACGGTGGACCTTGCCCTGCTCAGTTTTTCTGTACTCAGTTTAGTTCCTCCAGTGCTGGGAGCCAGCCCTGGATGTCTGTGCCTGGGTCAAGGCACAAGGGCTCTGCGGTTACAGCTGGCAGTGACAAGCATGCACCAGCTCGGTGCCAGGAGCCAGCAGGGAAGCCTCTGACATCCCATACAGGCTCTCCTGGCACCGGCCCTGGTGGCACTTCCAGGTGACAACATTTTCTGGATCTTTGCTAAAGCCCTTCTCACCTGTAAATCATGTTTCACTTCCTTCCAGCCCACCCAAGCACCCCTTTCCAAAGAGCAGTTTCTGCCATTTGCATCTCACCCCCAGCTCCTCAGGGACAGAGGTGCACAGGGCCCCCTGTTGTCACCCAACCAGCAGCATGGAGAGCCCAAGGACACCCCAATGCCTGTGGGTTGTCTCCCCCTTGGCTGTGGGTCTATCCCTGCTGCCATCCAAAGGGCAGCCACAGAAATTCTCCATGCAGGGTTACATGAAGCACTCATGGGGACCGCAGATGGTCCCATTGGTAGGACCACATGGAAGACACCAGCAGGCTTATTGAGGGCAGTAGTTCCCAACCCTACAGTGCCTCATTCTCACAGAAGGGCCAAAAAATCATCCCCAAAAGCAGCATTCACCATGAATTGCAGAGGAATATGGGACAGGCTCAGCTTGGTAGCAGGTTGCCAACTGGCAGCAGGCAGGGAAGGAATAGGTCGCAGTGGCAAAGCACTAAGATGGGGGGGAAGGAAGAGGTCGCAGTGGTAAAGCACTAAGATGGCGGCTGGATAATCTGGGGGATGGAGAAGGTAAAGGCTGGTGTCGTACACCTGCATTTCTTGCAAGAATTGGGTTTTGTGCAACCAAAAATTCTTAAAAGCTTTGCAGGGAAAGAGAGCACTTAGGAGAGAGCCACCATGACCCCACAGAACCTTTCTGACCGCTTTAAGGCATGAATCAATTAAAGCAATCACAGAGCAAAGGTTAATCAGTAGCAAGTACATTTTAAGACATAAGTAGTCTTCTAAAAAGCAATTGCTCTTGCCAATTTCCCCCCTCTCCCCCTTTTCTAAAATGTCTTTTATTTCTCCAGCTCTGGAGACCTTCCAAAATAAGTTCAGTGATTAAGAAGAGCAGCTGGCGAAAGGACCGGACTGAATCAGTGGTGGCAGCCGGGGCCACGGGAGCGGAGAGGACTGGGCCCATTATTGTCACAGAGGCTCGGTGCTGTACAAACGTCTTGGGGATTGAGAACCTTCCAGGGGCTTCCAGCCTAGCTAGAGCAGGTGGCGGCTGGAGAAACAAGGAATTGCTCACAGTTGCATTGGAGAACAAAGGAAATGAAGCGGGAGAGTAAGGAAGGGACCGACTTCAAAGCATCTCTACACAAGCAATGAGACTCCAGCCTGAGTGTGCAGGCATACGGTGATGCTTCGACCTGCTCCCGTGCTGTGCCCTGCTTGCAGATACGTTCTTCCTTCTTCTTGCACCCAACAGTGGAGTTGACATCAAAACCGCCCCCATGGGCAGCAGCCACAACCTCATCACACGTGTATACATTCCCCCCACCCAACCCTGCCCTATCTCCCTGTCTGCTGCTATTACAGTGCTGCCTGCTGCTATAGTGCACCACCACCGCAGTTAACTTCTTGCCCCTCTCACCCTTCCATGCAAGCGCTGACTACAGAAAAGAGCTGGCACACTGTGGTGGCCCCAAGAGCCTTCCCTTGGCACCAGAACTGCAGAGGATGAGTCCCAAGACAGGGTTCCTCATCTCTCTCTTGCTACAGCATCGTGTGCGCTCACATAGACTACAGCTGCCCAATCACCAGAAAGGACCGGGGCCAGGAGCATGGAGAGTCCATCCTGACCCTCATCATGCTTAACACAGCATCTTCCCTGGGGACACCACAAAGACTTGCAAAGCAAACAATGCCAGGAGAATAGGACCAATATGACATCAGGACATGGGCATGTTCAGCCTATTCAACCCTCTAAAGTATCTCTCCTTCTTCTTCCCTCCTTTTTCCTGGAGCAGACAAGAAACGCAGCAGATGCCAATGTCCTGCTGGTGGGGAGTCACAGGGAACATGAGCCAAGGCCACCCTCCTTTTACTGGGATCTTGTGAAATGGCAGCCCCTCAGCCACCAAAAAAAGCAGCCATCTGTGGCTCCTCCTTGAATGCAGCTGGGAGAGCAGTATCCAGCACATGAAGAACAGGATGAGGACAAGATGCTGAAGAGACAAGCACCTGCAGGCAGCTTGCTCAGCTCTCTTGCACAAGGTGTCCGTAGCTGGAGTAGAGGTTGCAACGTGGAGCCAAGCCTGTGCTGCCCTCAGGGCTCATCCTGCCATGAAGGCACAGTCCAGGGTGCATCACAGGTCGTGTCTCCAAGCTGCTTTACCCACGCCGGCTCCCTTTCCTTCCAGTAAGATCTGGAGCCCAAAGGATCTTCCCAACTTCTTATCCTATCTACTCTTCTAAAAAGTAGCCCAAGACCCTCATTTATCTCACCCCACAGAGGTTTCTGGGGCAGTCCTACATGCCAAACCATAGGTGGTCACTCCAAGATGAGGTACAGACCTCTTCCTTCAAAATATCCCAAGATGTGGAGTTAGGTTTGGACCGAAGCCAGGCTCTTGCTGCACGCATGCCCAGCGTCGTAGTCTGCAGGGAGCGACCATCGCGGAGCTCCCTCCAGCCTGTCCCCCACGCAAAGCCACCGAGCTGGGACTTTGCCACTGGGCAGGACCTGCTCCACGCTGCGAGGAGGCAGGAGCACACGTGTCTCAGCTGGTGGGTGATGACTTCTGAAGCCATTTGCACGCAACGAGAAATGTTTGCCCAAATTAAAATTCTGGGCTCTCACACAGCAAGGAAATGAAGAGCACATTGTCAAAGGACCACAAACTTAAAAAAAAAAGCTTTCTCTTATATTTTGGCTGATACTTTGTCACACTAAGCACGACTGTACCGTAACAACTTGCACAGAGGCACTTTGTAAGCCGCAGGTAGTCTCACAACAAGCTACCACCACCACATTTAAAGAACTGCATTTTCGTCCCCAGAAATGACGCATAAAACTCAAAAGACACCATTCGGTCACCTTCTCGGTCCAACATCATGGTATAAGAAAGTCACAGGACCAGTCATGAAAGCCAGCTTTGTATTTCTCTGCAGTTTTCAAATTGCCCTGGAAATCTTGCACACCTTTTAAACATTTCAATAGCAAAGTTGGAAAGGAAGAAACAGCTTTGGCTCCCTTCACATTCAGAACATTTTTTTAATTAAAATCCAGCTGGTCCCATGGTACGTTATGCTTTTTTGGTTGTTGTTAAATGCAGCTTAAAAGCTTTGAGCAGCTGTAGGAAATTATTTCCATTCTCTCTTGCCCTTCCACCTGGTATCACGTGCCGGAGGATAAGTCCTGAGAGACGCTATATTGTAAGGTCAGGATTCCCAAAGGAAGCACAGAAGTGAAGAGGAGGTGATGTACACCACGGGCTGGACCTCCAGCTAATCAAAGTTTGCACTATCCAACCCAAAGCTGGTCAGGTGCCGGTCCCCAGGTTCGTATCAGCTGAGTGCCCGACCCTAAATTAAAATTCACTCTTTTCTAGAAGTGAAAATTCCCCTGTTTCACTGCTGATTATGGTTATGCCTACAAATAATGTGGAAGTATCAGTAACAGACTAAAGCCAGGGTCAAATCCTGCTTTCAGCTGCGAACCGAGCTGCTCTCCAAACAGTTGCCCATCAAAACTCCCAGGGTGATGTGCAGCGGCGGGGCAAACGTTGGACCAGAGGGTTGCTTCCAGCCCTTCCAACCAGGTCCTGATTATTTACAGCTGTTCCCAGATGTTACTCTTTCACGGGTTATTTGTTCCCGAGTCAACCTCCCCGTTCACACGCTCAGCGAGCTCAGGGGAAGAAAGAGAGAGGCTCCTTTCTCCCTTTTACTATGGAAACAGCCCTTTATCCCAAGCATTGCAAATGCTCGGCCGCCGTTTCCCTCCCACCGCCACCCCAGCAACCCCACCAGCCACCCACCGCTCACGTCTCATCCCAGCTCCTGTTTCTCCCCTCAACAGGTCACAGCCAACTCATCCAGCACGGACCCCGACAGCAAAGCTGGACTGCTGAGCACCTTTGCCTCCCCAACCAGCCATCAGAGACTCCCCCTGCTTGCAAATCACCCCTTTCGCTCCCCTTTTGTTACCGGTTCTCCCCATTCTCCGGCTTTTCGGGCTTTGTTTCTCGCTGCAACCCAGGCAGGAGCTGGGTCAATCGCCCGCTGTCGCATCCCAACCAACAAACTCAAAAGTCCGAAGAAAAAAACGGAAAAGTCAAAGAAATCCCCCCCCCCCCCCCCCCCCCCAGTGCTAACTTTTAGAGCAGGCAGGAAAGAGCAGACAGGGATGTATTTCACCAGGCAGGAGCATCTTTAAGAGTTAGGAGAGAGGAGGTAACTTACCTCGCCGGGACGCACATGGAGGGGTTATTTTTGCTTTCTGCCGCACTTGGGTTGCTGTGTCCTTTGCTTGTGACACTCCAGGACCTGAATGGTGGCACCGCTGTGTGACACCCAGTATTAGCGAGGCTGCTGGAGCTGTCCCTCCCACGGTAGGAGGGGCCACACGGGGCTTAATGAATTCGGTCCCCAAGGCTGGAAAAATTAAAATCTCATCATGGGACGTGGGCAGCTGCTCACCGCATGGCTCTGGGAGATGCCGGGGACTCGCAGGTGAACCTGGGTTTGATTCCTCCCTTGCCCACCCAGAACAGGAGAGGCTGGTATTCAACTCCCGCCTCGGCAGAATTAGGTGTCCAAAGGATGGGGTCCGAGGAAATATCCCAAAGGAGATTTGGGCAAGACGTGTTGTCGCTGACACTCAGAATTAAAACTCCCGAACCTCCTCCAGGGAAATGTTTCCCACGGCTGTAAGCCCCAGGCAGGAATCCACTGCACCAGATTTCTGTGCAACCCTGGATGCAAAAACTGCTTACTTTACTTATTTTTTGCACAGTTTTGGGCTTTAATATCTAAATCCTATTAGAGACATAACTTCCTTTGGAGGGGGAGAGGGGGCAGGTCAGCACAGCAAAAGCAGTTTGTGCAGTTGTATTTTGTAATCTCCCATGTGCCCGGGACTTTCAGAGAGGCATCTGTGAAGTTTCTCGGGCTTCGTGGAGCTCTGCCTGCTCCTAAAAAGCTCTTCGCTGGATGAAGGGCAAAAGAAACACCCCCTCCAGCCCCGGAGGGCTCTCTGAAACACCACTGCCATAGTTTTTTCACCCCTGTCGTCTCTGATGTTGGGGTTTTTCTTGTTGGATGAAAAGACGGATCAGAGGGTCCCTCAAAAGCAAAATCAGCAAACTGCCCTTGCAAACAGAGAGGGGAAGAACAGGACAGAAATGGTGGCCCAGCAGTTTTTGGGCAGCTCACATTACAAAGACAAACTTCTAATTAGAAGATGAACTACAGAGATGACAGCCTGGTTCACTCTGAAACCTAATGACAAGTAGAAGGCATATGAAAGTTCCACTTTAAAAGCAGTATTGCTAATCCTTACTTAGCACTACATCCTAAAATAGCATCATCTCCCTTTGGAACTGAAATATCAAATAAATTAGGGAACCTCAAGGTATGAAGGCAGAAGCAGCTGTTTTTATTGCTGATCATCTTCCAGCTAATGCTCAGCTGGCTGGAGTAAAGAGGCATGGGATCATGTGTGAGCCTCTAGAAATATTACTTGCTTTATGGAAACCTGGAAACCTGATAAATAGGGCAGGAAAGGCTGATGGCACTGATGAGATGTAGGGAGCAGCACCAGCAGCTTTTCCAGGCACCTTGCAGTTTTAATTTCCTGACTTGATCCACTGGATTTTCCTCCTTATATATCTGTGGCCATGTTGAGCCCAACTTCATCACGGGACCATGCTAAGATCCTGAAGGTCCATGGCCAGGGGAGGCATGGCATGGGGGCAGCCTGGCAAGTTTAAGGAGCAGTGGAGAGCCCAGAGAGCCCCACAGCTTTGCTCTGCCTTTGAAGCCAGCGGCAAGGTCAGCACTCCCTGAAATATCTTCTGAAGGGGCTTCACCATCATCCTTGCCCGGGCTGCCTTTCTTCCAGCTGCTGCATCCTCATGGCGTGGGTGGACTCCAAGGGGTACGTGGGGGATAAGGGGACAGGGTTGAACAACATCATCAGTGCCAAAAAGCTCCCTGCAGTGGAGGGAAGAGCCCTGAAAAAGGAAAAAGGTCATTTAAAACACAACCATAGCCCTACCTCCTAACAAGCGAAGAAACCCCTAAATATCCCTGTTCTCTGCCCTAAAATAACACCATGGGTTTGCTTTCTTGTGGGTACAGAGAAGCAAAGCCTTCATTGCCACGGTTTGCTCTTCGAACACCTGACAAAGGATTCACTGGCCGGGCAGAGGCTTCAGTATCTTCAGCTCAGAGTTCACCCGCTTATCTCAATCGCAAAATCCGCGCCCAGCGTCCCAGCCGGTGTCCTAGCCCTGCCAGCAGCTATCAATGAAGGCATGCGAGGATCTGCTGGAGCCCTGCTGCCAGCAAGCCCGGCCTTGGAGTTTATGAGCCCATAAAGAAAATGCCTGCGAGGACCCGGTGCCGTACAAACCCACCCCGGGGATATCAGTGGGGCAGGCCAGCCTTGAACCCGGGTGAGTTTTGCCTCTGTTTGTGTCAGGAGAAGATAAAACCAAGGGGAAAATGTCACAAATGGGGAGGGGATGGACGACGGTCTCCCTGCCCAGCTGCCAGCCAGGACATGGAGTATTTTGTTGGGAAATACATACGTTCACGTCCTCCCACCCTATGTCCTACCCCGTTTGGGACATTTGTCCTTGCAATGCCCTGCCTTGGCAGCATGAAGGGCCGGTGTGCGTCCCCCTCCCCGGGCTGTGCTTGCATGGCGTTCCCCCCCGCTGCATAGTTGCACAATGAGCTGGTGCAGAGCCTTGAGAGCAGGTGACTCACGCAGGACCCCGCAAGATTAATTACAGAAACAGCACCATTTATGGTGTTGGCGTTTCCAGGAATGATAAGGGAGGTGGAGGGAGAAGGAGGAGGTGACCCGAAGTGATCCAAACTTCAACCCTTGCTCTCCCGGGGGATGGCAGTGTGCTGGCACGGAGCTCGTGGCCACGGGCGAGCAGCGTCCGCCTCTTGCAGTGGGCGGTATCGCACCGAAAAGCAGAAGCATCAGTCAGTGGAGGCACAGAAGATGGGCTGGGGGGAGAAAAGGACCTTGGATGGCTCCAAGCCTCACCATAAGAAAGATCCCTCCAGACCTGCAACGTGTGGCATGTCCAAGTATAAAGATGCTGACAGCCAGCTTCACGCTGAGCCCTGGGGGACGAGGTTGCAGGGGGGTCTCTCTCCCCATCTCCCAGCCTGAACCCTTTGATGCACGGCTCTGAAACATCAAAAATCAGGGAGAGCATCAGCCCCCTGAAGCATCGGTGCAGGAAAACTCAGGGAAAAGCAGAGGCACTGCGCAAACGGGGAGCAGCAGCCTGTGCACAGTGCTGGCAAGCTTCCAGGGAAGCCAGGGCCTGACCCTGCTCCTGGATCCCAGGATATCTCCTTCACTGCCATTTCTCAGGCTGCTTGGATTGATCAGAGTTATTTTGAAGCCCACTTGCTCCCAAGAAATGCTGCCGTCCCTTCCCGAGTGACAGCAGTGGCTGTGAATAATGGTGTAAAGCCCATCGAGACGTGCCAAAGACCCGGCAGTGTGTTCTGGAGCGTGCGACCCACCAGGTGCAAAACGTACCCCAAGCGTCAGAATTTAAACTCAGCAAATCAAATTCAGGCAGCCAAAATTGTCAGGTGGCTACTGCTGAGTGCTGAGGCTCAGAGAGGGGCTCTGAGCATCTTTTCTGAGTGAGCTGCATCCCTCGGGTGGGCAGCGAGAAGGGACCAGATGGATTCATAGAATCATAGAATCACAGAATCGTTAAGGTTGGAAAAGACCCTTAAGATCATCGAGTCCAACCGTTAGCCTGTCACTGCCAAGTCCACCATTCAACCATGTCCTCGAGCACCACGTCTACACAGCTTTTAAATACCTCCAGGGATGGGGACTCAACCACTGCCCTGGGCAGCCTGGGCCAGGGCCTGACAGCCCTTTCAGGGAAGAAGTTTTTCCTAATACCCAACCTAAACCTCCCCTGGCGCAGCTTGAGGCCGTTCCCTCTCGTCCCATCGCTTGTTCCTGGGGGGAAGAGACCAACCCCCCCCGGCTGCAGCCTCCTTTCAGGCAGTTGCAGAGAGCGCTGAGGGCTCCCCTCAGCCTCCTCTTCTCCAGGCTGAGCCCCCCCAGCTCCCCCAGCCGCTCCTCCCCAGCCTTGTGCTCCAGCCCCTGCCCCAGCCTCGCTGCCCTGCTCTGGCCACGCTCCAGCCCCTCCATGGCCGCCTTGGGGTGAGGGGCCCAGCGCTGAGCACAGCATTCGAGGGGCGGCCTCACCAGTGCCCAGCACAGGGGGACCATCACCTCCCTGCTCCTGCTGGCCACACTAGTCCTGATACAAGCCAGGATGCCATTGGCCCTCTTGGCCACCTGGGCACACTGCTGGCTCATGTTCAGGCGGCTGTCGACCAACACCCCCAGGTCCTTTCCCGCCAGACAGCTCTCCAGCCGCTCCTCCCCACGCCTGCAGCGGTGCCTGGGGTTGTTGTGCCCCAAGTGCAGGACCCGGCACTCAACGGAATCAACGATCCAGCCTGATTCACCGGGCAGGCCAACCGTGGGGAACCAGCCCCCAGCACAAATACAAGCCACGTTGTGCAGATGGAGGGCGGCGGGGGGAGCTTCACATCGCCCTTCAAAGTGGCCGGCAGCGACAAACTCTCTGCCTCTCTGTTGCTGCAGCAACTCCGCTGCCCGCTCTCCCACAGCAGGGCTGGCTGCTGCTGGCGCCACAGACCAGCTGGTACAGCGTCGTGACAAGAGGGGGAAAGAGGGTCTTTGCTCTTCTTACGTATTTTATGGTTGTCCTTTATGCAACGGTGTTGTTTTGTTCTTTCTTGGCAGACATCGGCGGTCACAATGCACCCAGGAGGATGCAATTTGATTACCCCAAGGGCCAAGGGAGTCTCAGAGGGGAAAAGCAGATGTGAGGACCGGTGAGGAAGAAGAGGGTCCCATAAACCATCCCTTGGCCAAATGTTTCTGCACCCAAGCAATGTAACGCGGCCAAGTGTGCAGGGAGACCGTGCTGGGTGTCAGGAGCGAAGGACGTCAGGGTTTTGTTTGCTGAGCGCCTGGGCAGCTGCTCTGTGCTGCCGCCTCCTGCCTCACGCTCCTCTTTCTTTGGTGGGTGAATCTGGAGGACCAAGTTAGCCCCTTCCCTGACGGTCTCACCCCGGGTGGTGGGAACACCCTGCTGCTTCTCAGCAGGGATGTCACAGCGAGGTCCCCCTTTCCCAGGGTTGCAAATCCCACAGGTTGCCCTACAGGGAACCATGCAGAGCGTGACGCTCCTGAGCCCCAATGAGTTTTGTGGGGGCTCAGATTTGATGCTCCGTTTTGGGTCAGAAACAGTGTTTCCCACCACTCAGGCTCTTAAACCTGTGCTGCGCCCCATCTTTCCCAGCCCAGGCCATGATGCTTTGTCACCATGAAGGCTCTTGGGTGGCACTTGTCACCAGGATGAGCCCAGAGACCTCACGAGCCACTTCTCACCCTTCACACAGGTGGGTAGCCAAGGCGAGCAGAGCCAGGCTGGCCAGAGGGACCTGCCAGCACTGAGATGTCCCTTCCCCAGCACGCCAACACCGGAGGTGGCATTGCCTAAAGCCCTCGCACCCACCTGGGCGCACCCAGCCCACCCTCCCCGGTGCAAGGGGAAAGCAGAGATGGATGGTGCCCGGTGTGGGGACACCACCATCTCTCTCTGCCCTAGCATCGCCACTGACCTTGCACTTGTCTTCCCTGGGCTGGGACCTGCCTGCTGGCTTCTTCATGGTGGCAAAGGAGATGGGACAACTTACAGCATCCCTGGGTTGGGCCATTCCCAAAGCCTGGCGTGCTCCAGGATGCCTACAAAACAGAAAGACCTTGGGTGAGAAGTGACATGGGTGAGAAGAGCCTGACATATTTGGGAAACACAGGGAACAGAAGAAGGTGGTGGATGTGTCTCCCCTGGGGGACCATCATCCATGCAGCCATGAGCTTGGGGAACGAAATGGAGGCATGGGGCTGGTGGAGTGGTTTGCGCCCCCAGCTCACTGCCCTCCTGCACCAGTCCAGCCCCCAGGAGCAGCCTTGGAGCATTTCAGCTCACCGCCGGTGAGAAACCAGAGGGCTATTGCTTGCCTGCTGCCCTTCACGGCATGATCCAGGAGTGCTTGAGTCCTGGCCACCGTTACAGCTGCACAGGTGGCCAGTGCGACCCTGACCTTGACTCTGAGCAGAGCTTCTGCCTTACCAGGCTTAATCAGTCGGTCAGCACGGACCTGGCCCACCAGAAAGCCCCGCCAGACCCAGGGGAAGCCCAGGGATGTCCGCAAACACCCACCCTGCTGATGCAGACAGCAGACCCAGCATCAGGGACCTGTGCTGTGATGGGAGGAGAGGACCTGTCCTCGGTGGCTCACACGTAACCGCTGGCCTGGGAGGGATACGTTTGCCTTCAGAGGGTGCCACAACACGTAAGTGTAAATATTAACTTAAAAATGAGACAGGAGCAAAGCTGGAGATGGGGTGATCGCAGGGGAACGGACATACCAAGGTACCAAAGCCCATGTCACAACCCTCTCCTGCTGGTGCGTGCTGGCTGTCTTCAGCGTCCATCCTCCAAAAGAAACATAAAAAAGCTTATTTTTGTGTTGCTCATGGAAACTGAGCGACATAAAAGGAAACGAATCCCCAGTGCAACTGCCAGGAGAGGGCATTACAGCCCCAGGAATGGGCAAGGACCTGCCAGGAAAGCTCGGGAAGATCCCTGCTGACCGTGTTCAAGCTACGGGTGCTCCTCAACCATGAGCTTGGGAACCCACACTTGGAAGTCTTCTGGGTGCTGCTAAAAATGAGGGACTCGGTAAAAGCATCATCTGCATGGGGTGCTGCAGTTTTCCCTGCAGCGTGTGATAAAGAACATCTCTTATCGGTTGTACCTACCAGCGTATTGCTGCTTCTACCCCTAATTCCCCCATTTCTCTCCCAAATAAACTAATACCCTGCAGTTACACACAGAATAACTGTTCCCACTAGGATTTAGCTGCCACTTCACTCTGTCTGGCTCGGACCTGAAGGTGTGCGTTCCCCAAAACTTCTCCCCATCTTTCCTCCTCTCCTCCCTCCATAGATCGGCTGGTCTAACCCAAGGCATCACCCCTCCCTATAAACCCTACCCCAGGTCTCCTCTGCAGATGATGAAAATGAGGCGTTGGGAATAGAGAACTGGGGCTGGGAGGTATTTTGCAGCCAGCACATCTTGACCAGGACCACTGCTGAAGCTCATCTCCTTTGTCTGCCTTCCCACACACAGAGCGGAGCGGGTCCTTCCTTTTCTCTATTTAAAAGGTGCAGCCGTGAACCCGCTGCGCGCCCAGGAGCAGTGGGCGAGAGCACTGCTGAACATCGTATTCGGCTGGTTCGGACCCACAATGGCCAGGCACCAAGGTTTGAAAGGGTGACCCATGCCTGGGCCAACTTCATTAGGGGCTCCTAAGTGGAGATGTGCTGAGACCTCAGTTTCATAGACATGATGATTAAAGGCTGAAATCTTCAGAATTACTTATCTGACTCTCCAAAACTGATTCAGCTATTAAATAAAACCCCAACCCACTGATTATTTAAGTTTGGTTAGGAATTCGCCTTTGACAAAAGCTCTCTAGGGCTCTGAAGAGCCTTCAGATGAGTTAGACTTCACTGGTATCAATGTCAACCATTTCTTAAAGCCTTGAAATCATTCATTGCCCAACATCTCCCACCCACAGCTACTGCTGGGCAGTTCAACCAAGTTCATCTGAAGGGAAGAGACCTCCAAGACAGAAAGTCCCCCCAGAAATCATGGAAAAGGATAGCTAGTCAGAGATAGACCGTGCATCCTCCATGGAGCAGGAGGCAGAGCCACCAAACACCAACCCCGTAGCAATTTTAGGGGCACTTTCGGGGGTATGCTGCCAGGATTATAAGTTTGCCTGGTACTCTGCTTTGTGAACCTTCAGAGGAGGTGGTGGTGGTCCAGTTAGATTTCCTTTCTCTAATGGGACAGGGACATCCAACATGGGATGCTACCACATCACGGCAAAGAGAATCGCCCACAATCCCAGCCCGTCGGGCTGCAATGTTCCTTTTCCTCAAGTGCCGGGGCCCCTCATCTTCACAAAAACCAGAGAAACGGGTCTCTGCTCTGGCTTTCCTGAAAAAGATCTGTTGGAAAGCAGTCTTCAGCTAGAGCATCTGTTCTGGGCAGAGGGGATTTTATGAAGTAACATCAGTTGCCTTATTCTAGTTGGTTATGTTAAGTGCCCATGCGAGGTGTTCCCCTTTCTTCCAGCGCCCTCTCTAAAACCTGGCTCAGCACCCAGCCGACTCGCGAGGGCTTGGCAGAGCTTCTCACCGCTCCTCGTCGCCACGTTCCCCGCAGGCTGAGCTCAGAAAGTCCTCTCAGCACTGGCGTGGGTTTCTCGGACTTCAGAGTAAAACACCCAGGTCAGACATTTTACGAGCAGGAGATGAACTGCAGGAGGGTTGTGGTGGCTCATGCGTCCTCCACGAATCACGATGCCCCTGCTCCCCGCTGCCGTGAGGCACTTGAGCAAACAAGTACGTAGGATGATAAACTCCTGCTCTTGTCACCAGCTGATCCCACAAGAAAAAGCAATGCTGGGGAAGGTGGTTGTAAGTACCTACTCCACACCCTCCTGATTTCCTCCTCCATACGCCGAGCCTCAGACACCAAGCTCTAACTGGGGAGAAAACAAGCATCCAGGAGGCAACAACTTCCCTCACCAGCCAATTCCTCCTCTTCCTCCTCAAGCTGTGGTCTGGATCCTGCTTCCAGACTGCCGTTTGTCAGAGCATTAACTACATCTGAGTGGTAAAAATCACACTTGCTACAACACCTTTTAGCGTAGTCGCTGCTCGATCAAATAACAGCCAATTAATCTAAGACAGATCAGAAACGCAACCCCTCCTTTAAGCACCCCGACTCAGTTCTGCTCTGACCGCAAGCGTCGCTGAAACAGCAAGTGAAGGAGAACGACGTAATTTATTCAGGTTTTATTTAAGGTTTTAGTTTTGTTTTTAAAATGGCTGAGCTGACCTCGCACATTAAACAAACCCAGCACTACAGGAGAGCTATGCCAAGTCAGTATGAAGAGAAACACGTTATCTAGCTGATTTTAAAACGGCAACAGCCTCTGTATTTCCAGGTGGGACATGACACAAAGACATCTGCTGGCAGGTCAAAGCTGCGGTCAGAAACCTGCAGGTGCAGAGTGACAAAGTCTTCTTTACAAACACGAGACCAAAGGCCGGTGGCTGCTGACACGATCCCAAAGCAGTGCTGATGGTGAAAAGATGCCGTACCGACGCTGCAAGGCGAGAGGGATGAGCTGCTCGTCATCCACAGAAGCCTGTGTTAAATTTGCTTCTGCCGTTTCACATACATACCCGCAAAATTTGGCCTCTCTTCAGTTCCTTGGCACGCCAAGGCCATCTCCTCCGTTCTAGCTCCCACTTTGCCTTTTCAGCTGAATTTCGTCATTTTTGCGAACCTCCTGGATTAGCTCCAGCTCTCTCAGCACGGGCTGTGACTCAAGGCCATATTGCTGCTCCCATCTCCACTTCCAGCACCTCTTCCTCTCCCGGGCTCCTTTCTGCTCTCCTCCTTCAGAGACCTTGCTGCCTTGAGATGCCTGAATTTCCTCAGCAATTGCGCAGTTGAAGTTTTAACCTTTGCTTCATCCTACCCTAGCACCCCTTGGACCCAGTCCATCTTCTGCAGCTCTTCCCACCGCTTCTCTGCAGGCATCCATTTTGGCAGCGAGTTTCTGGCCCGCTCCCATCTGCGTTGCTGTTCCGTTACTGTTGGCTATTCCCTGTCAAAGTTCGCAGCTGCTTCTCTAAGATCCCGTCTTTGACATTGTGAGCTGTCATCAGCAACGAACGATGAGATTCTAGAGCATTAATTATCCATACGCTTGATGCAGTTGGGCTTACGACCCCAAAATACATCTACAGGCTTTCTATTACTGTTGAAATAAGAAACCATTAAAAAGTCTCGTTATTTTACGGTGGGAAGATGGAGACTTCACCTTTAACAATTTTAACATTGAAGATGTCATCATCCACTGTACAAACGGATTATGCAAGCTCTTAATTAGGAACGAGGTTCAAAGAAATCCTATTCTTGGACTTCGGCCTGGACCAATGCTACTGTCCGCCAAGGACGGTAGGCTTTAAGGAACCAAGCACCTACGTACAGGCCATTGCAGTCCACTCTTGCACAATCCTTTGCTGCAAATGTGCCCTACTTATACCAGCCCGCGGCGGTTTGAGAGACAGATGGATTAGGATACTAAGAGAGATCTCGGCTAAGAAGCGACAGCCTTTTACACACCTCACATTTCCGACCGGGCAACATTTTGGCACTTTCTCAAAACCAGGCCCCTGAAAAGGGGCATCAAGTCGGAAACAAAAAGCTGCGGCAACCCCAGTTGCTTCGCAAAAGAGCGGCTTTTGTGTTGATGTGGTGTTTACCCCCCAAGCCTCTTCTCAAGCCCTAACCAGATTGTTTAAGTCAAGTAAGTGTCTCCATGGAAACCTCCTTACTCCAGGAGCCTCCTTGCTGGAGAAAACCACACACCCCTTTTGTTCAAAAGGGGAACGCAGTTTGGTAGGAGCTTAATGCCTGTTTAGAGAAGAGCCTGTAACAACTCATCAGCCAGATTTATATCCTTTAAAAACACATCCATTTGATTAAGATATTTCAGGGATGGCTAAAGGTGTGCTATTGCTGCTGCACCTAAACTAGCAAGTTCTGCCATCCCTTCCATCCCTGCCCTGGCTCTTCGCTCTCAGCATCACAGCCTTCTTCAACGCATGCAGGGCTCCGCGTAACCCTCTCACACACAAACTCGTGGCCCCGATGAGCTCCAAATCAATCATTTGTTTCAAGAAAATCACTTCTGGTATGGGATTGCTGACATCCCTCAAAAAGGAAGCCAATTTTCAGAAAGGATACTCAAACAATTGAATATTTCATGTTCTAATATAGAAGAGAGACTAATATTAATAGGCAAATATATAATTAATTAAGGGCTGTGATTAAAAATGGTTTCAACTCGGGCAAATCAGTTCAGAGTATGTAAAAAAAAAAAAAAAAAAGCAAAGCCACCGAAGTTCTGTAGTTGGAGTCGCTTTCAAATCACAGCAGAGCCAAGATGTTCTCAGGAAAATAAGCCCCAGAGGTTAATTTTTAAGCCAAAGTCTTGCTATTTAAGCACTCGCTTTAGAGAGGAAGGTGCCGTAACGGGCTATGTGAAAGCTAACGCAGGTGCCGACGCCGGGTGATGCACAGATGAAGGGAGAGAGCGGAGGAAAGGATGTATTTCAGAACAACCACCAAAAAAATCATCCCATTCTCCTAAGCTTAAGGTAGTTAAAAAATTTTTTACGATTCTCTGAGAACATAAAAGCATGACATGCTGGGTAACTTGAAAGTAGGTCCAGGCACACCATAGCAGTTGCCTCCTTTTTTCACCCATCACAAGTGGGGGAAAAAAAAAAAGCCTGGGACAAGACGACACACATCTATGGCCAGAGTCTTACAGCTTCCCACTGGAGAACGAAAGGCTTTTGGCAAACCCCCTCTCAAGCAGCTAACAGAAACCAGTCAGGACCGGTTCCAAGTGGAAGTCAATGAGACAGAAGCACATCACTAGCATAAGAAGAGGGATAAACAGTCATCCGTGTCGATTCCTTCCCATTATGCAACAGAGAATCCAGGAGAGTGACTTAAACACGTACAAATAACCTTTTCTACCTCTTTTGGGGAAATTTAGCAGAAATCCTGCTGCAGAAAAATAAGCTCACATGTGTGCTCACAGACAGGGCATACCTGTGTTAAGGTTCTCTTCTCAATGGGATGGAGAGGGGGAGGGAGTTAAGAAGTCAAGAGACATTAAACACATTTGCAGATTGGATTTAATCCTGTGCTGTCAAAAAAAGTAAATTGTCAGATCTGTAAGACTAGAGGCATATGAGATTTTAGATCAAGATCCAGCCCCTAATTCCTTTCTTCCCACATATGCCATCTTGAGACTTGCAGAGGAAATCTAAACAAACTCCTTATCAAAGGGAATTCTTCAAGGGTAGTGGCCTTCCATTTCACCATCTCCACCTAAGCTGCAAGCACAGGAGCTCATCAATAGATCACATCCCTCTCCAGGTTGGCAGCTTTACTGTTTTGCCCAAGGAATTCATCCTTCGATACCACCTTTGAGAGGGGAAACCTCACAGGGAGATGAAATATATATACACAAAGGGAGAGAGGCTGCAGATTTTGGCAACAGACTTCAGCCTTGCGTCAAACAGTGACCACCCTGCTGCGCAAAAGATGGCAGAAAGCACCACAGAAGCAAAAGACCTCACAAACTCTATCTACAGCCGGTAAAACTAGTGTAAGAGCTGTCATGTACTGTGGAGCGAATCGGAAAAATATATTTGAATTAAAACCCAGGTGCAGGGAAGAAAGGGCTGAGCCAGCAGCAGGTCTGAGCAAGAAGCAGGAATGAGTTTCTGAGCAATAGAAGTGCTTTGGAGAGAGATGAGAGATTACTCCAGAAGGGGTTTAAATTCACCCCATAAATGACCAAAGCAGTACAGGGAAAGCAGCTCCCCCAGTTATCATACAGATCTTTTATCGATTTTCTCTATGTGTAAAGTTACTCCCTTGAGAGCCACTTGCTATCCCAAAGGACTACAGAAGAAGGGGTGAGAGACAAGGTTCTATCACTTCATCCAACACATTCAAGCACCTGCTGACGATACGAACAATAATCCCATCCGACAGAGTTGTCCAGTGACAGTGAATTCTCCAATCCTCCCTCAGCCCTAAGTTAAGAAACACAGCAGTCATTTTATTTAAAAAAAAAAAAAAAAAATCAGTATACATTTGAACATAAGCCCAGTGTTTACAACCAATCGCTCTAGCAGTTCCAGGTTTCCTGTTGTTTTACAGACTATTAGCAACCAAAGGAATCAGTAGCATAAAGAAACCACTATAATTTCAAAAAATTAATGTCCCCATGTCTCCAAGAAAGCAGCATCCACGATCAGTTTGTTTTCCATTGGACTTGCTCTAAGAAACAAGAGTTTGCAACATCATTTTGCAGGCAAATCTTATCTTTATAATAGTAATTGCTCTGTTTGCTTTATCACACAGGGCAAGGGTCTCTAAGAAGCCTCACAGCGCTGATAAAATAACCCTAAGAGAGCTCTCTGTCAATTTTTCCTGTGATTTACCTTCTAGAACATCAGAAATGTTTGAGATTTGTTTAACTAGTTGAGTTGAAACTAAAGGGGGAGGGGGGGTCCCAATTCACATAATCTGGCAGAAAGATCATCCAGGAATTCAGTTCTCCAACGGCTGCGGGAAGCACACAGAGGCTTTCTCCATGCTCCTCGAAGCACCCAGCAGTGCTGTAGGAGGGATGCGTATTCACGTCCTCGTTCCCCTTTCAGTTGTTACAGCTGTTCACGTTTCTGCTGCCTGCTTCCTTCCCTCCTCAAGTCATCCAAAGCAGAGAGCAGCCTCAGTGGTGTAGTAGCAGCTTGCCAGAAGCAGAAGTCCAGCCAGCAAAAGATTTAATTTATTAAGATAAACATGGTCTAAGGCTCCACATTATTTTTAAAAATAAACACAGTAAGAAATATGAAAACAAACTGGCTTCGCTACACGCAGGTCAGGTTCAGATGTTCTCAGAAGGATCTTCTCAACCATACAAAATACTTTTCCCCTCTCATCCCCATCACAAGGACGGAAAGACAGTTCACCAGGTAAGATCGGCAATGTCCCTGTTGCGTGCCCTTCCACATTCAGTGAAAAATACCTCTGCCACCCTTCAGGGCAGATCAAAGTTTTAAGAACAGCCCTGTGAAGAAGGAGCAGAAGGGGAGAGGGGCAGGTAAATCAGTCTCTAAAATGAACATCTAAAAGTCTTGACACGACGGCTGTGTTGACTCCACCACTTTAATGGTTGTTCTTGGCTGCCTCTTTAGCTGCAATAATCAGAGGAGTGAGACTAGATAGAGGCTTTGCAATTTTCAGGAACTGGTGCTAAGAAGAAGAAAAAAGAAAAAGGGTTACGTTTTTCAGAACATGCCCCTGAAGTCTGGTGGCTACTCAAAATATTGGCACCTAGACCCATATGAAGTCTAACAACCTACTCTAATATCTGAACAGGTGAAACCAAAAGGTCTGTTACCACCACAAACTTTCGGGGCTTGCCTGAAGTGATGAACAGATTTGCACCCAACACATGCTAAAGTCTCCAACGTTTGTACATGTTCAAGACTAAGCAAAACTCAGTGAGTTGCAGGACTTTGTAATTCCCCCTGAGGAATTATAAAGTCTTGCAAAATCTATAGCGAAATTCTGTGTGGGAGGAAGGAGTACTAAAAACAACCTGTGCAGCTCAAACACAAGGCACAGGGCTTCCTGCAGGAATCACCTCTCATTTCTCTCTTCCCTGTTATGGCAGGACTCATGAAAGCATTGCCTTGGCCTTCTACAGATATCAGATGTTTGCAAAGCAGGTGGAACTTAGGAGAGCAGCACAGAGCTTACAAGACAGAACCATTCAGTCACTCCCCTGTACAAGGTGCTCTGTTAAGTAAAACAGTATTGATTATCAAAACAGCTCTCAGATGAGAGTGAAGGTATGTAGGGCAAGTTCAGAAGCTGTTCTGAAAATAAAAAGCAACTATATCCCACAGGACTTCTGAGCACCAGAAGGGATCGATCAGCCAAGGCAACATGCTTCAAAGATGGGGGGGGGGATATAAAATCCAGAGGCTAAACCATAGTTAAAACCAGGCAGAAATGTTACAGTCGAAATGTTCTCGTGCTCCAAGGACCAGAACATTACTGCTCTCTTATTTTGGGGCTGGAAAGTCCAGAAGAAAAAGTGATCTTTCAACTACCGCCGTTCTGCCGGTGATTAATGCTTCCTTACAGTCTCAGAAGGCAGCAACATATTCCAAACTGAATCCACTAGACAAACTAGTGGAAAGAAAGGAAAACATAAAGGGGAACTCTCTCACAGCTGAGGTCTGAGTGCCTCTGATCACAGATTTATTTTACAAAGAACTACATTTTCCACCCCCATGCCAAATTTGACAGAAGGAACGCGCGAACCACTCCTCTCATTCGTGTTGGTAAAAAGCCTGGCAGCTTGGCCCTCCCCTTTCGCCAGGAGTTCAGACTCAGACACCAGGTTTTCAGTGAAATAACTGATGACAGGGTGATGAGGCACTGGCACAGGTTGCCCACAGCAGCTGTGGACGCCCCATCCTTGGAAGTGTTCAAGGTCAGGTTGGACAGGGCTTTGAGCAACCCGATCTAGTGGAAAGATGTCCCTGACCAGGGCAGGGGGGTTGGACTAGAGGATCTTTAAAAGGTCCTTTCCAACCCAACCCATTCTACAATTAAGATATCTCACAAGCTTTGTTCCATCACCTCTGTAAGGAGTAGTATCTGGCAAAATGTGGTAACGCCAAACTGCTCCAGTTAATGCAAGCCACGCGTATTCCAAAGAGTTTTGTTATCCTTCCACAAGAAGGGAGACAGCCAGAACACCCGATAACTAGAAGCTCTCCTGCTGTCCAAATCAGAACAAGCATGGCCAGCCATGACAACACATACAGATGTCAGGGCCAGCTGTGTGAAGAAGCCACGGGAATTAAGGGGCTCAGCATTTGGCAGGCCTGGGGCACAGCTATTATTTGAGGCTGGTTACAGAACATGCTGCACAGCTGCTGCTAGTAGCAAGTACAGCATAAAAAGGGAGTAGTCTGTTAACGCTTTGTTATAGATTTAGTTTTTTTTTCCTGGCAGGTTACCTTAGCTGTGCTTGTGCCTTCAGCTGATGTAGTATTTAAGACCCCAAACAAGATCTCTCCATAAGCCTGGCCTCACTCAGGATTGCATGATGACATTGATTCAGCCCTGTTCCCCATCACCTACCTGTAGCAGCTCTTTCGCAGAACCTCTCTTTTCCACATCCATTTCAAGACAGCGATTTAAGAAGTCTCGGAATATGGGTGAAAGCTTTTCCGGATTCTGCAGTTCTGGAGTCCCATTAGTAGCAATGAGATACAGGGCCTAAAGCAAAAACAAGCACCAAAGAAAGAGGAAGTTGCGAAGGTTAGATTCCATCTCTGGATTACAGACACACTAATTTCTCTTCTCCCTCCTCCCAGTTCAATGGGGAGGAAAACCCCCCCACCTTATCAGGGTGACTAACCAATGCTTAAGTTTCTGCAAACAGAATAGCTGCCAGCCCTGTTTTTATGTGGATGGGATCCAATCCTTTATTGTTTTACCCTCGTAATCTGGGTTTGGATCCTGCAGCCCTCTCAAGGGATTAGGAGGACAAAAACAACATTCCAGACTGTGTTTACATAGGGAAGTTAACTGGCATGACTGTACCAGTGCTAGACTCCTGCAATAACTATATCCTCATGGGAACGTACCCCTGAATAAATACGAGATTTTGTTCTGTCGGTACATTGCCTGAGTGCACAAGGCCTAAAATGTCAATACTACAAAGATGCAGTTGGCTCCTTACAAAAGATGTCCAGCAGACCCTCAAGCAGCTTTTAACAACGTGCAGAAAGAAGCAGATTTGCTACTGCTTGGGGATGAAGCATTCACAAACACCCCCCCCCTTTGAGAACCAAGGAACTCAGAATTCATCCATTTCAGGATTTCATGCAAGAAACTTCCTGGATGGATTTTCTAAGGAAACGGAAATCTGTCAGAGACTTGTTAATATGCAGGCCCTTGGAGCACATCACTCAGTACATCCCATGGGAGCAGACTGATCGCCTGGGAATTGGCACAAGTTGAGTTACATGAGACCAAAGTACTGTTACTTAACCACCCTCGTTAAACTCAACAGCCAGTTTCTTTCCTTTCACTCTTTGCTGCTGTTCTTCTCTCCCAAAAATCACTTCCAGTGCAAGAGATGGAGACAAAAGTTAAACAGAATTTTTCTAGATCCCTTCATCCTGTGTGGCTGAGGGAGAAGCCATAAACCTGGCTTATATTAAGAGCAGTTACATCCCTACAAACTGACAGCATCTCCCCTTCCATTAAAAACTAAACAAGGGAAAGACATCAGGAGACTTAAGCCCTGTCTGAAGGCTTATTAAGCTTGTGGCTTTATTTGGAGCATGCAAGGAGGAACAATCTGCCAGTAGGAAAAAGCTCCATTTATAGAATAGTATCGTGTCATGCTTTTGAACTTAAGGAGAACTCTTCCCCACTCACAGGGCGCAAGGATTCAAGAAGTCAGCTGCTTTGGTGCCATCAGATACTCTTTCTGCCTCTATCAGCATCTCCAGAAAGTGGGAAATTATGAGTGTGCATGATCTAACTCATCAGAGCTGACCAGAGGGTCTGCAACAGGAAGAACCCACACCTCTGCTACCCTGAGCAAACTATGGCTTTTAACTAAAACTATCTTAATCTTCTTACTGCGACACCTAAGGAGATACAGGGCTGCAGGTGGTGAAACCGCACTGGAGGCTTCACCTGCCTCCTTTAGAGCCTAGTTTCATCAGCAGGCTTAGCGAAGACCCGGGGGCAAAAGATACTCGCTTACTCTCAGGGGGTTCTCATTGAGGTAGGGGGGCTCTCCTTCAATCATCTCGATGGCCATTATCCCCAGCGACCAGATATCCACTTTGGGCCCATAGGCTTTCCGTGTCACCACTTCAGGTGCCATCCAGTACGGGGTCCCCACCATGGTGCTGCGTTTGCTCTGCTCGGGAGTGATCTGGGCACAGAAGCCGAAGTCAGCTGGAAAATTAAAGGAGGGGGAGGGAAACAGGCACAAAAATCAGCAAGTTTGTCCAAAAACAATGCTTACTGATGCCAGAGCTGTAGTACACGTTACCCTGCTGCACTCTCTGGTGCGTTGCTGCTGCAGCTGTGAAAGGAGGAGTGGTTTTGTGGCTAATAATGGTGTTGAGAGGTAAGTTTCTAAATCTGACTCACTGAGGCCATGAGGATTACACAGTTGCTGACTTGTCTGTGTGAACGATGGGCATCGGTAAATAACCGTATAAGGATGTTGAGACACTTGACTGTGTTTGCAGCACTATGCAGCTGTAATACACTATGTAATATATGGTCTAAAGACTGTTCCTGGGTAGGTGAAAACAGAAATTAATGCAGAGTCTGATCTAGATACACTCCCCAACCCACATACCGTGTTGTCTGGTGATATTTTCAGTCCCAGAGATATTACTTCCCCAGTAGACATACCATCCCTCAAACAGGATTTGCTTTACAGAGCAAACAGTGTTCAGAATAAATTTAAAGTACTTATACTGATTATTTTCTTCAAACAGACAGAAAGATGGAGAGCCTTCACACAAAGATTGCTGGGTCCTATGTCTTATTTGTATTTGACTTACCAAAAGAAAACTAATTCTGTTCTTGTGAGCCCAGCAGAATCAACACAGCAAGAGACACTGTCCATCCTGACCCCCTGTGGCACCGCGGGTCTAATTTTAGGCAGAATGATGAAAATTAAACTGATCCCTAGCTGAGTTTTCAACAAGGGTAACAACCAGGAAAGGTACATATGGTTCATAAACAGAGCAAATTTCCAGCAGAGCCAATAAGCAGCCCAGGTCCAGAAGGTTACTGCATCATATCCACAGGGACTTCTCTAACTTTAAACTACAGCCCGGTTCCTGCATACTGTGCTCAAGGAAGTTATTCCAAAAGAACAGAGCACTTTGGCCCTGATCAACTATTCAGCGCTAACACTCCGGAGATCTGACTGTACCAAAGTCCATCTTTAGCCTAAAAAGCAATTATGTGCAAAAAAAAAAAAACCCACCTTCTTACTCAGCATATCTGCACTGTGTGAATTTTGAGTCATATCTGCTGTCACTGCTGACAAAAATAGATTTATTTATGCTTGTTGGGTGCTAGCCAACAGAACTGAGAGGAAGAGAAAAGGAGCACAATTCTGTTAAAGCTATAGGTGGAAGATAATCATTCACTAGTTTCCAGACTTCTCTCTGCGTGGGCAACGACAAGCACAACAGCTACCTTAGCACCTGAGGGGCAGAACAGTCTCAAGGTCTTCATTTCGGGTGATAACACAAGGAGGAAACAACATTTAGAGTCCAGTCTGGGTTGGCGTTGTAAGATTAAATGTTTTCTAGTTACACGGTTTTCGATTCTCCCTCCACTCCCCCTGCCCCCCAAGTACCTGCAGTATTTTCCAGGCTGAAGAGATCACTCACAAATAAAGACTTCTAGCCCTACACCTTCAAACTGAGCTTTCTAGACTGGTGTAGCATTAAAATACTGCTTTTTAGTCCACAAAAACAGATGGCCCAAAGCTAAACGAACCCCAAACCTCACTTTGAGTCTCATATCAGTTCACAAGGACTCGTGCTTGCCAATCTCCATGAAAGCCAAAGCCACAAAAATACCTATAGGAGCATTTCTACAGCCTCTTCATCACCACAGCATCAAGCATCTCTAACACCCATCTCCCCAACAGGCCTGGCCCATAGCAGATAACAAGCCTGGGTTGATAACTCAAGTCATCACCAGCAACGTTCCCCACGTACTTAGTTTGACAGAGCCATCCATTCCCAGCAGGATGTTGTCACTCTTGATGTCTCTGTGAATAACTTGGTTTGAATGGAGGAATTCCAGAGCTTGGAGACACTGAAAAATAAAATAATTGAGATATTCTTACTGTGCATGAAATTATTCACCAGTCGTAATTAGTCACTTAATGGACTCCAACAAAGTGCATTTGGAGTAGCAAGGGCTTAGTGTCTTAGCGTCTTTCATGTATCCAGTATGTGCAGGGCTACAGAGAGATATCCCACTGAGATCAGCAGGTCCTAGGAGGACAGGTTAGTCCCAAAAGACCTGGAGAACACGCATAACCAAGGAGATTCCAATCCCATTTTGCATTCCAGTCCCCCCTCTAGGGTGAAACATAGGAGGCTTGCGTTAGGATTGTATGCTGCAGCCTCCCAGATGAAATCCATCCTTTGAAAGAATGACTGCTGTGTTACAGAAGCTGGAGACAGCCATTCCTGTGGAGCCAGTGACAGGTCATGGAAAGCCCGTGTCCCCTTCCCAATCACAGCTCCCTCCGAGCGCGCGTGCCACTTTACCTCTCGGCACACAGCTGCGATTTGTCCTTCATCCATGCAGGTCTCTGTCACAACATCTGTTAGGGAGCCTCCTGCCAAGTACTCCATGACCACCCAGAGCTCTTCTCCTACAAGGTAACTGAAAAGCCAAAACCAGATTTTAAAATCAGCAAGTATGAGCATGCCACCGCTTACCTAGCCAGAATGCACCGGGTTTTAAAGCTGTCTTAGAAGTGCAGAGAAACCATGAGACTTGGGCAGCGTATTTAACAGTACTGGGGCACCATGTACTTGTGGCACTTTCTGTACACAGGAGGATCTGATCACAACCTGAATGATCAGAGGGAAGGCAGAGTGCAGAAAGTCGAGGAGAGAGGTAATGGAAGAGCAGGCTACAAGTTTCCTGGCCATAAAAGCAAGGCTGAATTTTTCTGCCATGGAAGGGGCCCAGAATAAGATGCAGGCCTGACCTTACAACTCCTGCTGCCGCTGGGAGAGAAGGGGAAGAGCCGAGTCAAGGATGGGGCCCAAGCATGCAGCCTGGACATTTGGCACACAGCGTGGCTTTTGAGGGGCTCTGGCATCAGAAGAGGTGGCTGGGGGCTGCTCCGTTACTACTGGCATCCTGCTGTCCTAAGCCACTGCCTCCTTTGCCTAGGCCCAGGGACAATCCTGGGTGACACAACGGATGGTTCCCCATGAACAACAGAGAAAGAACACTTTTTTTATGCATAATGCATTTGAAAATTACCTCAATCTTTTTCATGCTACCAAACCAGTTTGGGATTTTGTCTGAAAAATTCAGAACTGTTCATAAGGGCAAATGAGAACATCTTGCTGGATACATTAGCAATTCTAAAGATTTAAAATAAAAAAGGAAAGCCCAAAAAAAGGCAGGTCTTGTTCAAAAAGGCCTGTAGGAAGATGGAGAGGGGACAGCTGAGGTGAGGGCAAGTTTTCTCAGCCATTTGGAGTATTATTCTCTGCTGGGAGTTTGTGTGCTCATGTCTAAAAGCAGAAGACCTGGGATGAAGACTTCCACATTAACTCATTTAAAAAAAAAAAACAAACCAACCCAAAACCAAACAGCAAACCCAAACCACCAACCACTTCTGCCTTTTTGGACCCATCTGGCAAAACATCAACACAATCTTCTATGACAGATATATCAGGATGACACATTCCTGAAGGAAGGAATCATCAGCTCGAAAACCCACCTTCTCAGCCTATCCACCTATTTTTAAAGTGAGTGGACAGATGAGTCAGGAGAGAGGGCAGAGAATCTAATTAAAAGCTTCTGCTGGCATTAGAGTTCATCAAGCAGATGTTTGCTTTGCTCTGAAACACTGATGCTACTGAAGAGTGAATAGTGAATTTGCTAGGAGCCAAAGGCAAACAGCAGGACAGGTTCTAGGGAACAATTGGCTAGAAAACAACAGTGAAGGAGAAAGAAGTTAAGCCCAACTTGGCATGGAAAGTAGACAGAGATGAGTGAGACATGACCGGAGTGGGCAGGAGATAGGCTTTGACCCCAAAAGGACACGCTGCCAACATCTGAGCTCATGAAAAAACTCCCCCCAAATAAGAATTGTGGTCTGAGCTGTGTGACAGAAGTGTTACAGTTACGGAAAGATTTTAATATTAGAGATAAAGATGGTATCTTTGTTTGGTGATGCTGAAGACTATGCAGGGAGGCGGAGTCTGGAGTTTCTTCCAGGATACACAGCCCAACGGCACAAGGCTATGCTCCTGGAGCAACCAGGTCTCCAACTCCACTACAGAAGAGAAGCTGATGCACTGGCAGTTTTTTCCGCAGCAGAGACCCCAGCAAAAACCAGTATCACCTGCACAGCAGCCCTTCAGAGTGACAGGGGAGCAGCAGAATTGCTTTTAGAAGTGCTCCTGCCAACTCTGCAGGTCATCTACCTTCTAATGGGCTCCGAAAGCCACTCCACCCACACCCTTCCTTCCTGTCCCTGTGCTGTTGCTGCTTCTTCATCGCTCCTGCCAAACCAGGCTCTCTCCAGATTTTACCAGCACCCTCTCAACAAAGTGGACATCGCAATGCTTACCTTCATCACCACTAGCACCCTCTGCAGCCCAAATCCACTTGGCTGTAAGAATGGGAGCAGAATGGGCTCCACTGCTCCTAGGTGACAATCTTAGGTTGCACATGCTGGGAGCAAGCTGGTATCTCTCCACAGCCAAAAGGGATGGAGCGAGCCAAGAACCACACTGTGAACCAAAGCTGTGTCATGAGCAGCCAAAGGCATGTGCCAAGACCCAGGCACCTCAATAATGGATAGATCTGACATAACACTCAGGGAGGTGGAACTAACGGTGGCTCCCCACCAGCTGCTGCCAAGCAAACGTCATTTCAGAAGACTGCGTGGTGCCGTCTCGGGGATCTTTTCACTCTCTTGCTGCAGCAGAGGCCGGTTTTAGTCACTGAGCTGCCTGCTGTAGGCGTGCCTCAAAACCACTCTCTCAGCAGTTCCAGAGACACCACCAGGAAGTCCCTACACCTACACGCTGCTCTCCATGTGACGTCAGGCATAGCATGGTGTGGCACCTTGTCACCCACAGTCACCTTTCAAAACAAGGCTGGCAGTAAAACCAAGCTGATGAAAGTCTTTGAGGAAGAAGGAGGCAGTCTACAGCTTCCTCTTCACCCATCTGCAAGAGCAGGTAACGTCTGCTCCTGTAAGCTGTTCCTCTGCCTCCGCTTAGAGACCTCAGGAAGGTGTCCACCAAGCCCTTCCTATCACAAACCAGTCAGTCATAGTCCTTTTTTTATTGATAAACTTTATAAAATTTGGTTTTGCCCAGAAGAGCATAGTCATTCATTACAGATTTCTGCACCAGTAACACGCCTCCAACATGGAAACATGAAGTTAGCCTGGAAAGAAATCCGTGTTTTCTTGTAGCATGACTGTCATACATCTTCAGCTTTATTCCTTGACCTTCTAGCCCTAGTTGAGTTTGGGGTTGGGGTGAGGGTAACAGTGGCTACCACTTTAAGTGAGGATTTGTGGGGTTTATTAGGTTAAGGAAAGTTCTTCAGAAAGAAACCAAAGGGCAGGAGTTTGCTTTGCCTAACAGTGGGGATCTGATGCCTGTGTTTAGATGCCTGAGTTTAGAAGCAGGGCTGTGAGGGCCTCTTTCACACAGTAGAAAGAAACTGGCACCTCCAGAAGGTAATTCAGCACAAGCGGCTGCTTGTCTGCACAGGAAAACTAGTGTTGCTGTCTTCAGAGCCAGATGCTTCTAAATTCAGCTCCTAAGTACAGCTGAATTAGGCCATGTCACTATCTTAAATGTCACAGCACACCTTTGTGCAACACTGGCCACTTACACTGCAGCAGAAGAGCTGTCTTAACCACGAGCAAGTAGGCCACGCAGGTAGGAGAGGATAAAGCACAGGAAACCCTTGCATAAGGGCAGGAGCTGAGGCAAAGAGAAGCAAGAGAGCTGGTTTATACCCATGACTATCTTGCAGCTCCCATTAGGGACTCAGAAAAGCAGACATTGCCAAAAACAGAACAGCAAAAAAGAAACCAGGTCCCACAGTGGCAAGTGCATCCTTCCTCGTCCTTCCTTCTGCAACAGCGGTAGGCAGAAGCCAGCCAGTGGCGTTCAAATATCAGCTTAATTCAGCACTCGGGAAGCAAACAGGCACATTAGGCCAGGCAGGACGGACGCAGCCCCCCAGCAACAGGATCCTGCAGTTGCAAAGCTGAAGTGGCATAACAGGCACAAGAACCCCCATGTTCATCCTAGTTGCTGCTCTGTCCATTTGCAGCACTCAAACAAAAGCTAATCCCTCTGAAAAAGATTAGTGAGAGAAAGCGGAGGACAAAAGCAGCAGTTTTTGTTGCTGGAAGTCTGAACAAGACAGCAGGACGTGCAGCTGCCCTACAGCTGGGATGTACTGGCTAGACAAGGCAAGTGCATGTACTCAGCGATGCTCTCTCTAACGGGAAGAACGTGTCTCTCTAACAGTTTTGCCACAACAAAGCCTCTCATCAGCCAGGAGAAATGAATAGTTTCAGCCCAGATTCAATTCTTAACTCTTCTTTACCACTTGTTTCATTTTACACAGGTTATATCCGTCTGCTCTTTTAAAAAGAGGGCGTCTGCCCAACGTCACTTCCCTGTGCCCGCATCCCTTCCACAAAATTTCAGGAGCAGACTTTCTGTCCCTTCAACAAAGTAGCTCTTTATAGCCATGCACAGGACACAGCACCGTATAAATTCAGCATCACAAGTGATGCTGCAGTATTCAAGAAGTACTTTTTTTGGCTAAGACATTAAAAGCCTGTTAAAGAAACAGCTGATAAGATTTTGATATACATGCAGAGCAAATAAGCGTGCAAATACTCTCTCAGATTTCCCAGAGATTCTAGGTCACATCCCTCCATTGCATCTTCAAACAAAACAAGCTGCCAAGATTAAAGCCTGCAGCTCACCCTGTCTAAGCACCCTTTACCCTACAAAAAGCCAAACCTGTAGTTCATCAGGTCCGCTGGATTCCGACGTGAGTGCAGCAGACTGAAAATCTTGCTGCAGCTCGACTGGAACTAGCTGTATCTTTAACATCAGGTGAACGACACAGGCTTGACACAACGCACCGATGTTATGTCGATGGTGAATTCAAGCCACCATGCAATGCTTCTGCCTGCTAGGCTTTCAGTACGCCCCAGATTTCAATGCTGATAGTTTGTGACTGTTTCCTGGAATTCAAACAGGGGAGATGCAAGAACTTCTTGCACTTTCAAAGGCAGCTCCCTACCCCCAAAGAAGCACATTTACCAGTTACTCTTTCCGAAGCAGACAGCCTCCAAACAGCTGATGATGGCGGCACTGCTACCATCACCCTTACGTACAGCATTAACATCCTGTGGGGAAGAGCTCTCACAGCCACGTCTGTTTGCAGACTTGGGCATTTTACTGCCTTGAGCTGTAGCGACCAGAATTTTCACAGCTACACATGTTTATTTTAAAAACAGCTTATGCTGAGAGCAGCAGCCACTGTGCTGCTTGCTTCTGCTCTGTTATTGTCCTAGTCCAGGGGACATCAGCTCAAGAACAAGCAGAGCAGGTCTGTACATAGATAAGCTATTAGGTGCAGCTCTTGCGGTAAGGAGAAGCAGGGATTCAAGGAGCTGTCCCATATGGATGTAACATATCCAAGGCCGAGCAGGCGTGCCACAGCATGCGTAGGAGCCCACAAAGCCCAGGTTTGAGCAGGGAATAACCCTCTTCCCTCTGTCTTCCAAAGGGTTCTTACGTCTGTGCCTGGTCTCCTTTCCTCCCTTATTCACAGCTGTAAGAAAGCAGCCTTGCTTGGTTAAGTGTCGCGCGTCATTCGCCCTCGTCACTGTTACGCTACTGTGCGGAAAACCTCAGTGGACAGCCACGGGGACAAGATTGCCATCCAACCCTGGAAAGGGTGTGCTCCTCCGCAAGCAGAATGTCAGCATTGCTCAGCAGAAGAAAAAAAAAAGGAGGCAGAGGAAAGCAAATACAAATAACACAGTTCGAACTATTTCTGTTTCTCCTCTAGTAGCAGGAAGGAAACAGCTTGTTGTGTCAAATTTGGCAAAGGAGAGAGCTGCAAAATGGAGTCCTGACAGCATAGTGCTAATGCCTTTGCTGCCAGCAGCTCTAAAGAGAGCCTAGATACCCCATTAACACCGATTCAGACACCTGTTTCTCCTAGGATATGGAGAGAGACCACCGCAAGCCACCCACACCCCAACACTGCCACATGCATTAAGCAAGGCAAGGTTGTCCTATACCTGCATTAAGCTGAGACAGGATCACTTAAGGCCCTCGCTACAAGAAGGCCATGGAGGGGCTGGAGCGTGGCCAGAGAAGGGCAATGAAGCTGGTGAAGGGTCTAGAGAACAGGTCTTACGAGGAGCAGCTGGGGGAGCTGGGGGTGCTCAGCCTGGAGAAGAGGAGGCTGAGGGGAGCCCTCATCGCTCTCTGCAACTGCCTGAAAGGAGGCTGCAGCCGGGGGGGGTCGGTCTCTTCTCCCCAGGAACAAGTGACAGGACAAGAGGGAACGGCCTCAAGCTGCGCCAGGGCAGGTTTGGGTTGGATATGAGGAAAAACTTCTTCACCGAAAGGGCTGTCAGGCCCTGGCCCAGGCTGCCCAGGGCAGGGGTTGAGTCCCCATCCCTGGAGGTATTTAAAAGCCGGGTAGACGTGGTGCTTAGGGACGTGGTTTAGTGGTGGGCTTGGCAGTGATAGGTTAACGGTTGGACTCGATGATCTTAAGGGTCTTTTCCAACCTTAACGATGCTATGAAGACAGTGACAAGGAAGTGTTTTCCAGAGTCCATTTGTGTCAAATCACGACATACCTGTCCAAGTAGTTGACAATGTTGGGGTTTTTGTTTTCCCTCATCACAAGGATTTCGTTAATAATCAGTTCTTTTTTGGGCTGCTGCTGCAAATTCATCTGTTTGATCGCAACCTGCAGTGAAGAAAGACCAAGCACAGCATTATTACAGGAGTCCTCTAGAAACCTGCCAGTACCATCGTCGATTATTTTAGTCCCATGTTCACGTGAAGCGGGAAAACACTTTTTCATCGTGGATTGCTCAGCCATTTAGTAACTCTGTGAGTTCCTGCAGCCAGTCCATTCCCACACGGGCTGGAGGATACTTAATGCCAAAAAGGACAAGGGGAATTACTACTTTCATACTGGACCTTTATGTCACAGTTGGATAGCCACCTCCATCTACAGCTTCTTGGTAACAAGAAGGAAGAGATCCCCTTACTCTAGTATGGGCGGGTATACCAAAAATGTTTTATTTCTTAAATGATTCTTATTAATTTTATTTTGTATTGGATGTTTCTGGAAGTTTTTTGGTGCTTTTTTCCTGCTCCCGTGCAAATTTCTGCTTCTACAAATCTACAGCAGGGCGCCCATGCATGGAGGGGGTAAATAACGTAGCCTAAGCTTAGTACTTCGAGGTGGTAATTCTATTTCTTTCTGTCACAGCAAGACCTGGGGGAAAGAAGCACCAGTGTTTAGATAAAAGGCTGAAAATAAGTGAATTGGATTCAGCTTTATCCCTAGTCACACCTGAAGGGCAATAGGGATGGATTTGTCAGTTGTAGCCCTTTGGCTTAGTAGCTTTCTGCCTGCTTCAGGATACCCACTCTGCATGTATATATGCAGAAAGCAGGAGGGTACAACATGTTTTTAACTCTTACGTTCAATTCTCCACACTACCAGTACTTCGTGAGAGCACCTGGCCCTCAAACAAGCCTGCAAACCAGTAAGACTACTCAGCACAGCAGGAGGCAGAAACACTTCCATAGACGTTACAACCCAACTGCATCTGGTACAACATTTAGGCAAAGGGAATGAAATGTAATTATGCCTTTACAAAACTGCTACTTGCAGAGAACGAGGCCCAGGCGAATGGAGGGGAGCCAGTAACTCCAGCTCACAAAAGCAAGGATTAAAAGAAACAAGCCACAGAGTGCCAATATAGACAGGTACAAATAGCATTTTGATAGTATAGCAGGGGAGACTATAGGAAAATCCCAACACATGAGAAGGCAAGAACAGACAGACACCATGCTGTTTTTCCACAGTATTTACAAGGGCTGCCAAACAGTACTTAAAGAAGACAAAAACAAAAACCCCATGCTGCTCTTTGCGCAAGACCAGAGAGGAGAATGAAAGATGAAGAAGAGAGGGAAGGCATTTGATGCAGATAAAGAAATCCCAGAGCAATACTGAAGGAGCTTCAGAGAGGCTGCTGTATCTCCTCACTCCTGTTCAGAGGTAGACCCATGGTCCAAGTGCATACGGGGGTATTTTCCTTATCTAAAGCTGTCCCGTGCATTAAGATACAAAATAAACAGCTGCAGTTATACTAGATAACCATCATCAGTGAAAATCTTCAGTATTCTTAACCCTGGGAGCTGCCCAAGGCTCCTGTATGGTGCAAAATAAAGGAGTTTCCTTCCAGTGCTTCCAAAATGTGTTGCTGTTCACTGAGCTCCTGAGCTCAAAGGATCGGTAGCAGCACACTTCACAGAAAGGAACAGGTCAACAGCATGCCAAGGTTACAGTGATTCCAAATGCAGATTTAAAAATCCAGGGCCCGATCACACTAGTGTAATGGGAATGATTTAAAAGTCTGTTGTAATATAAGGGTTCAAATATTCACATGGGAGTCACCAAAGGGGTCCAGAAAGAAAGCAGAAAACCATCAGAGGAGTTCCTCCTCCTATAAAATTTCTCATTGCTTCAAAATGCATGCAACACCCCTTCCTCAGAGGCTTCAATTAAACTGTATTAACTCTTCAGGAACTAGAAAAGCAGGTGAAGGAGTTTCAGCAAAAAGCACAGTTATGAAATTTACTGGTGGATAACCCTGACATTGTACAAATGCAAAGTAGACACGCATTGCTGCAGACTTCCATAAATATATTTGGAATAATGCATACACTTTCCTCTTTAGAAATCCTCCATCTAGCAGTAATGGTTTCCACAGATGCTGCATATCCGTCACTACTAGTTTATTATGCATGCAACACGCAGGGCACTTTTCAATATTTGGGGGGGGAGGGGGGGGGGGGGGGCGGAAAGACAGCCAGGCCTTCCTTGTCTCTCAGTTCAAGGGCAGAAAGCAAGCGGGCAAAGGGTGGGAGAGGAACTATTTCTATGCAAGTCAACTAGTATAAGTGTAGGAAGCAAAGGAGCAGAGGGCATATAAAAGAGTTTAAATGGGGACAGGCAGGAATCCTGGGGATGAAGAGAGAAACTTCTACTGAGGAACTACCCAGTCTGAACATTTGCTTCCAGCCTTTGTGGTCACAGAAAGATTCTTTACAAATATGAAATGATTCCGGAATCAAAACTTGGGAAATAATTTTTTCCAGTTCTCTGCTCAGACCACTCGACCATGCCTCATTAGTAAGGAAATAAATACCTCATTAAAAATAAGATGGCGTGAACCCCTGAAAGACCGTCTTTATTTTGTAGCATCAACTTGAACTTTTAGGACACAATCCAAAATCCACTACTGTGGTATTCTGGCAGCACTTACCTCCTGTCCTGTAGCTACATCCATTGCGGTGTAAACTGTACCTGAGGCTCTAAACAAAAGAGACAAAAGAAAAAATAATACGTGTTAGTGCCTCATAGCAAGACTGAGAGCTTAACTCATGCCCCTTCCCACTTGTCTCTTTGAAGTGTTCTCAGTCCCATTCCTTTTCATGCAATAATTCCAGTGGTAAATATAATCTGAAATATTTCTGAGCCGAGACTGCTGTTGGAGAAGAAGCCAGACAATTTATGGGGAACAAAGCTCCTAATACAGGACACCACGGTCATCCACAAACCCTTGCTGCTAAACCAGCAACCAGCTTGTAGGACCGTGAGCTGATCCCATCTAAACTGGCATGACTGCACTGCCCTGGCTTGCAGACTGCCCAACATGATTACAGAGCGGATAGGATCAGCTAAAGACAACAAATGTGGCATTTGTAGTGAGGGTAACGGGAGTTTGAGCCTCAGCACATGGAGCTGACCGCAGATCTCTCAGTGATTTGCACTGATTTGCCTCACGACAGCCTCTCGCCCAACCCCTATTTTCCCTCTACCCTGCTAAGAGGGGCACAACACCCACATCGAGGAGAGTTAATTGAGAAAGCAAATCTGTAATTTGAAGATTGTCTCGCATGGTGAAAATAAGCAGTTCCTTCCCTGCTTGCAGCTATGTTTAGCAACGTGATCATCTAATGACATATTTTCGTACATTAAAACACAATCACACAAAAACCCCAGTCCCTGTGACTCAAGACTTTGCCAGGAAAGGAGAAGAGCTGGGGGCTAGGGGGGTTGAACCCACCAAAACAACCAAACTCCCCCCCAAAATATAAAAGAAAACAAAAAAAAAAACCCAACCAAACAAAATAAACTCTCCAAAGCATCACCAACAGCTTTTCCAGCAAACTAACTTAGCCTGGTTTCAGTGCTTCCTTCTTAGCATAAGGAAAGGTACAGGACAGAGAAGGAGTGTGTACTAACCCTTGTCCAATCTTCTCAAAACACGTGTACTTCTTTTTTGGATCGCCCACGCTCACAATACTTCCTACAAAAAAAAAAAAAGAAAGAAAAAACCACCAAGAGGCTTTTATAAGTACTTTTTCATACAGCTATAAGAACCAACTGTACTTTAAGAGCAGCCCCACGGCCACAGTGAGCTCTGCCGAGCCTCGTGAACCACTTGCTAGAAATCCAGAGGCGCATGAGCACCAAGGAAGTCCTCCGTTATTTAAACACGTACCAGCTGCGGCATTCCCCTCTCACAGGTATTTCGCCTCAGAAATGGGGGAACACAGACATTAAGCACGTTTAATTTTCACCAGCAGCCGGTGACTGCGCACTGCTAGGCACGGGATGGGTATACGCAGACCTCACACATGTCAATACAATTATTTGCTGGAAACCTGCACCTTAAGGTCACCCGCAGCTTCAACACACTGGATGATCTAAGATGCCCCTGCACTGCAACGTCCTCTGAATTTGGAAGCCAGGGCCTCATTAATCTTAGAGCCAACAGTCTGTTGCAAACTTAGCAAAAGATTTCCCTACACCACGACAATTTCTGGCAGAATCATAGAATCATAGAATGACAGAATGCTTTGGGATGGAAGGGACCTTTAAAGGTCACCTAGTCCAACCCCCCTGCCATGGGCAGGGACATCTTCAACCAGATCAGGTTGCTCAGAGCCCCGCGTCCAGCCTGACCTTGAATGTTTCCAAGGATGGGGCATCTCCCACCTCTCTGGGCAACCCCTTCCAGTGCTTCACCACCCTCATTGTAAAACATTTCTTCCTTATACCTAGCCTGAATCTACCCTCTTTTAGTTTAAAACCATTACCCCTTGTCCTGTTGCAGCAGGCCTTGCTAAAAAGACTATCCCCATCTTTCTTGTAGGCCGCCTTTCTTGTAGGCCCCCCCAGAACAAAAGTAGTTTACGATGGTTCCATATCGGCAGCACCATAGCCATTACTGACCCAGTGACTGAGCTGAACAACTCAAGGGGGGAAGCTGGAAAGACCCTTCAGAGCCGAATCTCCCCTGGCCTGGCCTGGGCAACGCAGAACTGCTTTTCTAGGAACCCAACAGTCAGTGCAGGTTTTAGCAGCAGTTGCCACACGACTGCAGCATCTCTCTGGTTTTGGAGAGCAACCCGAGGCAATCTCAGCTCATTCTCCCCTAATGTGGCTGTTCAGCCAGAAGAAAAAGTGTATTACTGCATCCCTCGGAGGGAAAAGCACTTTGCCTGGTGTTCTGCAACACGAGGCGGTGAGGGGCTGCTCATGGATTTGGTATCCGCGAGGAACACAATGTTTTCTGTACGAGGGGAGGGAGGGAGGTCTCGGCACAAGGGCAGGCGGTTGGCAGGCTGCGTAGATGCGCTGGAGTCCTGCGAGTTGTCTGGCGGGTTGCCAAGGGGTAAACCGGAGAAGCTGACAAAAGGAGCATCACTGAAACCCAGTGATCCCTGATATTCATAACATCCCTACGGCAGGCAGGAATCGCACCCTTTTTAGGCTGAAGAAATCAGAGCCAACAATTCCTAGAGCTCAGCTGGGAGCAAGCCTCCCCTCGAACAGCACCAGGGTGGCTAAGAGGATCAAAGGATGCAGAGCTGCATCCGAGTTGGTGTTCGCAAGTCACTCAAGCTGCCAACATATGGTGCTGCTTTCACAGGGGTCTAGGGCTGAGCCTAAACAGATGTACATTAGCAAAGAAACTGCTCATGGTCATTAGGCCAAGAAATCCAGTAGCAAGCAGAGTAAGAGAAGGCTATTTTCAGACACCACTGGAGACCAGCCAAACTCACAGGGTTTAGGGCAGACAGAAGTAAAGGAAGGGAATATGGTGAAAGTTTGGAGAGGAGGGCGGGAAGACAAATCTGACTATAGAAACCCCACTGCACAATTACGGAAGCAGTGCTGTCGGCCCCGAGGACAAGCATTTCTGAACAAATGTTTGTAAATTTTCCCTCAAGGCTACAAGTTCAGACTGCGAGACAGGCAAATATTTCCCCACGGCAGCGACAGGGCAGTGCTGCAGTGACAAGAGGCAGTTGCCAGTCTTGCCCTGTTTAATGCTCTCATCTGTAAAATGGGTAACGTTTCCTACCTCCCCAGGAGTCAGGTGAGGATTCATTGATGTCTGCACCAATGCCGTGTTAATGCTAAGAGGTGGACATTCATCAGCTTCCTTTTAACCTCTGCACATCTTCAGTGTGTGCAAATATATATATGCTTTAAGATTTTAGCCATTTTATTCACATGTCAAAGCAAAACACGAAAGGGTTGCATGTCTTTACACTAGTACAACTCCACTGCCCTCAGTGGAAAAACATCAGTTTACAACAGGATTAAACTTCATTGTGTATTTCTGACTCGCCTACATCTAGAAGATGACACCTAACAGCGGCCACTGGACTTCACACACCCATGTATTTATTACAAAACCCCTCAATGCTGAAGAATCAGCTCAGCACTGAACACCACTTGCTGCAGCAAGGTGTCAGAAGGCACATCGGCCACCCGACACTCCTAAGAGTGGCATTTCCATTTCTCTCCATGACAGAACTGAGTGTATTTGTATTAGAATAGCACTTTTTTCCTGCCACAGTCCCTGCCTGCCCCACCTGGTCACAAAAACGGCTTGGATCCTTAATGATACAAAGGTCCGGCTAATTGAGTGAAGTTGCTGTTTTGAAACAATGGGTATGAATTTTCCAATAGCAAGCGGTTCCAGTTAACATGCCATCAGTTCAATTTAGGCTTTATTCAGAGGAATGAGGTACCCACATGCCATTTTAATTTCTTTTTTTTAAGTTATACCGTCAGGTCAAATTTCCCTTCATCTGCTACTAGTCTTTGCTTCATAAAATACAGACCTTTAGGGGTATACCCTCAATCGAGGAGACCAGCCTGACCATAGGGGTGCTAACACAATTTACATCAACTGACAAGCAAGGCACATATGTAATTAATACAGGATTAGCAGTTCAAAGAATTAGAAATGCTCTACCCTAATAAAAACTGGCCCAGGCTGAGGATAACAACCAGCTGCACAGAAGAGCTGGTTCAGCTGTTGGCTATGCCACAGCATAACCCAACAATACCAGGCAGCAGAGGAGCACTTTAGAAGACCCATGAACTGAAGGCAGGGACCGCTAAAGACACTAGGACACAACAGAGAGACATGTTTCTCTGAAACAACTACTAATTTGGGTACCCACACAATGTCAGGGCACTTAAAAATAACCAAGTCACTTTAAAATCATGGTATCGGGGAAAGTGGGGATGCATGAATGTTCTCTCCTTCTTTTAGACACAGTAGGAAGCTCTGCTCACCTTACCTCTAACATTTCAATATAATCATCCACGCTCCAGAGCTACAGAATATCAAGATGCGGAACAATCTCAGACTTCATAGTTAAGTAGATGTTACTTATTCAGCGCTTGTTTTGCAGAGCCTGAGGATCTGTAACTCCCCGGGGACTTCAGTTGGCATCACAGGTGCTCAGCTTACATTTATGCTCCCCCCTTACATCTGCCCCCAGTTTTGGCACACAGTCACAATGCAATGTCTTCAGTAAGGGATCTCAAAATGGGAATGTCAAAACATTTCAATTTGACAATGGGATTGTCAAAATATTTCTTATTTAATAATAGTTTTGAGAAAGCAATACAGCAGGACCTGGAATTTAAATTTTTTTTTTTAAAAAAAAGGACATACTTAATTTTTCCAAGATCTCTTCATCTGACATTTTCGGCTTTTTCTTTTGTTTCTCTGCGTTCCTGCCCAGCATGTCAGGCACTGTCGTGCTGTTTTCCGAGGGAGAAGAAATAGGAGAGGTCGCCACATCTCTGGTAGGAGGAGGAAGGGGGTCTATCACAGAGCGGGTGTATATCTAATTTTGTTGAGAAAAACATACGTATTAATGCAAATCAGATGAAGACTTAAACACTTCTATTCATCTTGTTATTGTTAGGGATGCATTTCTATAGCTACTTTGTTAACAGCTAATGTCACTAAGCAAGGACTCCCTTGTCCCCCCCACAACTAGGCCAGTGATAATAGGAAGGTGCTCTGCCAGAAGGAATGGCTCCCACCTCCTCCCTCCTGCTCCCAAAACCAGCTCAGCACCATGCCATGCAGCGTGGATGAGGAGCCACAGTCAAGACCCGGCCGTGACTGCAGCAGGAGGGGTTGAAGGAAGTATTTCTGCTCACAGATTTTGTGTGCTCAGGTCGTGGAGCTATCACAGGGGGTGGAGCTGCATCATCTTCATCGTCTTCATCTTCAGACACTGAGGGCACTGCAGGGGTCTCGGAGACAGTTTTCACATTCTGCATATGGTTACACAAATAGCAAAAATAAAAACCCAATCGCTTGTTAGAAACAAAATCACAAACATCGGATTAAGCTTCTAACAAAGACTGCACTGAAGCAAGCGCAGAAAAATAATAATCAGAACAGGCTAGCGAGTTCCAATAGCTGAAAAATTCAAACCCCAAAGATCCTGAGCCTTTGTGGCAAATGGAGGGGCAGTCCAGCACTGCCCAACACAACTGTTCAGACAGAGCTTGTCATCTGCCCATGCGATGGCAATCCTCTTCCCAAGGACCTGAGACCCACCAGGGCTCTCTCACTGCCTTCCCAACACCCACAGGGCAGAGCCAGCAATTCTGGGGACAGCATCTGGGTTTGGAAATATCTGTCGTTATTTATGCTGCCTCTTTTGTTTTGCTGCTTGCTTCAAACCCCGATCGTGCAGATTGGAGATTTCAGTCTTCCAACGTTTTAATTTGCATCAAAATGTTTTTCTCTAAAAGCTGGGAGGTCAAGTTAACATAAGCTTTGGTATTGCGACTGAGAACTAAGTAATGAGAGATTCTGGAAGCAGAACATGGTAAAATCTTTTCAAATTCCTTTTAAAATTTCTTTCTAAAAGAAAATTTTATGACAAATAGGAACAATGATTTTTTTTTTTTTAAGTTTTATAAGTGGTTTAAAAAAATTATCTGCAACTTTTTGCAATACTTTGATTAGAAATCAAAGTCGCTTTTAACCTTTTAAATTTGAAACTGGATTTGAAGTTCATGGCATCCTTTACACTGTAAACATTTCAAAATAAACTTGGTGAGATCCTGAGCCCACTAGACCAGTTCTGCTTGTGCATCATCAGTTCCCTAAGAGTAGCAGGGGAAAAAGTATTAAAATAAAGTTCTCTCAAAAGAGGGGCAAAACAACATAGTATTTCACTGAAGCTAAAATACTTGAAGTCCTGACATAATTGCTAAAGTGCAATAAAACATAAACACAAAAGCTTAGCCTCTTAAAAGCAACAAGAAAGACCTCCCATGTACTGGGAATTTGCTGAATATCCCCAAAATTAAAGGTTACCCGGTGTCTTCCAAAAGCATCAGGCTATCTTAGTTAGACTGGTAACTACTGCTTTTTTCAGGATTTACTTTAAAATCCAACAGCCTCAGATATTCTAAACTCCTGAGGACTGATGTACAATGACATGTAATAATGAACAACGGCAGAAACATTCTCCTTTTTGCAGAGAATCCTAAATGGTCAGATCTGAATACGCTGCCTCCAGAAGGGAGCAGAACAAGCCAAGTCTAGATAACGGCATGGCGGTGAGAAAACAAGAGATGAGGGAATTGTGGTTTTTTATGAATCATCTTAAATTGAAAGCTTTGTTTCTTCCATCTCACATGCACATCCAGAAACGTATCGTGTCTCCTAACAAAGCAAACAGGAGTGGTGTCTGCCCTGGTAAGGACAGAGTAAAGGTCAAGCAGAGAGGAGGAGAACCTTCTATTTCCTTTTCTGCTGGAGATTAGTTTGGTTAATCAACACTAATCAACATTAGTTTTGGTCAATCAGACCTTGCAGGTGGGTAATTAAACTTTGTTATATCACAGATGTTTACAGACATACAAAACCTGAAAACAGAGCGGTTATCAAATTCTAGATACAGGAACAGATTGACTTCTATGAAAACAGAACTACTTCTACTCATTAATTCACTAATTTCTATTCACTAATTCACTGTTTACTAATAAAAGCTACTTCTGCCTACTTGATTCTCCCCCAGTTGAAAAAAAAGTGAAAGAAGCACGCCTGTTTTTATAAACATGTATTCACTATACAAACATATATAGTTCAGATTTTAAAACACTAAGCAAACCAGAAGTTTACATGTAGTTAACTGCTTTATGCAAGTTTTTAAATCGCCACACTCAAGACAGAATGTGAATATAAGTCTTACCAACGTATTTGATGAATTGTAATCCTCTGCCGATTTATCTGAAAGAGACAGTAATGCCTTTATAAATGAGTTGTAAACGCAGCAGGAGTGGGGAGAGGAGAAAGGGACAAGCTCCCTTCAGAAGGGGCAGGAAAAAAGGCTGCTCCCGAACCTAGGCATGACCTTCAGCTCCCCGGAACAAGCCGACACCTGGCAGATATGGGAATAAAGGGTAAAAAATTCTGCAGATAAATGCAGGAGCCCCACATCCCTGCTGCAGGAGGGTAGAATTTCCCAGAGCAACACCTGAATGAATACTGTCCTCCATCCATATACACAAAATATTTTCAATGGGCTAAATCACCAGCAGAGGCACTGCAGCTAGCCTAAGACCTGCAAGATGCTCTGTCTCAGCCACCTAAACTTCCTGGAATAGCAACAGAGGACCCCCCCAAGTCAACTGGTGGGCTTCTTGTCTGACCATCCAGGCACATATGGGGAAGATTTGTGCTTTTATCCCTGCCTGGAACCTTCCTAATTAATACCAGTTCTGGTGACATGGCTCTATCCTCTTAAAAAGAACCAAAGCAGGGATTAATATTTAGAAAGGGAAGGAGTTGAAAGGGAAAAGGAGTGGTGGTTGCAGGAGTCCTCCAGTGGGCAGGTAATCCATACAAAGAAGGCACAAAACCTTGGCAGCTTCGATTTTTAGAGGAATCCAGCCAGCAGTTATCAAGCACCTAGCAGCTGAGGCGTATTCCTCAATCACGGCACACGGGAGCAGAGAGACCCTCACCCCAAGCATGCACGAAGCAACATCCACACCCATGCTGGAAACCGAAACTGGTGCAAAATTTAGCTGCCTCTTTTCTCCAGGGATTTTCATCACTGGGAACCCAGCACCAGCCCTCTGGGATCTGCCTTCCAGATGCTGGCTGTAAGCTTCAGAAAACCTGTGTGTTTTGGGGATTTAGCCCGTTGACTGACCTCCTCTTTTGCAGCTATGCTGGGCATCAGGATTAACAGAACAGCATTTTAAAGGAAGAAGGGCTGCTTGAGCAGCCGGAGAATCTCATTCACATTTTCCTTGAAAAGACAGATCTGCTTGTTGATTAAAGGAAAGAAACCCCACATGCAGCGACTAATGGAAAGCTGGACGAAGCAGCCACATGAGACAATCACCATGTACCTGTGAAACTCATGTACTTCTGGCTGTTGGAGATCTTCTTTGAGTTGTAAAACTCCAACACGTCCAGCACTGCCTGGGGGTTCTTCTTCTGCTCCGACTTGGTGATGTTGGAAGTCTGCAGTAAGCGCGCCCATTGCTCCGGCATTCCCTGTAGGAAGATGTACCTCATTAGCTCACAGTCAGACTAACGTGGTTCACGGCACATGCACCCGCCACCGCAGTTCTGCCAGAGTTTCTGGGGGTACTCAGTGCTGCAAGGGAAATGGGGAGAAAAGAGGAGAGGCAAGGAAAAGAGGCGGTGGATCGATACCTTCCTAGCCACTGTCTGTGTTACAAGTCACACCATGGACATGCAAATGCCGCTCTGCTCATGGGCTCTGGGTGAGTCCCAGGTCCTTTGAAGACCAAAACTCAAAAGAGAGAAAGGAGCAGACCCAAATGCTGCAGTTCAGTAAGAGCCTCGAGGAAAAAAACACCTGTATGCACAGGTATACACATATTTACATATATCCAAGAAAGACTATAGAAGTAACATACACTGTATAGCATCTAGGACAACGAACATGCAACATTCACTTGGGTCTTCTTGTAGGATGAGAGTTCTTTGATAATAGTGGTTTGGTGCCTGTTGTAACTAGAGCTGGGAAAGCAGAGATGTTAACCTCACATACGATGCTTAGAATTTCATTACAGGGACATCATTTCAGGCAGAAAATACATACATCTGGAGGACAACCTGCCTTGTGCCTTTCTCCACCAGCAAGAACAACACCTTGTATAGACAAAGCGGCAAGTAACTGGGATCCTTTATCAATAAAGTCACCCTCCCTGTTCAAAAGGATGGCTGGATACACCACTCGGGTAACGCCCCACTGGTACATCCAGGTTAACCTGGTCAAGTCTAGAGGCTGACATGCAAAACATAACTGTACACAGGATTCAGGCTAGGAGAGCCAAGACCCTGGAAAAGAAGCATAAAGACAGCTAAAACCAGCTTGCTCACAAACAACTTATACTGTTATTAAATACTATCTCATAATCAAATTAAGAAGAATAATATGATGAAATACAACTCTGTCTTCCTAGTATTTTGCATGTCAATTAAAAAAAATGCATAAAAGCATCTGCCATTTAGCCTTATGACAGCACATACACAGTCTGTCACAAACAGTTATGCACAGTTGTGTCTCCCCTAAAGGGGAACTCTCAGAGCCCCATTTGGCGGACACAGACTATGCTGTAGACCTACTCCAGCTCCAGAAGAGGAGGGGAGTGGAAGCGGGGGGAGATATACCATGTTTTGCTGTCCACACCAGCCAAAAAAACAGGAAAGGAAAAGTTTGCTGGCAGCCTGGGCTCCTGGGATGTGCCAAGTTTGACAAACCATCTCTCAGCGGGAATTAGTGGGTAACCTCTGCAGATGTGTTTCAAAGGAGATCAAACTAGATGATGTTAATAGCCTTTCCAGCATTACTATATAAAAGATTAATGGGTCCTGGCTCCTCCTAGCAAAAAGCCAAACCACATAGTTCTCTTTTCCTCCAGATTCACTTACTGTGAATTCTCCCGTGACTGCATCAAACCCCACATGAATCGTGTGTTCAAAGTCTGAAGGGAGGGAGATCTCCGGCCGCTCTTTCTCTTTCTTTTTATTGGCTGGAAGAGACAGCAACAACAACAAAAATCCATAAATCCATTGAGAATTACAATCTCCCCAGTAGCCTCCAATTTACCTACCCACTCCCATCCCCCTTTTGCTAGTTATAGGATTTCGATCTGGGGCAGACAAACAGCAAGTTTAAAAACTTTGTTACCTCACTTAAGAGCAGCCACAGTGAGTGGACAACAAAAATCAAAGTTCTGTAACACAGGACAAGCATAAGACAAAGAAACTGATATTTTGGGTATGGCAAGTATCAACCGGTGGGGCTAGGCTCAATAGCACGAGAGCTATTTACCTCAACTATTCACTCGAGCTTACACAGGTCAGAGTCAAAAGCACTGCAGTGGCAGTAAGCTGGAGCCATGCAGTTTTGAACACTTTTTTTTATCCATTGTTTTAATCAACCTTTAAAAAAAAAATATTATGTGCTGTTAAATATTCACCTCTCCTATTTAGACAGGGACAAAAACTACAAATACTGCTTATAAATTGCTTCCTTCATCCCACATCCTCAAAACAGAATTTATGAAGAAAACCAAATATAACATGTGTGCTTCTGCTACAAAACCTTATATAAGCAAAACCATTTATATTTTCCTGCTCACAAAATGAACTAAATGTGGTTTTAATAACAAGCTTTGAAGACATAGAGCAAGAGGGCAGAATCTGGCAGGTGAGGAGCAGAAGTCATGAAGAAACAGGAAAGGAAATAAATCAAAGCAGATGCACCCTGCAGATTTTCAAGTCAGGTCTTCAAACAAGATTATCATTATGCCTTGGATTAAGTTCATCCATATCCATGATGTATTAAGGACTCCACCTTCCTTTTAATATTTGCTGTATTCAAGAAATTAAGATCAGTTCAAGGAAGAACCACGTTCTACTCGGATTTGCTGCTGCTTGCAGTTATAAAATAAGCAGAGCCAGGAGAAGGTGACTAAACCACTTATGTTCCCCAGCTGCTACCTTCTGTATCTAAAGCCAAATAGAATTTGTTTCGTGGCTGACATTCCCCAGTGCATTTTTGGCAACATGAACGCCAAACCCCAGGTATTTCAGAAACCTGCAAGGCTAATGCTCAGTACTGCAATTATTTAAGATGCTGCCGGTGGTTAGTTGTGCAGAGATGGTCAGAGCTTGCCCCGAAGGACCGAATCCTGTTCCCTTCAATGCCAGCTCTGGCGCTGTTCTCCACGTCATTACAGAGTTACTGTTGCACAGAGTAATTTTGGAGAAAGAAGAGGATCAGATGCTCCATTTGGGACACGAAGACGGAACAGATTGTTTTCGATCCCTCTTTCAAACAAAGGGGATGGGGGAAGCTGAATCGCAGAAGAGCGACAGAGTTGCCAAGGGGAAGGAGGGGAGAAAGCTGCCGTGCTGGAGGAGCCATCACGGAGCAGGGAGCTAGAAGGAGACAGAAGCAGCTGCTGGTTAGCAGATAGGGAGCATCTGCAGCACGGAGGCCTGCCAAAGAAGGAACAAGCAGCTGCATCCAGCAGGTATACGGATAAAGCTGCATGCATTAGCGGTGGATGGAAAGGAAGAGGAAAAGAGATGCAGAGAGAGCCACAGGCACCGTATTCTATAGGCCCGTCTGCGGGATCAGCCCATTCCTCCAAGGCGAAGAGTAAGGTGTCAGCTCAGCCTAGAAGCCCACCACTCAGGTGAGGAAGAAGAGGGCACCTGCACCAGCACCACTGTGCAGGAGTGCTGCACGGGTGATGCACACCCACACATGCGCCAGGACAAATGCCACAGTAAAAAAACCCTAAAAAAGCTAAAGGCTATTAAGTTGCTGTCCAGAAGTCAATATACTTAAGCGTTTATTTCTACATTCAGACAGCCTGACCTCCCTGTTGCACATCCAAATCCCAACAACCTTCTCTGGAACCAACTGTTCCAGTATCCATTCAACCAGCAAACGGAGACGACTGCTGACTGCTAACTTATCCGAAGCAGGAGACGATGGCCTGAATGAGCCTCAGCTACACGGAGCAGTAAAAACACTTCTGGAGGGACTGATTAAATAACGTGATGGCCTCTGTCACATCAACACTCCAGCTGTCTGCTCATGTCTAGCACCTATATAGGCAGAGAGTTTCAGTATGGCTACACTGCAATACAGAAGCAGGAAGAGATTTTTCTGCATTTATGGCCTATGTTGTTTTCATACCCCCGAAGCAGTTAATGTTCTCCCAATTATCTTAGTTTCCTGCAACCATTTCCTACAGCTTCTCAGCCCCTTGCATTTTCCCTGACTCCCAACAACTCTTTGGGACAGCTACCACAAAGTCATGCTGAGATGCCTGTCTGCCACACTCGGGGTTTTATAGAGCCCAGACTGAATTCACCATCATGTGAAAGCACACGAAGCTGGCACATGAATGCAGAGATTTTCCTCCAGCAGTCTCAGAGGACAATGAACTTCAGAAGCTTTTGATCCAGAATCTGACAGATCTAAAAGCCTAAATATATTAAGCCATTAATAACATAATTGCTTTTTGTAGCAGATATTTATGTCATAGCAGGAGGTATAAGACAAAAAGAATTAGAGATGGGCACTCCCAATCTTGCTAAACACTTAATCCTCCTCTACAGAGATTATATTATCCTTGCAATGAGTCAAAAAGCCTTGAAGAATCTTAAATAAAAAATACGTAAAAGAGAAATCATGTATCTGATTAAGAAGGCCTACCGACCACCAAGTGCTTTATTCCCACAAACACCTTACCACCTTCTCATTCAAAACCTCACATTTGACGCTGCTGCAAGAGCCACCCATAAAGTTTCCTCTGGCATCCTGAGCTGCAACAAGCAACCATAATGGCCCACTGTGAAGCAAACCCGTGAGCCCATCCTGACGCTTAGTGAGGTGGGAAAGCTCTTCTCTGCTGGTGAGGCTGAGTAAAGCGCTCCCCCCATCACCACGGAAAGGGTGGTGCAAAGCGTCACCTTGGGGGTAAAACCCTGCCTCTGTGCGAAGCTGCAGCTGAGCTCAGCAAAGCTCGGAGGAACTAAATGGGCCACGTTCAAGCCAAATTCATACCCTCAATTAGGACACCGATGAGCCCCGAGAGCCCAAGAAACTCCAGATGTTCACAACTGCTGTTGAAAGCAGCAAGTCACGCAAACTCTACATCCATTTGGATAGGACTCGCACAGTATTAAGCCAACCGGTTTTTTAAATACCGGTTTTGGCGTTTAGGCTGAGACAGAGGAAATCAGGACTAGAAATTACATCCTAAATTTTGCAGGCAGAGCATGACACCTCCAGAGCAGCCTGGCACGGGGACATAGCTCAATGGAAGCGTGCAAACATGTATGAGGCCCAGGAGTTAAGCCCCACGTGTCCTTTACACCACGGCTCTGTTCACGCACAGGGGTAGCACAACGGAAAAGACACTTTTCAAAGCGCCTTCAGCTAGAACTGCCCTTCTTGACCCAGCGACCTGTAAAAGATGCCCTCAAGATGTCCCCCCTTGTTGGCCTCCCCTCTGATCTGGACCCACAAGCTCTCAACAGGTCTCTCTCCTGCTCCACGGCAGGACTCCACGTGTCCTTTGCATAAAGGACAACTCCTTCACCATCTTTCCACCCATCCTTCGTAAAGTGCCTGCTCCAGTACTGTTCCCTGCCCAAAGAGCTACCGCTTCTCTGAAGGGCTTGACAGCATCAACTTCAGCAGCTCTCAGGCTACAGCATAAAAGCCCACATCCATATTTGCTAGCAAAATTAACCACCGAGCATTTCAGATCTTTGCAGCCTCTTTGCAACCCCAGCAGAGGTGAAGCACAAATCACTGGCTTCCCTGGGTAAGGACCCAAAGGTCATGGATTTGCCCAAAATTACATTCCTCTAACTGAATGGAAACCAACTCCCCGTTCAGTCCACCCAAACTAACAACACACACATTATTCAGGCACAAACCAAAGAGACTGTCTGCACACCTGGGAACTTCATTAATGTGTAAGTATCAGGAGGCACTGGAAATTTAATTGTCAGCATGAGATTAGAAGAATCTTTCATCTTTCATAAGATGAAAATCAATCAATCAATCAATCTGAAGTGAAGGTGACAGTGTTAAAGGTATTTTTTGCTCGACAGGAATTAGAGGACAGAAGCAGCCATTCTTGTTTGGGCAGGTGTATTGCAACAGAAGGCTCTGCTGGGCTTGGCGAAACAAAAATCTCTCATGTCTCAAAGCATCTGCCACGTTGGCCAATCTTCAGTAAACGCAAGCATCTTCAAATGCAGCCTGTCTGCTGATTTTACCTGAACCGGTCACTTTTGCAGCTCTCCTTTAAAATCCAGTTCAAACTAGCATTTCAGGTTGTATTTCTTTTACTCTCTTATAAATTTCAGGTGATCTCTTTGTTCTCTGCAACTGCTGAGCCTAGAGATTTAACAACCCCACTCCTTTAAGTAAGCCGACACAAAAATCCTGCAGCTCTTCAGGATTAGTACTCATAATGGCAAGTTCTAACTGAGATCTGGCAAACTTTTAACATGGAGTTCATGGGTTTCTGGACTGCAGAATCAAAAATCTACGTTTGTAAAACAATCCGAAGGTGCTGAAGGCATCGTGTAATAATAATAATAATACTAATAATGAATGCTGCAATATTTTGTAGAAAACAAACCTAGATCTTGCTTATTTAAATTAGAGGAAGTATCACTCTGATTAGACTTTTCACTAACAAAAATTAAGGTGGCAGCCTCCCTCCTGAAGCCCAAGACGCTGAAGATACCTAGGCTTGACTTCAGTTATCCAGTGTCCAGATACCATTGCAATGCAGACTCTCCAAAAAAGCTGATGTATTAGAAAAAGGAACTCCAAAAAATAGGTCAGATATAAAAAGAAACCAGCACATATTAGGAGATGGAGATTTTTTTCTTACATCACTTCAAAAGATTCATATGAGAGAGAGGCTTTTAAAATACCCTGATCTTAAAAATTAGAATTTCATGTACAGTTCACAGTTCCTATCTCCATTTCCATCTGTTACAGTCCCTGTAACAGGAGAAAACTCCTTCAGTTCACAAGAAATGTGCAAGAATTTGCAGCAACAGATTATTCTTAACAGCACATAGACAATGCCTGACCCAAACACTAGAAGAGAGTAAGTGACCATGCAGTAACATAGGACAGGCCTGGCAGGAGATGGCCTGTTAGTCATGCTTAACGCAAATTATTATTTGCTGTTTAAAACAACAAACAAGCAAAAGACCTCCCCCTGCTCCCCACCAAAGGAATTGCCAATGCCAGCTTTAAATGGCCAGCTTGTAATTGGTACAAAAATTGATGTTTTTCAAGACCATTAAGGACGAGTCAGGCTGGGAAGTGGCAGAGCTAGTCCCAGTATTCAGGGACACTGTCCTCATAATTTAAGGGGAAGGGGAGGAAAAAAAAAAGGGGGGGGGGCACAAAACAGAGTAAGCGGGATGGATTAAATGTGGCAGGATTAATCATTAGGAAAACCAGATCTACAGCCATCTACACGTACCCCAAAATGACCAAGACAGTCGTGCGGGAAACAAACACACAACATTTTCTAAAACCTAAACTATTACTAAGCATCAGGTGCTTAACTAAGGTCATTCAGAGCAACGTTCAGACAGGAGGTTTATAAGAAGAGACAAAATACTGTACTTTTATCTCCTGGTAAAATAGAGCGGTAAAACCGGTCCTTCCTTTTCTTTTCTTCCGGGTTGGGAGGCAAAGGTTTTGAGCCATGGTTTAAAGTCCCAGCATCTTTGTTTCCCGATCCAATCATAGTGCTGGTATTTCTCATCGGAGGAGCAGGCGGTTTGTCTTCTGTTTCAACTCCATTGTTGGACATCTTCAGCTGGGGAGGCTGTTACTAGGAACAGGAAAAAGAAAAGAAATCAGAATTTAGTTTTTGTACACTGGAATCACACGCTGTCAAATAAAACAATAAACCACAAGAAGGTATTTGCAGACTAGCCTGTAACCTCATAGCCACACAGACCAAGTGTCAGCGCAACAAATTCTACTCAGGCTCCAAATTTTTTCTGTTAACAAGACTATGTTCAAGCATTTCAGTTATTGATCATGAAGAAAAGCCTGTTTCAGGGTGCAGCCAATTCTCAAGCAAACCATGGTGCAGAAGTGTAGGGTGGGGAGGCAGAGTGGTAAATACAAGGTAGCAAAGAGCAGGGATACCAGAGAGCAGCCAACAAGTTGCTGAGCTCCTAAGACCTCTCAGATCCACGCTAGTTCTACTAAAAACCACGTCAAAATGTTTGTATCAGTCTCCAGCACAGCATGATGGAGAAAGACTGAAGTTTGCACTCAAAGACTTTCGATGCAGCCGCTCAAGCTCCTTTGCTAAAAAAGCTGCTGAACTGGTTCAGAGGCAGAGGTGGCCGGGAAGCTGCAGAGCTGTACCCACGTCGTCTCAGCCGCGGTGCCGCGGCCCTCGCCAGTCCCAAGCCCGCCGTGGCCTTTCCACGGTAGCGGCACGCTTCAGGTGTAATTCAAACTGCCGGAAAGTTGACTGCATTATTTTCTGTTGGAAGGGTCAAACAAAACTAGATCCCCAACACACACATAAATCCTTAAGTAAATAATCCCCGCTGTGCGGATTTAAAGACAGGAGCTTTGGAACAGGGTAATAGATTATTCTGCAACAACTACCTTGTTCCACCCAAATGAGATCAGCATTACACCAGACACAGCCTGGCTGCCGCAAGATCCTGCTGGAAATTGCAATTGGTCTGCATTATGTTCTGGAAAGAAAGCTGGGAGTTAACTGCAGAACAAAGACCAATACAGAAACAGTTTCTCTTTGGGTGGAAAAAGCAGTTCAACAGCTTTACGAATTTCACAAGCAGTAAGGGAAAATGTTTCACTCATGGAGAATTATTGGGTGGCAGAAAGTCAAAAGTTGTTTGCTCTCCGCAAGCGAGAAGTCCGGTTTCAAAGCTGAGATCGCTGCTGGCTTCCAGGGAGCTGCTTTTCCATAGGCCGGACTCAGAGGAACCACACTGGGTCACACTCCAAACAGGTCCCACAACCACATGACAGTCCTGCGACCACACAACTCCACCACGCCAGTCTTCAAAGTCTTGTTTGGCCAAGCTACTGATGGTCAGTGTGAACTGGAAAGATTTGGACCCAGGGCACGCTGCTCTCGCAGCTGCAGGGAGCGACGAAAGGCAAATGCTGCCCGCAGAAGGCACTCAGCTGCAACATCTTCACCGAAACTTCTTCACCGAAAGGGTGGTCAAGCATTGGAACAAGCTACCCAGGGAAGTGGCTGAGTCTCCATCCCTGGAGGTATTTAAAGGACGGATAGATGTGGTGCTCAAGGACATGGTATAGTGATGGACTTGGCAGTGCTGGGGTAACGGTTGGACTCGATGATCTTAAGGGTCTTTTCCAACCTTAACGATTCTGTGATTCTATGATCTTAGGCTTTGCTGAAAGCAGTGGTTCCCTGGCTGTCACCTGCCCAGCCATGGCTGGTCTGCAGTTCCACCTTCTCCGCCACTTATTTGGTTCTCGGTTTCTTCACGCTTGCTCTGAAAAAGGGAGGGCTGGCAGTACCGCGCATCCCGTAGGGCTTTGGGCAAGCCTTCACACAGAGGGAGATTTGCAAGAGGTTTGACTCCAGCCCTGCTTCCTCCCAACGTAACTGTGCAATGGAATTTTAAATGACAGACTAGCATTTGGGGTATTGATCTGAACAGTTTTGGCATTTCAGAGGGGTGGGGGGAATTAGCTGTGCATTTGTCTGGGTGTGTTACGGCACGTGCCCTGCGCATCTCCCATCGCTCGTGCTTCGGCCTCATGCCATTCTCCAGTAGAAACGGAGCAGAACTAAGTGACAGCTGGAGTGCCAGCCATGAAGTGGTGCAAATGACTACTCTCCCTGCCTAAGCAGTGGAAAAAAGTCTAAACTAAAACCCAACTGGTAAATCTGGCAGCGGCTGCTGCGCACATATCTTGCGCGACATGAAGATACTGAGGCCTCACTGATGGGCTCTGCACATCGCAGTGTCAGGGCTTGGTACTGAACTGGCACAACGAAAGCATCTGAAACGACCTAAGCACAAGTGCCACGTCAGAGCTGCATTCTTTGCATTGATGCTTATTTAACCATGAGAAAGCAAATTGCTGGGAGGGTGCTAGGAACATGCTGCAAATAGGGAAGCAGAAGGAAAATGACTGTTAGCAGCTCTGTGCCTGCCAAAGGGCCCTTCCCAGCAGCAGGCACCACATTTGCTGCTGTTAACACCCTGGTTTACCCCCACAGGGGTTTGCATAGAGGTGGCAGCCAAAGATTCCCCCACCGGCCAGACTTTCTGGAGCTGCAGGCATGGCTGAGACGGCAGGGCAGACTGCCTCATTGCTGGGTCCTTCTCCCACCAAGCAGAGAGGTGAGCAGGTGAGAATCGGTGCTTGCTACCTGCTGTCAGAGGCATGGGACGAAGCAGGGGACAGAGTAAAGTTTACTGTATTGGGGAATGGATGCAACATCATACCTAAGGGCAGTACAAGGAAGAGAACAGAGCAGCATGTGGCTCCAGACTGGAGAAAAAGAAGTGAGAAGAGGAAAGAAAACCTCCCCAGATTACAGGCAGAGGCTGGCCTAGTGCTGGGGGAAGCAAAAAGAACATAAGCAAAAAAAAAAAAAAACCAAAAAAAACCCCAAAACCAAAAACCCAACCATGAAAACATAAAAAACCCTCTGGATGTCAAGCATCCTCACTCTCAGTTCTACCAGTGCAAAACCCCAGGGACATCTGCTCCGAGTTTCTTCAATATAAGAGGGTTTTTCAAAATCCCTCAGTTGGAAAGGATTCACAAGTGAATTACTGCTTTACCACAGGGCTAGAAACACTGGCGGTATGAGCTCTTGTTTATCTTATTCCCTGAATGAGCGAGTAACTGCTGAGAAGTTACATAGTTTAACAAACAATATTCTTTTACACCTAATTGATACCTGCAACTTTCATGTGGGCAAAGCCTACAGTACACCCTCTCCTTTCTTCTCCATCGCTCGAGCTCCCAGACCTTTCTACTCATCAAAGTCTTCTGTTTGGAGTCAATAGAGCTATTTGATCTGTTTGGAGATGAGGGGTGAGAGAAATTCTTCAACCCACAAAATTAAGAGACTGGTTCTACAGAAGTTATCCCCTGTAATAGCAGCACTATCCTAGAGGGTTCTCAAAAGCCGTTTCCCACTACGTATTTAAAGGGAGAACCAAAAACCTGCTTACATGAGTCCTCCCACTGTGACAGAGAGACACAGTCTACCCCCAAACTCAACATCGTTATACTTTAAACTTCTGTCGGCTTCCAAGTACGTGGATGAAACCCTGTCGTGACAGAATTACACCCACCTCTCCAGGGTGTTACAGCACAGCTGAGAGCCCGGAGCACGGAGCCATACCGAGTGGTTACAGAGGCGGGCACCGTAGCCTAGCTGACTGTGCAGAAATTCTCGTCTTCCTAAAATAACCTCCTGCCAATTCACAGGTAAGCAGGCTTTAAACAACCCGCCTTGTGTAGGCCCTGCTCAAATTCAGAGCACCAGGCAATTGCTTCACCAGCCGGCCGAACATCAGCGCTACGCCAGTGCAGTGAGTCACTCTGCTCGGCGTGATCCATCCGAAGAGGAACGCGAAGCGTCACCGGACCGAGTGACTCCCTTCTTCGCACCAGCACGACTCTGCTTGGAGAAATTCATCTTGTGTTTCCACAGTATGATTAAGTGAAAGGTGGAAGCAATGAAACAGCATATGAACTTTTCAACCGGAGTCAGATGAGGGAATACATTTTAGCTGCAGACGCGGTTATTCTCAACTACTATATATATTAAAATACCAGCGCTCAAACCAAAGCCCCCAGACACCACTAGGAAGGCATAGCCATGATGTAGGACTATTGTTTCTGCAGCCATTTGGGAGTACTGAAAGTTCGAGTTGTTTCAGCACACGGTACTTATGAAAAGTTTTATTACATACTGCAACCTGTGACTGCTGTAAGTCAAGTTATGGTGGCCTTCAAATGCTCCCTGCCCCTCCCCAGCAACTTTTGAAGCCTGTTAGATAAATTAGATTACCCCAGCCTCAACCGAGTCGAACAGCAGACCTGACAAACCCTCATTTCACACCTACAAAACACTTCTGCAGACAGGAAGGACTGACAGACAACCACGCACAAGCGGAGAAGAGACTCAGGAAACCACTTGCCAGCTCCAGACAGCGCAAGCAGAGGGACTGAACAGAAAACAGCACCCACAGGTGCCAACAGCGGCGTCCGAGAGTTCGGAGTACACAGGCGTGCAAAGAGCCGCGCAGGTCTGCTGATCTGCCTTAAGTAAATACGGCTCAAAATCATGGAGTTTATGCCTATAGCTTTCCTGTAACAAACAGGCACGGGCTCCTTCATCTAGCAGAGTGGGACCCCAACATATGTGGAGCCTTCTGGCACTACTGTGTATAACACACAGACATGAAAGAAAAAAAAAAAGAGAACAAAGATCCTCTATTTATGTCATTTTTCCTTCTGGTAAACCACATCATTTCAAACCTGATGCTCCATGCTGAACTATAAGTTTCTATCAAGCTGGTTGTGTTTTCTTTGCATTCCTTCACAAGACAGGCAGATGACTGATTGCTAAAACAGAAAGCAATTAAAAAGTCAGAGGAGCTGAAACCTACGCTACAGTAGATGCCATAAAGATAACTATGTCCAACGCATACTAATTGCTGGAGCCAACATGAAAACTCATAAAAGAGCCATCTATAATTCATGCAGTCTGGCAAGACAGTAGCTGTAAGTTACTCGCTACAACTTACAGATGAATAAACTATATTAAACAAGAGAGGGGGGAGGGAGATGCTCAGCAACTGTTTTTCCCTCTCTGCCTACTACCAGAAGGCAATCTCACATCTTTCCAAGATGCTATTTTTCTGTTGTTGCCAGAGTGAGGAAAGGGTGCCTTGCCCACAAAAAAAGGCAGAAGGAGTCTTGACCTTTAATTGAGTTGATCCTGATCAGAACAAGGGGTTTACCTCTGCACCAGTATCCCTGCATCCCTCCACGCCACGGCTAGAGATGGCTTGTGCACACACACAGTTAAAATCTCCTTCTCCCTCCTTGCACTGCCCGGGTGGGACAGAGCAGGGGCCGTCCCCTCCTCTGTTCAAACACATTGCACGAAGCAGATTCCCTCCCCGTGTGTCACACTTTCATCCAAATCCCAGCAGAAAATTAACAGCAGTTTACCAGCTGGGGTTTGACACAGGATTAAAAGACACTTATTCGTTTTTTCTTTATTACTTTACATGAGACTAAGTCTCAAACACAGTCTCACGCTGAAGGAAAGGCACCCCACACGTGTTCCACCTGAAAAAGAGGCAAGAGGTGTCCTTTTCCTCCACCCGAGAGCGGACGGGATCTGGGACACACGCTGTCACAGAAAAGGGCAGCAGCAATACACACCCCAAGGGAGGACAGACTGATCGTCACATTTAAAGGTGATTAAAATTAACAGTAACCGTAGCATCTAGCTGACTCCCCAGCCAGTTACTGCACATCTCAGTGCTGTGCAAGTGTGCCAATTAAACAAAAAAAAAGTCAAGGGCCAGCAATGCATCAGCCCAGACCCAACGTTTACATGTGAATTCAAAAAAATCCCAGGTTTTCATACAGTTCTAATAAATAAAGAATTACAAAACAGCAGTGTTTGCTCATCTACCTTTAGAATTTACCTGTTCGACCCCTGTAGGTGCTGCCAACACCTAGAGATGCAGATGAAATCGCTGAATGAAATGAAACAATAATCAGTAAAAATAAGTACACAGTTAGAAGAGCACGTATCCGCTGCTACAGCCAGAGCGGGCGGGCGTGAGGAGGGGGAAGGGAACAGGCTCTCATGGCAGATGGCCAACTGCTGGTTGCAGCCTTGGTCCACTGCCAGCGTTATTTCCATACTGCTAGACATAAAGGATGACTGACCAGTTACAACTCAACAGGAATGCTTGAGGACTCCATGGCTTGGAATTTCAAAAGCCAAAAGACTGGAGGGTCCTTTTAAAAAAAGCCTTTAATTCAGGCGCAGCTGTTTGGGCTAAATGCAAGAACTGCTGGGTGGGGTTCCCCAGCCCGTATTTTGCAGGAGGACACGGACACCAGCGCAGCGAGCACTACTTCTGGGCAGGAGAGCTGCAAAATCTCTTCCTGGGCAGATATATGTGCTAACCCATCGTACCACACAGAGATGCTTCTAAAGAAGAACAGACTAATTATAACCGCTTGATTCCTAGCAACAGAGCAGAGTTCTCCTTTCACTCAAGTTAAGGAAGCTTCGTTCTGTTTTGTTTTAAATAACCAAGGCCCAGCTTTTGCCAGCCTCCACGGTGTGGGCCCACGCATGACTGCCGTGACAGTAACCCAGACACACAGAGGGTTCCAGTAACGCTGAGGCAGGTCAAGCCCTTTCCACCAGATTAGGCTTGAATCCAAAACTGCAGAGGCGACGCCGGCTTACACTGCCATGCTTCAACTTAGCTTTGGTTGTCTCACGAACAACTGGCAGTGTCAAACAATAACCATTTTGCAGTCAATGCCAGGTATGCACAAGTACCAGGAGTGCAGGATGGACTCACCTTACTTGTGCTCCAGTTGGGTAGCTCAAGCTTTGCGAGCTGCAGAGACCAGCTCCAGCTCTTCCCATCCCCAGGCAGCAGGCTGTTCATTTTGACCGAGCTCTTACCCCATTCTAACAGCGCTTTTAAACAGCCCAAGAGAAACAAATTGCATCCATATTTAAAAAAAAAAAAAAGAAAATCCAAGCTGAGACAGAAGGATCCAAGAGTATCAGTTTTAAAACTTCTCAGCCCACAAATCACCCTCCTTATTTCCTCATCTCCCGAAGTGCTGCCTCCCCTCCCCCAGCGACATGCCTGAACAAGCGAGTTCCCTGCTGCAGATGTCAGGACGGGCTCTCTTTTCCAGCGCGGTACGGAGCAGCCTTGGCTCTGGTTCCACTTTTGCTCACAGGAAGGCAGGTCTTCAACCGCACAAGTCAAAGTAGTGACTGGAGTCAGAGCTTGCTAAGCAGGGTGGGAAAAATAAAGGCCTCTTATGTTAAAGCAGACCCAAAGCCCCTATAAGCAGGTTTCCTGGAGGAAATCTGTGTTCCAGAGGAAATGACTAGATGCAGCATAAAGAAAATATATTAACACACACAGTTAAACACAGCCTCGCTGCTCTCCACCTGAGTTACTTGGCTCTAGGTCCAAACTGCACATTAGCAGCAACAGCAGCTGAAAGCAGCCGAATCATTCATCATTTTTCCATTCAAAAGTTTCCTATCCAGAAGATGAACATAGAGCACAGGGCTCAGAATTAAGCCCCGCTATCCCCTAATGTGGAATAATTCCCAGTACAACGTATTGACGTTTTAAATACACATAGGTATTTGCAAAAAGGCAGCATGCACCTTGTTAAATGCAGAAATTTGACATTTGCCATTTAGCAATGGGGGCGGGGGTAAGAAATATGCCAGAAAACTAGAACATTGTCAGGTCAAGTCAACAACATCCCACCCGCCCAGAGGACACCATAAAGCGGCGGTTAGCAAAAAACCACAGCACGTAAATAGCACAAAGCCTGTATCAGCCTGTAAAAGGTGAGAAGAGACACCAAGATAGAGACCTGCAAAGACGAAACCGATGTTCTTAAGAGCGAAACTCACCCAACTCCTTTCTCCCTGGGAAACTAAAGAGCAAGAAGACAACACGAGCATCGTTAGCTGATGAAGCCATTCGAGAGCCTCAATTAGACTGAAGGGGAAATGCCGCAACAGTTCAGCGCTAATTGGAAATGCAAACATTTATCATCGGAGTAGCGCTGGCTCCTGTGTGTAGCTCCATTGTGTTTGCTGCAGCTAATGACTGTAGGAAGCCCTGCGCTCCGTAGTATTTATGCAACGACTGGCAAAACTGTCACATTCCCTTAATTGCTAGCCAGGATTTCCATACTGGCAGTAGTTTTCAATTAAAAGAAATCACAAAGATTGCTTCAGTTTCACATTGCTTCGTTAAAGTTCTGGTTCTTCTTCAAAGCTGGGGAAGGAGGAAGAATGAATAATTCTCCTAAAACAGAATGAGCTCTGCATCAAGCATGAGCTTTTTGTAGACAAACCGAATTAAGAGACAAGGAAAGCACAGTCAAATACCCAGAACTGAAAGCGCTAATTTAGCATCAGTAAAGACAAACAATGTGAGAACTGCACATAAATCTGCTTCAAGTTTGCAATGATTACTCCTTCGATTACGACACATGTAATGCTCTAAAAGCAGTTCATTTAAAAGGCAACATGAAAAAGCCTAAGGCAGCTTCAGGTTTCCACCTAATTGGGCTTTCACAGTAGAGCTTCCTTCCCTGACAGAGCACCAGCTCAGTGTTTATAATGATATGCCATCTAGCAAAACGCCCTATCGTACCTACTTTATAATCCCAGTATGCAGAGAAGTAAGAGTAGCAAGTATACCGTGGCAAGATCTGGCGTTCCTAGATTTCCTTACTCGTACCAAACGGTCTGCAGGGCTTTCACTAGTCCATTAAGAACCATCATCGTTTAATTTGATGAGCAGCAGTTTGTTTTTAGGAGGTACCACCAGGCCTTTATTCACATCATTTACTCAGATCCCAATCATACTTACTGTATGTCAGGAGAGAAAAGGAAGCTCTATAGGACTGGTACAAAGGAACTGCTGTTTCTGCAATATATTATGACACAACTCTGCATTAGCGCTCAGTTAAATAAAGCCCATGAGCCAAGTCAACTATTTTTACTCCATTGAATAAAAGGAAATATAAGAACATCACTTATTACAGTAGCAGGCCCATTTTAAGGCACCATGTAATCAGGAGTAGGAGTTAATAACAGGACCAGAAATAGTAGGCAAGGTTTTCCTCATCATCTTGTGCAAGGGCATGGATCATCTTATCCTGTGTTCTTGCTACGATGACCCAAGCAGCTTGAAGTAGGACGCATGGATCTTCACTGCTACTGATTTAAAACTCATTCTTTCTCATGAAGCAGCAACATGGGCTGCAGCCACAAAACCCAATCCAGCAGAGACTGACCGAGCTCCTATACGCAGCCCTGTCAGCATCTGCAGCAAGCCACTTGCTTCTTTCAATCCAATTCCCAGTGGACGAGCATCTACATCATAAAATTAGCAACAATGTGAACTGCAAATTCAGCAGAATTTGCATTTCACTGATGGATGGACTGCCAGTAGGCATGTTTTATTCATCTCAAGACTGCTTTGTCAGGTTGGTTGCATCTCCCCTCTGTACTTAAAATGCTAAAAATGATTTTATGGTCACTACTGAGCAGCCAAGAAGCTCTACAGACAGTGTTGTACCCTTTCTAAGTGCTAGCCAAAACTCACCAGATTTCCAAACTGAAGACAACAACCAAAGACTGATGTTCTAGGAAGCCGTAGGAGTCAAGGCATTTTGTTCAGTGCAGTATTCCCTCCCATCGCTGTAAGTCACCTTGCTGAAGTCCCACGGCCACTTCCCGCTAAGGTCATCAGCGTGTAAATTAGCCTCCCTGTGAGAGCACAGCATGCAGCAGATCAAGATGCAGAGTTTTCTGATCATCCTTCCTTAATTCTAATAATTACGATTCAAGGATGTTCACTCCCAGCACACCCTCGTAGAGATTCCTGCTACCTACCCATAACCCTAAAGCTTCCTCAGTGTTCAGGCACTCAAACCAATTCTCATTTCAGCATCCACCCCAGGTTACCTGCCCACACTCCCTCTCTCTCCTATCGTAAATCCAAGGCAAGAGAATGTAAAATGAGATATTTTAAATTCCGTAGCTAGCACGCTACAGTTTCACCTCTCACCTTTACAGTAGCAGCTCTGTTTGCTATAGAACTCGGATACAAACAGGGCAGCTGGTTTTGGAAACAGCTATTTCACAGCCCACAAGAAATCCCAGCGCCGGTCCCTGAGCATACCCAAGAGGAACGCATGGGGCTGCACTTCCCAAACCAATTTTGCCCCATCCACTTCATGGCATTTACACCCTGCCTCGTGTAGGCGCTGCCTCCCTCTTCGCTGAAGCTCACATTCCTGCACCCACCGCGGCACAACCTGCACTGACTCCCCCTTTCTTGTTACGCTCCTCGCAGAGGGATGTGGTGAAGTGAAATACGCTGGCTGCGGGAAAGGAGATCCCGCAAATCAATCCAGAACAGAGCATGACCCGATGGCTTAAGCGAACCGTCTCCTTTGCAAGTACAAAGTGGCTCCTTCCACACTTTCTTGCCAGTCGTTTCCTTCGAGCTGAGTTTTCCTCCATCCCCGATTATTCTTGTACCACTGGTATTTGCAGGTGCTGATTCACAGCCTACCAAGATACGCACGTTTGGCTGCTTTTATTTTTAAGAAAAGTCACTTCAGGCTGGAAATAACTTGTTTTTCTGTGAGCACTCTTCAACGTATATCTAGTTTTATCTGAGGAGCTTAGATATTCTACTTTAACTAAAGCCTCCAAGTTCTATCAGTCTCTGTTGCTCTATTAAAATATTATAAAAACAGGCATCCAAATTTGTGCCCTGCCATTGTGCTAGGCCTCTTTTAGCTTTAAAAATATAAGTTGGATTTGAGCTTTATGTATATTCTATAAACTTCTAACATGGTTTGAATTTACATCCCCATAGGTGAAACTTCCTCTGATGGTTTCAATCCTTAATACAATTAAAAATCTGCAAAACCCTAATGCTTTCGTTCTGACAAAGCTGAACGGAGATATCTCAAATATAAATAGACAAATCTCAAATCATGACTTTTTGAAATGGGCTCCTAAAAAGTAGCCCTGAGCAAGTCAGCCCACAAGTCTGTCATTTTAATATCTTATGTTATCAGCAGATGGCTTCTATCTTAGATCCGAGATGATGTACTGTCTCCAGCCCCGGCTCCGCTGGCTCCTAACCTTCTCTCCCCCACAGAGCATCTGTATTCTGGATACCGCCTCGGAGATTCATTAACTGCTCCCTCCTCAAAGGCTGTGGTTATTGGCATTTTTCTCAGACTACATTTCTAAGCGTTTAAAAGACCTGTCAGGACAGAGAAATAAATAAATACAGAGAAATATCAATTCATCATTCTCTCTGTCAAGACAGCGCAGGTAAAGAGAAGACCTAAGTTTTGGCTAATGCCTTTAAAGACCATTTTCTATCTTGCATGCCTGTACATAATCTACATAGCATTTCACACTCTCTCTTAATGTCAGTGTCCTCCAGAGGGAGAGGGTGAATTAGAATATTGGTATCTCTAATTTAGGAGGCAATTAGACCAATGACAACAAACCAGAGCTGAATGTATGCTCGGAACAATCTAGTTAGAATTCTATTTTAATTAAAAAAAAACAGTCAAATAATCCTATTATCCTGAGGATTGCTTTAGGTGTGGTTCCAATGCAGCACATCCTTTTTTTAATCTTTTAGTTCCGTACCCAGAAAGTGATTGAAAAAACACTGTAAACTACCAGAACTGTCCTTTCTGTACTATAAGTTCCTCTCCTAATTGGAGAGCCCAGGAAAACTGAGAAATAAAGGTTCCAGTGTCAGCCAGCCACTTGCTAAGCCATTTAAAAAAAGAAATGGAAAGAAAAACAATAAAATAAAAGCATACAACTCAGGGCAACAAATACAATTTTCCTGTTCTTCGCCCCACTACCTGCAAGCACGGCCTCAAAGGGCACCTCTTATTTCCCCATATTTCCCCCCTTCGCCTCCTTTGTCAAAAAGTAACACGCGCCTCTTCTACAGCTGCACAGTTGACGTGATTTTATTTAATAAAAAAAAGAGAGAAAAGGAGCGTTTCAAAAATCATCTTTCATTTCTGGATTTGCTCTCACATGCTCTGTGGGGCCCTGCTGCATAACAAGCATTTTATCCATAGGGAACAGCAGCAGCCCGAGCCAGCACAGCTGCCAGAGCCAGTACCTGCAGGTGTCACCGAGCGGGGGTCCAAAGGAAGGTGGCAGAAGGAGCAGGGCAGAGGCGGAGTATGTAGGACGGTAGAGAGCGTGCATGTGTAAACGTGTATATACACATATACATACATATACACACACGTGTGTATGTGCGCATGTGTGTGTATATAACTTGCACCACCCAAGTAACTCACCTATTTTGTTTACTCCCAGGCGGTGACTCTGCATCATATGACCACTTATACAACATAATTATCCTCAAGTGATACAAAGTACTTAAAAAAAAAAAAAAAGCTGGAAAAAGTTATAAAGCACAATAGACAGCTCTGAATTCATATAATTTGGTATTCAGCATCGCCTAGTTACTTCTGTAAGTACGCATACACCGCATCTTGTTTCTATTACCTGGAATGCATATTAACTTAAAAAATAAATAAACCAGCTCCCCAGAGGCATATAAACAAGGTTGTTGACCAAATCCATGTTGACCTCATGCATACAGGTTACTCGGCCACTACCACTCACTACATTGAAATACACTGAGGAATTAAATGAGGAAAGAAAACGAAGACACTTCTTGAGCCCATTTCCTCTTCCGAGACACTTGTGGGAGGGAGAGAAAAGGTTAACCTCACAAGTCCCCTTCAGGCTTGTACTGAAGAAAGAAGAGATTCAAGGTCTTCCAATTCCAGAAATAGAAATCCTCCTCTGCAGAAGTTTTATTCTACCAGGTCACCAGGCAGAAGACAGTGGTGGGTCCCCAGCCACCTCCTTCACCACTCCTTCTCCTGCTGAGCGCTCAGGTCTGCCAAACTCAAACTCCAAATGCCTCTGGCTGATTCAGAGGTGGAGAAGATGCCAACGGGCATAACTAATAGAGTTCCTGAACCACTTGGAGTATCTTCACATTATTTATTTTTGGCAGTTGAGCGTAGAAGTCCAAGGAACTGGTGGGTAGAAACAGATTTTGCTCACCCTGGTATTTAGTAGTAAGACTAAACTTCAGCTGTGATCCTCCACTGCCTGCATCCCTCAAATACCAGCGGGAAATGAGGTAGGGTGGTTTCAGTGTGTCAATAGTGCACAGGATTATGGTGAAGTGGGGAGATTTTCCTTATTACAGGCTTTCCACAGCTTTAAACTTTGAGAAAGTCTGCCTGAAGAGACAAAAGCTCACTCCCTGCTGCTAGGACAGGGGGTAGACCCAGAGCAGTCTCTGTGAATATGCAGAAGTGGTGGGCGAGTGTTTCTTTTCCCCTCCCCACCCCCAAAAGAACAACAGCTAGAACAACTTTTAGACCTTTACACTCAAGGAGAAAAATCATTACAAAGCAGCAAGGTCTTAGTTTAACCCGGCAAATTTTTACAGTACACAGTCAGAAAGCCAGGGCAACTTGGCTTCGCACATACGCAGGGCTAAGCACGGCCATCCAACGCCGAACCGTGCCACGGCCCTGCAGGATTGGGCTCGCCGCTGTGCTGCAGCTTGGTGGTCGCTAAAACCAAACCCCACCTCACCTGCACACAGAAACCCGCTGCAGAACATTGCGGCATGAGGCCGCAGGACCATATGGCAAGAGGACGCCTGACTCGGGCGAGTACGAAGCTGACAGAGGAGGTAATATTTAGTTTGAACCTTTTCTGTACCGTTACCGCTTGCGCTAATTACGATAGCCAACAGCAGCGGTCACGCTGATGGGAGGGCTGAACAAAAGTGGCACAGCTGTCAACCGCATTCAAAGAACCAAATCCTTAAGAGTTCATCGTTTTGGGGCCAGAACACAATCTATCCAGCGAGATACACGGGCTTGCAGCTTTCCTAGGGCAGAAGACTTCAGAGAGCAAGTACAGCTGACGCAGACTTAAAAACTAAGCGCGTTTGCCTGTTTCTCAGGGGGATTTAAACAGCAGGTGAGTGGGGCTGGTCTGTGGGACATGACCCTTTTTTATTTCAGCTATTTAGATGCAAATTGTTCCCCCCCCCTCCCCCTCTCAACACCATCTGTTAGCCCAGAGGTTCAGACTGTGCCTAGGGTGTAGGTCTTGGGGGAGGGGCATAGAGATAAAGCATTGAGAAAATTTCAGTCGATGCCCCTATTTCCTCCGGGGCACAGTTTAGGGGGGGAAAAAAAAGTCACTTTGCAATACTATTAAGTTACAATAGAATTTTCCTTTCATTCTACTGCACTTTCCTACCGACCCCATGGATTTCCTACCCTAGAAAGCATTCCTTGTCCAGGTTTTGGCCAACAAGCAACATTATATAGTGACACTTATAGCAGGTTGCTATGGTGTTAGCATAGGGCATGAGCTGGTATTGCAGGAAGTATCAGAGATTCAAGGAATTAAATCTTAAATAATAATGATGAAGTCTTTCACTACAAGGCACAGTATTTAATCTTCTTTTAGTGCTAGGGAAGTTACCTCATCTCTGCTGTTCACTGGGGGAAAATCAGACAATGTACTTTCAAGAACTGTTGAGAGGTTTGATTCATTAAACACTTCACATCGGGCTCTCGATTCTTCACAAAGGAAAGATTACGGGTGATGGCACAGAGCGGGAGGGGTGGCTGACAGACCAGATGGGTGTGCTGCCACTCAGGGAGGTATGGACAGGCTGGAGAACTGGGCCAACACCAACCCTGTGAGGCTCAGCAAAGGAAAATACAAAGCCCTGCCGCTCGGGAGGAATAACCCCAGGCACCAGCACAGACTGGGAGCCAACTGGCAGAAAAGCAGCTGTGCAGAGAAAGACCTGGGAGTCCTGGTGGACATCAAGTTGACCATGAGCCTCCAAAGCACCTCTGCAGCAAGAAAGGTCAACAGCATCTGGGCTGCATTAGGAAGGACGCTGCCAGCAGGTCAAGGGAGGTAATCCTTCCCCTCTGCTCCGGGCTGGAGAGACACATCTGGAGTGATGGCTCAAGTGCTCGTCTTCCCAGTACAAGAGAGACATGGGCATACTGGAGAGAGTCCAGCAAAGGTCCACAAAGATGATTAAGGGGCTAGAGCATCTGACATACGAGGAGAGGCTGAGAGAGCTGGTACTGTTCAGCCTGCAAAAGGAAAAGCTCGGGGGAATCTTATCAATGTGCATAAATACCTGATGGGGGTGTAAAGAAGATGGAACCAGGCTCGTCTTGGTGGTATCCAGCAACAGCACAAGAGGCAATGCACACAAACTGAAATACAGGAAATTCCATTTAACTGTAAGAAGGGGGAGAATTAAAAAAAAAAAAACAAACCAAAACCAAAACAAAAACCAAAAACTTTTTTCCTTGGGAGGGAACCAAACCACAGAACAGGTTGCCCAGAAGGATCATGGAGTTTCCAACCTTGGGGGTGCTCAAAACCTCACTGGATGTGCCCCTGAGCAAACTGTTCCAGCTGCCACCACTTTAAGAGAGGGGTTGGACTAGACTTTCCACAGAGGTTCCTGCCAACCTCACCAATTCTGCAATTACAGGCCACAAAAAGTGGCTCTAAAGGAGAGAGAGATGCAACATCATTCGAACTACTTATCTGAAGTAAGTGTTTTCAGTCAACAGCATCCAAGGCCCCAATTTAAGGACGAAGACAAATTAAAAGAGGGCATAAGTGACAAGCAGAAAATCAGTGAAAGAGTTGGGATCGGTACTACAACACCCTCATTTTAACATGTGGAGTACAGTCCTGGGACTTGGGAGACACACGCTCTCGTCCCAGTTTTCACACAGACCTCATTTGTGGTCTTGGAGGCACAAGAGGGGGAGAAGAAAGTGCAAGTACTTCTTGTTTGCTCTGCCCTCCTCCAATCAGTCAATCACCTCTTTAAAGGAAAGGCAATTCAAGTAGTTACAGAGCACACAGCATGAAAAAAATCCCTTCAGGTGCTTCTGCAACTTCAGTTACCACAAGAAACGCATTCTCAGTTAAAAAAACAAACAAACAAACAAACAGAAAAAGAGAACTGTGTATGCAATCCTGATGGGAAACTCAATGGCAGAGGGTAAAGGGGGGCATGGAGGGATGGGAAAACCCCTCCTCCCCCGTGGCGCCCAGACGATGGGACAGAAGAGCCCTCCCTCACTTGAGGTACGACTGGGCAGAGACCACCTCAGGGGAGGTGGGGAAGGAGGAAAATAGAGCGTGGGCTTCGGAGCCTCAGCTGCAGCTGAGCAAGCTCTCAGGCTGCCCTCGCACAACGTTCACGGCTGACAGCAAGACCGGTTCGGGCAGCCTTTAATGGTGACGATCCGCTGGAGTGAAGGAAAGGAGCTCTTACTTTGGCTGGGAAGACCTCTTGCCAGGCAAGGTTTGCACAGCAACGGTTTTTAAAGGGTTTGGGGCCTTTTTTTTTTTTTTTACTGTTGGGATATTGTTTTGTTTTTTTCAGCGTTGCCAACACAAACACAACATTTTTCTCTTTCGTGCACGGACAGAAGAGGCCAGAACAACGTATGATCTCAACTCTTTGGTGACAGTCAGGACCTTTAGGTACCTACTTCCAAACTATTAACTTCTAAAATATATGCAATTCACTGTCTCTTACTGGAAAGCAATATTCTGACAAAAGTCGCAAGCATTTCACAGAAACATTTCCCTAAAAAAAAAAAAAAAAAAAAATCAATTATCTGAATAAATAATGTTTCAATAAATTTGTGCTGATATTTTGAAAGAATTCAAAGTTTTAATTTTAAAACAAAAGTGGTTATGTTTTCTCCACTTATGAAAAGTAGAGTTTTCGGAACATCGGCGTTTGCCCTACAGAATCAGAGTCGTCTTTATGCACTGCTCTAAATCACCAGCTAATTTCTGTTTCCAGATCTCTGGCATTTCACCAGCATTACTGAGAAACTAAGGAACAGTTACTGGAAATGTTTTTATTTAACCAACTTCTTGTTCACAAATCCAAGTGTATGTATAAATTTTAAGGGCTGCAATCCTTCAGTTTGATCTGTAATACAAGATACAGGCACCAATTCTCAGTCTCCTTGACTTTAAAAAGACAGAAAGGTCATCTGTGATAGCTAAGGGGTACTTGGCCTTAATGCCAGCAAGCCACCCACTGAAAACAGTGGGAGTTTGGCCCAAATTAGGATTTCAGGATTTATCCCATAATACCCTGTAACACTTCCCACACGGTACTACCTGACAGCTTCTGAAAACAGGCAAAATGCGAAGGACCTGCCGACAGCATCCGAGATGAGGTTTCCACGGGTCTATTTTGTAACAATTGAGTTCAACCAATACATGTCTGCACATGCACATATTCTCGCAATTCCACATTAACAGGGGTTTTAGCATGCTGACTTTAAAAGCACAGTGGATAAAAACAACATCTCCTAAAGCGACTCAATGCCAAACAAACCAGACTTCTAAAAGCAATTGCATCCAGGACATCACTGAACTTGTGCAATAATCCCACACGTTTGGTTCCCTGCTGTTCTCAGTGATTAGATAAGTAACACCAACAACAGACAAATGCTCTTCTAGAACCTCTTTCCAGCACCATCTCCCAAATGGTCATCTTCTCCCACAGATACCTCCAGAACAGCCCCAGAATAACTGCTGCCACCCCCAGCGTGACCTGGGACAAGGTGGATGGGTTTACAGCCGGGAAGCATCGAGGTCCAAGAGCCAACTGCCGCCCACACAGTGCCCGTGCACCCTGATCTAACAGCACGTATGCTTAGGAAACCAGTCTGCTACTGCTTGATGGTCTTTCCCATCCCTGTTCCATACTCTTATCTGGTCAATATTTGCTCAGTGAAGTATATGCCCCAGCTGAACGATTGCCCCGAGGGAAACGTGGTTATCAGCCCTGTTCAACCCAATCTGCCCTTTATTCCGTAGCAAGCCAAGCAATAGCTACTTGTGTATTCCACGAGCCAAGGGCTTCGTACAGTATCGCTGCTCTGAATGGGGGGGCCTGGGTCCTGCCCAAACTGAAGTCACCGATTTCACTGACAACAGCATAGGGTCTGCGGCATCTAAGTCTTAAATGCATCCTTTATTTGGATCGCTGGAGGCAGCAGGGGCTTGCACATGGCAGGATCAATACCTACGGTGCAAGTCAGATCGTATCCCTGTAAATAATCAACGTAGCAACTGGGAGACAATACGCAAGGGTTTGGTACAGCCTCTTTAGCTGACACAGCAGCATCCTGACACCAACCAACAGGAAAAAACCCCAAACAAAACAAAACAAAAAAATTAAGAGATAGCCAAGGGACAGTGGGTCTTTCAGGAATTGAAATGCGACTCATTTTGGAGGCAGAGTCAAACGAAGCACACGCGCTGCTGAAGAGACACGGTGAGTTCCCATTTAAAAGCAGCACTTGGTTATCAAATGACAAGACGACTTCTACAGATGAGTTGGTATGCTTGCATTTTAATCTGAAACTAGTCATTTTTTCAGATGATCCAAATGGTGGAGAAGGAAAGAACCCTGACTCAAAGAAAAAAATGAAAGAAAAAATAAAAGCAAAAAAAAAAAGAAAAAAGGCAGCAAAAAAAATCCCATCGTTGTCTTGTTTATGACTTACATTCTCTACACAGGAAATCTTTGAGGCAAACAAAAGCCTGCCTGCCCTCCACTTCACAAACCCTTGGTATCATAATCACATTTTTAAAATATTGCCTTCTTGAATGATGCAAATTAAAAGGCATAAGTAATTCTCTGACGTACTATTGAAAACCACATACCAAGACGAAACAGCAATCTATTGCATGCAAGTCCATTAAACTATTACTTACAGCATAATAAACAGCAGCCACACAGATACCACTGTCACCGCCGAGCGGAAAACCGAGGAAATTCCTCGTCCCTGGCCGCTGGAGTCTGAGTGAGAGAAGCTGAACTGCTCCTGCTTGGAGCAGGGTTTTGCCCTCCAGAAAGACTGCAATATCTCAGCTAACACCGCAACTGTCCCGTAATTATCATGCACACTTCATAGTCAATAAAACAGAAAAAGGACCCTTAACTTCAAAAGTAATTTTTAAGGAAAAGCAGCGGAAAGCTTTTCAAACGATGACTGTGAAAGGACAAAGAGAGGAGATTGTGCAGTTATATTGGTCGGGAAGGCACTCATCGTGACAACTGTGACTGAGGACGGTCATGGGAAGACCAGGATTCACAGACCACACCGAGAGCGGTTTTATTTTCACAGCGGGAATGCAGTTGTCGACCACGCAGAAAGAGCCCCAAAGGAGAAAGCAGGCTGGCAAGCCAGACCCAGACACACAGCCTGGACAAAGCTTAGTTCTCTGAAGCTTTTTATCTTCCCTTCTTCTTCCAGAGTTAAAATTGGGATGGTATCAGCTCCTCTTTCCCAAATGGAAAGCCCTCTGAGAGCAAACCAGATTTCAAAGCTTTCTAACAACTAGGCAGATCACGCCGTCAGAGCCTGCTGCTTAGCATGTACGTGTGAGCGCTCAGGGCATTCACAGGGTAGCCTTGGGATCAGCGCGGAGCTACAGTTGGATGTTCTCCAGGGGTATTTTAGGAGAACAGAATCAAATTGCCACACAAACATAATTGCCAAGTTTCAGTCTAATGTTACAGCAATTTGCTTGACATGTTTTATTTCAAAAGACAGGCTGCTGGAGTAATATTTTGTTGTTAGTAATGTGTCCAAGTCCCTTAACGCAGCGTTCATATCTTTGGTAAGGGACAGGATTCCTTCTTCTTCAAGTTCTGCTTTTGAGAATAGAAAGCTTTTGATATTAGAAATAGAAATAAATTCTTCATGCAGCCTGGAAAAAAGACGAGTTTAAGGTAGTTCTTAGTGAGAAAGATGCAGAGGAGCAGAGGACGTTCGGTCCTCTGCCTTCTCTTCCAGGATTCCACTCAGAAAGCCAGCCTGCAAGAAATTTGCTAAGTATCTGGTCACTGCATTACCTGACGCTTTCAGTTCTTGCAACCCACGCAGACCCGAAGCATCTGGGAAACAGGATTTTGCTGCCTCCAGCCCCACGGTATTTAAGAGAGGTCAAATTCTGACCCCTTTTGAAAAGGCTGCCCAGAAAACGTGTGCATGATTAGCAGGTTTCTATACTCCCATTGCCAAATCACTGTCCGCCCAGCTCTTGCCCAGCACAACTCGCTGTTTCCAAGCCTTGCAGGCATCTCGCAGCATCAGAGAACACACTCAGACGATCTGAGTGCATCAATATGGATTCGGACCATCTGTTAAACCCACAAGGCATCCACCGCCAGAGGATCCGTAGAGTGGGGAGTCAGTGTTAAGCAGCAAGTACAGTTTCCTCTTCACCATTTCTTTTAAAAGATATTTTGGTCCCAATTCCCACAGAATTGGAATGTCACTTAAAGAGGAATTTTTGGTCACAGCACCACATGAGATTTCAGGTTTCAGAGTAAAGCTGAGCTATTGAAAAACCAAGTCACTAACCCATCTTGTTTCCATTATAGAGCGGGAAACGCAATCGAGCTCTTCAAGCTGGAGGAAAGCGCCTTCTCCACCAGACAAGGCTTCCTGAACGCAGAGTAAGAACCTGCCACTACCTGACAGACATAACCAGGGGAATCAACCCCTGCCCTTGATTTGTTCAAGGTGTTCGTTTAAATCAAAGCAACCACCTCGAGGAACAAAGACTGAAAGAATATTTTTGCTTGCAGTGTAAGAATCTGTTTTAGTAGTATTAATAGTAGGTTTGTTAGACTCTGCGCTAGCATCTGAACTGCGCCTCTTCAAGGCTTCAAAGCAAACAAATCAGTAAAGTTTTAATCTAGAAAGCAAGAAGATAAGAGAGATTTATTTACAGAGATTACAGACCCCTGAACCAATTACAAGAGCCTTGGACAGCGTTACTGAATGACATAAGAACTGAGCTCAGTCTTCAGAAGCCTGTCATCTGAATTATTATTTTTTAAAGCATGAAAGGGCTGTATCCCAACACCGAGCTTCAAGCCTAAGAGCATTTCTTTCTGAAGATGATTGACCATAGCAAAAAAATCAAGCCAACGAGTGTGAAAAGTGGCTTCAGATCTATTTAGCAGGTGTAGGATTCCAAGCACCAGCTTGATAACTAAGTTGAGCATCCAGAGACACAGAAGGCACCAACTGTAAGTGAGAGGAGGGACAAGTCCCGGTCTACAGTCACACGGAGGCATCAAAAATCCATTTTTTGCTCTCTCCTTTCTTGAGTCCCTGGAAGAAATACACTATTTCTGCTCTATTCCATTTTGCATGGGATTCCTTTTTAAGTACAAATTCCTCCTTTCCCCTGACTTTTTGGAACGAACTTCATGCAGGAAGATATATTCTAAAGAGAGCTTGAGTCTGTAAGTCTGTAAGAACTGGACATTCCTACTCCACAAGTGAGACAAAGTGCTCCAAAGTCACGCTCTGCATAGTGACAGAAATAAAGACCTTACCAATTTCCTCAGAGCCCTGCCGGGTCTATGAAAATCATGTAGTGATCAAGTCACAAACACCACCGATCTCATCAGCCTCATGGGCTCAGGAGTGGTTTCTGAAGAGCGGGCCACACTTCTGCAGGCCATCTCCTAGCCTTGAGGAAGAACACTGTTGGCCAGAGCTGCGACAATGCAACAGTGACAAGCTAACGACAGCATCGCTTGAGCAGAGTCTGTCCCACAGGACGACAGTTACTGCTTACGGATCCCAAGAGAACTCCACCAGAGATATTAGAAGAAATATTTCTGTAGAAATCCACTTGCACACACAAAGGTAGAAATGGCACAAAACTCTCAAACGCTGCTTTGCTTGCTCTTGTACTAGTTACAGAAAACCCACAGCAGCACGGACTTCGGCATAAACATTAGTCACTCATGTACGTACCCGGGGCTTCAGGCAGCTTGACGTGCCTGCCCATGCTCCAAATACACCTCCGACGGCAGCGCAGGCTGAGCTACGAAGACAAGCACAGAGCCAGGTGACAGAGATTTCAACATGATAGCGCTATTTCAACCAAAGCTCGAGCGCAGTCCCAGTTTCCTCTAAAAATGAAAGGCTTCAGTAAGACAATTCATGCGATTAAAGCTACACACAGCCTTAAGTCACTTGCTGGGTCACGATCGGGCTGATCTCAGAATCTGTATGCAGGCTGCTTACCCAGAAATTAACCTACTGCCTTGGAAAGTGTTGCTTAATTTAGAAGAGTGATTACTTACAGCACCTGCTGCTAGCCTCACAGCCTTTGATATGCCAGCTTCTCCAAAATCAACGTTAAGTCTTCTAAAATTATTTACATAAGTAATTAAGGAAAGAACTAAAAAAAGAGACGGCTAAATGTATAACACAACAATCAGCTGGGTTATCAGCAGCAATTGAAACTATAATTTCCAAAGCAAATAGCATGAGTCAAGGCAGTCTGAGCTGAAGTCGCACCGTCGCTCCTTGCAGCAGACTCACGTCCTCAGCCAGGCATAACAGAAAACGCACGGCACCGGCCACCCACACTGAACTGTATGTGTGCATGACACCACCACCCCAGGAGAAGGTCCACACAGCAGGAGATCCTTTGCAAAGGAGGTCTCGTGGCTTTAAAGCCACATTACCTGTAGGATTTAAATCTAAAGCCAAACCCAAAGTAGCCTTGTCATGCAAGCGTAGTGCCTCTTGCAGGAATTGAGTGCCGAGGTCAGCAGGCAAAGGAGGGAGGAAGAGAAGGGATGGAAGGACGATTGAGGAACAGGCTCAGTTCTCAAGGCCTTAGTCCTCCTCCAGAAGTTTCTGTTCACACCTACATATGGGGACTCAAAACAAGTCCACAGGCCCTGAGGGGATGCACCCATGAGTGCTGAGGGAGCTGGCAGATGTCATTGCGAGGCCAGTCTTGATAATTTTTGATCAATCAGGGCGACTGGGAGAAGTGCCCACAGACTGGAGGAAAGTAAATGTCACTCCTAATCTTCAAGAAGGAGGACCCAGGGAACTACAGGTCGGTCAGCCTCACCTCGATTGTTGGGAAGGTGATGGAACAGCTAATTCTGGAAACCATTTCCAGGCATGTTAAGGACCAGAAAATCACCAGTAGCAGTCAGCTACTTGATAAACTTCTACAATGAAGTGACTGGCCTGGTAGACTTGGGGAGAGCAGTGGATATATTGTCTACCTGGACTCCAGGAAGGCCTTTGACACTGTCTCCCATAAGATCCTCATAGAGAAGCTGTTGATATACAGGCTGGATAAGCAGACAGTGAGGTGGACTGAAAATCGGCTGAATGGCCAGGCCCAGAGGATGGTGATGAGTGGCACAAAGTCTAGTTGGAGGCCAGTCACTCGCAGTGTACCCCAGGGGTCGATACTGGGTCCAGTCCTGTTTAACATCATCATTAACGATCTGGATGATGGGGCAGAGTGTACCCTCAGCCAGTTTGCTGATGACACCAAGCTGGGAGGAGTGGCTGATATACCAGAGGGTCATGCTGATACACCAGAGGGACCTCAACAGGCTGGAGAAATGGGACAACAGGAACTTCATGAAGTTCAACAAGGAGAAGTGCAAAGTCCTGCACCTGGGCAGGAACAACCCCAAGCACCAATGTATGCTGGGGGTCACCCAGCTGGAAAGCAGCTTGGCAGAAAAGGACCTGGGGGTCCTGGTGGACACCAAGCTGAACACGAGACAGCAACGGGACCTTGTGGCCAAGAAGGTTAATGGTATCCTGGGCTGCGTTAGACAAAGTATGGCCAGCAGGTCAAGGGAGGTGATCCTTCCCCTCTACTCAGCACCGGTGAGGCCACACCTGGAGTGCTGGGTCCAGTGCTGGGCTCCCCAGTACAAGAGAGACATGGACATACTGGAGAGAGCCCAGCAAAGGGACACAAAGATGCTGAAGGGACTGGAGCATCTGTCCTGTGATGAAAGGTTGACAGAGCTGCGACTGTTCAGCCTAGAGAAGAGAAGGCTCAGGGGCATCTCCTCAATGTCTATAAATACCTGAAGGGAGGGTGCAAAGTAGATGGAGCCACGCTCTTTTCAGTGGTGCCCAGTGCCAGGACCAGAGGCAACGGGCACAAACTGAAACACAGGAGGGTCCCTCTGAACATCAGGCAACACTTTTTTACTGAGGGTGACCGAGCACTGGCACAGGTTGCCCAGGGAGGTTGTGGAGTCTCCATCCTTGGAGATATTCAAAAGCCGTCTGGACACGGTCCTGGGTGGCCCTGCTTGAGCGCAGGGGGTTGGACCAGATGACCTCCAGAGGTTCCTTCCAACCTCAACCAGCCTGTGATTCTGTGAAGACACGTACCTAAAGGTGTACAGGCATCAAGAAGAGCCCTTCCAATGGTTTCAAGAGGCAGTGCAAACCTTTACCTTATTTGTAACTACTGAATGCACGTTTTTATACTGCCTGAAAAACAATGATATTTCAGTAACGGTAACCGAGATGTTGGATGCATCCTTCCAGGGGAAGGAAGAGTTCTGAATTAAACATGGATCCCTTTACCACACAGGTCTGTCTCAGAGAAGGGTCGGCCCACTCGCTCATGTGTACAGAAGTTGGAAGCAATTCAAATTTGGGGGCTTATTTCTGTTCCTAATCAAGACAGAGGTTATTTGCAAAAACTCAGCTGGGATCCTAAAACCTCCTTCATGCATTCAGAAGGACTTTTTCAGCAGCTTGAAAACATCTAACAGACTATGCCTGCTTCCTCCCGACTCATATACATCAAGCTATAAAAGCTGCAAGCGGCCTATACAAAAAGGTTTGCCTTTTAGGAGGTGGAACAAAGAATATAACATTCCTGCCTGAGCGCAACAAAAAGAAGTCTGAACAAGGTTTCAAAAGGTCGCAGTCATTACAGCCTCCCAGAACTAGAGGCACCCAGTGGCAGCTCAAGCTACGCAGCTCATCTCTTTCAAGCCCAAAAGCTTGGCTAAGTTTGCAGGTCTTTCGGGGACACTAAGCAAAGCACCGGAGTGCCTCAGCTCCAGACACTGGCTGTCTCTGAAGCTAAAGAAAACAAAGTAAATCTCGAAGTACTGAAGTTTAGGAGCTCTGTGCGGGCAAAATCTCACTTCACTCATCATTTTACAGCTGTGCAGCAGTCCAGAAAGCATCACACTTCATATTATTCCTTAGAACGTTCTAATTTTTTCGCTTATGGCTTACATATTCAAGCATCTTCTAATCTGTGCAGCTTTCAAAAAGAACCAACTCTGCTGTTTCACTGCACAATGAATTAACAAAGGCTTGGAATAAAGAAATACACTGAAATAGTTTTGGAAGAGAAAAGGAGCAAGAGTTTCTGCAGAAGAGGATAATACTCCTTCTCTCCCTGTCCTGGCCAACTCTTTCTTGCCTATACTAGAGGCTCATAAAATTTCAGGATTCTTTTCTAAATTTAAGCAACACACAGAAAACCATCCCTCCGTAAAACACTACTTGGTGGCAAAATGGTACTAATGTGGCTGAAGGAAGAACTTCTGCAGCGTAACACAGTATCTGGAAGTGCCCAATAGCTCTGCTACCCATGTATAAACTGAGGACACAATTTAAGTGAGCTGGGAAAAGTCACACAAGTTTACAGCAGAAGAGAAACACCACGTGGGTTTCCAGACTACTGTCCTACTCCAGTTCTGGGTTTTCTGTTTCCACCCCACAAGCCCCTGCTAATTTTGCAAGCGACTCCAGAGCAAGGCAGGGAGCGGGGATCTGCCGGCTGGGGCAGGCTGCCAGGCAGAAGCTGCTGGCTCTGGTACCACACTGGGAATGGAAACAGCACAGAGAGCAGAGCAGGAGCTGGCAGCGCTCTGCCATCCTTGTCTGTCTCCTGTGCAACTTCCCTGATCAGGGATGTCGGCACTGCTCGCTATCTTTTTCCTTTCCTCCTGAATGAACCTCGCAGGTTTGTTCCTGGTTTAAACTGTCAAGTGATTACAAGACTTTACCCTACTCCCTACAGGGCACAAGTGGCATGAAGCGAGAGGTTTGGATCACTGCTCCTGGCACACCTTATGGCGTTCTTGTTCTGAGCACCGATACCAAGGATGGGATTTTCATTTCAGGCCTCTCTCTCTGGAAAACCATTTCATCATCAGGAATTTCTCTACAGTTTCTGCACTCTGAGGTGCTTAAACCCCTCAGCACATCCTCTCAGATTTACGTGACTGACACTGACCTTGTTCCTTGTTCCCCACTTCCCCTATCTGACACCAGGCTGCATCTCTGTTGACCTCCACTAGAAGCACAGGCTCCAGCCTACCAACTCACCCCACAGCAAAGCACATCCACGCTGCGACACAACCATCAGATTCCTTTCTGTCTAAAGCACGCTCGTTTACATTGCTCCCAACAGCTGAAAAATATCTATCTATTCCAACCGGCTTATCTTTGCCCCACCTCCTTGCTGACTGTTCCTCCAAAATGTTTCCTCCTTTCATAGGAGACTGACGGCAGAGGCCCATCAGCTGTGTACAACTGCAAAACCCCAGCATCACCAGTTACTCCCCATCAATTTTAAGTCCTAAACACTTTTAGGATAGAATCATAGAATCCTTTAGACTGGAAAAGATCTTTAAGATCATCAAGTCCAACCGTTAACCCAGCACTGCCAAGTCCATCACTAAACCATGTCCTCGAGCACCACGTCTATCCGTCCTTTAAATCCCTCCAGGGATGGGGACTCAACCACTTCCCTGGGCAGCCTGTGCCAGTGCCTGACAGCCCTTTCAGGGAAGAAATTTCTCCTCATACCCAACCTAAACCTGCCCTGGTGCAATCTGAGGCTGTCTCCTCTTGTCCTATCGCTTGTTTCTTGGGAGAAGAGACCGACCCCCCCCCCGGCTCCAGCCTCCTTTCAGGCAGTTGCAGAGAGCGATGAGGGCTCCCCTCAGCCTCCTCTTCTCCAGGCTGAGCACCCCCAGCTCCCCCAGCCGCTCCTCCCCAGCCTTGGGCTCCAGCCCCTGCCCCAGCCTCGCTGCCCTGCTCTGGCCACGCTCCAGCCCCTCCATGGCCGCCTTGGGGTGAGGGGCCCAGCGCTGAGCACAGCATTCGAGGGGCGGCCTCACCACTGCCCAGCACAGGGGCACCATCATGGCCCTGCTCCTGCTGGCCACACCATTCCTGATACAAGCCAGGGTGCCATTGGCCCTCTTGGCCACCTGGGCACACTGCTGGCTCATGTTCAGGCGGCTGTCGACCAACACCCCCAGGTCCTTTCCCGCCAGACAGCTCTCCAGCCGCTCCTCCCCACGCCTGTAGCATTGCCTGGGGTTGTTGTGCCCCAAGTGCAGGACCCGGCACTGAGCCGTGTTGAACCTCACACAGTTGGCCTGGGCCCAACGACCCAGCCTGGCCAGGTCCCTCTGTAGGGCCTTCCTGCCCTCCAGCAGATCAACGCTCCAGCACAATTTGGTGTAGTCTGCAGACTTACCGAGGGTGCACTCGATCCCCTCATCCAGATCATTGACAAAGGTATTAAAGAGGACTGGCCCCAGTACTGAGCCCTGGGGAACACCACTTGTGACCGGCCGCCAACTGGGTTTAACTCCATTCACCACCACTCTCTGGGCCTGGCCATCCAGCCGGTTTTTTACGCAGCGAAGAGTGCGCTCGTCCAAGCCACGAGCACCCAGTTTCTACTAAAGTGCAGGTAGACAACGTCCACAGCATTGATGGCACGAACTGCCATTTCAATAAAACAAGAAGAGCTGGGCATCAAAAACCTCCTTTGATTCGTGTACTTATTTTGACAAGAGAACCCAAATTTCTAGACACTCTCTAGAGACAGCTCTCGGGGCAGAGAACAGAGGTATAACCAAAGTAACATGGACCTCACTCAGTGGCATCAGTGTTTGAGCCTGGCTTAACACAACAAAAAAGAAAGGTATCTGCCCTTTGTATCACTGGGTGCAATAAACAGACATGCCAAACCTCTCCAGGGTTTTGGCTTCAGAAAAAATAATTGCCAGCCACCACCAGGTTCAGCAGGACAGCACGAGGTCACAACTGGGCGGTCTATCAACGGCGTAGCTTCTTCAACACCACACTGAGATTTTGGTAACAGGGTAGTAAAACTACCTGCAGTACGCGAGACTTTCTGAAAGGGATGCTCACTTCAGCCACCGTAAACAAGCAGCCGATGCTAACGACGTGCCAGGTTTGACTCATACAATTCATTAGCATCTTTACAGAGTTTGTGGTTTGTTTTTCATATTTCTCTCTGTATACAGTGAAAGAGATCCTCTTTTATTTACATGCCCTTCTTCCAGTACTGCAACAATTGACTTTTAACACCTTTATCGCTTCTTTCTTCTTCAGAGAAAAAAAAAAATAAACAAACAAAAGCCCATGCACACACCCTGGATTTTCCCTCCTTAATGGTACAGAAACATTTTACTCATCTGCTCCCCGTCCCTTTCAGGCTTTACAACTGAAATCAAATCTTAGTTGACAGCATTTAAAGATCAAAACCAAGAAATACACAGCCACCTCTACAAGGTTTGCTTGTGACTTCCAGTGCAATTTGTTTTCATTCTCAAAGACTCGGAGAACCACCTTGACCCAATCCCACTAGCATTCCTATTAAATCCTAAGCCACCCAGCTGGCTGCTGGGGACCACACTTTGATCCCGAGCGGTAGATGTTGTCTGAGTTAGCATCAAGCCATGGCTGAAAGGGCTTGGAGGCAGATTCACATCCCATTTGGCTATTCCCACTACAGGGACAACAACCTCAGGCAGAGCTGCAATCGCCACCCCGGTATCTGCCCAGAACCACAAATTAGTGGCCCAAAATAAAGCTATGAGGAGGCAGTCCCTTTGCACCGGTTCAATCCCTCTGGCTGTCAGCCAGCCCGGAGCAAGTCCCACAGGTAGAGAGAACCCAAGAGATGGGAATCAGGCCTCCCATCGGTGAGGCAGCCGATTTCACTAGCCTCTTCATTGGTCCCTCAGGGCTGTTTTCACTCTCTCATGAGAATCTGAGATACAGTTATGTAAAACAGATTCCTCACCCTTAATTAAAGCAAAGTTCACATGCACACCCTGCTGAAAGCAGCATTTAAAAAAACCCAAATAATCACTTCTATGAAGGATAAGTCACTTATAATTAAAAAAAAAAAAAAAAAAATGTCAGCATGCACACAAGGGAGCGTCGAACACTTGCCAGCCACCTGGATAATCACTTCCTACGAAAAGCTGCAGAGGAGGGCCCTGGGAAGGGAAGGGGTCATGCAGACTTTCTTGCAAAGGCGATGCAGGTGGGATTTGCCCTGCACGGGTGAGAGTTGCAAAGCCTGTCACCAAATCCGAGGCCGCAAGCACCAAATCTTCTCCACTGCACTAGTATCTTCTTTCATCTATTTTAAAATCAAAGCGCATCTTGTTTTATCAAAAGGTCCCTGATTGTAATAGCACAGGAGCTGAGGGACGTTTCACATTCAGCTTTACCTGCTGACTTTATCATTTAAACCTCCTCCATGTTCCTCCCCTCCTTCCCAAAAGGAAGACTCCCAGTCATTTTTGCTTCTCCTTGGAAGGCAGCCCATCTCCTTGACCCTTTTAGCTGCCTTTCTGAAATGCCACTGTGTCCTTCTGGTGACGTGGAGACCAGAATTGCACTTCACACACAAGACACGGGTGCATCAAGCATTTACACCAAAGCAAAATTATACCCTTCTTCCCTTTCCCGATGAGGATGGTGGCTTTTTTGGCTGCTCCTGCAGTGATGTTTCCCTCTCCATCCTGAAAAGGAAAATCACCCCCGCTTTTTTACTTCCTATTATTCATGCGTCTTTCAAACTATAAAATAACCTGTCCTCCAAACTCGTAGAAGCTTAAGATCTTGACCGAAGTTTTCTGAAAATCCAAATATATTACATCCACTTTAACTGTTTCTTACCGACACCTCACAGAACTTCATGGGGTAGGGCAGCAGGGTTTTCATTTTCAGAAGCCACACTGACTCTTTCCCAACAGTTAACATTGATCTATGAATTCAGAGATCCTTACTGCAGACCTTTCCATTCCTGGTAGCATGACTCTCTGGTGTGCTGTTCCCAGGATCCCTTCTAGAGCCCTTTTTATAGATGGGAATTACACTGGCAACTCCCCAGTCCTCTGGCGCAGCTGCCGCCTGTAGTGATAAATTATACAGCTCGGCCAGTAGTGCTGCAGTTTCACATTCAAGTTCCTTGGGACTCTTGGTTGGACGCCATCCAGCCCCGGTGACTTACTAACATCTAACTTACTTATTTGGTCTAATTTTTCCTTCTGTATTTATCTCAAATTAGTTTCTCTGATCCATTGGCTACAAAAAGTGCACTTGGTATGGGAATGTCCCCAATACCTTCAGCAGTTAAGACCTGATATTCTCTGCTATGGCTTTATCAACTCCAAGTAACCTTTTTACACCTTTGTCACCAAGAACTCCCTGAGATACCCTAATTCTAATGGATTATATCCTAATGTATATAACATTTATGTCCGAATGGATATAAAAAGCAAAGTCGTAACATCTCAGAAAAGCAGTCCCAAGACAGACTGTTCCACCTATCTGCTCTCCCCCTCATACCAACCTGTGCCCTGGCACGGCTGTCACCCAGCCTTTCCTTCCTGGCAGAGGTTTCAGATACCACAAAGAGATCAGTGAGATTAAACTGTGTCACCATGGAAGCCAGCTCCGCTTTAACACAGGGTGGAGATCCGAGCACTAACACCACAGGTTTGGGACGGGAGCTATTGGGGCCTGAGGTGGGGTTTCTGTCTGGGCTCCTCCTGATCGGGAAGGCTGGCACAAACGGAAGGTAACTTTTGTGCAGTGTGACGACATTGATAGATGCCAGGCAATCCGAGGTGCAAACAACTGCAGGTTTAAATGTCTTACCCTGACTGAAGTACTAAAGCAGGCACTTTCCTTGCTGCCACACAGAGCGTTTCTGTTCCTCACCAGCACGTCCCTGTAACACTCACAAGTTCAATGAAAATGCTCCTTTCAGATGAGGCTGTGTGTGAAGCTACCTGCCTGCACAGGCACTTGCAGAGCATAGACCAAAACAGTTTCCTTCTTCCACACCCTCCATTTCTTGGCATTTATACCCTTCAGAAGCCCATAAACAGTCCTGCCCTTCTCCTCATTTTATAAAACTACACAAGTATACAGCTCTTTTATCTTCCTTTTGCGTCAATCCCTCCAGCCCCAAAGTCGTTTCTGTTGCTTTCCTTCCATTTCCTCCTGTTTATCTGCTAGAAAGTAACGAGGATCAAAGGCGGCAATTACTTCAGAAAAAAATCCCCCCACCCCTCACACTGATTAGCAACATCAGACCCAATTTTCAGAAAGATATTTGAGAGTTTTTAAAAATACTTTACCAGCTTAGGTGCCAAATCCCAACAGTTTCCGAGGGAATCAAGCGCCCACGCGCTTTCTGGATTCCCACTAGATGCCTACCCACATCTTTTAGTACGTAACCACATGAAACACTCTACTTCTGTTCTCAAGGTTAGGCTCTCTAAGTGCTGCTAAGAGAGTCCCTGAATGTTCCCACTGAAACCCATGGGCTACTGAGAGAGTTATGTCCCCAGGTTACCAAAAAAAAGAAAAAGAAAGAAAAAAAAAAAAAAAAGAAAGGAAAAAACCCCACAGCTTTTTTTTTGTTCCTTCATGCCCAGCAGATCTTACCGAATACCTGCTGCACAGTTCCTAACAACATGAAAAGTTTCTCATCTTGTTTTCATCTTGGCTATGAACTCTGAGGCACAAATGTTGTCAAAGTCTTTCTGTACATATTTCAGGGTATTCAGAGATAAAGCGACATCATGCTATACCAGACACGTGTTTTCCTGTTCCTCCCTGTGCCTGCTGATTCTGTGTTTGCCCTTTACACCTCCATGACAGAAGAAAGCATATTACTTCTCCAGCATAGTTGTGTTTTATGCTCATTATGAGCCTTTACGGGCAGCGTGTAGGAGGCAGGTGACAAGGAACCTCAGCATCTCCATGAATAAGCCAGGATCACTTGTACAAGAGACGACTCCTGAACTGCAGCACTTCGACTATGAGCTGAAGGGCCGCAAGGTAGGAGCAGCAAAACAAAACAGTAGGGTTATTTAATAACGTTAGCTAGTGTGACTGGCAGCAGCATTAGCAACCTAATTCTGTCTTGGATTAAAATTATAGTTCCAGCAAGAAGTTTGGGCCCATCTTACAGCCTGCTGGGGAAAACAACCTTTGAATTCTGAATCACCTTTTCAGGATTACAATAAGATACATAACACTTACAAGATGCAAGACATTATGCAGGTAGGTGATGGGAAAATCCCAAAAGCATTCTGCTACACTAACAAATGAACGCACTAGGTGAAGCATGGAAGTCCCTACAGCATGACGGGGATTATAAGCGTCATCCTTCCACACCGAATCGCAGGAGGATCCAGAACACCACAACAACAGGAGTGGGGAGAAACACATGATCCAGTTGTGATTTTCTGTCAGGCTCTTTCTCCCAAATACATTTATTAAAGACAGAGAACCAGTTAGAGAGGAGTCAAAATCCATTCTGTACCAAGGATTTCAGATACGGAGCACAAGCAGGTCCAGCAGGAGCTGACTGGGTGGGTGGTAGAGGTTCTGGGGACAGAGGAAGGTAAGAACAAAATAACCAAAATAACAAGCTGTATACAGCGGGTACCACAATGCCAGGCGGATATTTCAAAAGTAAAAAGGCACTTACTTGTCAGCTAATTCTATGAAGCAACCAGATCTGGCCATACGTCTTGCAGTCCTTACATCCAGGTTTCAAACCTACAGACAGCTCCGGGATCTTCAATACTACACCACAGCTATGCTCACTCACGTTGCTCTGTTAAGTTTTCTGCCAGGTCAGCTCACAGCCAAGAGCTGAAAGGGAAAAGCACCCTTGCCTTTGGATGGCTACGTGCCACGATGAGCTCAGCTGTGTCAAGCTTCACCCCCCAATCGCAGCCTCCCAGAAAAACTGAAGCGAAGAGCACGCTCCCAGCAGGTGGAGAGAGAACCCTCCTGCCCTTTCATCATGCATTCGGTCTCCAAGAAAATGCAAATTCAGAATTATACTTTTAATATTAATTTTGAGTTGACCACATCAAAAGGAAAACAGCTGCCAACAGCCACATCCTTGCTTTATAGTTTTGTGATGGGGGAGTGGAGGGGGACGGTTTTTGGAAAAAAACAAACACGAGCTTCTCATCTGTTAGTCAGAAGAACGCAAAGTTAACCACAGACTCTTTCCTTCCAAATTTGTAGTTAGTTCATTAGGAATTTAGGATCAGAGCCCTCACAGAGAGGTCAAACAGTCTTTATGCTGAAACTAGCACAGGTTATGCTTTACACAGAAACATTTCCCTGCTCAACCCATTCACATCCCACTGAAAAGAAAAACAACGCTAACAAGAGCCACCCCCCCCCCCCCGAAGCAAAGCGCTTGAATTCACGAGAAAGGAGGAAGACAGACCACCGAGATCACACATGCTCATCCTGCTGGATTTCAGATGATTTACCTGTAGCTACAGGAAGCGCAGATGGAACCGAATCTCAAGGCTTCAGAACCAAACACAACCACACCACACGGCGGATGAGATCACCTTGGTGAAGTCACCGCTCCTCGACACTGAGCCAAAATAACAGGGTGGGATCCAAAGAGCAACTGAACATCATCAGATACAGCAGACATCCACCGTCATACTAAACTTAAAGCTCGATGACAGAAATAGGTATAACGTCAAGAGCAGAAAGCCACTTGCTGCTCAGGTGAGATTCTTTTAATCCCCCTGACCGTTCCCTCCTGACCAGCACACCGATGCATTTAATGCTGCCGCACGTTAGCATGCGATCAAATGTTTTTGAAACAAACAAAAAAAGCCCACACAAGCACTGTTGGGGGCACCTGGACTAGGTCCCGGGATGAATAAGTATTGAATCAGAGGGCAAGAAGGGCTCTTGCAGGATGTACGTAGTATTAGAAAGGACTGACTCTTAAAAAAAAAGGCAAAGGGCATCTAAAATAAAATTGCTGATGTGAATTAAACAAAGAAAAAAAAAAAAAACCATGATCCTGATGATCCCCTAATCAGCTGCAGGAGATGAAGGAAATCAAGCTGAGATCATTTCAACATCAGTATTTTTTTAAAGTAGGCAATAACTTTAACAGAAGACGCTGCACACAAGAAAAGACATTTTTGCTTGGACCAAATAAATGACTAAATTCTTACAAATATGGCCAGCTCATCCCTTCTGAATGTTTTTCTTTTGCAACTGAAAGACTTGTTTCAGAGAGACACAGAACAAATGAAGAAGCTGGCACTCAGAAGTCTACAAGGAAGAGGGAATGAGATTTCTGACCATTTAACCTACCCTTGCCGCCTTCTCCTGCCCTGTCCCCCCAAATCCCCTCTTCACCATGCGTAAAGCGGAGACAAGTTTGGGAGGGGGAATTGTTAATACGAGCTGGCAGGACGCTGTTTCAGCAAGTATAACTTTCATGCGAAAGCCAGAAGTCCTACTATGACAGTGCAGTGAGTCACTGGATGACAAGGCATTGAGGCATTTAGATACTGGTTTTGAATTCAAACAAATGACACTGGTTTGCCTTGTCTAACTGAAGGATGTGCCTTTACTGAACCTAGAATTCAAACACTGCCTGTGACCGACTGCCTCCGTTTAAAGACAGCCTACACAGAAAGATAAACTGGTTGTGTTCTACTTTCTGCTTTCAGGAGAGCCCGGAAGGGACCTGAGTTTTTTTTGCTTTTTCTTCTTGAAGAAAGTCCTGCCTTTGCCATTGCCAGCCCTACCTTCACCTCCTCAGCCTTTCTAAATGAAATCTACACATTTAAATATTTCCGGATAGAGGAAGGCAGTGAATGAGCCTAAGGCTCCTTCCCCTATCCAGTCTCCATTCTCCTCCCAAGCCCTGAAGAGGCTGCTTCTTACTGGGGTGGAAGACAAAATATTTTATCTCCCTGCTGCTCATCTGCGTTTGCCCGGTATCTTCAGGATCACAGATGTACAAGGACTCTGTTTCTCATCAATCTTAGGGGTGGGCAGGGAAAGCGAAGATAGGCAGGAGATGAACAATGTTTCTGTAGAAAGGCAAAAGGAAAACACACAAACAAATAAAAAAAGGCTTTAAGAGATGTAAGTAAGGAATGGAGACAGAGAAACCAAACAAACAGGAAGAATACACATGCACACTGCAAGTTAAGTTTAGTAGGACTGTCAGGGCTCCCAGATATGGGCAGAGAGACACTAGCCTGACATCCCCAGGCTACAGCTTCATCAAGGTAAAGTGTGAGTTTAATCTTCTTCATACCCTTCAAAATCTGATTTAGGAACATAAGCAAGGGATTAAAGCAGGCCTGGAAAAGTAGTGCTAGTCCCAGTCTTTCAGAATCTCTTGGCACCGGCCTGGTAGTGGACGAGACTCCTGCTGCTTTTTGTGAATTTGGTGGCAGAGAGAATGATTGAAAAGGCTGTACCAAGGGAGTCAAAATTGCGTAGGAGAATTTATAAGACACACAAATGTAAGAGACTGCAATTTTTACCAGACACCTCATTACCAAGATAAGGTAATGCAGCTGATGCAACGACAAGAAATTTGATGAGCCAGAAATTAAAAGACAGATTTTTTTTTTTTATTGGATCAACATAACTGTGATACAATACTTGTCGCTGGTGCTGCAGTTCCCTCTCCTTCCTCCCCTCACAACTTCTCTGGCTTTCTGTAAGGCTACCTAGTGAAGATTTCAGTGATTTTGGAGAATTAACTTAAAATGTTAATAACTTGCTGTTAAGATGCAGTAGATACCCTCACTTCCCCCCCCAAAATTAGGAACTGGAGGCTCAAACCAAAGCCTCTGTGTGCTTAAATCTCATTACTGAAGTCTTCAAGGCACACTTGGATCAAATTCTGTCATTTCTCTCTGCAGACAGGAGTGGGAGAAGTCTCTTTTACACAACACAGATTTTTGCATAGCTTTCGCATCTCCAGAATCTTGGAGCTTAACAGAAAGCATCAAACACCTTAACACACACCCACAACATGCATACATTTTACCAAAGAACCTTACCAATTACTTGGATTATCAGAAAGCGGATGGTTTCGGTGCAGGGCTATGCGGCTTTATCACCATTCATTTCTAGGCCACCCCTTGGAGTTCAGCTCCCAAAGCTTTTCCGTTATCATCTGCAATCTGCTGCGATCGCGATGCCAGAGAAGCAACGCTGAAATTGAACTCGCATCTTATCCCAAAGTGGGACTGAAGACGAGCACGATGGCAAGGCAAAACAGGGACGTGAACTATAAGCTTGTGGTTAACATTTTGTGGTTAAACAGGAGGGGCAGCTCTCCTGGGCAGTGGAGCAAGAATATTCAACCAAACTTCTGTGAAAAGAAGAATTAGCAGTGACCACATCCACGAGAAGTGCCATCCACTTAACAGTCATTCCAGGATCTTCGTTTTCCATCATTATCTTCCTCCAGCCTCCCTCTTGCATAGAAACTGAGTATTCCTGCAGCAATTTCTCATAGCAGCAGGAAGTGACATGAATCAAGTGGCTCACACCCTCTAAAGCAAACCCTTTATTAAAGATATTATTTAACAAAGTACAATACTTAGTAAAGCATAGAGATTCACGTTGGAAATCCAACTTTAAGTCATTTAAGGTTCCACAAGGCAATTAGATCTGTAGCCTGAAAATCACGTTTCTGTATTATGGAGGCCACATACATATTTCTTAAGAATTAGGAAAAATGTGACACTTTTCCTTTTTAGGAACCAACGTTCTCTTTCACAATCCTTTTCCTTGAGTTCCTGAGTTTGAATCAAAGGGTTTCCCCTCTATGTGCTTTGTTTTGAAACAGATTTGTCTAATTTGTTAAAAATTAGCCAGTATATGAATATATGCCTTTTAATTTTTGACCCTAACTACAGTGACATTAGTCCAGTTATACACTGATTTGGATCGCTCCCAATTAAAGCAACTTTTAGTACATAATGCTATGACTAGGTCTTCCAGTCTACTAAAACCAATGTTTTACCAAATAAAACACAGACAAACCTGGGCTCCACTAAGAATCAAAACACTCTGTGGTTTGCAAAGGAAGTGACATTAAAATTTGCCTTGAGTGAGGTATTCCTGAAAGGGTAAGGACATATACATTGTTCCGTTTCCAGAAGAACTGCAAAACGTAATGGGAGTTTTATAATTGAGTATCTTATTAATTTTAATGAACTGATCAATATTGCATTTCAAATCCCGATGTGTCCATTTGCTGCTAATTCCTTTTTGTGCTATGCACTCCCTGCTCTTTGCAGCTGCTACCTGGCTGTTAAATCTACCTTCTGTTATGAAGGGACACCAGAGTTCAGACTCAGGTGAGCAGTTTAATGAACCAGGAAAGCAAAGGATGCGTTATGAGCCTGGTCTCTCTTCTTTTTCCCCTCTCTACCTCAACACATGCTGGGGTTACAGAGCTCAGTAACGGCCTCAAACACACGCTGCACCTTACACGGAGGTTAGAACGGGGCCTTGGGCTGAAATGAATCCAACAGCTTCAGTAGTATAGACAGGATTGGGAAAGGGGGGTTGGAATATTCTTCCCTGCTGCTGCTGAAGGAAATCAGCTTTTCTTTCATCCTAAACAAGTCTGAACTATGAAGGCACAGGAATTCTACGTTCAGCTGTGACTTCTAGCCTCTCCAAAGCACGACTGAAATAAGACATTCTTGAAATACCTACTAAAGGCAAATGATGGATTCATCCTGGCACAAAGCCCTTAAGTTGAACTTGTTGGTGAAACTGCATTATGTTCGCTTGCAGATAGCTGGGGAAATTAAATCCAAGTTTTACAAAAGGAATCACTTCTCTACTCTTTCTACAGAGGAGTTTGGGTTAAGTGGCCAAGCCACTCATATTTTAAGACCAGCAGAGAATGTGCATTTGGGAATATGTAGGTGCAGAAAATAATCTATACTGGAAATTCTTTATGCTAAAGAAGTGATAAGGTATTTCACATTACACTAAGCTTTCCATATATAAATGAGAATAAAATCCACATGACGCAAGCCACCAGTTCAAATAAATGTATTTCTCGCTCCATCTCCTATTTCATGAATAGAACATAAGCCCTGCGAAATGGGCTTCGTCTTGTAGGAGAGGCATCATCTAAAACACTTGTGCGCCACTCGCAGTCATTAAGAGTTCAAAGCCCTACTGATGCTTAAAGAAAGTAACCCAAAGTCCCAAAGCGGTGCTGTGACACCTTAGCAAGCCAGTCAGTCAGTCAGGCTGCGTCCTAACCTTTTGTATTCGATTTTCCTTCTCTCTGCTGGCATCTGTAAAGTCATCAAATGCCATCAGCTGTAAACCATGGACACGTGCACTGTAACTACGTGCGTCAAGCTCATAAGAGAAGGAAACAATGCCTTTGGGTAAACTTGGATGACTCCCCCCACCCCAAAACCACACACAATATGAATAATAATTATTTTCCACCCCATTCTCCATTTAGATTACAGGTATGGACTGACTTTATGGAAAAAGACGAGAACACAAGGCATGAAACAAGGCTTTATGCCCCACTTGCACGCAGCACGTACTTGCCACTTGCCTTGCTTGTAGTCCCACAGCTACGGGCCCTCCTGGATCAAGGAGAGGTACGCAGCCAGATGTCATGTACTTCAAGGCAGTTACAATATATTACACGTGGTAATTGGGCTCACAAAGGGCTACTGTAGGAGAAATTATTTTCTTTTCGGAAAGTAAATTTGGTTACTACTTCTGCACTCCTCTGATTTGGCCTGATTTTCCCAAATTAGGACCTTTTTTCTATCCTATTAACTTTTTTTCCTCCTCCTTTTTTTAAACCTGAGATGATAAAAGGATGCCTGATTTGCCACCACTTTACTTCCCTGGTTCTAGGCAGGAAGTGGGAAATAGAGTGACTTTATTTATCAGCTTAAGAGTGAAATAAACTAGCTATATAGCTGGTCCAAAGAGCACAGAGTACAAGAAGGAAAGAAACCATGGAAGGAAAGTTATTGTTTAACCTGCATCTCAGACGAGATGCAAGAGATAGAGAAAGGCCATCGTTAGCTATCTGACTGGAAGCCGGAACGCTCGGATTGCCAGTTTGAACAGCTATTCTAGAGCCTAGACAATTTACCAGAACTATATTAGTACATAAACCAGAACTGAATACTTCCACTTTTTCCTTCAAATTCCCCTGGAAATGCACTTAATCAGATGGCTTTTTCGTTTCCCCTTCCCCCACCTCAACAAACAAGTGCTAAAATGAAGGGAACTTGTGAAAGCTATGCTACTATGGTGCTTTTCCCAGTGGATTTGCTAGCAATGCTGCCTGCCCGCGTCCCCACAGCGAGAGAAGTAAGCGAAGCTCCTCTCAGCTACTTGCTGCCACGTACAACACAATACATGGGAGATAAAGGAGACCAGGGTGACTACAAAGAGGAACAGGCATTTTTAGAGCACAACTCTGACCTATTTTAAAATGCCTACTGGAGGACGATATGTACCACATCCTAAAAGGGCCTTTTCCTCCCTACTGATCACACTGGGAGCTTGGGGAGACTTGTTCAGCTCTGAGCATCTATGTTTTCATCTAGTGAATCCCACGAAGGGCCCTGAAACCGTGACACGCACCCCACTGCCACGTGCTGAAAAGGAGACAGAGCGTGGGAGGACCCCAAGACTTGTCTATAGCTCTGGGGAAGCACCTGAGGAGGAAGAGGACAGAAGTAAGCTTCCTCCCCTGCACAAAGCCAGGAGCAGTCGTCACCAGTGGCAGCACTGAGCGTTACCCCTCACAGCCATAATGTCCACATCTACACGTGCCGTGCACAGCCGCACCCAAGTTCAGGAATTTCAAGCTTGGACTTAAGTTTGAGTAAAAACCTGGTTAGCATAAGCAGCGTCAGACATTTTTAAGCTGTTCATTCCCAAAGAGCATCACATGCCGTATGCTCAGAAGGGAAGAACTGACCACAGTGACTTACATGCCGCATGAGTGAGCATCTGCTGACAGTCCCAGTTCTGCTGCCGCCAAAGGGAAGGGACCCAGCCGTTCCCATCTCTGGGAACAGGGGTGCAAAGCAGTCCCCCCCCCAGGCGAGAGCTGTGCAAGTGCGTAAGAAAAGCCACGCACCAGACAAATTATTTTCTGCATAAGAGCAAGCCCTGAGTACCAAGCAGAACGTGTCTACATTCTCCCCAATTCCTATACAGGCCAAGACATCAGGCTGAGAAAATGAGTTCAGGTCCTCACCAAGCACAGAAAAAGGCTTTCACGCAATACAATTCTGGCACACAATATTCTTTTGCCTTCCCATAGAGGTAAAAAGCCAACAAGAGATATTCTTGTACCTGTCAAAGGGCTAACGATAGACTAGGGTTTAAAGAAATATGACTTTGGGGTTTAGTTGCCTGGTTTCAGTCTGTTTCTTGTACCTCCTCACAAAGAGTGGTTGTTTTTCAGATCCTTTACAAAGTCTATTTGCTTCTGTTATCTGCTGTTGACAGGATGAACTGTAAACCCAGACCACTTTAAGGGTGGAGCTCTGGATCATTTCTGTATTTTGCTACTGAGAAAAGTCTATTATTTCAGTTCTAAGTGGTTCTGTACACTCTTAAGAATATAAGGGAACTGGACCATAACAACTAGCTTTTGAAATTACAAAACTTGCCACACCGAGGAAGTGAGACAGGTGCCCAAAAGGGAGAGAGAAGGAAAGAAGCCACACTGCAGCCCACTCACATTTAAAAAAAAAAAAAAAAAAAGAACAAAACCAAAAACAAACCCAACACACTAATTAGGAAACTAGGTGAAATTCATGCACTTTTAGTCAAAGCTGAGAGAAAAGGTCTGCACAGACCTGAAAAAGGATACACAAGAATCAGTGGTAACCAAACACTTCTTTGATTTCTTGGGCAAAAAGAGCTGGCATCAGTTTTTAATCCAGTGCAAGCAAGGCAGTCAGAAACACAATAAACAAGCAATATATTTTCACTTGTGGAAGTTATGCTGGACTTGCCACACATTTCTTCCAATGATCCCTGTGATGCATGGAAAAGCATGAACCAGAAGCCTTACATTTCCCTACTCCTTTTTTTCTGAGCAACATCCAGAGCACACAATATTCCCTAAAACCAGTCAAAGCATTCCCGCTGTCATGCTACAAGAGCATTTTCCTCTTCAACTTTATTTTTGGCTTTCGTTTCCCAGTCAAAGAATGGTAGTTCTATCATCCCATTTAAAGAGGCTTCTCCCTCCCCACAGGACTCAGAAAGGCTGAATACCCACCCAGCTTATCAGTCTCCAGCCTTAAACTCCAGCTTTGTTATACAGTACAGCTAAGAACAAATTCTGTCCTGTGGCACAAGACAGGGGCAATCCATAGGTTAACAGATTTATTTAAATTTCCACCGTACCTTCTGTTCTCTGTCCAGAGATGAGCTTGACTTCTCCGACTTAAAAACGAACAGGGAAAAGCAATTTCTAAGCATCCAGCGGACACACACACACAAACTGTTCCGCAAGGAGGAGTTTTTCCAGCCTTATCCTAAAAAGCTGTGAGCAAGATTAACACACCCACACTAAGAGATGTTAGAACGGCAGACGGGAAGATGCTCCCTGCTTTGCCAGGTAACGTGTGCAACACCAGGAAAGTCCAGGTATGGAGAAGGGGGAGGTAGTTCAGTGAAAGGCACCCATGACTCACTGTACAAAGAGTAATTGCAAGCAAAGAGAACAAACACTCTTCCGTCTGTGCCCGACACAGCCATTTCACCCAGCTACAGTACCCGCTTTCACTTTGAAAAGCTTGGCTAACTACAGAGCTTTTACCGTTGTTCTTACATATATATATTAAAAAAATACTTAATCACCACATAAAGTACATGCCTTACAGCCGGTAACAGGTCCCCAGCAAAGAGCCAGGTCTGACATCTATTTATAAATCTTGTTCCTGAAGAAAAACTCCTGGAGGTAATGTCGGAATAAGGATCAAGTAATGCTCAGCAGGAGCAGTGCACCATGACAGGCACACGGATGGAGCCAGCTATTCCCAAGAATCATGAATTTTAAGCCCTCTAGATAACAAAAGCAGCAAGAACAGGGACTGCAGGCATGGGAGAGCTGTGGATCGGGGCATTTCCACGCACAGTGGAAGAGAGAAGCGCTGCTGCCCCTGAGGGCTCGTCCTGCTGGTGCTGCCTCTCCTTCCAGCTCCCAGGAGCATTCACGGGCACCCGGAGGTGCCATCTACCTCCCGATGTCCCTTCACTGCTACCCACTCCCCAGGCAGAAGCCCCTGCTTTGAGCAGGAGGCTGGACTAGAGACCTCCTGCGGTCCCTTCCAATCTGAATTATCCAACGATCCTAAGTTCAGCTTTGCTTTTAAGTACTTTAAGAGCAAAAAAGCCACGGTTTCATACACACAGGCGGGCGGGGGGGGGGGGGGTAAAAGACACGCTACCACCTCTCCATCCCTGCGCACCAGCCACACAAAGCCCGGGGCTGCATCACCCCATCGCCCAGCAAGGGTCCAGCTCCTCAATTCTTTGTGTTTGCTCAACGCACCCGCCCCTCCAGCCCAAGCCAGGACGGGGTGCTCAGCAGAAACTCTGGGCTGAGCCTCGATTCCCACCCCAACCTCTGCCCCGGGACGCCAAACATGCGGACCCAAACGGCTCCCCGTTTGCAAAGCCTAAAGACAACTCCCTTTGTTAAATGAATGAGCCGGGAAGGCAGGAGGAGGGAGGCAAGAGGAGGGAGCCAGGCTCGGTGCACCCCTCCTAAAAGAAAAAAAAAAAAAAAAAAAAGAAGAAAAAGAAGAAGAAAAAACCCGACCGCTCAACCCCTTTGCAAACTTCCCGGCTACAAAACCAGAAGCGAGGAAACCCCCTTCCCCGGCCCGGCGGGACTCACCTTCCGCCCGCCGCAAGGTGCTGCCCGGCTCCCGCCCGCCCGCTCCCCACGCCGCCGCGGCCGCCCCTATTGTGGGCCCGGCGCCGCCTCCCCTCGCCCTCCCCGCCTTTGCCGCTGCCATTGGCTCCGGGGGGGCCCGCCCCGATGCCGCCAAGGTGGGCGAGCGGGCACGGCGGGGCAGGAGCCCGGGCGAGGGGCAGGAGCCTCCCGCCCCGGCGGGGAGCCTCAGCTGGGGCGCAGCACCGCAGCCCGGCGGCCCAGGGTGAAAAGTTTGGGGTTTGTTTTTTTTTTGGGGTGGTGGTGGTACCTTCCCGGTGCAGCAGATCTGGAGCCCGCAGCTTGTGTCGGCTCGGGAAATGGGAGGGCTGTGCTCCAGCCCCGCACCTGGGAGCTGCGGGCCGTGATCCGGTACCTTCGCTTGGCAGAGGGAGGGAGCGGCGTTGGTCTGGGACGTAAAAGTCTTTCGCGATCACGCCATCAAGGGAGCAACGAGGCGGGAGCGGATCACCGGCAATTACACCCTTGGCATGCAGGGCTGTAATGACTTTATTTCTGTTATTCGTATCGCGCTGTGCTATCGCAGAGCCGGCTCCATTGTGCTAGGGACTGCGTGCATGCAGATCCAAAAAAGGCAAGAATAAAACGGGCTCTGCCCTGCTTCTGCGTTGCACAAGCCGAGACGTCGCTACCTTATGTTGCAGGGATACGGGTGTTCGCTCTCCCTGCGATCGAAGGCTCGCTGGAAACTTGTCCCCTTGGTTAACAGGAGTTTTCGGCTCAGCGCTTGTGCTCTGCTGAGAGAGAAAAAGAGGAGGGATTTGGTTGCACAGCCGTACAGCCTCACTGCTTTCAAGAACAGAGCATGGGCATGGTGAGGCTGTGTGCTTGGAACATGCTGTTTAGCCATACAAAGGTAAAATACTAAGTGACATAAGGCAAAAGGCAGACAAATAACACAGGTCACGGCCCCAGACGCGCCTTTTATAGCTGCCCATATACCACAGATGAAGACAGCGCTGCCACAGTCTTGCCCTTCCCTCTTGTACCAATGTTTATTAGTTCCCGTGATAAGTTTGTTTGGGAGCTAACCCAGCAGAAAATTAACCCCGCAAAAATAAACAAATGGAGGAAGTGAGAATGCCAGTCTGGGGCTGGCAGGGAGAGCGGGACTGCAACGGAGCTGATTGCAATCCACTGAACCTGTTGTGGAATTGCACACTTCGAATTACTTCCTTCTGTTGGATAGCTTTAAAATTGGCTGCAAAACCACACGCAGACTGGATGAACTCCCCCCAAGCACGGTCTGTCCGTAGTCTGTGGTCTGGCTGCAACGTAAAGGTGCTTACGTCAGTACGGGGCAGTGTATCGGTCACTTCGGAGGCAGCCGCCGTCGGCCTGGATCAGGAATCCCACGGTTACAGGGGAGCTGTGCTTACCAGAGTGCTGCAGGGGGGGGAGCGGAGGAGGAAACCGTGCAGCTCGGCTTGAATGCCGGACCCGCAACGGGGGCATCGTCACAGCTGGAACTAGAACTGAACAGTTTAAACAGCCCTGAAACTAAGACCCGAAGAGTAACTTCCTTCTGTACCACGCTCAAAATCACAAAGCCTTTTCAGTAACATGGATGCACCCTGATAATCTAAAAAACAAATCTTGAAGCCAGGCAAGAGATCGGTCCAAAAGGCTCATAAACATGCCTTCTTTGACAAGATATTTGACCAAATACGTTCATTCAGCCACTGGGAGAATGGCTGCGTAAGGTAATCGCAGTGGTTGACCTAAGGCGTGGTGTATTGCTCTAACAGCCCCTACTATAGCTGTATTTTTATCTGTGCAAAAGTACTTAAAGCAGCATGAAATAACCAGGACTTTAATTATAGGTGCTTTTAAAGCCACTTCAAGATGAAAAAAGACTACACAGTTAACAGTTACACAGTTAACTCAGTTCAGAAATTGCTTCAATTAAATCTTCGTATATTCACTGCCAAGGGATCTCACCAAAACATTCCTAACTGTATTCTTATGTTTCGTTATTATCCTTCTCCGGTGAAATCCTAAAGATATCTTGAAGGGATATCCTGGGATTACAATTTATGCTTTACAGTTTTCTGAATTTACCCCAATTTTAAGACTCCTTTGTCTGAAACTATTGCTGGATATTTCAGAGGGAGTCCCCAAACAAAAAGAGGGGGAGGCATTTGGGGTGTCCATGAACAACATCAGAAGGCAATACAGAGCTACCGCTGCAAACCAGAATTTGGTACTCGAGAAAGGAATGAGTGAAATGTAGATCATCTTATTTGCGTTCTAAGCACTCAGAGCAGAGAAAGTGCTCAGGGGGTTTTCAGGGAAAGGATCCATCTTCCCTCGTACTCAGGATAAAGTCAGATGGCCCCTTTCCAGCATGAGGGGGAAAAGGGGATTTCTTACACCTCAAAAGGGTCTCTTATGTTCTGTGGGAAGAAGCCTGGCACCGGGCCCCAGCCTCAAAGACCAACTCTGTTGAACAATCGATTTGAGAGGGATCATGCAAGAACCGCATTTTCCTCCCCGTCAGACGTCCAGCAGAACGAGCAGTCCAGCTGCCGTAGGGCATAGCCCGATGGCTTCTTTTCGTCAGCAGTAGCAGTATTGATAGTTCTTACCCCGCTGTGTAGCTCTGCTCCTGAGCTACTCCCTGCACTGTGCCAGCACAGCTATTTCTGCAGCTGAGTAATGGAAAGGATCAAGGAACTGGTCCACCTCAGAGTTTTCCTGGGTGTTTTTCAGCCAGATCAAATCCCCAAATATCTTGGCTGACACAATGCAGGGGGAATACAACAGCATGTGAAATCACAGAAGCTAAGTCTCAGCTGAGGGACATTAACGTGTTATGATGTACCAACTTAGTCACCTGCAATCATCTGTCCACTCCTTTGATCTGCTCTAGCAATTAGAGACAAATTGGCCTCAGCCTACAACGAAGAAACCGGAGTTCATGAATTACTTGGAAACTCATTATGTAAGTCTCTAAGTCTTAGTTGTCAGGCAAGGATTAGAAAACGACAAAAAGAAAAAAGGAGTCTTATAGTCATACAATACACAATAACAAAGTTCCTCAGCCAAAGATCTCACTGAGAAGATGTAGAAACAGCAAACACTGGCAAGCAAAACCGAAAGTGATGGTGGGTCAGCATACTACTGCCTGGGGGTTTCTCACCCAGTAAATCAGAAGTCAATCCAGCAAAATAATGTTGTTAATAGCGATGTGAAGCAATGAAGAAGACAGATTATGATTCATCACTGCCCTACATATCGTATAAGCTTGTACAGCTCTGCAAATCGTCCGTAGAACACTTCCAAATCAGAACTATCTCCTTTTCATTCTGCTTTGTCCAGATAACACCACAGACTAAAGCAGTGGGGAATGTGTTTCTGGACACAAATCTATGAAGCATGAGAGTAAATGTTTTCTCTAAACAAACACACAAAAGCACGCCAGCAACAATCTTTCATTTCCTCAGTAAGTTTTAGGGTGTTCTAGTGCCAGAAAAGCAAAGCAGCAAAACAACAGCAGAGCCAGAACCCCTGACTGGTGGGGAGCAGCACCTGGTTCCTATCTCACACATCCTGATGTTAGATGGTGTGTAATACCCACCACAAAGGAAGCTAGAATCAGTTCTTAAAAAGTATGCAAGTAGCACATTACATCTGGTGCGTATTTAACATGGGCATGCGTTTCCTACCGTCCTGGAGAAAGGTTTGCTAAGATTTCTCTGCCTAGAATCAGTCCAAATAGAGGGGTAAGAACCAGGGCCGCCATTTTAGCAACGCTGGCTCTGGATTACACTTGCTTGATCTTAGCACTGTCTGCAGTTTTATCAACTGAAATTGAAAATCCAGCTTATGCACTACCCTTTCTCAGTATTTGGCTACATCCAGTTGTTTCATCCTGGATAAACGGTTAGAGCGTTGGACAGGACGCGTTCCCACCTGCCACTTGGTCCTTCATCTATCGAGAGGCTCACAATAAACAGTCAGGAGCTCTCTGGTACCAGCATAACAGTAATTACAACCTGGTACATTTTTTTGGTGCTTAAATCCCAAATCATTCACGTTCTCCTTAAGGGTTACTTTCTTCTTGGTTAAGTTACCCTATAGTTGATTGAAAACTCAGAGGAATCTTCATGTCATTCCAATTTTAAATCATCTCTTACTGCTTCATTGAAGTCCTGGAATCTGGCAAAACCTCTGGTGATGAATACACTTTTACATTCCAGATCTCCTTCAGCCAGGAAATTGCACAGAGACAGCTAAGAGCACTCAGTGCTTTGGTGAGCAGTCAGCAAGTCAGGGTGAATAGGGAAGCCACAAGTGACTGATTCTGGAAGCCTTGTGTATCTCTGGAAGTCATAAAATACAGATGGGTAATGGCTTAACAATGAGGTCAGTCTTTGATTCATTAGCTAACAGCTGAATCTAAGCCCATATATCCCAGTTTTGAGGCATGCTGCTAATTCAAGCTTAAAAAGATGGGGGGAGTTTTACCCTGTGCTGCAAGTTTCTGTGGAGTTGTACTGGATCCTGGGTTTGACTTAGATTTTGTATGTTTTCTCAATGATCTGAAGAGTTCTGTTTCTTGAAAAAATATGACTAGCCCCTGGTAATCTTAGGTAAAAAACATATTCAAATGCCATAAGCTTTGAGGAGGGCATAAGGTTCAAACACATTGGGTCAGCCACCGGAGCTATGCGAATTCACACCAGGATCTGACCATTTGCATTTTAATCCTACATTGTGCAAGAATCTGTGGAGATGAGTGCCATAACAGAAAAGCCTGCTTTCAGATATTAAAAACAGTATTGACATGCTCCAAAAACAGGCATGAAACTACAGTCAGGATTTCCTCTTTTAATCTCCGAACTACAGTCGTAGCTATACTTCCCTCCATCAGAACTTCCCTCTGCCTGCAGTCCAAAGAGCCCCTATCCATCCCTGCTCCTACTCTTCCTCAGCTGTTTCTTGAAACATCTAGTCCTCCTTCCTCCCATTTCCCCTTCCCTCCATCCCCCCAGCCCTACTTAATCGTTCACCTCATTTACAGAAGTCCTTTCCCTTCCTGATCCCACCCAGGCAACCTGAGGCGAGGATAGGCACACAGTCTAGACGCTCCTTTAGTGATCCCACCTTGACTGGAAATCATGACGGCAACTCTGCTTTGTAAAATACAGGCAGTATTTTACGGAGCGCTGCAGACGAAGAACAAGGCACTCAGGGAGAGCTAGAGGGGCACCACGGAGAGGTGGGGGGGAAAGGGGGAGGTGGTAAATACTGCTTATTCACTTGGGCCTTTGGAGCATGAAGGAACTTGCTGACAGAGCAGGAAGTGTGGAAAGTAGCATGGCAAAGGCAGACAAACATCCCAGGCACATGAGAGCGCGTCTCCAGACTGGCAAAATACCTGCAGGAATCACAGAACGAGCAACGGTTGCTGCCTCTTGCCCAGCTGCCAGTGCAAGTGGCCCTGGCCTGCGACATTGTGTGCCAGAGCCTTCTCAGATCTGTCTGGGTGACTGTCCTGGCCTCGGGTATGGACAGGTTCTCTGGACTGTCCCAGAACCATGACTCTCATCTTCTCTCCTCCATACAAAGAATTCAGAAAAAATTAGCATGATGTTGCCCAAAATGTAAATTTGCTGTGCAGAACAGCATTTCCAGCAGACAAGGCCGTGACAGGTTTTTCTTCCAGGGTTCAGCTTACGGAGCTGCAATGGTTTTATAACACGCACTCAGAATCGCTTTTCTGTCCTATAATTTTCTATTCATTTTATTCTGTCTATTTTACTACAGACCTATGATGAGATAAATCCTTGTCTGTGAGCATGTGGAAGAACACAGTAGAAATGGATTTACACGTAACTTGAGCTCAACAACACCTGCTGAACCAGTAAGAAATCCAGAAAAACACTTCTGAAAGTGAAGTTAATCCAAATTATCCTGAACTATGTTATTTTTTAAAATGTCCTTTTACCTATATGTGGGGAGAAATAAAAAAGAAAGCAATAACATCAAGGCAGCAAGGGAGACGACTCTCAAAGTGTGGTAAAACAGACCGCAGTAAACTTACCTTTCATTAGGGACTGCCCAAGTTTAATGGGCTATCTTATAAAGAAAATAATAATAAAAATAATTTAAAAATCAATTAGCTTTTCCTCTCTTTATTGATTTTTTTAAAGTATGCCTCTGGAGAGCTTCCACTTCCAGTATTAGGGTTTAAAAAAAAAAGCTAGGTAATGCAACAGACAGTCTGAATGAGACATCAGACAGGGACTACTAATCCAGGGCTATTTATTACTCAAAACCTAACAAAAGCAGCTCATTTTTTTACACAGAAAGTCTTGGCTGCACTGGAGGACCCTGTAAACAGAGGAGGGTGAGCCTAAAAGAGATTCTAACAGTGTAACAGTATAACAAAATTAGATTCTTTTGCTGTTTTTGCCGAGTTTATTCAAACTGAATGACTCTTGAGGACCCAATCCTGTTCTGACTGAAGCCAGCGAGAGATTTGCGACACATTTCAGAGAGAACAAAACCAGCCCTTCAGTCATAGCACCTCTGCCAGATTTTGTTTCACACCCTGCCAAAATGTCATAGATTGAATCACTTCAGTAGCTTGAGCCATTTAAAACTGGACTGAACAAAACCCTGGAGAATAAACTGCAGAGAGAAATCTTCCCCCATTCTTTCCCTTATCTCTGCTATTCTGCCTCACTGGGTTACATGAATAGCAACCAAAAACTGAAGAGCGCTGCCAGCCATGGAGCCTCTGGTGTTTCAGATGCTTCACAAGCTGTGAAAATAGGAAACCACCATCCTGCATTTCTACCTATTTGCATTGTGGCCAAGATGGACTAAAACTGGATCATAACACAACGATTACAGAGTAGCTGACTTCAGATGTTTTGGAAAAACTACATGGAATTTGAGATATCTCATGGCAGCTTCGAACATCAGTGCAGTTAAATTCTATTAAAGTGCAAAGTAAAGGTCTTCAGCAACACAATCTGCACTGACCCAGAGCACGCAAAGTATCATAAAAACAGCAAGATAATTCAAATTTGTGGAGCAACATTAACTCATCAGAAGGCTGGAGAGATGGAGCATCCATTTTGCCAGGTGAAGAGCAGCTTTGATAGTTAATCCAATAGAGGGAGCTATAAAAGCTCAGGGGCAATTTGGCTGAGGACAGTGACAACGGTAATTTAATTATACTGGTTGGTCACACTAAAACCAAAGTTGCACTGGAGATATAGATCACTTCAGGCCTGCCAAGAGAGCTGGCCCTGCAGAATTCCTTTGATATTATGTACGTCTCAGTGCTCTCCAAATCGCTGATGAGTCACGGATTGCTCTGCAGGACAGAGGAAATCTTAATAAATTAATTTTATTGCATAATCCCTTTCAATTGCTTCCTTGTATATACCTGCAGGAACTGGAAAATCACAACATACAACCCCCTGAGCTCTTTCACTGGCTGCCTTAGCATACCACATACATCTTCCAAAACTGCCAGGATAAAACGGAGGTTTCGGGAACGTGCCATCCTCTAACGTTACATTCCTGTCAAGCTGCCTCTGGAATCAGAGGAACATCAAGTTGCACTAGTCATGGAAGGATAACTTCATCTAGGATCTTCAGTTCAGACAAAATGCACCATTGTAACTGGCAATAATATCTCTGAGGAGGTTTCTGTCCTGAATCTCACCTTCTTGTCTGGGTTTGTTAATTAACAGTTTTAGGGCTGGCTGTTTTGTTTTTCTTTTTGCCACATTTTCTGGGATATGCAGAGATTCTTATCAAATTATTCGATTCTTACCAAATAAATAACTTCATCAGCATAAATTAATCACCAAACTAACCTATGAGCAGTGTTGCAGACGAGGAAAATGAGGTAAGAGCTCAACCAGTAGCCTCAGGCCGTGCAGCAGAACTACGGCAATTACGCTTGCTGAATTTGGGCGTTCCTGTCCCCCAGTTCTGTTCTCAGGCCAGATCGATCCTTTAAACTGCCTCTGAATGCTTCCAATTGCAGCAGATGTAAACCTAGCAGAGCAGACGTGACTCAGTGCAGTCATACAGAGAATTAATCTTCAGCAAGCAGGTGAACTATAGGGAAGAAACATTTAATACCGCCGTTCGCATCAGATTGGCAGCCTCTGTCCAAAGGCTTTGTGTCAGCAGACAGCAGCCTTGCAGAAAAAGATGAGACTGAAACTTATTCTCTGTGGACGGTGGCCTTTATCCCACCCAGACAGGAAGATGTAAATGGCTGTACAGAGAAAAAGGGCCTCGAGGCGTAAGGTAAATAATTTTCAAAGAACAGGGCAGAAAGTGAGCCAACTGCTGATGTATGCGGACTGTGTTTGAAACAGTGTGGGAAAGCTACTTGCTCACGGGGAACTGGGGTTGGGAACATTTAAGTTCCATGATGGACAATGCTCTGTTGTGTAATCTGTGTATGGAGGATTTCGTATTTTTTGCATGTATGCCTAGATTTCTGGGAAGAGCACATTTAATAAAACCATATTCAAGAGGACCGTGCCAAAGTAATTGTTTTTCCCCTTTAATTTTTAAGTGGTTACAAAACAATGAAGCTCTCAGTTCTTTACACTTCACAGGGGAGAATGTACAAAGAGCTGCTTAATCTCTTTCAGTTCAGCTCTTTTATTCTCATGGGTATCCAGTTGCAAGGTATCTGTATCAGTCTCTGAATTCTCAGCCGATCCCCAAAGCAAAGTGCCTCCAACTGTAAGCTCTTGTTTTAACACGCTGTTTCAGGACCGACCAGGTTTCAGCATGAGCGTGTGAGGGTTGCTATGCCTAAATCCATTTGACATTGGCAGAGGAGCAGTATCACAAAATCCAGCAGTACTCATGCTGATGATGAAATGCCGAGTAAGCGCTTTCACAATGCTAGGCTACTCTTAACACTGATGTTTGCGATCTAGAAGGAAGCAAGCTCTACAACTAAAGTAGGCATGTCACCAAGGAAGATTTGAATACTTCCTGATTGGTTCTCCAAATAATTATTTCATTTACTTCTAACAGAGAGTAGCTTGCAATTCAAGTACTATATAGTTTTCTTCATTGCAAACTGCAATTAAGGAATCAGATGGCAAGATATAAATCATATCACAGGATCAGCTAGGAAAGAATGGTGAAACCAGACAACATTAGGGATGACGATACTAGGGATCCAAATTAATTTTCTCCCGTTATTGCCAGGCAGTCTCAAATGCAAAGAGGAAAAAGGGAACATAAATATCTTTATAGTTAAGGTAATAAATTAACACCTGTGTGCTAAATTAGTTTGTTAAATTTGCTGAATTAAAATGCTAAATTTGGCTCTGTCACTTAGCAACAGCTGCATCAGTTGAAGATGTTTCCATTCTGCAGCTGTTAGCCGTCATCTAGGGCTGGAGCTCCCATCCCTTTAGCAGAGTCAGCAGAAGGAAATGCGTGCCTGCATGTTGCCTGCTCCTCTCCAAAATCCAGCGTCTTAACTCAGATGCATCTTTATCATCTAGCTACCAGCTTGGCTTTGGCATCAGGTAGGAGCCCCAGCGCACGTTCATTCTGACAGCTCTGATGAGAAGCAGTAACCCACACCAGAGGGGCAGAACAAGCAGTCACGTCTTAAACTGCCACAGCAATACTCACCGGAGCGTATCCATCAATGCCTGAAGTTAAGACGAAAGTAGAATTGCGAATAAGCATGAAAGCGCCCAAGGAAATAAGGACAGGAAAACTTCTACTGGATTTTTGTCACAGTGTAACAAACAATTTAGGAATTATTAGGGCAAAAAGAAGGAGCCTAAGGGTTAGAGCACACGCCGGGGGAAAGGGAGATCTAGTCTTGGTCCAAGCTCTCTCGACTACTTAATTACAATGCTGCCGCACCCTTGGTTATTTACTTGTTTCTCGATTTAAGTGACCGTGTTTGCTGTGATGTGTGCTCAGTTCAGCGCTGTTCCCTGTGAGGCAGGTGTGCTTGGAGCACAGCTTCCAGACCACAACCCTCAGTGGAGGCGGACAAAGGAACGCCTGCTCTGAGGATCCTGGGTAGGGTTAAAAGCAGGACAGGAGCTGAACGGCTTGCCGCGACAGCATCCAGCCTGATGTGCAGAAGGAAAATTCAGAGTGCAAGAAACTGCCAGCCAGGAAGAAATCACTTGTCTAGTGATTTTGGAGGACGATGCTTGTGAACCTACACAGCTAAACTCCAATAGGATAATTCTTAAAATTTAGTATTTTGAGCCTTAGATATTCCTGTTAGGGAACGCCACTGGAACAAACAAATTACGTAAGTTAGAGAAAGAGAATCTCTGTGGGCTGGTGCTCACATTTTCTTGTTCAAGTGGATCAAAGAAATGGCTCTGTAGCAGCTGCAGCATCTCCACCTTCGCTGAATGCCCTTATGCAGGGCATAATGGCCCATCTCGAGCAACGGGGGAAGACGGTCTGCCAGGTATCACCGTTTACTATTCATCAGGCTGGAACTCCCTCAAGCACCGTGATGTTTTTTCCCATGCTGTCCTTCGCCAGGAAGAACTTAAGAAAATCCATAAGAATAACACTGCAGCCTCCTTCCCACCATAATAAAATTTAGGCTAAGGTTGATGCCTTCATAACGCTCAGCCACAAGGAAGCAGTTGGTATGCTGGAAATGCTGCTTATTTCACTGATCATCATCATTTTTCATGGTGTTGTCTCTCTTCATGAACAGAAAAAGACAGCAATCAGCCTTTCTGCTCTCACTTTGTGTATACACTGCATAGTCACAAGGGATGCCACAATCTCTGGCTGATGCATTTCAGATTTAGAATCATAGAATCATAGAATCGTTTAGGATGAAAAAGATCTTTAAGATTATCGAGTCCAACCGTTAACCCAGCACTGCCAAGCCCACCACTAAACCATGTCCTCGAGCACCACATCTCCCCATCTTTTAAACAACTCCAGGGATGGGGACTCAACCACTGCCCTGGGCAGCCTGTGCCAGTGCCTGACAGCCCTTTGGGGAAGTTTTTCCCAATACCCAACCTAAACCTGCCCTGGTGCAGCTTGAGGCCGTTCCCTCTCGTCCCATCGCTTGTTCCTGGGGAGAAGAGACCGACCCCCCCCCGGCTCCAGCCTCCTTTCAGGCAGTTGCAGAGAGCGATGAGGGCTCCCCTCAGCCTCCTCTTCTCCAGGCTGAGCCCCCCCAGCTCCCCCAGCCGCTCCTCCCCAGCCTTGTGCTCCAGCCCCTGCCCCAGCCTCGCTGCCCTGCTCTGGCCACGCTCCAGCCCCTCCATGGCCGCCTTGGGGTGAGGGGCCCAGCGCTGAGCACAGCATTCGAGGGGCAGCCTCACCACTGCCCAGCACAGGGGGACGATCACAGCCCTGGTCCCAGGGAAGTTTTAGTTTTTTATTTAAAAACTAAGCAGACAAAACATGCACCTAGCCTAGGCCATACAGTCATTAAAATTCTGTTAAATGCACATACAGGAAAATCATACCTGAACCACATGTATTATACAGACCAAGATCAGGGTTTCTATCCAATGTTTTTATCAATACCCCCAACGGCGAGGCCATGGCTTGTAGGCACCACCATAACCCTAATTACGAGTAATAACAGTTTGCCAAGCCCAAAGTCACAGCTCCAGCATGACACACACACTTCCCAACTGCACACTGGTACTGAAGAGAGCAGGAGTTATTTTGTGTTTATTTCCACTGGGAGTAGCATATCTTTGTGTACAAATGGAGGAAAACCATCCGACATTGCCAATATAGGTGACTAATCTCTGTAACAAACAGGCATCGTAAATATACCCAGGAAAAAGACCTAATAAGCCAAGCAAGCCTGATTCTCCTCTGCTCAGTATCCTTCATAGCCATTTATGTTATGACAGGGAGTAAGATACCAAGAGTTCATCACTTCTTTTTTTTAACCTCTATTTTGTTCTGCACCATATGCGCCTATACAAATCAGAGCTATTAAAAAAATCAACTTCAGAGTATATGCTACTATATTTACACCATTAGTAAGTCCACTTAAGCTTTTGTTAGCCTATGTAGGCACTGCATGTGGTTCCTTCCTACTACAGGAGCTAAGTTGCCTTCAGCAGACAGTCCTCATGCATAGTAAGTAAATGTGGAACAGAGTATTTGTGGGGAAACATGAAAAAGAAGTAAACAGGATGCTATTATTAAACAAATTCAGATGAGAGATTGCCAGGGGCTATATCTTTTCCTTGTTTTCTTCCCCAAACCCTGTAAGATAACTTGATGACTACGAAGATCAGAAAACAGCAGCAGGTTATAAGGCCCATTTAGTAAGGGAAAATAAATTTAAACTTATAAACTTAGGTTACTTAAAAAAATAAATCAGATCAGCAAGCAACCTCAAGCCTCAGAAACCGTATAGGAAGTTCTCCATTTCCAAAGTGTTCCCCCCTCTCTAGCCTTCCAGGGTTTTTTTTTAACAGCACAGTTATTTGCAGGTGTTCGGGGTGAGCAGAAATGCAGCTGAAATTACTGCTTTGCATGGTGTGAGGAATGCTTCTAGCAGATTCCGACTACAGAACAAGGCTCCTGTCTGGCCAGCTACTGTCAAATGAAAGAGTCTGCTGTTTTCTCTGACAAACTGTGTTGGACTGCTGCCAAAACTGACTTCTCTTTCCAGACTGACCCTTTCCCTTCTGACTGTCCCAGCCTACCTGTCCTATTCTTCACCCACTCCAAAGGCTGGGAAACAGCCCACCCAGTCCAAACAAGGAACTCGGATTTTCTGCCTACTTCCCAGAGGATTTTTTCAAGCACACGTAGGTACTGCTATACAAATCAGATAAATAAAACCAAGACTGACAGAGAGATTTCCCTTTTAGGCCCACTTTGCAAACCACTTCTCAAACCAGCTAATTAAGTCTTGGTCTACTTTATACACAACTAGAAAATTGACCTTTTGTAGACTTACTATAGAGAGTGAAATTTGCACTTGCTCAGGACTTACCAGCAGACCATGTCAAGCACTCAATCATTGACGATTTAGGATATCCAAATCACACAGGCCTCAAAAAATGTGCACAACCTACACACACGCTGTGACGACATCCTGACGTCTGCTAGTCATCAACCCAGACAGAGCTTGGCAAACCCAGGATATGGATCGCTCCTTTTGCTGTTTACCTGCCTGTTTTCCCTGAGTTTCTTTCCTTCACAACGTATTAGTTTGGCGTAGATAACGTGGCACAAAACAACCAGTTTAATGGGCTCACGGGACACAATCATGAAAAATCCCAAATAAGTAGGGAACTTTGAACTCGCCTATTTATGTCACCATTCTTGCTATAATCCTCGCTTTTGCCTGTTTGACTCAGTTTGCTTTGTGGCAACACAGCAACTACTTCACTGAAGTCCCGAGAGATCCTATTTTTCTTGTCAAAAATCAGTCATTTGACAAAATAAATATATACCCTTGTTCTGATAGTATCTATTTTGGTTAACTCCTTTTACTTTTTACCTGATATCCACTTGCCTCTAAATTCTCCAGCTTTGTTGTAAAGCCTTCACATCCACCAAGGCCAGATTAGCGGGTTTGAGAGGCTTACTGGCTAAGCTGCAGTTTGCTGGTCGCGCTGCAGGATGGCCAACGAAGAACTAGCACGCTTCAGACCTCTGCTCCACGGAGATTTGGGTTATCTTTATAGTAAGTTGCCTTTTTGCTTGCAATGCAATCCCAAAGAAAGCAGTTAAGTCTCAATGTCAAAGTGTTATTTACGCTTTGATTGCAAGAGAACAGTTTTGCTAGCTATGCCCACTATTTTTGTTTGCTGTGGTGTCACCTTCTGTGGTGGGGGGGGGGACACGTCGTTAGGAACATCTACACTCGCACTTCTCCCTTATATAACAAAGTAATCGTTTAAAGTGTGATCGCTGGTTCTTACTGCAGATCAAAAGCAGGCAGCTGATGAAACCGAAGTTTGTCTGAGCGCGTGAGATGACTTTTCTTGTTATTTCAATTGGAACGGAAAGTTTTGATCCTGCAGTTCATCCACATGCTTGCAAACTGAGCCAAATTCTCCTGTCAGTCACAAGTTTGCCACACGCATTACGCCAGAGTCATTCCAGGTGTAACTCTACAGACTTCCACGCAATCAGATCACGACAAATTTAGCCTACTGTTAACTTTTTTTTTAACTAAATCTTTTATCCAGGCTTCTAGGTTATGGTAGAAATGTAAGTGGACATCACAACCTCCCTGTATTAGACATACCAAGTAAGTTTAAAGAAAAAGGGGGAGACAGAGCTGCCAAAAAATGTACTGACTTTGAAGAGCTGCACCTGGAGACCTGAAGACAGCTGGAGCAGAACGATGGCTGGCATCCACAGGGAGCGAGCTCTTCAGACAAGCTTCCCGACCTGAGAAAGCCCTCTTCTCCCAGCTCAGTCAGAGCGGACTGCAGGATGAAGAACAAGACAGCCAGACTGTCCTTGACCGCCTGCCTGCCTGCGGAGATGAGTGATGGTCACTCAAGCGTTTGCAGGGAGGACAATTCTAGCTGTTTTGCGTGTTACAAAACCAAGCAGCTTATCTAATACTGTAAGAAATGCATAGAAGCCAGAAACTTTCATGGTCACTACTGCATGCCCAAATCACTCTGAGCTCTGTGGGAAGGAGAAGAATGGATGTCTTCAAAACCACAGGCATTTACAACGAAACAAAATGACAATCTCCATTGTCTGTTAAGAGCACTCAGCCTGCAGCATCCAGCTGGGGAGTTCTGACATGCACCAGTGAGGCTGAAGGATTTTAAAAGGTTTTATATTACAAATTATTACTAACTGTCTTTATCAGCACAGAATTTAGAGTCCTAAGGTGGTAACACAGGGTAGTAGAAATTGTACAGAGATAACACGTCTCCTGTTCTGAAAAGCACTCAGTCAAAATAGACAAGGCAGGGGCTAGACACCGCTATTCGTGTTCCCAAAACAAAAGTTCATACATCTCTGTTTCAAATGTAGTCCAAGTCAGTAGTAACTGAAAAATCTGGGCTTCTGACAGCTATTCTGTGTTGTGACTGCAAAGCCTTACAATACTTGTCTAGGGCTTCCAGGCTCTACCTCTAAACAAACAATACACCACATTAATTAAACACACAAAAAGGATGCTAAAAGAACACTAATGAAGTTTGCAAATCTAAGCATTTGAAGGCCGCGAAATGCCAAAGCGAATGTCAGCTGCACCACCTTAATTAATGCCCTTTGTCTATATACCTTGTAATGGATTTTAATTATCTGAGTTGGTGCTGGTTTTCCACAGATCCCTGCTTCCTCATTTGGTTCACAAAAAGAACAACACTCACTCAAGGGGAGATTGGTGTCGTTTGTCTTTATGCAACAAATTTAGGTAGTCTGAGTCTTAAGTAAACTGAATCTCCTTCTGAAATACAGATCTTACCACGATGAATGTACAAAACCGTAATTTAGATATCTCAGGGACGTGACAGTAATCCACCTTTTAAAGCAACAGCAGCTCAATTCCTCCTTATTTCATGCATGTTCCAATGCCACATTCACTGTAAGCTGGTCAAACCTGAAGACAGAAAATATTACTTTATTCTATAGTTGTCTATGATTATCACCATAATAGAAGCTCAGCATTTCTTTCTTATTTTTATAATGCCCTAGAAGGGGGAGAAGCAATCTCTCCAGTCCTATAGGGACCAGCTCTTGCTCAGTCTCAGTTTCACACTTCCCATACATCCTGTCATTTCTGGTTTGTTTGTCCAATGTATTTGTCCCCATGCACACCAGACTGTTTAAGTAAATCTGTCTCTACTCCCCCACAGCCAATGCAACACCTTCATAAGGCCAGTCCTAGTTTCCTGTTCATGTCCCCTCTCTCCCACCATCTCCTCACCCAGTCTCTGTCATTCTCCCACCCACGGTTTTATTTCACTGTTGACATTCAGCACATCTCCCCAGAACATGAGAAGTGAGATTCTTTTTCAAAGGCTTCTGACTTGGCCAAATTTAGGTCAATTTTCACAGGCCCAAGAGGCCCAGTCCTGACACATAGTCCGTCCTCTTGCCAAACCAGGAAAAAAACCAAAAGCATCCAAGCTTCTAAGATGTTTTAAAACTGAAAAACAACCTCTTCTTCTCTTCATACTGGGAAATGACTGAACACCTCTGGCTGAAATTTCAGGGCGAAGTGGGGATGAGTCAGCCCAAGACAGACCCTTGTCTGAAAAACATTAGAGAGAATTAAAACTAAATAGGTAGCCTCAAGCAGGGGCCCCATTACAAGTGGTTAAAGGAAAATAATTATTTTTATTGCAAATTATGCTTTTTCATGGTCTCCGTATGAGTTGTGATAACCCTGGTAAGACATCGGTCACGTTTCTGAAGAAATTTGCAAAGTTATGGTCTACTGACTCTTGGCATCAGTCCATTAGATTCATCTCAGATTGTAAACACTTAGAGAGGGAATTAGGTTTTCAGGTGCACTTGCTGAATACCTCACCCAAGGGGATCCATGCAGCTAATTATGATGTTTTGAATATGTTTTAAATATGTTTTGAATGGAGTGCATCCTTTAGGCTAGATTTTTAATATTTTTCTTTTCCACACTCTTTTCAGCAGAACCAGCAGGATTCATTTTCCGTGTAGTATTACCAAGTCTAGTTCCTTGGTTCACTACAAGTCTATGCCTTGGAATCTTAAGTATTTATGATCCTTGTTATTGGTGGTTTACCAGCTTGAGATTGTGGAATTGGACTGGAGCGAGCACTTTTGCAGACACTGACACAGAATCCTACACAACCAAGATTTCTTTTAAGTCCTAGCTCATAAAAAAAAGCTCAGGCTCTGTCTCTTTACCATATATTTCCTTATGAAAGAAAACGTACATTCTTTGCTGACCTTCAGTTTCAGTTTTGCTCTAACATGCAAGTCAGTTTTCCTGTATCCTAGCTGAGTCTGATTTTACTTTTGGGGGGGTTGGGCTGAAGATTCTGCAGAGAGCAGACTAGGAGAGACACTGCGTTTCTGAGATCCTCTGTTTGATCCTCAGCTTAATTAAAACCCACTCTTTCCATTTATATTTGTTGTTTAGACAAATTATGCACGGTCACTTTTGCTCTGGCACAGCCTAGTGAACCCTGATACAATTGGTAACTTGACTTTGGCTTTTCTTTAAGATTAATTCCCAGGTTTCTTGGAGGTTGTTACATTTGAGCGGCGAAAAGTATTACTGACAGTAAATGAAATGAGCCCGCACATGTTTTAGCTGTGATTCTAGGAACTGATAACGTGACTGGAAAGGAAGCCTTGATTCATGAATTCGTGCTCTCTGCTACTAGAAGCATGGGAATCAAAGCTTAAAATAAATATGTTTGGTTTTGATTAGAAATCTTCTCCTACTTTGTATTTTACACTTACGCCTTTCCATTCGCTCTCGTGTCTTTTACATTAAGCAGGCCATCTCTCTGCAGAGCATTAGCTTGCTCCATGTATCCTGAAACAGCAACCAGAGACATTTTAAGATTTCATTTGCCTTCATCTAGGCACATCTTAGTGCTGGTCCACAGCGCACTAGCAGCTGTCAACTGCATCCAGATGTTTTACCTCTACTCTTTCTGCAAATCTCCTCTCTTCTATCAAATTTTTTTCCCTTAGTCCCCAGTACATGACTTCGTGATTCGTACTATCAAACTTCATCTGATTTCTATTACTCCAGTCCTCAAGGTAATGCAGTGCTTCCTATATGACGTTCAGTTCTCCTTTGTTTTGATATTGCCTTCCAATTTTACGTCATCAGTAAATTTAATTAGCAGATTCTGTCTTGCCTGAAAATTAGCCCTGAAAATATTATTCATTTATTGTTTTCATATGTTTTGTTTGTATTGTATTACTGCACTCTGGCTTCGTGATAAACACTTGACAAGCCTATAACCACATAGATCTAATAAAAAAAAAGTGTTTATCTAAGCAGCACAGTTGTTACTGCTCCTGTCACTTTTTCCATCAAAGATTTTCTATCAACTTTAAAATTGTCATTGTTCAGAGTTACTTGGCCACTAGGCAGACTGGGAAGTTGTGATGGCAAGTTAGTCCAATTCCTCAATGATATTCCAGCTAAAATGAAATTATATCTCATTTGTTAAGTTCAGAAATGTTACCCACTGAGAAGAAAGGCATCCGTTCATGTTTCTCAGAACTATTTTTCCCAAGGTTTCTGAAAACTCATTTCAGTCACATACTGAATTGTTTTCTGAAATCCTGAGGGCTAGAAATCGGAGAAGGTGGGAGAAAATGGATGTTTATAACAAAAGCTTCAATTCTGGGAAACTAGTGACATCACAGAAAATTAGCGATTGTCTGTAGTTATGCGCTGGCTGAATCTGACCCCAAACCAATTTTTGTTTAAAGGTGACATGGAAGTTCAGATTTCAGAGACTTTAACATGGCACCTCTCACCAGGCTAAAACTCATACAAAGGTAGAAACAGAGTAATTGAGAAGTGGCAGGCTTGACACAGAAGTTGTTTCAAAGACCTAGTGTCTCGATGTTGTCCTTCAAGTTACCTCTTATTATCTGCCTTGAAGGATGATGCCTAACATCCTACTGAGGAAAGAAAGTCTCTTGATACTCAGTGTCCTCATTTTACCCTCATGAAAACTTTCAAAGCTCCAGTTGATTCAGCTTGGGCCCAGCATGTCTACAGCAAATAGCAAAGTCGTCGCACACTTTTTAGGCCAAGAATACCCAAGCAGCAGCAGCTGAAGGTAAAAAACAACCAACAAAATCACACCCAGTCACCTGAGCACAGACTGAGTGCTCCCCGTACGTGACCTGGGTTACGCTTTCCGATATCACAGCTCGCAGGTTTACCGATAACTTGAAGGGGCTGGAGGGAGCATCTGGGAGGGGTCCATACTTCACTTTGATGTTGTGATCACGGTACAAACTGGGGAGTCAAGAGGCCTAGATGCTGCTTAGCTCCTCCACATAATCCACAGCCTTCCTGTCATCTCGGGCAAGGCATTTAACTATCTGTTCATTTACTACACAGTAAAATGAGCAATTTTCTACTGTATCTTGTAACAGTACTGTGAAACATACTTTTAATGTTCATTTAATATTCTGAGATCATTGTTATTACTAATTCTTTGTATTACATTAGGGTTAGAGATCCCATCTGAGATCTGGTTGCATGCCACACTGCAATGATCCATACACCCAAGTGTTTAAGCTGTATATTGACAAGTAGAAGGATGCAGACAAGCAGAACAGGAATCAAATCAAGACCGCAACACAAATTAATTATGCAAAAAGGATTAGACTGCACATCTATTGACTAACATACCAATGCTTTGCTACCCGATTACCTCATCTCTCACAACTAAATTACGACTACTATATAGAAGTAGTCCACTCAATACCTCTTCTCACACTGGAAAAAATATACATATTAAAGTATACAATAGCAGCGAACAAAAGATGTGGTAATCCCCCAGAGAAAAAGTACTGCATCTGCTTGAGTTGAAATGGAAGAAACACAGTTGTGTTAATAAAGCTTTAATCTTATTAAACTTTCAAAGCAATTATGTGAATGCAGTGATAAACAGGCATGAGATGTCTCCTGGTGCTAGAAGCAACAACTTCACTAACATAAACTTCTGCCACAGGGAGCCACTCACTCAAATTGATCTCCCTGTCTAACGCTGAAGTCTGCCTTTGCTTCAGCTTCATGGCCCCAGAAGCAGACAATGAACAAATGCACCTTATCAACAGGGACTCCAGCAAAGATGAGCTTACAAAATGCACTCTCTGAAGGAAACCACAAAGGACACAGGCACGGTACAGCTCCAAGGGGACACATAATATAAAATATAAAACCAGGCACAAATCATAGTCATGTTCCTTTTCCACAGTTCCACAATCTTTCTGTTGGCATCAGAAGCAGACAACATCAGAGCGAACTAGAAGTTGTGATCATTCCCTTTTTATCTGTTTCTTCACTCACCTTTGGTCAAGCTTGCTGCTGCAGCTGTCTGATTGAAATCCTCCTAAGATGGGCTGCCTCCTTTCTTCTCTTAAAATCTTTCATCACCTGTTCATAAAGAAAAGCAGAGCTCCCATTTGCTTTCTGAACTACTGCTATTGTATTTTTGAGGCTATAAGCAACACATGAGTCATTATCACTAACAACTGAGAGAGGGAGAACAAAAGAACTCACTTCTTTCCCACAAAGAAGTTTCTGGCACACTTGCTAACATACATTTTGTGATAAATGCTTTCATACTTGTCAAGCGAACGTGATGTCTGACAGCAGGTTCAGAAGGGCACCTGGCAGGTGTACGCCGACATCAGTGGGATGATTTATACTCCAATATACAGTTTACCTACAGTTAAACCTTAATTCAAGAACTGGGCCAAAGCACTGCTTTGGTAGCAAGTGCGAAAGGCAACACTACTAGTACAAGCCCTCCTGCTCACACAGTACAGGGAATGCCGCTCGCAACCCAGACCCGTGACGGACAAAGTCAAAAATGAGTATGAACCAGGTTAAAAGCTTTCACAGAATTTAACTGCTTTGCTAAAAGCAAGACAGTGTGCGAAAAGGCTGCTGGACTCCAAGTCTCTAACTCAGCCCAGCAAAACACAAATGCATATTTAAATACATTGTAGTGCTACATGAGACAATACAGTCCCTCTTAACTTTCTTTCTAGCCTTGAAACCAGATTTGTACAGAAATACTAATTTGAGCCGCTGTAAATTGCAGTGCCACGTTATTTGTTGGTTTTGTTCCATGGCACTTGACAGAAAGCTAATTATCAGTGACAGCAACTGGAATTTAGTAATATATCTTTCTTTTCAAGTTCAGCAGAATATTGTGTCTTGCTCTTACGCAATTATTTTTCTCAGAAACACCCACAGGTAAAAAGATAACAGAGCAATGATATTTTTTGTTGTTCTATGGCACTGTGCATAATAAACAGAAGCAGAGAATTCAGTTTGTTGTTTTGGAGACCGTTGTTGTAAATACACTTGAAAACTAGTCATTTCACCTCAGAGCCTTCTACTGTTTTTTCAACATTTACAGTTCTAAGTAGGGTTCTATGGAAAAATATTTTGAAAGTTGAGTGCAATGGATATATTGAGACAATAAACATTCACTTCATGAACTCCCTGTTCAATACAGGACCATGTTTTAAGGCAAGCAGTTTGACTCTGGAACAAACTTCAAACAGATGGAAAGCAACACAATGTGAGCAAAAGATGAAGCACTGCACAGTGTGCAATTTTTGTTAGCAAGTGTCACTTTACTATCCTGAATGGGGCTGTGGCAGCTAACAGGAACACTTAAGAAAGGCAAAGCTAAGGATGATTTTGTTCTACATAACCCAGAGGGGAAAAAAAACACCCAGAAATGGGCTTAAAGAACAAGAGCCTTTAAAAAATGTGAAGCTTTTTTCTCTGCCTTTAGCTTTTTGTTTGCTTCAGCTTTTAGCCTTTTGGATTATGCCCGTGAGCTCGTCTTCAAAAGCAGGAAAGTTAGATCCTTCTGGTTTTAAAGCAAAACTGACAGATAGAATCACTTGAATTCAGGATCTTGGTTTCAAGGGGAGAAGAGAAATACTGGAGTGCTCGTAAGAAAATCAAGCATCAGGTAATGCAAGGGCCTTTTGCCAAGAGGACCTACCTTCAAATCATCGTTTACTTAAAATTAACCTATTTTTGCTCCAGTCATATTAAAATTTTTCTTTAAAATCCTGATTCTACACACCCTACTGCAGTAAGAACAGGTGAGTTTCTACAGCAAAGTATCTGGGTTTGTATAATGTTGAAAGCTGTGTCTATTATTACAGAATAGTGATTTTATGTATATTAAGTTGTATATGTCTGGTTGCATCAGTGATCATGAACACAAGGTGGTTTAGAGATTTCCTTTCTCCATGATTCACCTCATCAAATAACATTGCTTGTTATATTTTTAGGAAAAAAGTGTTTCCTATCAAAGCTAACAGCATGATCAGAAAACAAAAATCAGTGGCAGGTTTTTTTTTTACCATGCAGGGTGGCCAGTCATGACTGAAGAGCAAATAAACCTTCTGGTCCTTTGGTATGAGGCGGTCACCTTTGGTAGCAGAGTGGGGGAACAGATGGGAGCAACCCCCCTTCAGTTGCTGCTGCCTAAACCCAACAGGGTTTGCAAATCCAAGTTTTCAGTCTAGTGGCTGGGCCTAGTCACTGTGATTACACCCACATTAGTAAATTAAACAAGTCTGGGACCAGTCTCTGTCCCTGAGGCCACCTGGCACAGGACATCCATTCTATTAAAGCCTCAAAAAGTCAGTGAAAGCACACAACCTGCCCGTCGGGGATGGCAGGATGTATCCCCTAAACTGTGCCCTGGAGTATTTTGGGAAACTGCTCATTGGCCCAGGCTAAAACCACGGGAGGATTAATGAGAATCAGTAGAAACAACTGAGCTCCAGTGCTCGGGAACATCCTGATGCTGTTTAATTTGCTGGTATCGGCAGAGCTTTAAAGTGCCTGTACATTTTTTGCACTTTGATCTGTGCCGATACCCTCACCAGCTCCTTACAGCAACAGCCCGCACATGCAGCGGTGGCATTTCTTGCCCTAACATCAAGCACTTTCGGACATATTGTCCAAAAGATCACACTCACGTCTACTGAGCAATTCCCCTAACGTCATCATCCCTGGCTCCTTCCTATGGCCCATGCAGCAGGATTACTGTCTGCATAGCAGTGTAGGTACAGCGGAGCTTCTGAGTGCCCTCTGGTGCAAAGTCTGGCACTGCCCTTTAATTGCTGTGAAAAGCAGCCAGAACGGGGTAGTGTCCTAAACCTCCCCAGCCGCTTGCTGAGAAAAGCTGAGCTGAAGCTGTGCCTGAGCTTGCCAGGGCCTGTGATCAACAAGATTTTTCTATTTGGAGGCACTATGACTACTTTTAGTTTCTGTATCTAATCGATTTCCAGTTTTACATGTCAGTGGAAAGCTACTGATTTGGGGGAAAACCACTAAACCACAACAGAGAAATACGGGCACGTGAATTCCCTGCTATACAGTTAGCTGAACTGCAGGCTCAACTCCTCTGCAATTGTTCATTAACAAGTGCTTGGAAGTGCTGGAAGCGTTTGCCAGCATCTTCCAGCGTGATAATGCCCAATTTCACCCCTGCAAAACCCATCCAAGAATTCTTGGCATGTTGATACCCTCCAAATGACTCAGCCTCCTATAGGAAAAGGAAGTAGATCAGGGAATTTTAGGAAGGAAGGGTGCTGAAACCATACGCAGAGCTAAGAACAGTTAACTAACTGCATAACTGCTATGGAAAGAGCAGGAAATATGAAAACTTGGGCAGAGAAGGAAAGTCAGAATACACACAAAGAGGAAAGAAAATACACACGCTGATAGGCATGGAAGGGAAAACGGGGAAAAAAGGATGTGGAGGGACTCTGAAATGAGGAGAAAAGAAAGTGGGGAGTATCAGAGAAAAGGGAAACTGTATCCATCCTGGTACAGAGCGGGCAGGAGCATGAGGGAATCTGGTACATGGAGCAGACACAAGGACAACCTGGAATGAGACAGGGAGCCAGCGGTGCCACAAGGAAGAAGAAACTGACGAGCCCAACTCGTCAGGTTGAAGAAACTGTATGTTGTAAAATGAATTTTAAAAGACATTCCAGGCTTGAACATTCTTTTTTTACAAATTACAAAATAAAGGGCTTGCACTTGTAGCTAGAAGATCTGTATTGTCACCTACCAGTGGCAAAACAGAAGATAAAGCTGCTATAGGATCACAGCAAAAGCAATTGTTTGGAATGACACTACCCTCTGGTGGTCAAAAAATACAGTTATATGTACACCAGGAAGCTAAAATATTTTGGAGCTGGTCGTAAAGATAACTATGGCTTGTTTGACCCCTTATTCAAGTCATTGGCACCAACTGTACTTAAAAAAAAAACCAAACAAAAAATGCAATCAATTCCAATCCACACTTCAGTAATCCACCTGGAGACCATCTTGTTAAATGACATATCCACCTTATTAGTCTGTGTTTTAAAATGACACATTAATGACTGGTCGTAAGCACAAGTAACTGAGGCTCTGAAACAGGCTGGCAATAATTTTTATCTTCTCTGGCAACCTGCAAGAATAGGAACGACACACATGGCTGTGCTTAGCTAGGCAAGTAAAGGAAGTAACACAATACTAAATTCCCAAATTATTCCCAAATAAAATGTAAAGCTATTACCAGCAATTTTCTGCTTTATCTCTCTGGAAAATAAGCTCTTCAGAACTGACATTCACTTTCAGTGTGTGCAAGAGAGCTCCTAGACCAACAGACTCCAGTCTCTAGATGTCACTTTAATACAAGTGTTTAATAAAAAAATACAATACTGCTTGGAGGAAAGAAAAATAGAAGATAATTTTTCCAAGTTAGTGCTGACCACATCCCTAAGTGTGTACATTGTCATCAATTAATTCAAAACAGAGTGCATAAAGCTGTGGTCAGATGTGGGGAAAAAAAAAAAAAAGAGGAGCCTCTATATACATATTAAAAGCCAGCTTTCTTATTCTGATCCTTACTTCTAACAGGACATTCCTTAATTTCATCCAAAATCTTACACAAAGGATATAACTGGTTTTTTTTCTACTATATTACAGTTACAGAACATCATTGCCGAGAAAAGCAATTGCTTCAATTTAGGGTTTTCATGAAGGTGCTTCAGGACTTGTGTAATGACTTAACACAGTCACTCTGCCTCCTGCCTTGCCTCACTCACATTTCTTGACAGGTAATCTTGTACAAACAATAAAATAAAAGCCCAATAAAAGATAAATATTAACAATATTTAGAACAATAAAAGCCAAATATTAACCACTGCCACTTTCGCCTTTCCTCTCTTCGCATTATCACTGTTCAACTGCTGGTTTTTTCCCCCTCCTGCTAAAAACATCCCTATTTCTCATAGCCAAGTGATCCTCTTGGAAGCTGAGCCTTCCAAATACTCTTTTATCCCCAAACTTCTTAAGACGCGATGTCTCGATGGTCCTACACGTCTGGAAATGAGGAAGAGCTTGTCGCATCACTCCGTCCTACAGCAACAATTCTGTGCTTTGCAACTTTGATCTTTATGGTAGGCTGACCTTCAACTAAAAGCAAGGGTTTAGAAGCAATATATTTGTATATTGCTTCCTTGCAAGAATATATTTGTGTATTGCTTCCTTGCAAGAAATATACACTGTGCAGACCTTGATGGGGCAAGTCATTCCTGCTGGGTCTGATAAACTGTCATCTTTGATGCCATCTTGTGGCAAAAATACTGGATCCTAGAAATACTCAGCATTTGTCCCTCCTTGCAGGTGCATTTAATTGCAGCGCTTGAGTTTTACAGTTCATAAAACCAGGATTTTGGCACTCCTAAAAATGCAGCACCAGTCAGTGACAGAGAGGACGAAAAGCAGGAAAAAAACCACTGCAAAATGCATTTATTCTTTCCACAGGGTGAAAACCAAAGCAGTACATCAAAGGACACACAGCACAACTATTCGTGTGCTCAGAGCCTACGCATTTATTTCTCTCTTCCCCCCTGCAAAACGTTCGCGGTGAGAGGTACAACCTTTTCCGGACACAGAAATGCAGAACGGGACTACAGGTAGAGACTGAAGGAAAACTCAGCCCCAGCCTAACAGGGCAGGAGGCATTTACACCAATGCCTCACACTGGACTCACCCTGAGAATTACAGAATCGTTAAGGTTGGAAAAGACCCTTAAGACCATCAAGTCCAGTCGTTAACCCAGCACCGCCAAGCCCACCACTAAACCATGGCCCTAAGCACCACATCCACACGTCTTTTAAATACCTCCAGGGATGGGGACTCCACCACTTCCCTGGGCAGCCTCTTCCAGTGCTCAATAACCCTTTCAGTGAAGAAATTTTTCCTCATATCCAATCTAAACCTCCCCGGCGCAGCTTGAGGCCATTTCCTTAGTTACTAGGCACAAAAAATTATCCTGAAGGAGGCCATGCCTATTTTTCAGGGCCATTCCGAGGCCATGTGGGGCCTGCTCCGAAAGCCAATTCTGCAGCATGAGGACAACACCTATTTTTAGCGTTACTTCCACCAGAGAAGCCCAAGATCACCACCTGCCTCCTCCCGGCGCCCTGTCAAACGCCCTCCTCCCAGCAAACGAGCCGGAGGAAGGGACGGAATTAACCCACACACCTGCCTCTTCCTCAGCGAGGTTCCCAAGAAGAAGGGAAACCATTCTAAAAGCCTTCAGCCAGGCTGAAGCCAGCCGGAGGCAAAACCGAGGGGGTGAGGGCCGCTGCCGCTGGCTTCGCCTCACCTCAGCGGCAACCGGCGCAGCCCGCGGGCGGGAAAGCGCGCATGCGCGGTCCGGCACCTCACTGAGGAGAAGGAGGCGGCGACGGCGGTCACCGCTTCGCCTCACCCCGCCGCGGGGACGGAGCTTCTCCTTTCATTGCTTTCGGCTGCCTGGGGAGAGGCCGCGCTACCAAACCGACCGAGAAATTGGCTCGTCTCCTCTTCCTCCGTGGGCGGGAGAACGGGCGCCGAGGGCCTTCTTCCCCCCCCGCCACCGCGGGCTGAGGGGAGCCCCGTCCGCCCCACGGCGGAGGGGCTGAGGGAAGGCAGAGCCCTCCTCTTCCCGCCTCGTGCCTCTTTTCCACATTCCTTCTCCTAAACCCTTCCCTGGAGGGGAGAGGAGGGGAGAGGGGTTCCCCTGCCCTCACCCCTGTCAAGCCGGGCTCCCCTGCCCTTTGCTCCCCGTCAAGTGCAGGGTGAGTCAGACATCTCGCAAGCTGCAAGGAGGTGGGGAGAGAAGCTGGCTTCTACCTTGAAGGGAAAGGGTGGTCATTTTTCCCTTCCCTCTCCTGCTTTCTTTCTCCCCATAGGTGGTGGGGCTGGACCAGGGTGAACATCTTCGAGTCCATCAGCCTGTGAAACTCTCGCCATGGCTGTCGGTGGGGTCGGCACCTCGCTCCTGCTGATGGTCGGCATCATGGTAACAGTGGGGCTGTGCAGGAGATTAACCCGCCGCCAGCTGCGCTCCCACCAGCGCCTTTATACTTTTCTTTTGGAGATGTTTAGCACCTTCCAGATTTGCGCCTGCACAAACGAGCTCTGCCTGCTGGGCAATGTGGAGCCGAAGCCGCATACCGCCCTGACTCTCACCTACGGTTTCACCGTCCTGCATGGCTTGACCCTGACTGGCAGCACATGCAACCCCTGTGGCACCTTGCAGCCCATGTGGGGCGGTGGGATATCGGTCAAGATGGGTGGGCTCAAGATCGCCGCTCAGTTCGTGGCTGCAGTGCTTGCCAGAATGTTCATGCACTTTATCTGGAGCCTGGAGATGGCAGAGCCACATTTTGGAGCGCTCTCACAGAGCTGCAGCAACCCTATGCAGACTACGGAGGTGCAGGCGTTCTGCATAGAACTGCTCTTCTCTGTCGTTTTCCAGCTGACCGTCCTGCGAGTGGAAAGTGTTAATCCCAAATACAAAGTCCATTTGATTGCTCTTCTTATCACCATGCTCGTGTATGCAGGTTAGTCTTTTCTTTATTTTCTTAAAAGCGTTAAGATGCAGAATTATTTTTCTTAGAGTACAAAAAATGCATGAAGGGAAGTCTTTGGTATTACGTATGCAGAGTTCATTTGGAGTTTATGTAAAGTTTGCCTGGTTAGATTGCAGGCAGGTGTGGGGTTAAGAATGAAATGAGTTACGAATTTAAAATTATGTCAAATCTACAAGTAAATAGCGTTAAGAGTTTCACAGAACACTGTTAAAATATCTCAGTGAAGGATCGTTTCATAATCTGACTTACGTAGCAGGAGGGATTTCACACAATGTGCTCTGATTTCTCAGTGGCATTGCGAGAGAGCACCGCTGTCTGCATGGGGGAAAAAATGCTGATTGTGCAACGGCAGGATACAGACCGGTAATATGGAAGTTCGGCATTTAAATAACGCATAATTCACATCAGTGCAGTTTATTTAGCTACGTTAAATCCTTAAATCAGAAGCAGGAATGGTTATTTGTAGAATGCATGCAGAAATGATAAAATAATACCTCATGAAACCAAATGTAAAAAGAAAAAAAATTAGGTGCTTGTTGTCTCATGGCATTTAGAAGAGTCTCCTGTCTTTGTAATGCCCTGTGTGTCCGTGTCCTTGCCCCCGCCTGTCACCTCACGCTTCCCAGAGCTGGGACACTGTCACCTGAGGGAAGTCCGTCTGAACTTCTTTCTGCTGGCTGTTGCTGCTCCCTGTTGTCCCCAGTGAAGTGTTGGAGTTATGTCACTTGTCACTTGAGGGCTGCCCTGCAGGGAGTGGGTTGTCCCGGGAAGGAGATTCTGGAGTTCAGGGTACAGGGAGCTGAGAGAGAGATGGTTATGGAGCTCCTTGCTTGTGCTACAGCCCCCACCACAGAGGAAGTCATCTAGGAAAATATCGAATCCGTTTGTGACAGAGGGAGATTGCTCTTTTATCTGCAAATAAGTGGAATGTCATTGGCATCTTGTCCAAAAGGTTTAATTGTATTATGCTATCTAACATAACAGCATATAGTGGAATAAAGTACAGTCGAATTTTCAGATGTATTAATGAAAAAACCTTTACTCATTATGTTTAGCTGAAATTAGCTAATACCTGAAAGACTAAAAGAAGCCCATGGAGAATTTTGAGAATTAATTTAGCAATTTGAACTACTTTCTAAAATTAATTTTTGAAGGCAGAGGCAAGGTGTCAATGCATTTCAGCGCATTAAATATATTTCTGAATTGCTCAGTAAAAGTGTAGCCAAAGATTATCCTACCTCTTCTACAAGCATAGAAAGCTGGATTCCTGATTCTTAACATTCCTTTCCTGCTTAGCAAATAGTCATATAAAATAATACGTGTCACATTGCCTTTCTCTTCGCTAGTTCATACACAGAATTCGTGCCCAGCGTTGTTGGCCAAGCTGGCCTCATATCTTTTTCTAGCAGGAGAAGGCTGTGTACCAAATGCCCTTCCTTGTCATAAATTTGGACTTGTTATGACTCTCCAGTGCAATCGATCTGCGTGTACTTCTAGGAAACGTCAGATCTATTGCGCCCAGGCCTCTTTCACACGGTCAGTTTGTGCTGTGTTGTGTGCAGAACAACATGTGCTACTCGGACGTTTTTCTTCCCATTTCTTTTAATCTAGAATCAAGTCTACTATAAAAAATACATATGCATTCCAGAGAGCAGATCCTGAACCTAGTTTTATCCCCTCCTTAGTGGAAAATCTAATTCTTTCTTGTTCACTCTGCTCCAAGCTTCCTGAGGTTTGCACTCTTCGCTGAACGCTCAGGTTCAAAAAGCAAGGTGAAAAGTGCTGTCCTCCCCCTGCAGTAGTGTTTGCTTTGCGCTCTTAAGATGTGGATTGACGCCTTGTGAAGTAGAGGAGGATGTAAAACCCCAGGTTCCTATCACTGAGCTATTATACAACAAGCGTGGGAGCAGGCTGCTGCTATTAATTTCTTTCTGTGACGAAGTCACAGGCTTGCACTGTAACCGATCTCTTTTTCAGTGGAAGGTTGGGTAGGTGCATGGAGGACAGCTTAGAGGTTCTCAGACCTTTCTTGCTGCCTCTTTCCCTCTGCCCACATCTACACACAAATGCTCCTTCATTCTCCTGCCCCCTCCATTTTGAGGGCTGCCGATCCGGTCCTGCTTCCCACAGCCTTCTGACAACATGCCAAGTGGCTGAGGCAACAGCGAAGGGCCTGGTAGGTGGCCACAACCCGTGCCCGGTGCATCTATACGACCCGCGGTATATCCTGTGGGTCTCGTGGCGTAGCCCTAGCTGTGTCCGTTCCACCTCCAGTCTGAGAAACGGTGCTTCGCACACACGGTAGGAAGAGTGACTTCCAAATCGGGTGTTAGAGATAGTGGCCTCCAGCAGGCCAAGTTCTCGTCTACCGGCTTTGAAGACAGGCAGATGCTTAATTTAGCTGGGCTGGATCATTCTCAGGAAATCTTCTGCACCTCTGTTATCTGTTTATAATGAACTTGAGTGCTTCTTTAAGAGGAACGGATCTTTCTCGCTCACCCAGCACCAAAGGGCTAGGTAACCAGCACAAATTTAGGCAAAGCAATGCTAATTTAGGCAAACTGGTAACATTCTTCCTTTTTCCTACAAAAATAGCAAATAGTTTAGAATATTGTATGAATAATGATTCCTCAAACCTTAATTTGACAGATACAGTGGTCTAGCTAGGAACTCAGAAAAGTGCATTCAATTTACAAAATAAAAATTTCTTTTTACACCCTGATTTTAAAAACCAAATCAATTGCGCCTTAAGGATCCAGGTTTATTACAGTTATGAATGAACCAGAAATGTTAGAAAATACATCTCATACATATTGCATCATATTTCATTCCATGAATTATGTTCTACTATATGTTTGAAAGCTGTATCCTATAAGAGGAATGACTGCAGTCTAAAAAAAGAACTGCAAGAAGGAATATCTCTTACTCCATACCAAATTTGGTTTGGGTAAAATTCTGAAGGATAGCCATATCCCTATGGCTTACACCTGTCTAAATGTATTGATACACACACAGGGCTGAAAAACATTAAATTGTATTTATGTGGTTGGTTAAGTTAAGTTAAAATACATACAACAGTGACTTGTCAACATTTATCCCATAAAATGTACTTTGGTATGCCATGCAACTGCCTGCATCAGATGATACAGTAACTATTTTCAAAATTACAAGCTGTTGCTTTCTTCTCCTTTTTCACAGTGAAAAATATTTGGGTTTTTATTTTACATATAGACTTACACAGACCAAATGTTTATAATAGTGCATACTGTACACAAAAGCTCCAATACTGCACTCGCTGTTTCTTCTACTGAATAGAAGGAAAAAGAGAATATTATGTCTTTGCGTATTAAGGGAATGATTCAGAAGCTAAGGATGCAGACCGTACACATGTTTGTAAAGAATATTTTTGGATATTTCCTTTGGGAAAATATTTAATTAGGGGAAGAAAAAAGAATACACCTTTTGAGGGCTTTTTCATTTACAGGCGATATTACAGTGAAGTCAGAATTGTGTGAAACTGGCTAGGTGTTTCTGAGCATAACATATCAAGGTAAAAATGACAGACATATTTTGAATTTGTAGTTTCTTCCTGATTTTGGTTTTGCTTCTAGTAATTTCAAAAGTTAAAATTACTTTCTCACAGATGGTGTGGAGCACACATTACTTCACCTTTCTAAATTTTTATGTGTACAACAGCAAAGATGTTACACTTCTTTTGCCATAAAATCATTTATCTTTTCTGGTACATGGACTGGGATGTTTAATAAATATTTTAAAATGAGATTATACTAGTGGCCCTGGCCTATGGCTGATATTCCAGTAGTTATTAGTAATGAATGTCGAAGAAATACAGCAGTTAAAACTCTGTCTAATGTTTAATGTTCAGAAACTGCCTCCTGAGAGCGAAATTCTGCTCTTAAATGTGTGTTTGTGGATAGGAAAGCAGAAGCAGTGAATTAATAAACAGATTAAAGGAAAGTAAATTATTGTAGATGGCCTTCCTGGCAACAGTGGAAGTTGTTAATGTGTCAAAGTGCAGAATAACAGACTGCACAGTAAATCTGAGTTGCTGTTGAGCACAGGTGTAAAAACAGAGTAAACTGAGTAGGTCAACAAAGATTCCAACCTTCCTGAACTGTAATAATGGTAAAAGAAATAATGAGTATATAGAAAAAGAAATATAGGAGAATGACAAAGACTTTACTAAAACTTTCGCTAAATGATTGCATGCTCATAACAAATGAGGATTACAGCAACATGGTATTTGTACAAAGGGTAAGTGCAAAGCTCATCCTAGCCTGTTTGGGAAAAATCAAGAATAAGCTTTAAGAAACTAAACAGACACAATTATGTAATATTTTATGGGAACAGATTAATAGATAAAACATACGGGGTGGTTAGTAACTAACAGTGCAGAAATACAGAAAACTTTGCTATGAATAACGTTTTTTCCGCAGGATTGCGATGAGAGGGACAACATATGTCAGAATTAAAAACGCATACCTCCAGGTTCATCGGCAGTGTAATTACAGTTTAGTCTCCACAATGTAATATGTTCGGATCAAGTTATTGAGAGCATGTTTAGGCAGCTTCATTTACATCTGAAGTCAGAGGCAAGGAAAGATGCTTGGCTTCTTTAAGCTTCCTTTTTCAGGAGAGTGGAGTGGCATTTGCTTTTCTTTTCTTCAAACAACATATAGAATGATTGTGCAGGCTTTTCCCCCAGTTATTACCATATGATAATCTTAGTGTTCTATAAATTGATATGATAATATTAGTGTTCTAATAAGAAAGTATGGAGGTCAGCTTAGCAAGAACAGCGCTTGACAGTTTTTTCCATTATCTTCCATATGTGTTACATGTGACATGGGGATGTAATGAAAGCTCAGTATTTGTTTACTAATATTTGTGTAATTTCTGTCTCTTCTAAAAGCGTGATACAGACTGTTAGTAAAACAGCTCATAGTTTTATCAATAGAAACATAAAACATTAGCCAAACCCATCTCTTCAAAGAACATTTGCTAGAAAGAGGGAAGGGACGTTCCAGCCTACACTTCAGATATTTTAAAGCATTTTAGAAAACAGTTAAACACATCATCAGGTAAATAACTTCAGAAGAGTTTATCTGTTCCAACGGTTTCTGCTAATTCATTTTATTGCAGGGTCTACATTTCTTGGTAGTGTTGGGTACGTGCATTTCAATGTTAATTTAAAATAAATATTAAGAAAGATGGTTTGATTTCATCTTGTTTACATTTTATTGCAGGTGGAAATCTCACAGGAGCAATATTTAACCCCGCATTGGCTTTTTCATTACACGCAAACTGTTTCTATGACAAATTTTTGAGTTACTCGCTAGTATATTGGATAGCACCATCCTTAGGTAAGTGTTATTTAGTACATGGTTCAAAAATCAGGAAATAGGTGTTCTTTGTTTGATAGTCTGCTCGTTTTCTGCTTTAAATAAAATCCAGAAAATAGTCAATTATGCACAGAAGTCATTCAGAATCAGGGGTTCGTTTTGCAAACGTAGGCTGTGTATTTTAAACTTGTGTGATGCTCTGTGTAGAGCACCTGTAACAGTTTTGTGAATCAAGCATCTAATACTGAGTTTTAAACACCAGTTTTATTCACAAAATAATATCTACTGTTTTGATCAGTTTATTTTAAGAAACAACTGTATTAGGTTGTATAATTGTTTAGTTTAGACGTCATGTTCAAAGTTTGAGTACTTCTGGGATACTTTGAGCAAGAAAATGTACCTACCAAAAAACCACAACAGCGCAATTCTAAATGGAAAAAGGTTAGTGTTTAGGTTAGGGTTAACTAGTTAGTTATAAACCAACAGCTGCTTACTCTGGAGCGTGATCCTTTTGAAGCTGCCTGTTGTTTGGGACTTTATGCCTTGGCATTAAAATCCAGCCTGTTTGAGGTATGCTGCATATTCTCACACTGACCAAAGGCCCACTTGTAGAATCTAGCAGAATATTAAAAAGGAGAAGAGGCTACCTGAAAGTAAATATTAGCCTGATTATGTTCGAAAAGAGAAACACCCTGGTTAGCATGCAGTTCTTGTCTTGCTTTGTAACAGTATGCAAGAACATGGGAATGATTAATTAAAAAAAAAAAACAACACAGGTATTAGGACAAGTGCTTAAAATATGCTTTCTCAATTATTACTATTATAATATCAAATCTTTTTTATCTCCATAGTGTCTAAACTTTGCAATTCCCATTCTGTGTTTTCTCCCCCAATCACTGTTGGAAACAATCTGTTCTTAGTTTAAGAATAAGCAATATTAGTAACTGGATTTTTTCTAACTTAAATTATGGGTTTAATTTGGAAGCTATTGATTTTAACTTCTAGTTGTGTGCAGATGAAAATGCTCCATGTAATACTTCGTGCTGTTGATTGTTTACAGTTAGTCCCTACAAATTTTGAGCTTTCTGCGTAGAGGGTAAATAAAGCAGCAGTCTGCTAATCCCGAGTTCTCTCATGACTGTTAATCCTATTAGAAGGTACAACAGCGATGAAGGTACAACAGTACATGGAACATACACAAGAAACATCTCAAAGGGCTCCCGTTATAACAAATAACTTCGTTTTCTTGTTTGAGTTCATGTCTGCGCATGTTCTATTTGCATTGACTCTCAGTCAGTCACAAATGGAGACAGAATTTTTAGTCTAACTAAAATTCACTTTAATATAATTTTGTTAAATTAGATATCCAAACAGGATGGCTAAACAATAGAATAAGCTTCATAAAAGCCCATGCACTGTTCCAGTTAGTAGCTAATGAAATGTCTTAGGCAAAGCTGATGAGCATCCCCTGGGTCCTAACAGAACACATGATATTTCTCAGAATTCAGGTTTAGCTTTCTGGTACATTAACTGATTTCAACCTGATAACCATTTTGAGATTTTCCAGGTTGTAAGTACCTGGGATTTAATGTTTTGGCGAGTGATCTAAAGAAACAGGAGGCGTTTTGAAACACCATGTTCTATTTATTTAGCAAGATGCATCCTGCAGAACTGCTTTGCAGAAAGCCTTCAGGTGATTTCAACTTGAGTAAGAAAATGAGCAGATGTTAACTCAAATGGAACCGTGACTTGAGGAATTTAGAATGCAGTTAGGGAGTAATGTTACACTTCTGTGAAAATTCATAAACAGAAGTTTATCGTTGGTTAACGTATAGAAAACACATACAGAATGTATTAAATGCTGTGTCTTAATTTACGAGGGAAAGGAACTCCAGGCCAAGGAGTTGTAAAGATGTGAATACTCAGGACATGTCGCTTTTTGTGCGGTGTCACTGCTGTAGCCAAACACCTTGTTACAGATCTCAGGTCTGTGGATCACCTGACGGGCCAAGTAGTCTATTGGCTATATAAATATCTCACTAAAAAAACAAGGGAGCTTCCTAGATACGTATAGAACTTATCTTATAAACCAAGAGTTGTAAACAAATGTAAGGTATCTGAGGTGGAACGATAGAGGAGATAGTTATATTTGAAAACTGAATTGATGAATACAGGAGCGCAGATCTACAAATCTGACATTAAATGAAATTTTTCTGACGCTTTTTGAAAATAAGCACGTAATAGGAATAGAATATTTTCTTCCAAAATTGGACCAGATGTTGAGGCATCTAGGGAAATTACCCGTTATGATGATGATAAAATTCTTGTGAAAAGAACCTCTAAGCAGAATCATAGAAGTAGATGATGAGGGAAGGGATATTTTAAATTAATTGTAAAAATTACTTTCCGAATCCATGTGTCAGCAGAAATACTGCTTCAGACTTCCTAGAAACTGGCAGAGTCATAGTGATATGATAATTTGATGACTCACTTTTCCCAGCATCAGCATCTTAGATGGTTAAATTACTTCGTTCTTATTTTGAGGAATTCTTTGAGGAGCCTATTAGGGATTTTTTGTGATTTGCTGTAATAACTACCATATGCAGAACCATGGACTAACATACCATGAAACTTCAAATTGCCTGTGCAATGTGCAACATGATCTCATTTATGGGCATAGCAAACACCCATGAGGACAAGGAGACTGAGACCATTCAGTGTATAACGGATACCCTGATCTAGCTGTAAACGAGTTCTTAACTCTCAACTTTAGAACAATTTTCTTAGAAAGGACACTTAGAACAAGAAGATTGATTACCACCTTCACAAGAGGAGAAGGAAGTGCAAGTTTTCTTTTAGGATGAACAAATCTACCGATGGTTTAGGGTCTTTCATGAATACAATCTTGGAACTGTAGTTAAGAGCTCATTTTTCAAAATGGCTTCACTGACATTTTGGTGAAGGTGATTCCCCAGCAGCATTAAAACACCTAATTCCAGTAGTAAATACAGACGTCGGCGAGTGTTTATGACTTAGCACAGGCAGGCCTAAATTCTGCTCTGTGCATGCAGAAGCAGTAAGTACCAGTAGAACAAAAAGAGTTTCTGTTTCACTGCCAAAGGAATTCATGTTAGCTGTCCAGGCATGATTACACCATTAGTAATGCTGGGGACTGAGCTAATGCTTCTCTTCCAGTACCAGGGAGATGGCAGCTATGAATGGCAGAGGTGGTGACAAGGTGCTGGACATGAGGGGACGCTCATTCCTGGGCAGGTGCCAGCTTAGCATCCTGCTCGGTTTCTAACGCTATAAAAACAGAATCAATGCCCACTTCTTTAGATCAGTTTTATCAGAAAGACTAATACCGTTCCCTAGAAGAAAATGTTTTTTCACTATCAGGATAGAAAATAAGTGCCGCAAAAGTTGTTTAGCAGTAGACGTAATGGAGGAAGTAAGCCAGGGAGAAGGCTACAGGTGAAACTATCACCTTTCTGCTCAGAGGAGAGGGTACTCGGAGGTTTCCATTAAGTTCAGTGCACTTAAGCATGGAGCTTAGCAAAGAAGCAAGGATTGCGAGTCCACGTGCAGTGAAGTGATTGGCATCTCGGGGCCTTGGTAGCAAAGGAGGGTTTCAACAAACATCTAGCAGAACTCTCCTACTCCCAGACCCTTGTCCTCCGAGGGGTTTTCAGCTGTGCAGACATCATCTAATGGAGCAAAACTCTCATGCAGTGAGGGAATGCAATCCAGGAGGTTCCTAGAAAATTGTCGCTAATCAAGTCTGATTCAAATACTAAAGGGCCAGTGAGTGGTAATCCTGTACTTGGCCCGCTCACAAACAGGGAAGAACTGGTGGTGAACGTGGCCGCTTGGGTTGTAGTCCTCACCAGAGTTCAGGGTCCAGAGGAAGACTGGGAAGGTAATTAGCAGAGCTGTGTGGACTTTGGACTTCAGGAGAACAAAATTCTGCTTATTTAGGGAATTGCTAGGTCAGCTGGAAAGGAGGCTGCCACAAATGGCAGAAGTATCCCATGGAAAGGTGATTTTTCAAAAAAAAGCTTACCGAGAGCTCAGTAACACTGGTGCAGGAACAATCTGTCATGTAGTTAGACTGGGAATTTTGACACAAAGCCTTTCCCTGCTGGCTAGACCAGAAGCTTCCCTCCAAAGGAAAGCATGTAAGAAGTAGAAACAGGGACAGGCAGCAAAGGAGGAATATAAAAACTTAGCACAGGTACTTAGGAACAAAATCAGGAATGTCAAAGCTCAGCTGGAACTAAGACTAGGGACATACAGGGTTCCAAATACACTAATCACAAAAAAAAGTCCAGAGAAAATGCAGGTCCACTGATAGGTGACATGAAGAAGGCTGAGGTGCTCTCCCCCCGCCAGTGTTTCCAAGCAAAGTTTGCTCCCAAACCTCTGTGTAACACAGTAAGGTTTTGGAAAGGAGGCAATAAATAGTGCAACAGGGTGGGAATGAGAGAGAAGCCGGATGAATGCAAATCCATTGGCCCTTCTGGGATTCCCCTGAAGGTAGGGTTGGCCGATGTTATTGTTGTCCATCATTTACGGGAAGTTAGAGCAGTTGGAGGAGCTTCCCGACAACTGGAAACGTGCTAATACTATGCCTGCTTTTAAGGAAGAGGAGGAAGAGAAAGAGAAGCCAGGGAAGTATAAGCTAGTTGGTCTCGCCTCAGACACTGGGAAGATGGCAGAGTATCTCGTCTTGGAATCCATTTCCAACCCTGTAAAAACCACAGAGGTAATCAGGAACAGTCAGCACAGATTTAGCGAGGGTGATCCACGCTCAGCCAGCTTGATGGCCTTCCGTGATGAAATGGAGGTCTGTGGGAATGAGCGGGGAGCAGTGGATGCATACCTTCACTTCAGTAAGGCTTCTGACACCATCTCCCACAGCATTCTTGGTTCAAAGTCGAAGTAGGGTCACACAAAAAGACTGTTAGATGGCATAAAAATTGGCCAAACCACTGACCTCAAAATGTAATAACCAATGGGTTGAGATCCGTTTAATTGATGGCCAGTAACATGCAGAGCGTCCTGGTGTTGATTTTCCTCGCGGTGTTCAACAGTGGCCCAAATGTCCATTCATTACAACGGTTTGTTCTCTCTGCAAGTAAGCCAAACCGCGTGGTTCAGAGAATCGGGGCCAGCAGGCTACGGGACATTGTCTCCCTCTACTCAACGCTTGTGAGGTGGCATCTGGAGCCCTCCAGTTCAGCAGGAATGTGGAGAACGTAGAGAGTCCAATGGAGGACTACCAGGATGGTGAAGGGCTTGGAGTACCTCATCTGTGAGGAGAGGATGAGGGAACTGGACTTGTTTAAGCTGACAAAGATGAGGTGAAAGGGTGATTTAAGAGCGGTCAATGGTTATTTGGAGAGTACTCACAAGGATGGTGGAGCTTCACTCTTCTGGGTATTGGCAGACAAATGTAACAACAGCAAGGCCACAAGCTGTGGCGTGGGAAGTCCAGATTAGACTCCAGGAAGACTTTCAGGAGAAGGGTGCGGCAACAGTGGAACAAATTATCTGGAGAAGTGCTCCAGTCTCTATCCGTGGAGGTTTTTCGGGACACTGACCTATCTAGCATAGGCAATAGTCCTGCACTGAGGGGGAGACTGGACTAGAGCCCCCTTCCAGTAAGCATTTTCGTGATCTAGGAAGCTTCATAAAATACAAGCAATGGGTGAGAAAAGCTCTCAACCAGAATCCCTTTCTGAAATAGAATTTTTTTTCTAGGAGAAAAGAAAAAAATGGTCTTAATATACTGTATTTAGGTGCCCTTCTCAGGAAGAACTTACAATCTCTAACTTTACTATTTTTCACCTTCAGAATAAACCCTAAACTAGGATGATCCTCAAAAAAAAAACAAAACAAAACAAACCCCACCACTATCCTATACCCATTCGTAGCACCTAAAACCGACGCGGTTGTCAAAACAGACACTGCTAGCAGACTCAGCCAAATCCTGTCGGCTGAGGAATGGAGGTTTAGTTGCTGGTTCTGTCATTTATACGTCCAGCTACAAAGAAAGGAGACCTGACACAGCAACGGGAAGGCGCATGTGTTGGATTCACCTGGTCACGCTGCTCTGCCTTTGGCTTGGCTTATACAGATCAGAATTAAAACATTAAATATACAAAGAAAAACAAGCTTATTAACTCGTAAGGATCAGTTACATGGGCTGTTGAAGCTTTCCTTGTGAAAAAGATTGCGTTTGCAAAAAGTACTGCCTGCCTCTAACCCTTTTGACAGAAAATTCCGTTTTTCTGCAATCCCTGCCCTATTGCATGTTAGACACTCAAGTACTTGAACATAATGTTTATTTTCAACACCAGTACTGTGTCCTTCTCAAATACATTGAAATAAAGGTCCTTTCTGTCATTTCTCTTTTCAGGTACAATACTTGTGGCTTTTATATGGGATGAAATCCTTCCTCGGATATCCTGAAACATCAAATCCTGAAACCTAGCAGCACTACATTAAAAAATACTTTCAGCACCTGCAGACACGAAGCTTTCAGAACTCTGTTGACATGGACTTCCACGCCACCTTTCAGTTGTATTTTCAGATTTCATGTTTGAAATATTTGACTTACAACTTTGTACTCAAATACTTATTTTGTAATAGCATATTGGGATTTTGAGAATATCCGCTGACGTTTTCAGTTTAGCCGTATGAATGTGAAGGACTGTTAAAACATTGAAACTTTGTCACTTTAGCCATAAGTGCCATTTGCTGACCTTTATTACAACAGCATGCAAAACTAATTTTAGAGAAACACCCAGTCCTTTCCAGGTTTGATTTTATTGGATTTCTTCCCATAGAAGGCACCTGCCAAAAAAGGAGCGGAAGATTTCATTCTTATAGTGACCTCATCATATTCCTACTTGCAATACCCGTACCTCCGAGAGGAAGAAAGGCTACACTGCTCCCTAGAAGAGTCTCCACAGCTCTATTCTAGAGGTATCCTACACCAAAAGTAAAAGTCTGTAGGACCAGCATTGTTTTAATAATACCCGAGCGCAGGTAAGTAACCCCTCGCTTCCTTTCCAGAAGGCTCTGCCCCGTCCCGTCTCACTGTAGTCTGTTGAGTTCGTCTTGGGTGGAAAGAGCGGTAATTAAGTACCATAAAATTCTGCTGTCACACACATAAAAGTGCATTTTAGGCAAAAAAAACCCCGACCTACTTTATCTGAGATTACTGCTGCCTCTTCGCATAGTAAAATATACACAATGTATAGGGATGAATCATGTGGAACTTGATTTTATGTAACTCTTACCAGACGTTTTTCTTGAAATAAATGAATTTGCAATATAAGAGAATAAATAAAAGAGCTGAAACCACAGGAAAGCTGCATCCCTGCACTGGCACAAACGCGCCCTTTATAGCATTAGCTGAGGCGAAGAGCACCGATAGGTACCATCCTCTGAAGTTCTGTTTCTAGAATGAGGTTTCTTCTTCTGGATGCCTCCTCGTTTTTATATATACCAAAATACATTTTTCAAATTTAAGACTAAATTCAGTTTTTCACTTTGTAGTTACTAGCTTTGAAAGGAGAGATGATTAACTGCTTCTACGAAGATCTCAGTAGTAGGCCCCTCGACTCACTACCCAAGTCACCTTGCAGACCGTATTCTAAGAGAAAGAGAGGGAATCGGGTTTTCTTTTACACGGTAAAATTATGAACCAAGTCTTAAACAGCTACTGTTGTCAGCTATCTTTTTTGCAAGAGTTCGGGAAGTCAATATTTTCATGTAATTTCTTACTTGTTGCAATAAAATCTTTTCTTGTTTTAATTTTCCAAGGTACCTTTAAGATTATATTGCAAAATGAAATCAACTGTTTGAAAATGCTTTTCATAGAAGAGAGTCTTATCCACGACCCTGTATTCAGTCATTAAAATAAAAAAATAGCCTGCCAATACACCGAAGAGAACTGGAACGGCTGGGCTATCGCTCAGCAGCTCTCTGACACTAGTGCAAACTTATCTTTGGTAAAACTCTTCACGGCCAGCACTGCACAGCACCGCGCTGCGAGCCCGATAAGATGCGAGCCTTTAGCTGCTTTTAGTTATCCGCTTGTTTACAACTCGGCCACGGAGGGCTGCTAGGACAGAAACCCGATGCACGAGACCTCTGAAAAACATTTATACTACTTACTGCTTCGGGAGGCTTCCACCTGCCACTTTCTTGCTTTTTATCCCTTTTACCCTTTTTTAAAGTGAACCACCCCTTATAGATTATTTTTTTTTCTCCCTGGGACTTTGCCTTTACTGGTGTACTCAAGCCCAGTTTTTAGCCTCATTTCTTATGGAAAGGAGCCTTACATAATGAACTGATTTGCATGTCTTCTTCGAGCTCATGAGGCCCACAGGGTAAAGGTCTCAAAAATAAACCTCAAAGAGCATAAAAACAGGCAGCCAGGGAAAAGAGAAAGCAGAGCTACAAACCTACAGGCAACCAAGATTTGTCAGATGAGCGGCCCTACTTCCACGTCATTTTTGACAGCCTGCAAATGCAAAGTCCATAAAGCAGAGGTCAGATCTGACTTCTGCAGGTCTACTTTGTTTAGTTTGGCATAGCATATAGTTTAAAAAAAACTGGTACAGATCTGGGTGATGAACAAGTAGTTGCTCTATTTATGGCCACTAGCAGTAGAATTTAAATTAAATCACTAAGAAATGGAGAAGCCTTAAATTGACTAAATGAAGGCAAAGAAAAGCGAAAAAAAAAAAGTAGCAGAAAGAATGAAAACTAAAACTGTTAGGAACTGAAGAATTTAACTGGTTTTGGTAGTACAGACAAAAATCAGTATTGTACATTCAAAGTAACGAATGCTTATGAAGTATAAGTGTTCCCAGAACACTTACACATAGCTTAAATATAAAGTTTTATTACAAATAAAACTTGTAAATCCACACAGGACACTTCTCAACGCTACCTTCAGGGCTCATCCAGGTTTGTTTGCACCTGACCAAAATGGATTGCTCCCTTGATTTGACTGGAAGCATCATAAAATGTCTGCTCCGGGAGCTCTGCGTTAGTACAAAATAAACGATCCCTCTGGAGCTTCCTACTGCTCCGACATGGTGTGGGAGTACTGGGAGGGGCTGAGGTCAGTCCAGCTGCCCCGTAGGTTAAACCGTGCCCATCTGCCCGGACAGGTACCAGGTAGCCTGCAGTTTAATATGAAAAACAATAGAAAGACCACACTCTTAACAACTAACATTTACATCAAAAAAAAAAAAAACCAAACCAAAACACAGTCTGTTTTAACGAAGAACGGTGATTTAGAATTGCATGAGCTTTCTCTTCTAAACTGTGGTGCTTGCTGGAGTTTAAGGACTCCTTCGCTGTCCCGAATCCTCACCATGTGAAGATTCTTCCAAATCCCAGTGCAAAAACTAACGCATGGCTCTGTGCCCTCCTTTGTTACTCTGTATCCCTAACAAAAACGTGCACATATTTACATAAATATATATACAAATGCGCCTAGAGGAGCTAGGAAAGACGTTCTTGTAGAATGTCTCGTTGCATAACGCGCCAAATACTTCATTTATTCAGCAGCATCAATAGTTCACACCCCTATGAAATCATTGCTCATTTGACTGGCATTCCTAATGAGTATTCAGCAAAGAGGGGTTCTAATTTTCACGTACCTTGAAACCAAACCATCTCCCGATGTGCTAAGCAGGGCAGGACCACTCGGTCCTACCCCGAGAGTGGAGGACCGGTAGAGAAAACTGTTCATGTACCAACCTAATTGTACTGAAAATAATTCACAAATCAGCTTCAAATCAAATGAAAGTGGAACAAGTTCAGTATCAGACTTTCATTTGAATATTGGGGGGGGGGGGGATAAAAATAAAAATAAAAATAAAAATAAAAATAAAAATAAAAATAAAAATAAAAATAAAAATAAAAATAAAAATAAAACTTGCTGCCGTTGCCTCAGGGCAAAAACACCACCACGCAGAGAGCTGGGTTCCTAACTTTGGGATGTGGCACAGACTAATTCTGCCTTACGGGTGCACTCTGCAGATATTCTGCCCTTTTATTCTCGCATCCAGGTAAAGGATGAAAATGGCTCCACTGGACTTTGTGCGTGATGGAAGAGCGCGCTACAACTCAAGGGACGTCCGCTCGGAGTTGCCAGCCGCTTGCCGAAGTAAAGGACTGAGAGCTGCAACACAGAGTTGGTTGTGAGATACAAAAATCTTAGTTTATTTAACAATGTTGTTAACACTTAATACAAAGACACAAAACAGTTCTCTCTTTCAGGACTTTACAGACTTTATTCCGTCTCCTTTACCACCCAAACTCTGCTCTCGGAGAAACGCAAGGGATAGCACTGAACTGATAAAGCAGTTACTTGAGGGGCATTAAATTTAGCTTTGCTTTTAATCCTTAGCCAACCCTATTTCCTTTTAGTCGAACTTTTTAACATTTCTATTTCCATTCTACTCCACTGACACAATGAACAGGTACAAAAATATGGAAAATTCTAGGACAATCTAAAATTCTGTTCTACTTACAGTTCCATTTCTGAAGTCCTAGAACTCCTACAAAGGCTCCTTTGAAACAACCCCTGATTAGCCCCATTCAAGTGTTAGATGCAAGAGGTTTTATTGTTTTTTTGTTTCGTTTTGTTTTGTTTTTTTAAATAACCCCATAGTGGTCACGAATGTCAAACCCTGTTTTAAACATCTATAAAAGCATTTATAGACCTAGATGTCTAAGCTTAGGTCATTAAAAGAAAGGTTAACTCCCGATAGTCACTGCAATGCCTTCGGTTTTACAGCTTATTCTGGAAGTGCCACAAGAAGAATCTGAAAGATACAAGACACCAAGTTTACGTAATTGGCATTAATATAAAAACTTCATCTTTACAAAGTAGTGGCTGTCCGTTGTTTGCAGTCGCAGAGGACAGCACTTGACTGCAAACCCTCTCATTTTCAGAAGGGCTGAGCATCTCTGCCGCTGGCAGCGGCTCTAAACCGAGGTCAGCTAGGGACAGCACGCGCTTAAAATCCGCAGTTGTACGCCCGTGCCCTGGAAGACCCCGCCGCACCGCTCCACGCGGACACGCCGGTTGCTTCGAAACAATTGCTGCAACCTCGTGATGCGGACAGACAAACCGCCGCTTATTACAAGACCAGCGGAAACGTCCCACATCGACTGTCAGCAAGTCCTCCAGGAGCTTCGGCGGGCAACTGTCACATCTCATTTGGGTAACGAGCAGTGACATGCAACATGAGCCTCCCACAAGGGCAGCGCTTTAGAGGCAGGGCGGCGCGTTGCTCTCTAAAGGATCACCAACGAGATGTTCCTGTAGATCGTTTTTGCAGTTCAGAAGGTTAAAAGGGCTGAGGTGCTCCACAGAGTACCGAGAAGATCACAGCGTGTTCCCTCTCTGCCCCTCTTTTCAGAGCGTAGGACCGTGCCGCCCTCCTGCTCAGGCTTGTGAGCAGGGCGATGAGCACAGACCTGCAAGAGCTGCTCATCACTTGTTTATTGCTGCCGTGTATCCTCGGTTTTTGAACTTAAATTACATCACCGCACTCAGGCTGGTGGTTACTTTAAAAAAGCGCACCAGCTCCCAGACTGCTACCTGGAGTGACGTCATTGCCACGCTTGACGCCGCACGTGCAGATCGCTTGATCTGCCCTGACGGGGATCAGCTCCTCAGCTCTGAGCAGCGCAAGCAGAAGGACAGAAGGACTCCCTACCCAGCCACCTCTCGCTGCATTAATCTCCCCCAGCCACCTGCCGCACCGTGGAAGGCACGGAGTAAGGAGCAGGAAGAATTCCACTGACCAAAACTATTTCTTACGGAGTGTGTTTTGCGCTTTGCTAGAAGATCAGTCAGCACCACTTCCACCAGCACTTTCAGGCTCCTTAGAGATCTGCTACCAGCCACTAACTCTCCTTAATTCTGCTCAAGTTTAAACCAGGACAATAAGCATTCAAATTTCAATTTTCAACAGCACAATTTTTGGTTTTTTAGTATCTTTTTATAAACCACGGACCAAAATCATCTTGGAGATGGAGTCATCAGAGCCAAGCTTTCCATTCACTAACTAACAGGCACTTCATCTACAGCTGAAGAGTTTTCCCTAATTTTAAAATGTGTCCTTTATCAAATAAGATAACCGTCCAGTGGTGGGGCAACCAGGATCTTGACTTTTTTTGGAAGAACTCCTCTCTCTACTGCAAAGTCTTTCCCAGGGCAAGAAGAGCAACTGAAGAAAAGCTTGAGCTCTTACACCGAACAACGAATACTAATTCAGGACCAGTGGCAGTGGTTGCGATCAGTGAGTGAACACTGGGCTACTCACAGACTTTCAGAACTGCAGGAGCATCAACAGCAGCAAAGTAAAACAAGCACCGGCGGCGGCGAGCAGATGCGCACCCCACCTCCCCAACAGCCTTTCTCAGGGACTGCAGCCTCTTTCTCAGCGACACTGCGATCCCCAACCAACTACTTCTGACCCATTTCCACTGATTTATTTTCAGCGTGTCGTCTCCTGATTTGTGGCCCTTTCCTCCCCTGCCCCTTTCCTTTTTTCTCCCCTGAGCTTTTGGCTGTCCGCCCCGCAACTGTTTTCTCCGGCATTTCAAGCGGGATAGCTCTGCGCTCACGTTAAGGCGAGAGCTGGCAGTCTCACTTCCCAGCGAGGCGGGAGAAGCGGGACAACGCACCGCCGCTCGCGCGGCACGCGCAAACCGTGCGCTAGCGAGCGCCGCTGAAGCAGGGGTGGAATCGCAACCCCGCTGTGCCTGCGCGGCTCTGCAGACGCAGCCCCAGAATAAGCTGCTCCTCCTCTCCCACCCAGCGCCAGCGAGGAAACGCTGGCACATCTTGTAATGCCGCTGACAGGAGAAAAGCAGTAGGGGTGATGGTAGGCAAGAAAGCACGTTGGCACAACCACCTAAGCGGGGTGTTGTCTCTAAGTTGTGCGCTTCTGACAACAATCCCATCCGGATTGCTCGGTAACTTTACCGGGAACTGTTCCGGCTCCACTTACAGTGAAGGAAGAGATGGACTTGCGGCGCTGTGAAGCGTTCTGCCCCCTTGAAAGGCCTGGGAAATCTTGCGCACTAAGGGCGAAATAACAGACGCTAAGGACAGTAACTTCCCAGCGATGGCTCCAGCGTTCAAATACCGGCATCCAAGAGCCTCTGAGATCAGACAATTCTTAATTTACCAAATGGCTGACCTGTCTTCCAGACAGCCACGTCCTCGCAGGTTACCCACGCGGCGTGATGCTTTACGCCGACAGGCAATTTTGGACAGATCATCAAACATCTTTCCGTACTTGTGATAACTACAGCTACCTTTTCCTTCTCTAAATCATCATCATCCTGATGTCACAAGATACTTCCCGTAGGAGATCTCGGATCATTTGCGTTACACAAATGACAGAGACGGAAGGCTCTGCAGGACGGAAAAGCATCGCTGTTGGAAGACAGAACTTACAGCAGCGTACGTCCTCCTCAGTGATCAACTTCTGCGTCTTCAAACTGCCCCGCAACTACCGGTGCGATGTCCACCTCCATCCCATCTGAAAAACAACAGCCAACGCTGCGTAACACCGCGGAGGATGGTATCTCACAGCGGAAAGCGAGTGCCCTCTGTTGACAAGAGACGGCCAGAGCAGAAAACTCCTTTGCTGAACTTCTCACCGCGGCCTAAGGAAACTGATGCGCTCGCAAGTTTGTGGATTTGTTCCAGCTCTATCAGTCAGTCACTTAAAGACGTCACCGCTTCCTACAACCTCGTCTCACCCCATCTTATTAAAAGACTTAAATACCGGATTTAAACGATTTCATTTTTTAAATGAAGTTGCGGTGTGACAAATGGCATGATTCCTTTTAACAGCTTTAATTATGCTCCAACAGAAAGAGGCTGGATCCTGTTCTGAAACCGCTCTCAGCCATCATAAAGTTGAAAGAAGGAACAATCGCTCTATGCTACAATGTCAAAGAATAATGGAATTCTGAAACTGAGCAGCCCTGGGGATATTAATAATTGTAGCAAACCAAGAAGCAGTACCGTAACAAATAAGATTAGGAAGGCAAATAAAACCAGTGGAGATGGCTTTGAGACACGTGACATACCTGCTGTTCGATTTATTGTCATTTTCAAAATTTTAGGGTTCAGAAACCTGAGAAAATTTTCAAACGAAGGGCGCTGCTAAAACACGAGTATATCACCTAAGGCTATCTTTACGTTATATACATTTATCCAAAGTTGTGGAACAAAGAGAACCTGTGAATAACTGACAAAGCAAATAAAGATTAAAAAATCATCCATGTGGATCAGAACAGATTAGTTAATTATTCTGTTGACTATTCCAGGCTAGCTGATAGCTAGAAATCCAGCTGCATCATTTTTCATCCTTCAGGCCATACTAAAACACTGTGATTTATATCAAAAAAGGAAGCAGTACTGCTAAACTACTTCCCTCTTCTTCTCCCCGGTAACACATTGCTCCAGTGAAAACAGCATGCAGAAAAGGCAAAATTTGAGAGACACTTTTTTTTTTTCCCCCCAATACAAAGAAACCTTACTCCTGAAGTACGTGTTTGAACAACTGGTAGCATTAAGAGACAGCATCCTTCAGAAAAGCAGTTGGCTTTTTTTTTTAAATCTGTTCCAGTGTATTTCAATGATTCTGAATTCACACTGAACTCTGCAAAGAGAATTATTAACCTACAATTTAGGGTATTTTCAAGAAAAATGCTATTACCTGCTTCGAGTGGAAATTGCTTCCCAATCCCAGCACAGACTGACGAGTTTAATTTTTCTTAATCCTAAATCAACTTCACCCTACCACTATTCCAGGAAATCACACCAGTAAGAATCAAGAATTCTTACCGCAGTGGTCCTCATTCTTTAACACAGCAGCCCTCGATCCACGGCAGGCGATACGCTGCCCGTAGGGCCACAGGAATTTTAATATCCTGTGGTTGTGAACAAAGGTAAAACCGCTGTTGATGCACACAGGGCAGTAAGGTATCACCCACAGCGTGATACTTGCTCAGTCGTGGCGTTTATGGATTAGCCAGACTGGAGAACCACTGCTTTCCTATATTCTTCAGTAAAACAAAAGCGTTTCTTACCTTCAAACTCCCTTATCGAGTCTTCTGTTCTCACTCCAGCCATGTTGTACTGACTGCTGACAGACTGGGCTAACATGCCTTCCAGCCTCTCCAGAGTGGCCTGACCTTCCGCAGTTAAATGCGACAATCCTTCTTCGTAAGTGTAAAAGGTCGGGATGTCACCTTGTTGTAGCTCTGCAAAAACAAGTTGAGGTTTATCAGACCTGCGTTTAGGAGCCTGGATCAAGCAGGGGAGGAGGAACAGGACAGCAGCTAGGCGAGTTAGGCTCAGATTAACTGACTGAGATTAAAAGGCTGCTTACATCAGTTACAGAATACACAGCGATGTGAACTGACCACACCACAGCGTGGGCACTGAACTTGTCCTAGCACATCCACTGGGAACAGGAAAGGCTGATATTTGCGTCTTGGGGCTTCGAGAATAAGAACAATGTTTTTGCTGAATTCCAGTGATTCGTGACAGGTAAACTACAGAATTCTGAGTTTTGATACCGTGCCTATGGCATGAAGAATGTTTAGGCGAGATGACAAGGAACTTCTTAACAGACCAAACCATCCTCATGACAGATTCTGCAGGAGAAGTTCCAAGTGCTGGTAGATCTTTCAAAAGAAACAACTCTTACGAACCGTGGGCCTCAACATCGTACTCCTCCCCTTCATAGTCATTGTCTGAATCTTCGTCGTCTGGGTCTGGGTGCAGAGCTTGGCATTCACACATCGCTGAAAACATGGCTTCCACTGTACGAACAAAACAGAATTATCTTCTGGGCAAGTGGCTAAAACAAGAGATGCTAACAGTTAACTTCCAGTGCTTTCAGCTGGCTGCTGTGAGCTACAATCTCCCACCGGCTGAGACCGGGGCTCCCAGGAACTGCGCTTGTGCAGCCGGGCTCCCGTCCCAGCTGGAAATGGGCAACTTCAGCTCAGATGCTGTTAGAAGCAGCTACTTAAACTGCATCTGAATGGTTTGTCCATTGGCATGTGTCAAAAATCAAGAAGCCGGTGCTTCAAGGTTAGGAAATTTAAGGAAACAGCTGATGATTTATAACCAACTCTCCGGTCCTGTGTAGACATGACCAGATACTGAAAACACAGGGATACCAGAGGCAGCATTTCCCAAAATACGTGAGGGCAGTCAGGAGCTGCAGAGATCGAGAAAAAAACCTCCCTCGTTTCTCCAACAATATCCCATAACTACAGGCAAGAAATCCCAGACTGAGCGATCAGAGAGATCAAGAATATTCCTCTACCAGAACCACCACTGAACTCATATTTGAAAACATCGCCCAACGTGCCAGCAGCCACGCTAGAAACAAATCAGGTTTCCTACATCCAGCCTGGTGCTTTCTCCTCTGAACAGCACTTTTCCATCGTTTTGCTGACGATAAAGGCTTCTCCCTGGACAATTCAGTCCGTGGTTACCCACTACAGGATTCCTTGCAGCACCTCATACATAAGGGTCTTAAAACTTGGATCCAACTGTAAGCTCCACATTAGCATGGTCCTAATGAAACTGTTGCCGACTCAAATAGGACTGAACTTGTAATTAAAAAGATGTTTCCCACACAAGTTCTCTGCAAATGTATATAGACAAGATTATCTGTGTCATCTGTTTACCCTTAAAAGTCTCTATTTTAAAACATTGCAATTTTCTTTGAGAAGCAGCTGCTTGAAATACCCAGTTTCAAGCAAGACAAAACAATTTGCTTTGTTCTTCCCAGCACACAGAAATCAAGTACTTAGAGAAGGACACTAAAGGATCGAGTCATTTGCATCTCTGTACCAGAGATGTCTTCCACATATAGCCAGGACTTTAAGCTAAAACGCGATTTCCCTCATCACTTACAGGCTGATTTGTCGCTAGGTACAAATCTGAATTCCGCAATTGGTTCAGTGTCATCATCGCTGTCTTCCTCCTCCTCCCCTTCAGCCATGGGAGCCTCTTTTGTCTCCTCTTCTTTAGGAAATGGAAAGATTTAAGAGAAACATGTTTATTTTGTACAAAAAAAAAAAAGTCACGTTTGTTTATTCTTTCAGGAACACACAGGTAACCAAATCAGAAACCTGGACACAACCTGTGAGAGGCACGAACCAACCCACTCCCGCCCACACTGTGGATAGATGAGGTCCTCTCACAGCACCTCGACAACGCTCGCAGCGCACACAAAAACTTCTCCATTTATATTTTTAGGACTTTAGGTTTCTGTAATGGTCACGGGACGCATTCACATACTTCAGGAAAACTGCCTGATTCTTATGAAAAACAACTGTGCTCAAAAAGACCACAATTCACAATCCTTATCGTTTACTTGCACAGTGCTATACATGTGGTTTTTTACATCACATGAATTTTACGGATCCTTAACGCTACTGTCATGAAATCAACTCGCTCCCAGTGCGGCCCCTCACCGAGGACTGTGACGTTTACAGAAGATGTCAACTCGATTTCGGACGTTCCTAGCCAGCCAGCAAGACGGCAGAGGTAGAAAGTGCACCCAAAGCCAATGACAACCGAGAGCAAAACCGTGCTTCCCAACTTCTGTGCGCTACATAATAAATAAGCAACAACGTGATGTTTTACTTTCCGTAAATAAAAAAAAAACCAAACAAAAAAACCGAACAAAAAACACAAAGAAGATGGCTGCGGTTCATTGCTTTGTGGGAATGCTGCACTGACAGCTTCAAAATTGTGTAATTAATCTTCTAGAGAGAAAGAGGAACACAGTTAAGGCTGTTCCAGCGAGAGCGGCTTTTATCACATATAAAACTGGCACCACCAAGAATATGAAGAAGCCAAGAAGCTGCCAGCCAGCTGCCCCAAAAAATGAAGTGTCCAAGGAAGCTACCCAGGCCTTTTCCAACTCACAGCCCCAGGCACAGCTTGTTACTGGAGCCCAGCTCTTTGTTTTCAATGAAGTCAACTTCTGACTGCCTTTTCCTAAAAAAAAGGGGTGAGGATAAGGCGCATACACACACAGCAAGTGCAACAAAAACTTTCCGAGGAAGAACAAAATGTACCCTGCCCAACTAAGAAATGAAGACTCCTGCAGCCAAAGACGTGGAGAGGTTTGGGTTTAACACTATTCAGCAGTTAAAATCCTGGGCCAGGGACAGACTTGAAAACTAAACAAATCTTCTACTTATTGTAGATTTTCTGTAGCCAGAGTTCATATATTAAAAAACCAACCAACCAAACAAACAAAAACAAACCACAAAACCAGCCCCGCCCCCAAATCAGTCTATTAAGGATTTATAGATAAGAACTATCACAGGATATCCGTAGTTTCAAACACCATTATCAGAATGAATGGGCTCAGTGTTGGGGCCGGTCCTATTCAATGTCTTCATTGATGATCTGGATGAGGGGATCGAGGGCACCCTCAGTCAGTTTGCAGATGGCACCAAGTGGGGTGGAAGTGTCGATCTGCTGGAGGGCAGGAAGCCCCTACAGAGGGACCTGGCCAGGCTGGGTCGTTGGGCCCAGGCCAACTGTATGAGGTTCAACACGGCTCAGTGCCGGGTCCTGCACTTGGGGCACAACAGCACCGCTACAGGCGTGGGGAGGAGCGGCTGGAGAGCTGTCTGGCAGGAAGGGACCTGGGGGTGTTGGTCAACAGCCGCCTGAACATGAGCCAGCAGTGTGCCCAGGTGGCCAGGAGGGCCAATGGCATCCTGGCTTGTATCAGGAATAGTGTGGCCAGCAGGAGCAGGGAGGTGACAGTGCCCCTGTGCTGGGCACTGGTGAGGCCGCCCCTCGAATGCTGTGCTCAGCGCTGGGCCCCTCACCCCAAGGCGGCCATGGAGGGGCTGGAGCGTGGCCAGAGCAGGGCAGCGAGGCTGGGGCAGGGGCTGGAGCACAAGGCTGGGGAGGAGCGGCTGGGGGAGCTGGGGGTGCTCAGCCTGGAGAAGAGGAGGCTGAGGGGAGCCCTCATCGCTCTCTGCAACTGCCTGAAAGGAGGCTGCAGCCGGGGGGGGTCGGTCTCTTCTCCCCAGGAACAAGCGATGGGACGAGAGGGAACGGCCTCAAGCTGCGCCAGGGGAGGTTTAGGTTGGATGTTAGGAAAAACTTCTTCCCCAAAAGGGCTGTCAGGCATTGGAACAGGCTGCCCAGGGAAGTGGTTGAGTCTCCATCCCTGGAGGTATTTAAAGGACGGATAGACGTGGTGCTCGAGGACATGGTTTAGTGATGGACTTGGCAGTGCTCGGTTAACAGTTGGACTCAATGATCTTAAGGGTCTTTTCCAACCTTAACGATTCTGTGATTCTATGAATTAAAAGCTGGAAACAGTATCTTCATTTGGACTAGGCTCAGTTTACTTCAAAATAAACACAAAGGAGGAAGAAGAACCACAAGGGGTACATACACGTTCTCTTATTGCTTGTCGTGACAGACTGTCAGAGAATATTAGTAACCTCAGAGAAGGAAATGAAGAAGAGTATTAATAGCTTAAAAACACCTCTGCCTCCTCAGAGGCTTGTCAGTACTTTCAGTATACAGACTATATAAAGAGAAGTGAAATGCCAGATTTTAACCTTTAACTACAACGACTAGTAGGCATGAAGGGGAAAGGAGACCTGCTCAAGACTTTACACTCGTTACTCTTCAATTGAGACGGCAGTTTATGACACGCTTAAAATATTAACAGGCCTGCCAGAAGAAAAAAAAAAATTGATACATCAAAAAATGTAGAAAATCTTCATAGAAACCATGAAATAGAAAGCTTGTTTTCTCTAGGTCAAAGCAAGAATGGTCTAAAGGTTGGTTTTGTGGGAAATCTACAAAGATCCATTAAGCCTGCTAACATGAGCTATTGTCTTTGGTTTTTTATAAGCAAGCTGTGGGAGAAAATGAATGAAAGCTTGCAGGCTAATGTGAAACAGCAGGAATTCATAAAGCCTGGAGAGGGTAGCAACATTAACATAAATTCAATAAAGCAAAAATTATACCTCAGCTGGAATCACAGGGAGACTGCAGAGGAACTAGATTGTTTAAAATGAGTGTAAGAGAGCAGAGAACCGATTTTCAGCGGCTCCAGCTGTACACATTCACATGCTGAGAGCAGGTACAGAAGTGACTCTAAACACGGGCCAAGTTACACTTCTAAAATAACTATCCTTCAGGGAAATGAAAATGAAAATATAAGCTATTACTTGAATGAAGCATATCACATTTAGAAACAAAATTTACTCTTTTTGAAGAAGAAATCATGCTGCCCAGGACTGCGTGGGAACGGTAACCGACACTCTGGGCGTACCTTCGAATTTGGCGTTCACCATGACGTACAAGTGCTCCCATGGGTAGGCGTTCAGGTCCCTGGAGACGGCGTGTAAACTTATGGTGGGATAATCCAAGGAGAAGCCAACTCCGGAGTTTTCCAGCCAAGACAGGCGACTAACAAGGAGGGGAGGGGAAAAAAAACCGAGACAAGTTAGAAACTAACAGAGGAACCTCAGGTACCTGACTCACGCCTGCAGAAAGGCAAACCAACACCAAAAAAGCGAGTAATTCTGGACGAGGCACTTACCCTAAGCCCTGCTAATACAGAGTCCTGGACCTGCCCTAGCAGGGCCTTGCAGCCGCATTAACTGATGCCTGAAGGTAAGAGAAACCTTTTCTGAAGGAATGTGAAGCTGAGCACCCTAAACACGTCTCAGCTTTACCACATTTGCACTAAAGCATAAATTTCTCTCCCTGCCTCTTTAGTTTCTCCTCTCTGTAGCTACCTATTATCCCAAAGATAACCACAGGGGTTCCAGAGTGTGATTTGTAACTCAAACTATCAAATGTTCGGGGGGTTTTCAAGATAAAGAGAACACTGAAAGTCACAGATCGTAATTTCTGGAGGATTATAGATCTGATGTGAGCATAGCCTGTATGTAGAAAAACAACCAGTTCTGTGATCAGCAGAGCTAACAACGCCAGGGTTTGGCTTTTCCCCCCCCTCACATTTATGTGCTATCACCTCTGCTTCCCCCCATTCTCGCTCTCATCCCGAACCAAGGCAAGAGACAGCGCAGGCTGTCACCACTGGGCTGCTGCCTCCTTCACATCAGAAGGATCAACGTCCTTCTAGCAGCCGAGAAATCAAACTCAAGGTAGTTTTGGGTGTCTGTGATCAATGAGGTCACACAGCAAACGGAAATACCGAGGGGCGGAAAGCGAGACCGCCGCCGTGTGCTAAAACTCAGCGTTCACAAGTTTTTGTGGAGGGACAAAACCAACGGAAAGGCCACGGAAGAGTCCTCGCCTCGGGAAATCGGGCTGAGAGCAAGAGCTCACGAAGTGGGAGCGAGGAATTTCTTTCCCAGCCTCGATCAGCCAGTTCTCAATGTCTACAGCTGCTGACGCGGTCAGTACGTGGCTCCAAAGCCACATTGTCCTGCCGGGCACCCGGTTCTCCCACAGCACGACGCTCCTGCAAACGCTGGCGTTTTCTATTCATCACCAGCAAGCGACTCCGGTAAAAGCTCTGCGAGGTGCTCGAAACACGTTGGGAGGACGCCGGCAGACCTGCATGCGCCTCTGCTGAAAGCAAGTTACAGGGAAACTCAACGTTATACGCGTTGAGAGAAGGCGCTGTGTGAACAGAAGCCCTTGTACCTGCGACCAAACGACTACACAAAACAGCAACTGAAATTCCAGAGAGATCCCTCTCCAAGAGGAACGCAACATCACTGATGTGTTCAGGTGGGGCAAAAAAACCCTCATAATGTTATCCGTTTTATAAGCGTTTCAGAGTCTAAAGGTTTTAAAGGACAATTCACTCCTCAGTGCACATTTCCGATGATGTTTTTGTTCTAACACCACTCTTCCGCTGCAGAAAAATATTATATTTAGAGTACTTTTCTCTCCACAGTTAAAGAAAATTACGTTGCCTGAATCAGCGAGCTGTCTTCTTGAATTGTATAATGCAGGGAGGGTGTAAAGGAAATTATAAAGAGCTCGGATCATGTCCTCTGGACCAACCAAACCGATTTCTGCCTTGTGAGAACACAGCACCCACGGCATGAGAGACTTGGCAGAACCAGGGTCGCTAACGACAGCAGAAAACCAGCAGCCCCTCGGGGGAGACCCCCCCAGTCACCTCAGGGACGGGAGCCCCCCAGGGCGGGCCTCACGCTCCCCCCGCGGGAGAGGCCCCCTCAGGAGAAGCCGCAGAGCCCCCTCACGGCGGAACCCCCGCTCCCCTCAGGGCAGCCCCCGCACCCCGAGGCCTACGGGGGTCCCGGGAACCGTAAGCCGCCGCCGCCGCCGCCGCCCCCCTCACCTCTCGGCGATGTAGAGCGTGCCGGCGCCCAGGGTGCGCCCCGCCAGCACCGCCTCCGTGTCGGGCTGCTGGTGGCGAACGCCCTCGGCCGGCGGCGGGAACCGCTTGAGGAAACTCATGGCGCCGCCGCCGCCGCCCTCCTCCACCATCGCCACCTCCTCCTCCGCGGCCGCCGGAAGCGGAAGCGCTCCGACAGCCACCGGAAGCGGAACTCCTGGCCCTGCCGGGCCTCTTTAGGCACATCTCGATGGTGCGGGCGGGTGGTTGGAGCCGCGCCGCCATGTTGGAGCCGTTCCCGCCTTTGGGGCGGCCGTCGTCTGCCTCGGCCGGGCCTGAGGAGTGGGAGCGGCACCGGAGGGCACCGCCGGCGGCTGTCGTTCTCCCTGAAGTAAATTCCCCCTCGTTATCGACCCGCAGGGGAAGGGGACGGTGTTTCACCCCAAAACGTCCATGTTCCTGAGGGCGAGTCACGGCCTCTCTCCAGAGCGATGCAGTCTGTGTTCCAGGAGCACCTGTCTCTGGCAGTTTTTGAGTAAAATTTTCATTATCTGGAAAAGAGAAGCAAAGAGGAGCGCTGAGGTGATCGCTGACGGTACCGCCGATGACAGCTGATGAGCAGTGCGCGTATTTTGGCCTGTAAATCACTGGCAAAGGGAAAACCAAACACAGTAGCTTTTCAGTGACCATTATTAAATGCTGGAAAGGGAATTTTAGGTGGACAGCCAGCACCCAGTGCCTGATAGATACGCATGGAGAAGAAAAAGAAAGTCACAAGTACCTGAATTGCTTAAAGGATATCCAGTTGATTTCCCTCAGCAGTGATGAACTTGGGATCGGGAGCCCGATGCTGCTACCGTTTGTACCTGGTGAGCCGCCATCAGGGAGCTGGGGGTGGTCTTGGGACAGCGCATTGCAGCGACGGGAAGGCTGCCGTCCCCTCGCGAGCGCTGGCCCCGCTTCTTCCCCTGGATTTACACCATTTCTGCAGCAAGTTTCTCTTACGACACATGCTACTGCAGCAAGAAACGGGGATTACGCCAGTAATCTGGGTACGTAAAGGGTAACAATCTGCACCAGTGAAGTATGTCTCTGTCATCTCTTCTTCCTGACTTCTCAGGCTGGCAAATGCTCCTGCCATGGCGGCATACTCACCACAAGCCCGTGCAGTTGTTACCTTGTCACAGTTTTCAATCTTCCCTTTCATCAGTTTGAATTTACTTTTAAGCAGTCATTTACCTACCTGTGTGCAACCCCAGGTTCTCACAAACATGAACCGATTATTAACAGAATTAGGTCTCCATCTTTCCCTTCTCTGGACTTCCCTAGTTACGGTCTTGGATAGCAAAAAGCCAAAGCAGCACATTCCAGAAAAAGAAAACGTGAAGAAACCACGGGGAACAAGAACATAACGTGGCTCTTTTCGGCTGAGCTTTCTAAAAGGCTTCAGAAAGCTCCTCAGCCACGCCTACCCATTTTGGATTCTAATTGTGCAAATAATTCTTATTTATACAAATAACCACCTTGACCAAAGCAACTTCCACAATGAAGTGATACTCAAACACCGCTGGAATAGCTCGGAAAAACTGACAGAGGCAACAGGAGATGAGGAAAAGGAAGTTTCTCAACCATCTTCAAGTTTGCCACGCCAAGAGAAGTGCTCATCTGGAAAGAAAAATCTGTGATTCACCCGTGAATGCAGACCAGACTGCAGCAGCTGGCGGGAAGAGATGCAAATATATGGAAACACCGTTCACCGCACTTGGCAGTTCTACATCAATATTCCTGCTCACGTCCATCCCCTGCTGCCTAACATGGCTGTCCGTATCTGCCCTGGAGACCCCTCACCACCTCTGTAGTTAACTGGAAGTCACACAACAACTCCTTTCGATTGTTTTGAATTAAAATTTCTGAATGATTGAAGCTGAATTAAGCCACTGCAGTGGAGCAATACAGAGTTCGTTTCTCCTCCTGCGCACAAGTGTGAGTCTTTCTTGTGTCACGTACCGCTCTTCCAAAAGAGGACAGGAAAAAGGGGGGTTTAAGCCCAGGCTCTGGGAAGTTGGTTTTGAAGCCGCGGCTTTAGGTAGGAGGAGAAATCCGCATCTTCCTCGTTTACAAGATCCAGGTACTTCGTACCCCAGCGCTGAGTCTGGAACCTAACAGAAGTTCAGAGTGGGTGGACAGATTTCCTGTAAGTTCACGAACGAGACAGAACGGCGCTATTTGAAAGCTCTTTTCTCAGCTGTGAGAGCTTTAAAAAGTGAGTTACGGTCCACCCCCACACCGACGCCTCAACGCTGGATGCCCAAGAGCGATTTAGTCAACCAGGGCAGTGTGTGGAGGCGGCGGGGAGAAGCAGGTACCTTCACAGGGTGATGAAGTCACCTTAGGACAGGAGGTCGGACTCGCCACCGGAGGGAGCCTGTTTCTCTCCACCGAGTACAGGGCACTGCCTGCTGCAAGGTGGCCAGTTCAGACCTAAACACCGGGAATACGTCAAAAACGCAAATGTTAAATATTGGCATTTCGTTTGGAGCAGGAGGGGGGGTTTCACAGCAATTTCTCATCACTACAGGAACATGCAGTGGCTTGACTATAACCACAGACGCATTCAAAGAAAAAAAAAGATTGACAGGCTTCAGTGATTCACCTGGAGAGAAATCGCCCTTTTCTTCAACTCACTTCTCTCTCCCTGACTTTTCCCTGTTAAAGTCCTAAAACCTCATCGATGTCCATCGCCACGTGTCAGAACATCTACATCTTCAGCGCTGCTCTGCAGGCTTCCATTGAGTGGTTTTACACATCTCAGCCTTGCAAACAAAGACTGGTCACAACCAGGCAGATTTTCTCCCTAGCTGTAAGGATTCACCACTGATTCAGCAATTACACAACTCCAATCTCAAACAAAATGGGTGTTGTAGCATAAGGCAAGCGCTGAAGCCTGTTCAAGTTACTGGTTTTTGTCAAGTGACTGCAACATCTCTAGGAAATTAAATATAAAAATTATGTAGAAGATGGAAGACAGGCAGAAAATCATCACAACTGCAAAAATAAAACCATCAGCTGACCCACTGTCAGCCAGAGCTGGGGAAAGAAAGAAAAACTCAGGTCAGCTGAGCTGCCGTACCAAAACCAACAGAAATGACGAGTTCTCCATTCCCGTGGCAGGCAGTGACACCGTCACGGGCTGGAACGATACGCGGCAGCCGTTACTCTGCTTGTTTTAAAAGTAAAAAAGAAATCCCTCTTGTGTGCGCACGTGTGATGACCGTTAAAAAGCACTTGTTTCTTCAATACACATTATACTTTGTACATCGAGTTATTTCAATTTTTTTTTATTATGACAATTTACATGTCATATTTATATGAAAGAAATGACAGTAGATATTATAACAAAAACATTATGAAAGAAAAGTTACACAATTAGGCCGACAAGCTATAAAATGGCTTCAGGCCCAGCTTATACACAAAGAGTTCTGACCAGACTGTAGTGAGAGACAACGCTGAACGATTCATTAACAAAAATATTGGCACCAGCCTTAACATTATTTTTTTTTTTACTTCATTTACAAGGAATACAGTATTTAAACAGTTGTGTACTGCAAATCTAAAAACATTAGCTGTTAATAAACTGCAGTTAACCCTTTGAGCACTGAGGCCGCCATGACTTCCATTTAAAAAACTTCTAATGCATCATGTTTTGCATGCACGTGATGTTCCTGGTGCGGGGGGAAGCCAGTGAAAGCACCACCCAGTTTATGTGCAACAAGAATAACACTTCCAGTTTTTGCAACGTTATCTCCCCCCCTCCCACACACACGGTGTGTGTCCCCCTCAGTCCTTTCCCTTCGATATCGTAGCAAGTCATGATTGAAGAGAGATTGAAAAACCAAGGTTCAGGACTCCAGAAACACAAGGGTTAAACTCTACATAAAGAGCTCAGCTTGTGGAACTTTACCAAGTTCACTCTTTAGAGAAAGAAAACAAAAATGAGGCCAACTGTCAATGAGACCATTTTTAAGGAACTCGAGGTTTCTTTGCAAACGTATAAACAGCACACAGGAGTAAGCCAAAACTGTATTTCATGTAAGCGTAGCTCAAATTTTAAGAGACCTATCTGGGAGGTTTGATCTAATTCTCACAGAATATTGGAGGATAACCATTGTGCTAGCAAGTAACCTGCTCTGGGCTACCCGGCACGATGAACATACCCGATGTTTGTCTAACGTACAGGATCCGTGCCTACGCGAGAACCGTCGTGCATACTGAGGACGGCGACGTTATGCTTTTGACTCGGTCGCACACCGTCTCCTGGCTGCTGCCGGAGGGCTGCGAAACACAGGTAGGAGGAACTAGCAACCACGTTGGCATTACCAGCCGATCGCCGTAATGCGCGTTAGGGGGAGGAGTACCATTGCAATGAATATAGCACAGGAAGAAGATACTGTACAAGATTTTAGAGTCCATATAACGAGTATGAAATGGAAAACTAAACAAGGCTTATAGCTTTATGATTTGATTTCCTTGTCTACCACTAACTTGAGTAGCAGATTAGTATCTATTAAGGACTTTTAACTGCTCTAACTAACAAATGGTGCACTGGTAACTAGGCCTACCATATGTTTTAGTAGAAGGACTTTATCCCCATAGAATCATTTAAGTCAAGTTCTGACAGACTAATCTAAGTTTAGTTGCATGGGACACAGTAAGAGGAACAAACAACAAAGCAAACTGTGCGGACTCCGACCGACGTCCCCAGAGGCAGACATTGTCGTAATACTCTATGGACCGATCCTAATTTTCTCCACATCGCGCCGATGGAACGTTACCGATTCCCTCGAGGAAGGAGACCTCAAGTAGATTTTTCCTGCTACTTTGAAGGTCAGGATGAGAAAAGGAGGGTATTGGGATGACTCTCCTAAATGGAGACCTTCCATTGGAAATACAGTCTTTACAGGGCGAGTCAGAAGTAGTTTTTAGGCCTGTCCAAGACCTGTCTTGCAAATGGCGTGGGTTTGCATACACATTTTTCTGTTCCGCTTCCCTCCATCCATTCCCCATCTCCTGCTGTTATTTGAAAGAGCATTCCAACAGCAGGAGAAAGTGACTCTGTCTGCACCTGGGGAACCAGTGAGACTGACTATACACAAAGTGCTGCAAAGTGCACAAAGTAAACCAACTGAACGACTAGAGCGGCTCTATCGTTCGGTTCTCGTTAGTAACCTTTGGGGTTATACGCAGCAATAGTAGATATATTCGCAGACACGCGTGCCTTCATTAAGCACGTCTCCCCTCTAACTGCTATATTGTCCCCTCTCCTGCTCCTCAGGTCAGGTGTGGGGTGCCAGCATTTACAAAATGATAGTCAAAAAACCAAGTTGTAGGACTTCCTTTTAATTGCAGTTAAATCTGGAGCCTTTACACCACATATTCAATTATAAAAACTTCTTATCTACTTTAGAGTGTTCTATTCTCTCCCCCAGAAGCTGTACACAATCTTTTTAAGTGTCATACTAAGCAATATACATCTTTTTGCAATATACAAAATAAGTTAAATTACTCTGGAGCGTTGGGATAATCAATTCCCAAGCACACGTTTTTGCTGTTGGGAACTATCTCAGTTAGTTACACCTAATCTAAAAGAAGAGCTTGGTAAGTGATGCACGTTTTCAGAAGTGACTGGTAACCTTCGATACCCCAACTGCTGGGTGTCCAGCTTCAGAAATAATTTTCAATCGATAAATATTTCTGAAGCCAGAGCTCTCCGCTAGGTCTCAGATCGGGTACTTAACGGTAAAGCACCAAAACCGAGTCATATAGAATTTTTCTTAAATCAGTATATACTGGGGGAAAAAAAAAAAAAAAGTATCGTTTCTGTTGGATTTTTTATTTTCTGCCTTCCAGCATTTCCAGTGAGATATGGTCCCTACCCCAGCTGTTAGGGAAGGGGAGGAAGAAAAGACTGTGAGGAAACGTGGGCTTGATCCTGCAAATCCTTACTTCAGACAATATCCTAAAGGCTTCTATAGAATTTTCAAACACTTAAGGAATTGCAGAATTGTGCTCCTTCACGTGAATTGCTGGAGTTTCCCCCACCATATTCAACACATTTTTTTTCAGAAAGTTACTGTTTTGATTGAAGATATTTGATCTTTTTTATATATATTTATATATTTAAGGAATTTATATACCCAGTGAATCGGAAGCATACATCAAATGTAAATATATATCTAGGGTGCATGCGGCACACTAGATCCGTACTACAAGCCTGTGAATAGTAGTCACTGCACATGTACCAAAACCAATTTTCAAGGCCTATATATTGCCATTTTGAGCTAGATGATACAAATCTCTTTGTCAGACCAGTTCTGGGGGCTAGCATTACTGCCACAATTTATTTAAATTACCGTGTACAAAGTGAATTAAAAAAGCAGGTGCCATAAAAATTCCTCGTTTACTTTTCCTAAAGGACGTTTGTGAAAATACGTAATTTGAAACAATTATTTGAAAGTTTAGACCAGGCCTTCCTATTGAAGAGCACTGAAGACCAAGTTAGAAGCACCTGAAAACAGAGGTATAAAATGGACACCCTGACAATGAACTATTAAAATCATTAAACAGTTGCAGCATCTGGATACCGACGTAGTTCAGATGATATGTGAAGACAAACCAGAACAAGCGTACCACTACCATACAATTTTCCTTTTGTGAACACACAGTTTTTTCCCCTTGAGCTTCTTTGAGTAAGGTCTCGCGCCAAGAGTTCAGACACAGCAATCAGAAAACAAAAGTGGAGAGCAAACAAGTCCAGCTAAGTCATTAGCTCTTGCTATATGAAGAGTAACCGAGACACTTTAATGCACAGAAATATTGAAAGTGACGTAGTTCATAAATGAGCAATTTAGAAAAAAAGCATCTCTGTTTCTCTCAAGTGCTGCTAGAACAGAGCAATCTTTTCATTAAAAAAAATTCAGGAAGATGCAGTAATTTTATAATGTAATTCAACACGTACAAAGGCAAACTATCAAAGAGTTGATTGTTCAGCACTCATCTTCCTACAAGATTTCAACACTAAGGGGTTTTTTGGTAGTTTGGTGATGTCATTTTCCATTTAAAAATCAAGACTACGCTCAGGTTTAGAAGACTCAAGAACGAGAAGACAGCAACTGCGGTGAAACTGAGTTCTTAACTCTACCACCCTTCTGGTTAGATTAACGTTCATTAATTACGGAGCAGACCTACTGTGCCCTTTGTGTCGCTGATAGTCACGCGAGCAAATAGCCATCAGTTATCGTGGTGACACAAAAAAAGTCCACTCCTCCACTCGCTTTATAGGTTCTTCCCCTCACCAATGCTACTCAAACTGCACTTAGAAATCAATTCACTTTCTTCCCAGTCATACTCTGAAAAAGTATAGAAAAGACAAAGCTTTTAGTGACAACCTGCGTGGAATAAACACGAGTTTGTTGAATAAATGCTTTGTGTGTTCAGCCAATAGCTGCTTGTTCTTGTACTTATAAATCCATTACGTTAAAAAAAAAATCCCTGGCCAGTTTTCACTCTGTTTCTCAGATGGTTTCAGCTTTCTGTTAGTCCAAAGCCACACCTGAAGATCACTGTTCAAAGACATTTGACTTCTGATCTCACAATGAGTACGGAAGAGCACAAGACTGTAAGGACACCAGGAGGACGTTTCCACTCTGGAATCACATACACACACTGTAACAGCACGAACCCTGTGCGGCGGTCAGCTGGCCTCACGTCAGAAAATGCCATCTTTCCAAATAGGAGACTGTACATTTTCCACCAAGCAGGAAGCCTTAGAAACGAGAGAAATACGAGTTTGAAAGTGTTAAGACTTTCTAGGGCTTTTTTTGCAGTTTTTAGTTGCACGAGATTCCCACTGGTCTAAGGGGGAACTCTGGATCCTGGGGGATGAAGCTGTCTCAGGCACCAAAGGTGACTTCGTAGAGGACTGAGAAGCTGTTTTTGAGAAGTGACCTACAGAAAGTAAAACTTGGTAACAACTTGTCATTCTTTCAAAACGCGACGCTCCCGATGCAAGCTTCAGTGCTCCAATTCAGCTTCCTGGTCTCTCCTGCTTTTACATCACTCCCTGACTCAGTGCTCAGTTTTTCCCCGGGTGGTACATGCGGTATTGTCACTCTTTTGGATGTTCCTACATTCACAATTACTTGCCCACTAAGTATTTAACATTTGGGGTTGACTCTACAAGCACAAATGTTTGCTACAGCACTGATCAGATACTAAAAAAGGCTCCATCAGGCAGCAAAAAAAAGATTATGGCACTGCCAAAACAGATGAGAAGCCGTCGGTTGCACAGTGTTGCTGCACGTGAATCAGACAGTTTGCACTGCAAGTATTAAAAACGCTCAGCAATTATTAACAATGAAAAGTGGAAGCCATATGTTCTTGCTTGTTTTAAAACACAAGTATATTAGAAATGTAGAAGCACTACATTTATGCATCGCCTCAGCAAAGAAAAACACTACAGTAGCTTATAATGCTACATATGCTTTTAAGAACTCATTCTAAACTTCTGTGGCTTTTCACTACCCTGCTTTAATATCTGCTCGTGAAAACTGTTAATAGTTAACATCAGTAAGGTGGAAAAATATTTAATCTTTAATGGAATTAGTTCTCATTTAGAGAGAGAGTGATTTCTCTTTTTTTTTTTTAATTACAAGCTTGCTTAGCACAGCAGATAATGAGCGAGTTCCATCTTTTTGCGTCTCTGCCGATTCTAGTTTTGTAGCAGGACGTGCGCACTGCTAGAACCCAAATGAGTCACGGAGTGGTTCTGACAGAACTCGTGGAGAAAGAGGTGGGGAAACAAAACCAAGACTTTCAAGGCCAGAAGGTAGGTAATTTTTGGATCTAGGTTTTCTAGAGAGGTATTTAATAAAGGCCTAATGCCGGTTTTATTACAAGAAAACAGAAGTGCTTAATGACTGACTAGTAAATACAATATAATGGAAGGGAATCAGGTGGGGCAGGAAAGGAGAACTCACTCCTCGGTGGCAGCAGCAGTTTTGGTGCATCCATTGCCGGCAATGGACATAAACACCAGTCAAAAATCCAAATCTCAGAGCAAAAGGATTAATAGATGTGACCTTTTTGGATTTCAATGTTTGGCAGATCTGTTTGAGCTGTCTGCTGTGCTCCAACACGTACAAATGCTACAGCCTGCATCTTAATTCAGAGTAAAGAGAAAACTGAATGCTACCCAAAACAAATTTCAGCTCTGCTCTTTATGTGCCCCGCGTTGGGTTTTCTTCTTTTTTTTTTTTCTCTTTGAATAAAAGCACATATCACTTCATGCCCACTCAAAAGTTGATGAGATGTCTTGGAGTCAAGCGTTTTCTCTCAGAAACACTGCCTTCTTGAAATCAGTTGGTCACATGACAATTATTAAAATGTATTTTAAGAAAATTCTACTGGCCAAAGGCCAACACTACATTCAAAACCTGCTAATACATCCAGGCAGATAAGTAAAATCAAAACAAAAACACACACAACCCCCAAACAGAAAACCTCCAAAAGGAAAACTGTTCCATTTGTTTACTTCAATTTGAAGTAGATATTAAGGACATGAATGGACCAGTCACGGTTTATTTGAAAATCCCTCAATCCTCTGATGCACTGTCATTCTGTGGTCAATGCCGTTTGTGCAAACGTATTTCACTCGGAATACTCCAACAGATGGTGAAACTCGAGTGGCCGGGCAGCTACCGCAGGGTTCTTTTGTCTGTAAAAGTCTGCAGCACGTCAAGATGCCATCCAACTTACAGACTAACTTCACATCGGTACGTCCTCCCACTAGACACGGTGCATCGAAGACCGTCTGATGAACTATGCACGAGATAGCTTTATAAATTCATGGCTAGCGTGTTTCGGCTGTCAAAAACTTCATTACAGTACACTTTACTGTACAAACACTTTAAAGGATGTTTATTAGGAAAGTCTGCAAGTCATAATGGATAGTAGAGTCCTTGTTTATGGTACCTTCTTGGCCTCTAGTAATTCTGGTTGCCTCCAGTATTAAAATCAAACTGCTTCCATGAAGGTGATTACTAGAATGAGCTATGGTATGTTAACCTACAACTCACAAAATGCGACAGTACAGACATTAATTTTTTTTTAACTGTCTGTTAAGTTGTAATCTAAGTTGTGAACATTTAAATATAATATATATCTCATATGAAAAAGCTAAAGCACAAGTGCTTCTGCACCCCACCCTCCCACCCCTTGAGCCAAACCCACCCCAGTTCCGGTTTGGGCCCTGACCGATTTGGAATGCTTTCTTAGGCCACCCATTTCCACAAATTTGTATGCACTCAGGAAATATAAAGTCAAAAATATACAAATCTCTTGTTGTTATAAGGTTTTTGTGAGTGAAATTACCCAGGACCATGGACTTGGAAGGAGAAGGGGCGGGGGGTAAAGAGAGGGAATTTACAGCAATTCATCTTCAAAGTTCAAAACTGGTCACTTCACAGAAAGACTGCAGGACTGGTGAAATTCTTGCTTCTAAAAAGTGATACTGTAGTGGAGAATTTTCTAGGAAAAATAAAACACCTTTTAATAACTGGCCCGCTGGTATGAGCTACCGTGGAATAAATTAGCACAAAAATGGAAGTCTTATAACTGTTCACTGTTACAGACGTAATCAACAAGGTCAGTCACTCTCAAAAGTTCATCTTCATCTTCCTCCGGCCCTACTGCTTCCTGCCCACTCCCCGTCCCGTTGGGCGCCAGGCTGGCGCTGGCTGTGCTGTCCTTGGGGGCCTGGGTCTTCTCGCTTGGCTTGCCAATCAAGTTCTCAATGGTTTTACCTGGGCTCTGTCCGTTGGTGGAAGGCAAGTCCACCAGGCTGTAGTCCAAAGGGCTCTCTACTTTCCCTACGTTATCAAAGTCATCTTCGTCATCGCTTTCTATCCGGTAGCAGTGCTTCTTGGCATTGTCTGGAGGAGCTTGCGGTGCTGGCAGCTTATTTGCAGGAGCGGGGTTTTCTGCGTCGTCGTTAGCATTTTCGCAGTTATCTTCGTCGTCTGTTTCGATTCGATTCAGCCGTTTGCGGACAGGCCTCCCTTCGTCTTCCTCATCCTCTCCTTCCTCCTCAGAGTAGTCGTCTGTACTTCGCCGACGTTTTCGAATCAATCGCTTTGACTCCTTCGTGGATTCATCATCTTCAGAGTTCTTCGATGTGTAGCTCTCTGGAACAAGCAGCAGACTTAAAGCCATTAGCAAATCTGAGTGCAACCAAAGCAATTACACTTGTTTATTTTTCATCTTTCACACTCATGAAAAAGCCATCTCCCTCTCTCACCACACACAATTCCCTCTCCTTCCCCAGGCTCCCCAACCACGTCAAAACGCTCGCATTCTTTTTACTTTTTAAATAAACTCCTCAAGTAGCAAAGACAAATCTGTGGATCTTCTGTTTCCAGTCTGAGGTACCAGAGGCTCTGGGGGCAGGTGCGTTCCCCCCCTAAAAGCGGTAACTGCATGCCAGGAATAACGCAGAGCTGTATCTCCAATCTCACAGCACCTGCTTCACACCCTTAGAAACTGAAAGCCCAAATAATGGCTGCACTATCATGAAAAGACAGATAGATATAGATAGATATAGATATATATATATGCACACACACACGCAACTGTACTATAGCCCCGCCACCCCCAAACTGTATACAGCTTCTTCCAAAGCATATCAACGCTGCCTAAATGTCGCCTGAAGTTTGCTGCCTTTTAATGGGAGGCCTTTTTCTGGCAAACTGGAATATTGCCTACGTGCTGACAGCCTTTACACTGACCCTTGATGGCTTTAGGTGAGAGAAGACAGAGACTGAAAAAAATCGAACGGCAAACGCCATTTGACGTCTCCTGGTGACTTCCATTAGAAATGCATGTGAATTGTCATTTTAAAGGGTATTATTTAACGTAGGTTCGAGTTGCTAGAGACTCTGTCAGAGTTCCTGTATTTTCAACATAATTACATTCCCAGTAACGCTGTTACATATTCTATAACACACTGTAGGAACTGTGGGAGAGTACCGCACTGGTACTAAATGGTGCCGATTTTAATGTGCAAAAAGCCAGCGCCAAAAATACCTGAGGAAACGGGATTTCACGGAGAAAAGACACCGTCAGTCAGGCACTGTTTAAAGTCACAAGCGCGGGCAGCAAAAAGCTCAGCCACCATACAGCAGGTTCTTGGCAGAGAGCCTATACATCGTCCTTCTGAGAACAGACTGTATTGAAGTAGAAGATGAAGTTTTCAAGATGCTATACGCTTGCATTACATACTTGTTTCCCTTCGTCTAAGAGGATCCTCTACCACTCTGTAAACTCAGGCCAGCATTCCCAAAACTCACCTACAAATCAGAGGCGCTCGGCCTGTCAAGCGCGGCTGATTTTCTGAGGAAGCCCGGCATCCATTGCAACTCAGCATCTCTGAAAGCCGAAGCTAAGGTCTCATAAGCGGGGCGCCCAGAATGCAAAGCACCCAAAGTCAGCGGTTGCTTTCGTAAAAGCTAATTTTACATCAAATTGCACACCAGTCACTCGTGACTGCCATTACTGAGAGCAGGCTTCCTCTGTACTTCTCACAGCTCCTTCAAACAGGAGACTGAACGAGGCTGAACCACCAGCACAAATACAATCAGGGCACCAGAAGTAACAACCTTTCTCTTACAAAAGAGCATCTGTAAAGACTCGCGGGATGAAGCTTTGTGACCTCTTCACAGAAAAGTGGTGGAACAGTTACGTTAGTGCCCGTTTTGAAATCCCAGCACTCCGTGCCAGACACGGTAAATTCGAACCTGGAAGTCAGGATTAGGGACAGTGACGAGTGAGGAGTGACTGTAACAGTGCATCATAAAGTACCAGTGGGCTGTTTCAGAGGGAAACAGTTTCTGAGAAACATCACGGAACTCTAGAAAGAAGATTCTCCGAAATCTCTGAGTTACATACGGTTTTCTCTTCATGCTAATGCTGACATACACCAGCTCCTGCAAACAGTGGACTGTTTATTTTACCTTCACTGTCTGAAGTGGAGAGCCTGCGTTTATGAACTCTTCTTAACTCCTTCCCGTATCGGACGCTTTTCTGTGAGCCATCACTTTCTGAATCTTCCTTATAATTAACTTGTCTCTTCTGATTCCGTCTTGATCTTCTCCTCCTAGTTTCCAGGTAATCGTCGTCACTGTAATCTGTGTAATCACCACTCTCTGTACGGAAGAAAACGGTGACGTGCATTATTCCATCAACGCAAAACTGCACAATTTAGGTAAGCTTTAGACCAGCACCACTAAAATCATGCGCTCTTCCAGTACAGAGGAGTCTCAGCCATCATGCCTCCTTACCCTGACCTGTTCCAGGCTCACGCATCAGTTTCCCCATTCATCGCCAGCGTAGAATTGTTTGACTTTAAAAACTTCTTACAAACCTTTCTCCTGTCTCCCTCAAACTCCTCCAGAACAGGTTTCCTTCCAGTGTTTTTGTTCCCTCATCTCTACTGGTGCCAAAGATGCCTCCCCTACAATTCCCGGCAGTTGAAACAACCTTACTGAATCGGAGTTGTTGATGGACATTACCACTGACACTGGAAAGTCCTTTCTGTTTTTAAAATTTAAATAAATTGTACTCTACTCAAACACTTTTAAGAACAGGTTAAGGAGAAACCACTGATGAAACTCCAGGTAAGATCTGAGTTATAGAATTTAAATTAACAACAAAAATCAGTCTCACTTGATCATAAGTTTGCTTAAAACAGAAACTGTATAGAAGAAACTTACCGTCATTCACAGTTCTTCCTGCACCAGTCTACTGCAGCTAGTGTCTTTAAGAATTAAATTTATTTAACATCAGCTGAAAATAGCCTTGAATCAACTTTAGCTGCTTTTTCACTGGGCTGTGCCGGAACAATTATCCCAAGATACATTTCTACACACGTCACGTACTATTCCTAAGTTAGTGAGTGACATGAGTCACAGATCAAAGTGGCCTCCTCTTTACTTCCTAAAATATTAGAGAAAGAATCAGAGCAAGTCAACAAGAACCACCACCTTCAGAACGAAACTCCATCTCTGGAGACGGAAAACAAAGGCACTGGCAGGGTATCTTATCTCCTTAGCTCACAACGGCAGGATCCTGAGGGACAATAACAGGGGTAAAACAGAGAAACACCGAGTTAGGACTACACTAAGGAATGAAACTGGAATCGGCTGATTTTATCACAGATGTGTGTCCACCAGGAAACAAAGAGTTCCTCCTGTGCGCTACAGAATAGATGAGCAATCTCTTCAGACTTCTGCCAGTATCTTCATCGGTAACAGCTTACGATTAGTGCAATGATGCACTCAGGGCAAGGAGACAGCAACTATTTTAAGTGCATATAGCTGTCTTCATCTGTCCCTGCACGAACCCTCCTTTTGGAAACCAGTACTTCAAAGTGACTTACTCCAACATGTTCATCATCTATATACTAGAGAGACAGATAAATCACTGGAAGGGTAACACACACTGCAATAAGTTAACACTCCAGTGTACTAAGTACCTTAAATTCACAATAAAAATAGTAAAAATAAGGGCCCATCTATCTAGCACTTTCTAGGACTGGGTCTCAAATGAAGCAGAAACAAGGAGAACAGTCTTGAGGGCAAGATGCGAATCACGAAAAGGTGCGAGTGGTGCATAGGCACTATTCCCACCCTTCAAACTGCGCAAACAGAAAACGAATTGGTTGAAGGCCAAGTAGAATAAAGTGAATTATTAGCTTCTCCTGTGATGCAAGGGTCTTCAGTTACTAAAGGATAATTGTACCAGAGAACACAGAATGCCATACAGCTGAAGGAATTTTCTTCCATACAAAGTGAGGGAAAATGTTTCTTTCAGAAGCTTTTTCAAAGGTTTTCGGAAGGTCTTCAAGTGGCTATAAAGTACACTTCTGCCTCCATCCTTTCCCTTCCCTGCAATCATGTGCCAAACAGGAAGATGCAGAATAGCTGAAACTGTCCACCAAGGTTCCCTTTTGAATCATAACACGAGCATTCATTTACATACATATTTACTTAAAATGCGAAGAACCTAGTACTCAGTGCTAGTTTCCTGCAGAATATTGACAGCAGAACCAGCAGCAAATTGCTTTACAGGCAGGGAGCGAAGAGGACACCTGAACCGACTGAAGCAACCACACAAGTTAGTGCCGGTCGTGACAGGAAACAGACTTCCACTCTTCCTCTCTCCTGTACAGACTATTTAGTATATCTAATACTCTTATACTCACCAGATTCTCTGCTTGAATTGTCTTCAGAATCTTCATCTTCATCATCTTCAGAATATTTTTTCTTGACTGTTTTCCTTCGTAACCGCCTGCTTTGCCGCATGGGCCTGGAGAGGTGTCGCCTGGATATGCGGGCACAGAACTCTGAATCGCTGTCTTCGTTTGACGGTGGGTCATCTTCGCTTTCATCCAGATTTTCCTCTGATATCACAAACTCGTCCTGAGATCTGTTCAAAGAGAAACCACAGACAACAGAGATAGATATCAGAAACAAAGGATCAAAACAGTACTTCTATTTTAGAAGGGATATATGCAAAATAAGTATTGTCTTACGCAGAAAAATGCACGAATCTTTCAGTAATCATGTGGAGCAAAGATCCAGAGAGAGCAAACTGCCATCACTGACATTAGGTTTCAGTTGTATACCTGGGATGTAGCTTTACAGTGCATTACACAGCAGGTGAATATAAACACTCTGTCAAACTGCGACTGCAGGTGACATTTAGATAGGACAGATTCTAGTGTTCATATAGTACGCTGCGATGCGACATTTGCGTAGCAGTACCTATGGATGAGCATCACCTGCAGCGGGGAAAACAACACCCACCGTCTTCTGGCAGAGATGACCTCCCCTTCATGAACTGTCCTACGCGATTTCTGAGAATTAGAATATCATGTCTTAACACAAAATTGTTGCTCGCATGCAAAACATGCATCTCGCAAACTTATCGGCTTGTAACACTCGCGTCGTTTCAAAAGCGAACAAATGCTATTTTTAAAAACCGTCGAGTGCTGAAGGTGCACAGTCACGTGCATGTGACCACCAGCTGAATGTAAATTCCAGTCTAACATCCAGAAGGCATTCAGCAGAGGATGGAGTTGAAAATGCATGAGCACACTTTAACAGATCAATGCACTATTAATTCTGTGAGATTTCTGCAAGCTACACTCATTGACTGGAAATTGCCAGCACATTTAGCTCAACGACTCAGGAGGCCACTGAAATGGCCTCAGCATGGTCACAGGTGAAAAACAAAGCTCAAAATTTGCATCTATGTTGTACAAATTATCCATAAACTTTGTAAATTGACTCAGCGACGGGTGTAAAGCTTTAAATGTTGATGGTAAAGACCCTAGACCTCATGCTCCATTATGTTTCTTCGTTGAGGCATAAAGGACGTCTAAAATAATTATTAATTTTTGTAACCTTAGGAATTCCCCAGACCGAACAACGAGAAATTCCATGGAAAGAGAGTTTCAGTTAGCCAGAGCAATACTCATTTAGCGTTTAAAGCTTCACATGACACGTATTTGTCTTTTACAGCATAAACCACTTCTTTGGCTGTTTTCAAACTCTTATCTCCTAAAGAACAGAAATCAAGAAATTATTTCAGAACCTGCATGTCAAGTTCTATATGCTCTAAATGGGGAAATTTTACTCTTCCAATTTCTAAATGACAATCAGGCCCAATAAAAATCCCACAAAAAAGGATATATTTTCAAAAGAAAACAACCAGCCTCTTTGTTAAGGATTTCTGCTAGGCAGTCACATCAGTCAGAGAACTGAGCCCATCTGCCTCCTTCAGTACCATAACCACGTACAGAACCCCCCAGCATGGCCTCAAACATACCAGTAACATTTCCAGACCACGTTTTGCTTAAAATATAGGTTGGATGATTTCAGCGCATGGATGGGGAGCGCAGTTTTTCCAGTACGATGATGTTCCTCTAGGCCAGGGGGACTTTTGCTGGCACTGTGCAGTGCTGTTCCAGCACGTGCTCCTAGTGATCGTTTTAGGGGCACTGCAGAGTCACAGAAGCCCGTAGCCATCTGTGACTTGTGGTGGAAGTTAATCATAGAATCAGAGAGTCGTTTAGGTTGGAAAAGACCTTTAAGATCATCAAGTCCAACCGTTAACCCAGCACTGCCAAGCCCACCACTAAACCATGCCCCTAAGCACCACATCCACATGTCTTTTAAACACCTCCAGGGATGGGGACTCAACCACTTCCCTGGGCAGCCTGTGCCAGGGCCTGACTACCTTTTCGGTGAAGAAGTTTTTCCTCATATCCAGCCTAAACCTCCCCTGGCGCAGCTTGAGGCCGTTTCCTCTCGTCCTATTGCATGTTACTGGGGAGAAGGGACGGACCCCCACCTTGCTACAGCCTCCTGTCAGGTGGCTGTAGAGAGTGAAGTTAAATTGCAGACCTACCCATCACTGATCTTGAATTCATCCTCACTCTCTTCTTCATCCAGGTTACTGTCGCTGTCCAAGTCATTTAGTCGCCGTCGTTTCTTGCGTCGTGCTGCAGCAGCCCTTTGTGGTCGCTTGTTTTCTTTCCTTTCTTCCTCTAGGATTGTGGAAATGTCTTTTCCACGGTGACCTGTGATATTAGACATGTCTTTGCCTCTGCCAATGCCTGAATTCAGTGACAGAAAGGAGAAAAAAGAGCAAGTTTATCTTTTGCTTAACTTCATAAATATATTTCTTCCATGCCTGTAACTTCAGTTTATTTTCTGTAAAGCAGAATATTTTTTTGTCATGCAAGGCTCTGTCTGGAGTCTTGTTCCCGACACACACAGCTCCAGCTGTGGTCACTTGGAAATACCAAAGTCCAGGTGGAAGACAGCGGATCAGTGTCAGCATTCTGCTACTCAACCCCAACCCACACCATCACCAATGCTGGTGCCTTTTGCGTAGGGCAGATATCAGAAAATACGTTTCCTTCGTAATGCTGAATATCCTTCTTGGGAGATGAAGAGTTTAAGTTGCTGTTTGGCCAGGGAGTGGAGTTTCTGAAAAGGTGGTTGAGACTTGGTTATGGTTATTAGATGGGTCTTGTGTTCCACACCCACAGACACCCCATTTTCAGATTGTCTGTATGCATCCGCCGAGCTTCTGAAAACTGGGGTCTTTATGGAGGTGCCAGAAGCCAAACAACTGAGGGATAACGTTTCATGGCGGTTTTCTCCAGGCAAATTAAGGTGATGCAGAGGTAGAAATCCATCTACATCTCTCAGATACTGTTGAAGTTCTCTCTTTTGGTCCCCTATGTTGCTTTAACAGGCAACAAAGAACAAAATTTCACTTTATTCACGTTCAACTAAGAAGCGCTTATAGATCTGGATTAATATTTTTAAGATGACTTTGTAGAGCCAGCCTTTAGGGGGTCCAACCGCGGACCAGTTTATGAGCCCGGTTCTTACAGGGGACAAAGGTCAATGGCAGCGCTAGCTGCCATTCCAATCTCAAACCCAAAACTTAGCAAATTAAGAGTTTTCTTGTCATGCGTATTCATTGCATTCGTATATCAAAACATGTACAAGCTGACTTTAACTGTCAAGACCAAATGCTTTTTGTCATCTTTTGGCAGCCTGGAATGGCCGTTCCCAAGGGAAATGATTTAATTTGATTCCAAAAATAAAGCAGTAAAAACTGTAAACTACAAAGTTTAAGGGAGAGGATTATATTTGTTGCTTCTCATATCAAAATAAATTTGGTCTCAATCTTCTTATCACCATAGCAATGAAAAACAAATAACATCAGAAACATACCTCCTCCATCAGCCTCCTTGATATCATCTTCAATTGCCTCATCAATTGCCTCATCAAATTCATCAAACCTAAAAGTAACAGCTTTCATTTACCACTTTGAAGCGAACCCTCATTAAATTATATTATGAAAACATACCTCAATATCTAAAACTGCTCTAAGAAATGACACTGCACAGAGAATGGGCTGGATATATAATAAAATAACGACAATAATGGGCTGGATTGATAATAAAATAGACATTTTTTAAAAGGTGTGTTTCTTATTTCTACTTGCTAGCAGATTATTTATCATTGCCTGGCTGTCTTACTGTTGATTTATGTGAACAGAAAACCACTTTCATTTTACATGACATACCACTGAATTTAACAATATATAATTTCAAAGTTCTTTAAGATGCTATCAGTGGCATTTTTCACACAAAGCGTTAGTCATTTTTCCCCCACACCTTTCATTAGATGACATACGCACTACCAATCTGCAGAACAGCCTTTCTGAAAAGCACCTATTAAAGTAAAATTATTCATCCTGTCTAAAATTTTCCTTCAAAACTTATTTCGGAGAGCTTCTCTCTCCTCTTAAAGCTCACGGTAATTACACTTTATGGAGCTGCAACATCCTAAGCTGAACAGATAAAACATACTGTACACAGTTCTTTGTAATTATACGTGAATGAGCTATAATGTAATGCTACATAATTAAATAGGACAAACAAAAGCAAAATATTTGAGTATGTTTGTCCTGCAGCAGCTTTTATAGAACTGCATAAACCTCTGCAGGCTGAGTAACTCATTTAAAGGGAAGAGCAAATGGAGGAAAAAGGATCCGGTCCTTTTACACAGATGACTCCACTTTGTTTCTTCAGTTACGAATTCAAATCCTGTAAAATTGTCCCTGCCAAAGCAGGGGGGATGGACTAGATGACCTGTAAAGGTCCCTTCCATCCCAAAGCATTCTATGATTACAAAAGGATTGTTACCTGTATCACCAAATAGATGCCTTGAGATATAACATGCAAAAGTATAAATTTTATTAACTATATAGGAAAGACATTTTATTTAGATGCAAGTTTTTCTTCTTCTCCTTTTTAAAAAAAATCAATTTTTTTGTTGTTGTTTTGTTTTGTTTTTTTGTTTTTTTTAGATACAAACAACTAACAATTGGACAACACTTTCATTAAAGATTCAGTTTCTCAGTCATGAAAGAAAGATTACAGTTATATTTATCTTGCTCCTCCGTAGTAACCTCCAGCAGAAGAAGAAAGGAATACATCTAATATTACTCTGTATTTCAATAGTAAAGTATAAAACACTTTCTCCTTTAAAAATAAGGTGATGGATTTCTGGTCTCTTTATATTCCCTAAGAACAACTGCATGTCACGTTCAAGGCAGCTTTACACAGCAAGGAAGTAACTCTGAAATTATTCCATCAATGAGATTAGTTCCACATTACTCAAACACTATTTTCCCTCCACACTGCTAAAAAAAAAAAAAAAACCAAAAAAACCCTCTTCAAAGTGTGAGAAATCACTTAGCGCTTTCAAATCACTGCTAACAAATAACCCGCGCTCAAACACGAGCTGACAGCTCCTTAGGTGCAATGGAACATAATTGCTGCCGCCACCGCTTTATTCCTAACGCGGATTTCTGCTAGCCTCCTCGCGAGAGGACTCCACAGATGACTCGGGTGATGCGAAGGGATTACAGATCTTTAGAGAACCAGAATGCTACACGATACAGATTTGGCTGTAAGTGGAGTAAGACGTTTAGCATTTATTTTCTCCTGCTGAAGGAAAGCGTACACAATTCTCACTGACGCTAGTACGACTTCACTGTGGACATAGAAATTTGAAGTGGCACACTGACACATGTAATGTTTTCACCAGTTCGAAGTGTGTATGATGTAGTCTGTAAGAAAGACCGTGTCATTTTCTATCGGAAGATTGATTTTTCCAGAGCAACATTATACGAAACGTTATTTCCAATAAAAATTATTGTCTTTGCGCAACACGTGTCCTGCTGAAGTCATGCCAGAAACCCTCCAGGCAAGATATTTTTTTTCTCCTGGTCAGATGCTGCCTGACCTGTCATGAACATTAATAGCAAATCTACGTAATCTTGCCTGGGGCATAATGTTCCTTACAGAAATACTTAATTTCCCAAAGCAGCAATGGCATTTTTGTTACTGTGGCTTCTGCTGTTCATTTTAAAAGTTACCGAAAATCAACAGCTAAGCGAGGTCAGACTGAGTTTTCCAAACAGGCTGGAAAACTCGGCATATACAAACGCCATGCCTCTCCTCAACAGCAACACCAGATTGACTATGAGTTTAATCATGGTTATTGTTGGAAGGCTTTGAAAGTTGCAACGTTCTAATTTTTGATGATAAAGGTTTACTTAGAGCAAGTACAGCAAAGGTAATACTTTTTTTTTTTTATCCCTAATGCAGCTGGGACAAAAAACCACAAGCTCTCAGGCAACCACATTCTTCTCTAATCCCCAAAGGCAGCCTACTTGCTTGGCGGACTGAAGAGGATACGGTGCACCGCAAGGTATTGTTTAGAAAAGAGTTTATAAAACATCCTGGTAATACATTGAGAACAAAAGATAATATTAAGATGATGCTGAATTTTGGAAACTTTAGTGACCTGTTCTACTTTCAGAATGCACGGAGTCTAAATATCTTGGAATTTTAGTTTACTAATTGCATTTTTATCACAATTTCTCTAGAGTTACAGACCATTTTTAGATGTACTGTCTCATAATTGCATTTTAAGTTTCATGCCCCTTTCATGTATAGAAGCTGTAAGGGGGGAAAAAAAAGGAGAGAGAAATTTAAAATCTTTAGACACAAGCATAAGTCTCCCTTTCAACAGAAAGGAGAGGTATGATTCACCTGCTTTAACTTACTCCAGAAACTGCAGTAACACCAAAACCTTCTCCAGTATTCCTGAACAAAGTACCATACACATTTTATTTTTTTCATGCATCATCCCTTCACTATACCACCTCCTATGCTTTTACAACCCTCAAGCCTAACCAGCACTGAGAGGAAAGAACAAAGACACTTTAGTTGGGCCTGTCTTTTAAATATAAAAGCATGCACGACAAGTGGTGGGTTGCTTGAGAAAGAAAACAACGGTATGACTTTTCTTTGTTTTACGAGCTATTTAAAGGAACTGCTGACCTGTAGCTTATGCACTTTCGGGTTCTGGTAGACCTCCTTTCAAGCAGCTTTGATTTTGGCTTTTTAGAATCTTTCTTCTTTTCTTCCTGACCTTCAGGTATTTCTGGCTCCTGTTCACGTAAGAGAGAAGTGTCAAAAAGCTTTATCTCCCCCCTCCCTCCACACTCATTATGACTGAACTCGTACGATACAGATATTTACACGATCTAGAAAGCTCATACACCCAACAAAACACATTTTGGCTTCTAATATAATGACTTGTTACAGCCGAGTTCACGTGAACACTTGCACATATTGCCCTTGCCGGCTACATAATTTCATAAATACAGAGTTTAAGGGTTCAGGCCATTGCATCCTTGTGTTTATAAGCACCGAGATCATGCCGCAGGTGATACTCCCAGGACTTGTAAATGCAGCTAGCAACAATTTGTTCAGCTGCATCTCTACATACTGAGCACAGGGACAGCTTTACATGGTGCAGTTTCAATAAAGTTCCACGCAGGTTAATTTTATTATATTGTTTCCATGTTATTAATTAAAAAAAAAAAAAAATCTGCCCCCAGGCTGAATTTTTCAAATATTTGCATCCAATCATAGACTCTTTTGCAAGTTTGTAAAATCTGTTATCGTTTTCCTGTTATCCAGAGACAGAGGGAGAAACTTGGCTTTATTACAGTCAGAGTGGGAAGTCTGTGTTTAAAACAAACAAAAGATTCATTTTAAACTCCCATGCAAGGAACAGATTATATAATTTCAGACGAAGGCAGTTGGCTAAGACTTCAAAAGAATCACTTTAAAACGTATTTAAGAAGTGAGAAGAGGCTGCACTCCACATGAATAAACACATTTTTCCTCTTCTGTAAAGGGAAACCATATAAAAGCATCCGTTAATAAAACACTAAATGTTTATAGTTTTTACCGCATGTGACTTTGATAGACGTGTCGGAGGCAAATATTACGCTTCTAACAGATACGACGTATTCCCTCTGAATCGTAAGCCAGAAACGTTTGTTTCCATCAGTTCCAAAGGAAAGCCATGACAATTAGCTCAGACCTGGATAACTCTGCAGCAGACGCCAGAGTTAAATAAACTGAATCCCACCTTTATAAACGACAGAACGGTAGAGCACGCTACTCAAAACCCCACTGTAACGGGTGGGGAGGTGATTCTGCGATCCTTCACTGACAGAGGACTCTGTGGCACCAGCTGGCTCTAATAAACATGACAAAGCTCCCTTGGTTTCTCTGCTAAATCCAATCTCAGCCTAAAATGAAGGGTCTAGAATGCTTTCTGACCTGCACACAAATGGATTTTTCTATCCAAGATGCTACTAGCGCTTCTAACACACCACTGAGAAACGTCCTCCCCGAGCAGTTTGGAAAATAAAACAATACTACAACATAGACACGGTAACTTACCTGAGGTGGAATGATGTTCTCAATACTGATACCCACATACACCAATCGCTCTTTTCTTTAGGAGAGAAAAAATGAAAATAAGCTTACAGAAAGACTACAGATATCTAAAATAATGCTGTAATTAGCACCGTTTGAAGCTCTTACTATCGCTTGGCAGAAGCATCCCAAGAGGATGTTCCAACTGAAAACAGTTATTTTAGTTGGAATTATGTGCTAAATCTCTTATGATTACATTTTCCTGCATGCACAATGACAAACAACAGTACTTGAAGACTGTGGGCACCACAGAAATAATTGAATTGGGGTGTAAAACGCAAATAAAAAACAAGGGAAAAATAATAATGTTGTGATCAAGATTATGCTGTCGGATCCGTAACTACCACCAACCTCGGAGGCGCTGAAAGATAAAATGGGAATTCAGAATCACACTGAACTGCAAAAATTACGTAAAGACAGGATGCAACCCAAACCGGACAAGTGCCAGAGTTTAGACTGGGGCAGGAACAATCAACTCTAGAAACACCAGGGAACAAATAACTGCCGATGTAGCAATTTTTGCCAGAGAAGAATGAACAAAGATCAACAGAGTCAAGCTGCTGCGGAAACAACTGTGATGACAGACGGACATGAGAACAGCCTACAAGACAACCGAAGGAAGGCTGCCACGGTAGTCAGCCCTCTTCAGACCCAGCTGGCGCACTTGGGGCCATCTGGGCACCACACGTACTTCGAGAAAGATGTGATCCAGCTGAAGAGTTCAGAGCTAGCCAGCAGGACAACTGCAGGGCAGCAGACGTGCCCTGTTGAGAAAGGCTTGAAAAAACAGGATAGATTGGTCTAGAGAACACTAGACCGACGATGGGAGAGAGAACAGCACTCAAATACAGGAAAGACTCTCGTAAGGAGTAGGCTGCCCTCCTTGCCCGCAGCACGTTACAGGATTAAATCAAAGTAAGTAAAACTCAGTTTGGACTTAGCTTGCCTCAACACTAGCAGCCTCTATCATCGGAATTGCCCCGGGGAACAACTCTGGCTCCTGAAGGACACAAGTCTCCCATAGGTCTTGTCGTAGCTGTCAGTCCCAACTGGAGAGGTCTCGGATACCCAAGCACCTTGCAAGCAGCACCGGGTGCTGATCTTCAGAGTGCTGAACTGAGCTTTCAAAAAAGCAGTGTGTCAGGAAGAACAGCCAGGTACTGCAACAGATGGAGGCGGGTAACCAAACTGCCGTCACCATCGGATCCCTACTAGACTTTTTCTAGGAAAACAAGGGATAATTTAAACAAATGAAGATATCAAAGAAAGTTGGTGGCATTTATTGGGCTCTGCAAGGACTCTAAAAGCAAGCCACATCTCTACAGATTTTAAAATTATTTTGAATAATAATATTTTAGACCATACGCGCCGAAGAACAATCCTGCGTGGGGACAAGGTACAAACTAGCCGTTTGCCAGCAGACCTCCAACTTTCATGATCCAGTGAAGCGTCACTACGGTTGAAATGACATCATGCAAGAACCAACGCTAACCTCTTCTGGGTTTCCGAGCTGAAGAGTCTCAGTCAACCCGAATCAGACTTCTGAAGTTACAGCGAGCAGCGGTATGAACACATAGCGCATTACACTTGAGTCGCAACAGGACGCACCATGTACACAAGTCCTGTACACAAGTCAAGTCACCTGCACGCAAACGCCTGAGAAGCATATTAATTTTAAACGTTTACTTCATATGTGCGTTACTTTTTGCAAATAGAGGTACCTATGTGTAAAAATTTCATTTGCAATTAATTTATAAAGAATCTAAGTAAATTTTAAAAGTCTTCTGACTAGCTTTCTGCACTACACGTTTTTATCCAAATAACCTCCTGGAGAACTCTTGTCTGAAAGAATCTAGCATAGTATTTTTTCTTAAATAACATGAACAAACGTGGTTCCTAAAGTAATACTGAGAAAGAATAAAAATAGATTTTATGTTGTTTTACAGCTAAAAAGACCATGAACTTTGACGACTCTGTATCATTATATCTAAACTGAAATTTCTGGCTGCGTATAAAATTGGTTTTGTCTCCTAATGTTAGTTCTCCAAACTGATAGATCAAAAGACATCTTCATCCATCTGAGCACCACGAGATCAGATGGATGAGGAAGAATTCTGTCATACACAGTGCAAAATCGCTATGCTCTTGAAAATGAATTAAAATAGCATCTTAAGGCAAGGAATACAACTCCTAAAATGAGACAGGAACTAGAAATGTAAACGTTTTAGTATTCAGCAAGTGTCTTCGATAGTTTCCTCCACTTCTCGTTTCTTGTGATGCAAACCATCCAGAGACAAGAGAGATGAGAAAAATTCAGCTCTTTTTAAACATGATCAGTGAGGCTTTCGAGATCTGCTTTGCTTCTCCCTGCCTTGAGTACACGCTGCTTCAGAAATCAGCAAATGAAACATGCCAATCCTGCTGAGGTAGAGGTCTTCAAAAGAAGGGCAAAATGAAGCATCTAATGCATTCCTTATTAGTATGTAGTACACAGGAGCTCAACACTTTAACCAATAGTTTAAACATTCAAACCAACAGGTCTCCAACTGTAGGTGTAGATAAGCACTGACTAGTTATAAACTCTTCCTAGCCAAATCCAGAAAACATTTTCTCATGTAAGCAGATGCAAAAGTCATGGAAGTGTGCGTGAAAGGAAGTACTCCGCACGATTCGGCCTGGGAGAAGTAGAGAAGGAGTCCCCAGCGGGATCTTCTGTCAAGAATGTCTGAGTCTCTAACGTGAACTAAAAGGGGCGTCCATAGAAGCTTGAACGTCCGCTCCCTCTAGCTGGTGGTAGGACATGATTGTAGAAGTCAGCGTGTACACGAGAAACCTGAAATTCAGCCAGGCTGTTGCGCTACCATCTTCAATTCGCGAACAGAAAAGCATTAAAAGGCATGACTTCAATCTATGTATTTGTAAGTCAACGTGAAACCTGAAGTTTTCATTAAAAAAAAAAGTGACATAACACTTTGGGGATGCGTAAGAATACAGCTGAGCAGCTGAATCAATTTCAGTCAGATTCCTGAAAGCCAGAGAATAACTGAAAGAGCAAGACAGTATCGCGAGTTCAAAAAAGCACAATAATAACACTGGTTCGAACAATCTATGAAGTGTATGTGCCCATGATGAAACAGTCGGTCGTCTTCTCTTTGCCAAAAAGACAGGCAACATGTACTGTGATTTTACAGAAACATTATATTAAAATATTTCTGCGCCCCAAACAACCAACCTGCTTTAACTTTTACACTAAGCTGTAATAAGAACTATAATTTCTTCTAGCACTATAATTCCTCAGCCTTTTTACCGTACAATTTGCTAAAATACACCACCGTTAAGCTGAAAGACTTCAATATTCAACTGTTGTAGCATGTAACGTTTTATAAGCCAAGCTCATTTCTCTAAGAGGCTTTAAAAAAAATTAAAAAAATAATAAAAAAATCAGTCTTATGATATACAATAGAAAACATTAGGTTCATTTGGCGTGAGGATCAGCTTGCAAAATGGTTGTTAAACATCTGTTTCAGACACTGAGAAGTGCTATAATATCAATTGTACGCTCTCCTGGAACTGTTAAAAGATGGTATTTTTATGCAACACTAGTGATTTCAAGAAAGCAAGACAAACTGGAAAAAGCTTGCATTCCATGTAATGTTTGCCAGCAGAATATTTACCCAAGTAGGTCCAAAAATATTGTTCACTAGTAATAAGTCTTCCCACCATAAAGCAGAGCAGCAGACACAGTTCCTTTGTGTCCCATACTCCTGCACAGATGGAGGCTGTGTGTAAGCTGAGCTCACTCAAAAATAGCTAATAGTTTCGTTCCCAAAGCTACAAATTTGCTAGAATTGGCAAGCCGTGGATCATTTACCACAGTGTGATCTAGATCCGCTCTGAGCAGAAGTAGCGACGTTGGGAACAGTTGGTACCTGATCTGTCACTGTCATTGTTGCTGCTGCAACAGCAATAACAAACTGGAGATCGGAAGGAAGCTGAAGACACACATGGAGCGGGCTCCGCGCTTCCCAGCACCGAATCACTACGTCCCATGTGCTATTACAGTGCTTGCTACAAATATAAGCCTGCTCAATTACTTTCTTCAAAAGGGTCTCACCTTCTGGTAAAATTTGCCTTTTAAGATACAATTCATGCACAATTTTATTTAATAATGCATACAGATGTTATTAAATTTTGCAAAGTATTCAATATACGTCCTAAAAGGTATCAGTGACAAGTGGTGTCCCTCAGGAGCCCGTACTGGGGCCAGCGCTGTTCAATATCTTCATCAATGACACAGACAGCGGGATCGAGTGCACCCTCAGCAAGTTTGCAGATGACACCAAGCTGAGTGGTGCAGTTGACACGCCTGAGGGACGGGATGGCATCCAGAGGGACCTGGACAGGCTGGAGAGGTGGGCCTGTGTGAACCTCATGAGGTTCAACAAGGCCAAGTGCAAGGTCCTGCACGTGGGTCAGGGCAATCCCTTGTATCTGTACAGGCTGGGGGATGAAGGGGCTGAGAGCAGCCCTGCCGAGATGGACTTGGGGGTGCTGGGGGATGGAAAGCTGGCCACGAGCCGGCAATGTGGGCTGGCAGCCCAGAAAGCCAAGCGTCTCCTGGGCTGCATCCCCCGCAGCGTGGGCAGCAGGGCGAGGGGGGGGATTCTGCCCCTCTGCTCCGCTCTGGGGAGACCCCCCTGGAGCCCTGCGTCCAGCTCGGGGGTCCTCAGCACGGGAAGGACATGGAGCTGTTGGAGCGGGGCCAGGGGAGGCCACAGCAATGGTCCGAGGGTGGAACAGCTCTGCTGGGAGGACAGGCTGAGAGCTGGGGGGGTTCAGCCTGGAGAGGAGGAGGCTGCGGGCAGACCTGATTGCGGCCTTTCAATATATAAAGGGGGGGCTTATAAGAAGAATGGGAACAGATTTTTTAGTAGGGCCTGCTGCAACAGGACAAGGGGTGATGGTTTTAAACTAAAAGAGGCTAGATATAAGGAAGAAATGTTTAACAATGAGGGTGATGAAACCCTGGCCCAGGTTGCCCAGAGAGGTGGGAGATGCCCCATCCCTGGAAACATTCAAGGCCAGGCTGGACGGGGCTCTGAGCACCCTGATCTGGTTGTAGATGTCCCTGCCCATTGCAGGGGGGATGGACTGAATGGCCTTTAAAGGTCCCCTCCATCCCAAAGCATTCTATGATTCTATAAATTATGCGGACTGTGTTTCATGTCCCTCATTATCAGGTCTGAAAGCTGCAGATAGGATGCTCCAAATATTAAGGACGTTGTTCACAAATGCAGTACACTGGTTTGCGTTTAGCCTTCGGTCGTGGCAGGGGTGGACACAAAATTTCATTCGAAGTTGCAGTTCAGCTGCTCCACTGCACTACAGCAATTGCATAATCTTGTAAATTCGGCCAAGTTTAACAGAATCTAAAGCAGCAAGACTGAAAACCCACAGTAATCTGGACGACCTTTGTAACAAAGTCAGGACTTAACCTTGCTTACAGCAGGAACTCTGCCCACGGCTGACAGTAGCACTAACACGTGCAGCTGAACCAGCGATGAAAAACATTTAACTACTGGTACAGGAAAGCCAAATTTGCGTTCAGGCACCTTGACCAAAGTTTAATACAAATGTATTTGCTTATCTTTTCCAATTATTGGACTTTTTCTCCCTTTTTGCAAGCTCTCCCAGGACTGCGCCACCAATAATCAGTGGGAGTTCCCCTCTCACCAATTCCCAGTCTTGTCGCTACTTTCCTCCCCAGCCCCCAGTTATTTTAACGTTCGTTCAGTTATCGCTACCCCTCTGCATAGCAGCTTGCTGTGAACGCAACCAAGCAATAATACCTGCGTTCTGCACGCTCCTTCTTTTTTAAGACAACATCCAGATCTTGTAATTGTTCTTCTAATTTCTCACAGAGTAATTTCTAAAGGAATGAAACACAATATTAGTTTTTTTCATAACCAAGTATTTTCATGTTGAACTAACATTCAGACACTTCATTCGCTATTTCTATATTTGTCTGGAAGAAGGGCGAGTGCCTTGCTACACGCTGGAGGCTCCTCTTCGATGAAGAAGGCTTTACGACAAAGACTCTTCCTAAACCATGCGTGCTTCACCGTGAACTGCTCTAGAGATACATCCTCCCAGCAGCTGGCATTTACTGTAGGAAGCAATACGCCTAAAGCAAGTATTAAAGATGTTTAGAATAAACATACTTCTAAATTAGCACCGCATTTTTGTTGGCATTTACAACTTTGCCTCAGAGAAACCCGAGGATTTCACAGACACACGTAATACCCATACAGAAAGCTGAGTGCGTACACACGCAGCGATACCTGTTTGTCCCTTATCTTAATCTTTGGAGAACACACGAGTGGGGACACCGCAGGAAAAAGTAGAGATACGCTTCAGGATCACCTTCTTACCAAATGTTCCGTATCTCAGAACACCACTTAAGACTCAAAGAGCCATACGTAAAAGTGACTTTTTATGGACAAATTGTGCCTTATTCCATCTTAACGCCCTCAGCGTACTATTTCCATGGATGATCTTCATGCTTTTACAAATCTGTCATTTTTCATATTAAAAATTACTGAACAGCAACAGAGCAAGGAGATGCTCTAACTACAAGCTTCAATCCCAAATTGTGTCAAGAAAACATTCTTACATATTCAACATCATCACCACTTAAAAATACTCCTCAGAAGACAAGTGAAAATCAATGCTCAGTACAGCCGTATCACGTCATGTCCAGTGCGGCTCGCTCTTTGCGGGGCAACAGCCCTTGTGGCAAAGACGTTTTCTAAAAGCGAGGAAGGGGGTTGGGATCAGGCAGATTATTCTGAAAATGCACATAAATGGCTTCCCGTTAATTTAACAAGAAGAGCGTCGCACACTCTCTGACTTATCCTCCCAAGCACCATCCCTGCAAGTCTTGCTATTTTAGATGTACATTAAATGAAACTGGACACGTGCACTACGAGTTGGGTATTTTTTGGCAGAAGCAGCTTCTAACCTTGGAAGCAGTGTTCATCCTTGTCTATAACTTGACAAGGACAACGCTGGCTTTCCCAGCAGAGGCAAACTATACCGTGAGACTCATTAGAAATAGCAGCTTTCTCTAACCAGCTTCTGAGCAAGTGTCTCTGAAGAAGGAACAGCACTTCAGAAAGAGCTGCTCGCTTTGGCCACTGATCCATCCCTTGCTGCCTACTGCTTCCCCCGCCAGGATGAGAACATGACGTTTCTTTGGGGAAAAATTAAGACATTATATTTTCAATACTATGTTAGTCTTGAGGTAATTTAATCAAAGATGGGAGAAGACCAGTGTGGTTGGAGATTCCCACGTACATGTCAGTCATTCATCACTAGCAGAAAAAAGAAAAGGAAGGGAAAACCACCTCACAAAACTCAGTTTTACTACCAGGCAAGAGGGAAGATCAGCATCCCTACAATCCCTCACAGTCTATTTTTTAACAGAAAAACAACCAAAGAACTTGTTAAACTCTCAACAAATCTCCACAACAGCAAGCAAAGCTGAAAAGGAGAAGAGTGAAGTCAAACAGGAACCGTACATGCTGGCAAGGTGGGCAGAACCACTCTCCGTCAGGGATTATCATCAAAGGAGGGCGAAGGCAGGCTGTGTGGTATCCGCTGTCACAAGAGTCACACAACAAAATCTGTAGAAACAAAACGAATCATGAATATCTTTTGGCATTCACAACATCTAACAAGCTCCAGAACTGTTTCACCAGCCAACACAGAAGCATTTTATAAATACTCTGGACTGTGCCAAAACCAAAACAATCCTGTATCACGTATCACTAGATGGTTCCGGGGCCACGGGTGGTTTTTATGGGGAAGTTTACGGATCACAGTTTTCTCTTTTAACACCAGATTTCCTATGTGTTCTCAGGCACTTAGTGCTACTGGACTACACAGATTGTGTGCCCGCAGTGTGGAATCTGGTAATGCTTTCCAGATCCCGGACTAAGTGGAAAACTGCCTCTGGAGAAGATGTGCTGTGAACTGTTTTCCCTCTACACTCACGTCCACGTGAAGGAAACTTGGCCATTTCCTCTGTCAGGATGATTTTATGTCCAGGACGGCAGAGACAAAGCCTTGCAGACTCTTGGAGGTGTACAGAACTAGGCAACTATTTGAATTCATACTTAGCTGGGTAAAGCTCGGGATACCCCTTTCCATTAAAAATGAGGAAAAAAGCTGGCATAAGCTGCGTGAGTATCTACTGGAATATCTATCTGCAACATCCTAAATTTCAAACTTCGTCTCAACTATGCTATCTTTCACACACCTGACAGTATGCTTATTTTGTGGATTAATAGCAGGACCTCACGTTATCATTTCATAGAATCACAGAATCGTTAAGGTTGGAAAAGACCTTTAAGATCATCGAGTCCAACCGTTAACCCAGCACTGCCAAGCCCACCACTAAACCATGTCCCTAAGCACCACGTCTACCCGGCTTTTGAATACCTCCAGGGATGGGAACTCAACCACTTCCCTGCGCAGCCTGGGCCAGTGTCTGACAGCCCTTTCAGTGAAGAATTTTTTCCTAATATCCAACCTAAACCTCCCCTGGCGCAGCTTGAAGCCATTCCCTCTCGTCCTATTGTTTGTCCCTTGGGAGAAGGGACGGACCCCCACCTCGCTCCAGCCTCCTTTCAGGCAGTTGCAGAGAGCGATGAGGGCTCCCCTCAGCCTCCTCTTCTCCAGACTAAACACCCCCAGCAGCCTCAGCCGCTCCTCATAAGACGTGTTCTCTAGACCCTAAACAGAAGAATTAATGATGATACCTACTGCTGACGAACCAGAACCATAAACATTAGAAATAGCAAAAGTTTGCTGTGCTCTTTCTGAATGGGATTTTGCTATATTCAGTCCTCAGGGTGACGTGCAGCTGTACCCAACGGGGACGGCTAGGTAGCTGCGACCATGTCAGAAGACACTGGAGCGCATACATTGCACTGCTGGGGGTTTTTTTAATGTCATCTCCTCCGTATTCACTGAGATTGCAGGCACAACCTCAAAGCCTCACCCAGAATAATTCTCAATGGGCTAAATTGTGTTATACTTCATAACAGAAGACATTTCAGAGGTTGTAAACAGAAGAAATAACTGCCTTCCCTCCTTATTAAGGGCCAACTCATCTACTCCTACGTAGGAGCAACTCAAAGGATGATGTGCCTTCAGATACCGCCAAAGCCAATCCACCAAATCTGACACAACAGCCAACAGACGCTTCCCCCAAAAGCCTACCAGCTCAGGGTGATTGGGAAGGCCACACTTCTTGCACGGCTCATCGTCATCAGCAGGTGCAGCTTCTTCTTCCTCCTCTTCTTCCTCTTCCTCCTCCTCATCAGAGTTTTTTTCACTCTCCGAGTCCTCGCTTTCTTCGTTACTTGAGTATTTCCACCTGCCACGTGTTCGCGTACCCGTCCACCGAACTTTGCTTCTCTATGAGACGTACCATTTCAAAGAGAAAACACAAAGGAAGCTTACAGAGTTTCTTCCCAGACCTTAAAAAATATTTCTCTCTACAGTGAAGTGATTAATTTCAATCAGAACAGTCGCAGTAAATTTACAACTGACCATTTCAATGAATAGATTGTCTTTCAAAGAGCCTTAAAATGCAACAGGATAATAAAGGGAGAAAAATGCCTATCTACGTGCAGAAAGAAATTTTCAAATAAGATTTAAAAGTAGGAAGACAAATTTGTCACTCAGCCCCTTTTTTCTGTTTTGACAAAGTAAACTTGCTTGCGAACATGGTAAATTCCACATTTAAACTTTCCGACTTTTTGATGATAGCTTTCCTCAATCCAAAAAGAATCTTTTCCTTTTTTTTCCCCCCATGTAACCATTTATGTCTTTTATTTTGCTTTAGGAAACAAGTTAATACACTTGTTATAGTGCAAACGTAAGTGTTTCTGGTGCTGTCCTCTAAGGTGGGCATACTTTTCTGAAATAAAACCACTGCACCTTTTACATGCATAACTTATATCAAGGTCTTCTTTCACATTTATACTTTCCCATTATTTTTCTTAAGTGAAAACGGATTCAGTTGATGCTTCTTTTCTGCTCATCAAAGGGGCATCTACCCCTTTGTATCACATCCACCTTAGTAAAGCATCCACATGTCTTACCATGCCTTTACTCGGACTTTCCACCTTTTTTATTTTAAACAGTGGAAAACGACGTCTCCTATTCTCTAGATATGTTAAGCTTTACTAGTTATTTGTTTAAAATACCTTTTGGATGAAAAACAGAATTCCATTAAAATTCAGAATATCATTTTGTATTAGTTAAAACTACTTCCTGCAGCTAGGATATTGTATATTGAAAGCAACATGCCAAACAGAAAAAACTTTTCTTCCCATTAACTGACTTGTTTCTCGTAGACATCAGTCTCCCCCACCAGACACTGAAAAAGGAAAATAACTTTTCTAGCTTTTCCAACTCAAAACATTTTTCAATTCTGACTAAACTACTCATTGACCTGAATGAGCCAAATAAGCTAAAATGTACAAAATTTTCTATTTATCCTGCAGGATGGACTTGTACCAAAGCAGCATTTGTCACATTGGTAAAATTTTGTTCCAGGTTCTTCACATTAATTGCCAGCTCTTTACTGATTTCACTGTTCGCTAAACTTTAGGACCAAACGTACTTTAAATCCATGATAGCATTAGTTTAAGTTTAGGCTTCATCATATGTCATCATCATTTCAAACCTATCTTTTAAAGACCCTTCTTTAAAACAAATACAAAATATCCTGTTAAAGATTTGGGTATTTTTCATTTTAATAAAATGACAGAAGCTTACTAGTTTCAACCTTCTTCCTCTACCATATTTATTTTAAAATCTCTCTAGAAAAGCAAGTATGTTTAGATCTCTCTATCTTTCCAAAAAAGAGACCAAGTTAAAACTCCTATAGCAACAGTACTTCAAAATTAAAACTACTTTAGGACTGACAGTCACTATGATTTTAATTTTTTTTTAATGAAAATTTTAAAATTAATTTTTAAAGTGAAAATTGGTTTTGTTTCTTTATGCATATGACAGAATTTTTCAATATAAACGTTTCCTTGTAAAATCAACTGTTCATTTTATGAAGGTTATTCAACACAGCAGTATGTGAAAGAAAACTTGCAAAATAAGTTAATGTCTTGGTAGAACTACAAAAATCGGTATGGAAATGTGTAGCAGTGGAAAAATTAATGGGATTTCAAGTTGATATTAAAAGAGTACCCTTAAAAATACAGACTATTCCTTGTTTCTTTTTTGTACTCCAAATCCAGGAAAAAATGGAAGATAAATTAATAAAGGTGTTTATAATTACATAGACTTCAAAGCACGCTACACATACGTACGCTTAACTTCTGGTGTTATATTTACCTCTCATACTTTTAAGGTCTATGCTGCATAAGCAAAAGTTTATCATGAAAAAAAAAGATACCTCCACCCAACGTAAAATGTATATCCCATGTATGAGAAAAGCTAAATTATATCATGAACTCACCACAACAGTAACTTTAGCTTCACCTAGAAACAGAAGTCATAATATTTTTATTCTTCACCATTTGTTGGGTCCTTTTTGGCTTACGATCATCCTGACCAACCAGACACCAAGTATCCATCTAGTAAATCCACAGGAGCTAGAAGTCTCCATTCAGCCACTCAGCCAGACTGACTCGGGTCTGATCATTTCATTTCTTAGAAGAATTCACTCTGGTTGACTTGGTCTACTTAGTTTAGGTTAAATGACAGATTTTATAAACCGGTAAGTCAACACTCTCTTAGGGGGTGTTTTTAGATTTGTCGAGTCCACTAACTGGATTGCAAAGCCAGTTCCTTGCAAAAGCTGACCAAAGGAACAAAATCCTCAATATTCCTATGTAAGCGTATATTCTCCTTATAGATAAGACTGTGGGTATTCTTTATTCCCGGGTAATAAAACTGTATTACCTTGTTAACCTTAGAATTTGACTCCTTCTCTTGTTTTTTTGCATCATCTTTTCGTTCCGGTTTTTGTGCTGCTGCAGGTTTCTCCTCTTCCTCTTCAGGTCGTTTTTTGTCAGGCTTCTGATCCCGAGTCTCCACAACTTTTGGAGTAGGCTTGGATATTCTTGGAGATCGCCTTAACGTGCGGCCAATGCTGACCTCTTCTGGCGGTGCTTCTGTCTTTCTCTTCCGACTGGAGATCCTGATTGTTAATTTAATTCCTTCTTTCTGTCTTTCAGAAGTTATTTCTTTATTATCTGTTGCACAGCTTTCTTCTTCAGAAACTAGCTTATATTTAAATTTGCTTTTAGGCAGTGGAGATTCCTTTTTACTCTCTGAGGAGTCCTCTAGATTAGAAGCATGGGCGTCATCTAATCTATCTGGCTCTGTCTTGGCAGCTTCCGTCTCTTCTTCTTGTTTTTCAGGGCTGGGTTTCTCTTCTACTTTGCTCTCCTCGGGCAGAGCCGTTTCACTGTCAGAGCCCTCCTTTTCCAAACCAGGCTTCTCTAAAGTAACGGGAGAAGTAGATGCAGGAGGCATCTCAGCAGCTTTTGGAGAGTCGGGTTTCTCCTCAGCCTCGCTTTTATTTTTTGAAGTCTCTTCATCAGACAGTGCAAGCTTGGGCAGTTCTGCAGGAGCAGATGCATTCGTGGACTTCTCTGAACATTCTTTGGGTGGCGGTAGTCTGTCCTTTTTTGTTTTCATGGCTAGTTTCTCTTCAGCTGTTTTGGCACAGTCTTCAGAGTTTGAAGACTCTTCCACTACCATTTCAGTAGTTGTGCTGTCAAGGGACTCTTTTTCCACAGGACTAGGTTCCTCCTTTAAAGGCACTTTCTGATTAGAAACCTCAGAGACCACAGCCCCTATCTCTTTCACCACAGTTACCGCATTTTTCTCAACCTCGCAGGCTTTTATAATTTTACTAACAGAGTCTGATACCTTCAGGGAGTCTGATACCTTTTCCCCACTTTTTCCATTCCTCTCTTTTAATGAGCTGCTGTCTTCCTTTGTGCTAGCCGAGTGTTCTGACTTATTATTTTGTATGACACTTGGGGTTATTTTTTCACAGCTAACCTCTCCATTTACTAGCACTTTCCCATCAGGACATAAAGCAGTAATTGTAGGGACTCTCTTAAAAGCTTCTTCTTCTGGTTTCCCTTCTTCCTTCAAGACATCCTTTGTTGGAGTAACGCATTTACATAGGGGCCCCTTTATCGGACTGTCATAGTCATCTGTCAGCTTGATCTCTCGCTTTTTAAGTGGTATTTTTGCCTGCTGGTCATTTTTAAGTTTCTCACTTTCTTCCACAGATTTCTCCACAATTTCTTGGGGAGTTTTGACATTAACACAAAATTCTAACCTCTCCGGCTCATGAACTGCTATTTTGTCCGTACAACTTTTTACCTCTTTTAAGTCTTTTGGTTCTATTTTGTTTTCCTTCACCTCTACTTTAACAGGCTTGACGTTTTCTTTAAAGGAGTCACTTTCTTCTTTGACAGTTTGCTTTTCGTCATTGTACTCTGAAGGTTTCTCTAATTTTACTATGACTGGCAATTTTATAATTTCTTTTTCTTCCACTTTCTCCATTTTCAGCGTATTTTCATCTTCTTTGACCACAGGAAGAGGAAGGCTTTCCAATTCCATTGACCGTTCCTCCACCTCCTCTTTTTCTTCTTTGATTTTTAATTGATTTTCTGTTGATAGAGAAAAACAACTATGAAACAACCAGGAGACCTACAGGATTACAAAGAGCATCCATCAAAACGAAGGCAAAACCCAACAACCCAAAGTCCCCCACAAATGAATCTTCTCTCATAGAATTATTAGGAATCTGGTTGTCTAACACTGTCCTTAAATGAGTCGGCTGCCAATTTTTAGCTATAGAATCACGGCTCAGTTTAATTATATACCAAGATAAACCTAAATTTCGGAAGCCATCAGCAGAATTCTAGACTTATCCTTCTTTATGCAGACATCTCCGCCCCTTCTTCCGCAGTACCACAATACTTTCAGAGGATACAGAAAACCTAAGTCGTGAACGCACAAAGCATCAACTTGAAATCTCACTTGAGTTTCCGAATTATTTCACAAAGCAGAACATGGTGTAAAATTCCACGGTCTTCAAGCGAAATTCCACCTAGAAATCCGTCCCCTGTTTGTACACATTTTTATTTCAAGAAACACTTAACTGTTGTATTTCGACAGTTCAGAGAAAAAAGAAGACGTTCAATGCTATGGCAAAATTCACCTAGATTCTCTGGACAATGACTGCATCTCCTACGTACTACCAAAACACAAGTAACAGACAATATTCTACATTCGCTTCATCTGCCGTTTCTAAACAAGCACAGTGAGTAGTAGCGTATGCCAGAAAAACCTGCAGAGCTTAAAGAATTAAGTTATGCCTACTTTGCTAAGCCATTTTTAGATCGTTAGGGCTTAAAGTACAGTTCCAGCGTTCAGAAGAAACCATACATCCCTTTTGTTACTATGTACTTAAGCCTGCTATTTATCATTACCACAGCCTCTTAATACCTTCAGGGTTTTTTATTTTACCATACTTTTTGAGCCAGCTAGGGATAGAACTAATTAGAAAAAAGCAAACACAATAGCACTACATACACCGTAACAGCATCTTCTACCATCTGGAAGACGTTATCCAAGCGTGCCCTAACTCCAAACAAAAGGATGATTTTTTTTCTTCTACCTCACCCCTCTCCCTCCACACTAACGCGTAAGTCTTCCAAGATGAGAGCTTCCCGAAGCAGTTAGAAATATACAGGGGAAAGTACGTGACAGCTAACTTAGGTACATTAAATAAGCATTTTAGAAAAGAAAAGAGTGGTGAGGAAGAATTCATAGATTTTATAATATTTCCAAATACAAAGCATGTTTCCAAACAAGCATCAGCAATCAGTACAGCAGTGAGAGCTGGAAGCGATAACGTTTTGAAGGCTCATGGCTGTTTTTTGCCACTTCGTAGAAGCGGTCCCCACTCTCGGCCCTCGTAACATAAAAGCTGCCTCTTTAAAGACTGGGAATGAGATATTTCCTCTGTGTCTGAATTCTTCCATCCTCCCATCTAAACTTTCTTCAACCATTTCTTCCTGTCACCTACTTTCTCCCAAACTTCTAACATCACCACAATCCCCAAAACTTCTCTATATTGAAAATCAAGAGTTGTTCTATAGTTTAATTCCTTGAACTGCTCATAAACCATTCATATATACAAAATGACAACACAAGTTGTCTTAACGCTATTCAAGTCAATCAATCGGGCTTGTAAGAAACACGCAAGCATTGGTTCAGTTGACCTTATTTTTGTATGAACTAACGTAATGCTATTTGGGAAGTGGCCAAAGCGAACAGGTATCAGGTCCTCCAGCCCATTTTCACTGTACCTTAGAAGGGCTCAGAGTGCAGGCCCTCAAACTGATGGGAAGAATGACTAACGCTTCTCAACCGCAAGGCTCTAAGTAGTGCTCTGTGAATACACTGACCGCACTTCAATCTCTGCACATATAAATAATTTCATTATTTGTTACATAGAAGGGACCAGTGCCTACGAGTGATTTTGCATCAACACAGCCTAATGCAAGTACTGACGCGGGCGAGCGTGCCATAGGATTTGGGGACTTATCTACAGCGCGGACATTTATTAACCTGTTTATACATGGTTCCTCCTGAATCCAATGTAAAGTAAAATCGTATCTGAAGTAGGGATCTCGATTAGACGATTGAAGCTGGCTTGACCAATTTTTAGAGAGACAAAGGCGAGATCAGCACTTGGAATTAATTCTGCTGTGTGGGTAACCACACAAGTTATGCGGTCACTTACACGCACAGTCAGGTATTGGAAATGCCTTAGAAGAACGACAATTCTGCTGGTGTTCATCGCCATTTACTGCAATTTTCACAGTAGTCTTTTAATGCGTCCGCAACAACTTACATTTTAACCAAATGTTTTATTTATTTCTTGTGTTCTACGCTGTTGCGAAGAATGAGAATAAAATAGCAAGTCTTTCTCTTTGATACTCAGAACCAGGACAGGCCTTGGCTAATTCCATATATCAAATTAACTTAAACAGATTGGAAGAAACACATACTAACACAGTGGAATCCTTAAATCTTGTTTCCGATTGTGAAAATCTTTTCCTGTGCTTTAACAAAACGATAATACCAGGTAGTAACTGGGACAAAATTACTTGGGATAACAAGCTTTTAGCTTTTCATAACCTGAAAAAGATCAGATTCTTATAACACAAAATACTTCAGGCTAACTGATACCAATACTTAGGAAAACCAATGCACAAACCAACAAGTCAGGGGAGTTGTTCAGTATGTGCAATGACATGATAATAAGGAAGGAAAAAAGGTTCTTTGTTAATAAGAACAGCAGAGGCAGCTAAGGACCACTTCTAAAATATTGCAGTATTTTAAATTGTTTTAACTTAAGCTCATGTCTTCTTGAAAAATCATGTAGATTATGGCACATTTGAGGAAGCAACCTATATTTTTTGATTCAACCTCAAAAGCAAAAATAAACACCATGCCCCATACTGTATTGATTTCAATCATGGCATTGCACAAACAGATTTTTTTTTTCTTTTTAAAATTTTAATGTTGCTAGAACAGGAAAAGTTTGGCAACAGTTCAATGCTCTACAAAAACGTACAATGACGAGTATTTACAATATTATACAAAAAGTACAGCAAAAATAAAATTACTTAGACAACAATTCATACACAGCGCTCTTCTTGTAAATGAACTCGAGCCTAAATATGCACTAAAAACCCTCCAATAATATTTATAATTTCCAAGTATTCAATATTTACTTGATTTACTTTGAACATAAATGTTTTTCGTGGGTTTTGTTCCTTTTTTTTTTTTTAAAGTCCTACTCTAACACAGTACCCTTTCATGAAGTTGAAAATCCTAACGTTGCCACAGCACAACATGTAAAATTTGAGAAAAGAAGGCAGAAAACCTTGTGTAGATGCTTCTTCACCCTTTTTGGTGTCTTCATCTTCTATGCTTGGGCTTTCACGTGATGAATTCTCCTGCTGAGAATTGTTGTTTTTCAACAGGGCAGGATCAATTTGCGCTTTCAAGAGCTCAAGCGTCTCGGCAAGCTCATTGCGGTTTCTAGATGACAGAAGAAAAAACATTGTGTCTGATCAGCCACTTACTCCAAAGGGATTCATAAAAAATAAACAAACACCATCTGCTTAACTGAATGCTGCCCTGAAAACCTAATATACAAGCATAGCGAAATTCCTGTCCCACCAGAGTGGCTGCAGCTTCGCAGTCAGAAACCTTCAATTTATCCATACCACAATAAAATCACTTTTTTGGAAGGACCTTGTCTCTCTCAGCTCAAGTCTTGTTGGGTCTGGATCCAAGCTGCTACTATTATTCTTTTATTTATTATCCTCTTACCAATCCTCACTGATTTTTCTTTGCAATTTCTTTTTTCTCTCAGCAGAGAGGACTTTGTAGTTTCCTGCTCATGCACCAAAGGAGCAACCACATCAGTCGAGTGAAATTTTCCAAAGCAATTAAGTAATTTAGATACTTTTTGCAGGTACCCACCCTAAGCACATACAGCAAACAATACAAAGTTGTCCAGAAAACTCCAGCTACTCGAGTTATGATAGCAAGAAAACGTTCGTGCATCTCTACGCGTGCGAATCTCAGGGCACTGTAATTCCTTATTTAAACTGGACATCTAACTAGAAAAAAATACACCTTAACGTATAACAAAATTGAGCGATGATTGAACAGTCATTGTTTTCATAACAGACTAGAATAACAAGGCTCTCGCATTTCGTTTTTCAAAGTCAACGTTCAGCAAATTGTTTTCCCCAGGTTTACAGAAAATAAGGAATCCTGGAAGTGCAACAGCCCCGAGACGTGGAATCTCACGGGTTTAAAACCATTTCAGCTTTTACAATGCATTACGGTGTTTTTCCGCTCGGAGCGTGGAGTGTCGGAACTTTCCCAGCAGAACCCTGATTTCTTCCGCTTTTGCCATTGATCTCTGGAGTCTCTGATGCACGAAGAGAGATAAACACCGCGCCGCTCTCGATGGCTTTGGTTGGACACATTTACTTTATTTACCCACAACAGCCATCTAAATTGCACTGGCAGCAACGCTTATCATTTTATGGCCTGTTGATAGCGGTTTAAACAGTGTCGTATGACTCCCTTGGTTACTAAAGTTATGGATACGTAAATAAGCTGCAGATATAAAAATTAAAATTTACAAACAGAAAAAAAACATCATTTGACTTTTTTTAGATCTGTTTTTACATCTCTGTGTACTTTTTAAGTCAGAGTTGATTCTGCTGAGTCCAGTTTAAAATCCACTTGGAACTAATCAAATTTTAAAAAAAAGTTTACATGGAGATAAACTAAAAATAGATAACTAATAGATATGAAACAAATTTCAAGCTAATTTCAAGATACCGTATACCTTGCATAGAGTAGGAAAGTGAAAAACAAAATATGTAATCAAAATCACAAAAAAAACCCATAAATCTGAAGGTAAAACATCACTAAAATGTTACCAAACCAATCTGCAGCAACTGAGACCCAGAGGCACCGAGCCACGCACACACGTCGGTCTGCATCAACCTCATGCACCTCCTCTTTAGTGATCTATGAGCCGAATTCTACTCCACAAGGTTTTTCGTGCCTATTTGTATTGTCAACAGTTTTGTAGTTCCGTGAAGTTAAAATTGCAATGTAATTCCCCCACGAACAAAACTCTCCAGTTCTAACTGTCTTAATAGGGCAGGAGATAAAGAAGCAAGAGTCCTCCTCCGTTTCCTAAGCCATGTAGGTGGCCAGTGAGCAATATGGAGCCACTGCCCTCAAGAGAGCCTTCTCTTGGTACCCTTTCCATAGATCTATTGTAGCTTGATTAAGCAGAAAACAAATTCCACATTGGCTATTACCAACAAATCAGTGAGTTATTACTATACGTGGTTTTTCACTAAAACATACATGTGAAGGCGGAAAATACCACCGTCATGACTCCTACGGTGGGAGAAATGGAGATTTATTGAAATAAATTTCTGAACCCCAGTCACAAATAGCTAAAAACTCCTACAAAACAAACAAACAAAAAGAATAAAAGAAAAAAGGAAAAAAAAATACCTAACAATGCACTTCCACGTGGATCCGTCCTGGTCATCCTGTTCTTCTATGTACATCCTGACATTATGCTCTTGATCCAGCTGATACCAGTACATCAGGCCATCCTTGTCTCGACCGATGGGCTGAAGACGCATGGCATCGGCATCCTCCTCGTTAATTATATTCTTAAACTTTAGATTGTCGTCAAACTGACATTCACAGAGATACTGAAAAAGTGAGAAAGTAGAAAGGCTGTTAGAATATCAAAACATAAACAGAAATAAGAAAATCAGCTCATTTCCTTCCAGTGTAATTTGGAACTTCTTTTTAGGCCTCTCTGTTGGGTCTGTGAGTTAGCTATAGTTCCATTTTTTCTTCCAGACCATGTTGTTTTTAAATGCGAGACAATTTTTATTCGGTGGGGTTTTTTCCCTGGCCAGTTTAGGAAGTTTATTTTTAATTTTTTTTTTTTTTTTTAAATAGTACAAATGATGTCATTCTACGATAAACCACACACCTTAACTTGGAACCAGCCCTGACAGTTTTCTCGAGACTTGAAAAGATGAAATCCCATCTTTGCCTTTGGAATTCAGACAAGCTTATCTAATTGTAAGCTAATAAACATTTTAAAAAGCATACTGCGCAGGCAAATAGCTACTGACAAAACAGTAAGCGCAAAACAATTTTCATACAAAAGTTTCACATGAAGTGTGAAAAATACGCAAAGCGTTACATCCAGTTTGGGCCCAACCCACTACCGTGAGCATCGCGCCTGCTGCAAGATCAGCTCCACGTTTAATACATCTACTTACGGTTCAGACGAGCTAGATTTGCAAGATGTTTAAGTGAGTGAGACAGCAAAATCTCCAAGATATGTAAGCGAATACGGAAGAAGTCATTTAGAAACTTAGTTGATGAACGTGTACCTTCAGAATCCCCAGTTTGCATTCAACACTCATTTCTAGGTATCCTTTTTTTTCCATCTCCCAAGCCCAAGTGCTGTTGAATTCTTGGCATATCTGTCACAAACAAAATAAAAAGATTGCTAGGGTTAGTGGATAAAAGCAACTTTAAACTTTTATATTAGTAGTACCTTACTGCAGTAACAATTATACATGATCTCTTCAGGATTGCAAGTCAGAAAGCCTCACACAAAAATAAAAAATAAAACCAGAGTAGGTTGGGAGCACTGACAAATCTCCGTGGGAGAGTATCATCGAGGTCCTGATCACCACCAACTTCTCTAAACCTCTTAAATTAGGCAGCACAACTCTGAACTGGGAAGGTATCCTTGTCTTTGCTGTGCAAAATCTCCCATTTTTCTATTTCTGACTTGTCTATTTAGAACATAAATTCTCTCAAGTAGAGGTGATTTCTTATTACGTGTCTTTACAGCACTTAGCACGTAAGCTGCCAAGCTCTCTTGGGGCCCCCGAGTCCTACATCTGTACTGCGGATAACAAATGCAACTGATATTCACCCCATGCTGTGGAATTATTATTCTTTAGAAATTGCTAAATATCTTGGGCCTCAAAGCATTTGATAAATATTTTTAAATATTGTAGCGTATAGCCCATTTCAATTTACTTAAAGCAAATAAATTCAATGACACCAATATGGGGGAAAAAAAAAAAAAACACACAGAACATGGAAAAAAAGTGGCGGTAGAGGGTAAATAGATTGGATCAGCGGGAGCTCCAACACTAACGGTGAAGAAGGAATTCCCTCTCCTCCTAAACAACTCAGACGTGCTTAAGACAACTCTCATGACTAGCGAAGAGCTGCGTATCAATTGAGGACACATAGCGGGATCTCCCATCAGCGAGGCTATTCTAGTGGAAATACCCATTCGAAGGAGGCGAAAGCTAATCACAGCTCCATCTTCAATCAAGATTATTTTGAAATGCCACTGGTGAATCACGGCTGTCCCAATTAGCACCCAAGGTGCCGCTGCCTTTCAGTCTGCAAGGAAGCAAAGCCCTGCTGAATGGACTCCATCAAAACAGCGCAGTCTCCCAATCACGAAATTATTATTAAACACAAGATACGGTCACTAAGGTACTCAAAAACTTGTACATCACATCTGAAAGCAGCTTTCTCTGGAAACAGCAGGAAAAATAACCCTAGATTTCACCCGCCAGAAGTACAGATCAGCTGATTTGCGTTGTAAAACCCCACGTGGGCTACAACCAAGAAAGGTGCCGCTGCCCCTCCTCTGTCCCCACGGCCGTGCCACCGACCCTGTGCTAGCCCGAGTAGTGACACCGGGTCTTAAGCGGCCCAAGGGTAAGCCTGCAATTAGATTGGCTCAGCCACACCACAAATCATCCTCTGACTTTAAACTGCAACCTACGGAGAACGGTGAAGAGTGTGCTCTCTGGTCACAATGAATCCTGCCGGAGAGCTGTTTTTCCTGCTCCGAGGTTAAGGAACGTTACACGGATACTTCTCTGACGCAAAGCCAAAGCTCACGGTGAGAGACAATCGCTGCTTGCTCGCAAAACAAGGTTACTCCGCTTTCTCGCTCATTTTCAACCGTGTAACGTGAAGAATGCTGGGAGACTGCATATCAAAACCCTTGCTAAGGGCACGTGCCAGCTGCTGTTCGTTACTTACTCGTTAAGTACGAAAGCAATAATGAGAAGTTTCACGTGCTGCGGAAGTGTACGATTGTCAAAGCAAAAGCTCGGAGTCATCAGAGCTGACGAGGAACCTGTTCAAACTGAAATGACTACATTTTGACAACTAAAAACCAGATGATCGCGCTTTCTCCTGACAAGTACTGTCACAACCCTGAACTACAGATTTCACTGATTCAGGCTCCGCTGAAACGTTCGTCTCTGCCTTCACAGAGAGGGACATTTCACACCGATCAAAATCCTGCAGCTCGCGGGAGCAGCTGGCTTCTGCATGCTAAAGAGCGGTCAGCACCGTCCCACCCTGCAAGAGAGACACTGAAACATCTCTCTCTCTCAAATATTTCCAAAGCAGCTACGATGGCATCCGACACCCACTATCACCATGCTCCAAATGTTCACTTTAAATAATGAAAACAGGAAGGTGAAAGACACAGCAGAGGAGTCTGCTTGGGAGGGACTACAGACACCTGAATTCTAATAATCAGGGCGGAAAAGACAGCGTGCTCAGAACGCGCCCATCTCGGGGTCGAAGGTTCCAGACGGACCAGTCCAGGGAAATCTTATCTGTATAAAAACGCAAAATATGTTCGACAACAGTCAAGTAAAGCATTTGCCAGGAGAGAGTGCAGTCTTCCCAGGGAAGTGGTTGAGTCCCCATCCCTGGAGGTATTTAAAAGCCGGGTAGACGTGGTGCTTAGGGACGTGGGGGTCGGTCTCTTCTCCTTAGTAACGAGTGATAGGACGAGAGGAAACGGCCTCAAGCTGCACCAAGGCAGGCTTAGGTTAAACATTAGGAAAAACTTCTTCACCGAAAGGGTGGTCAAGCATTAGAACAGGCTGCCCAGGGAAGTGGTTGAGTCTCCATCCCTGGAGGTATTTAAAGAATGGACAGATGTGCTGCTCGAGGACATGGTATAGATGGACTTGGCAGTGCTGGGTTCACAGTTGGACTCTTATGATCTTAAGGGTCTTTTCCAACCTTAACAATTCTATGATTCTATGATTTCTCGAAAAACAGCAAAGCTGGGCAGTTCCTCTTAGTTGTTAAAACGTTTAGGACAAGCCCATTCTTTACCTCAGTCATACATGACCACGTACGTTCCTTGCGCAGAGGAGAAAAGTCCGACTCCTACAGCCCTATAGCCGTTTTCTTCCAAAAAAGACTAGTGTGTGTGCTGGTGAGCCAACTCGGGTGGTTCACCATCAGAAGAGGGAAGGGGAAGAACTCTCCACTGCCACGTTCACTTCCTATCCCAAAACATATGCATCTGGCAAAATGCCAGCCGCAGCTTCGAGGCAATTTTTAATGAAGCTCTTCATAAGCGTGACAGTGAAATTAAGCATATCTTATAACCAGTTGGTATAACCCCAAAACACATTCATAATATAAAGATATTAAATATTAAAATATGAAATATAAATATTAAGAGCATGTACATTTGAATGTCCTCCACTTAAAGTTTCCTCCTAAATAAGAAAATGGTCACATCTAGAATGTATCAAACCCTGTTTTATCAAAGCAACACGTTAGTAGTTTCTAACAAAGGAAAAACAAGTCAACGTTGCCTCTCAAGAGTTTGTCGATAATGTGTCGGACAACGCTGCAGGCACCTAGGAAGAATGCGCTCAATGGTTCCACACCTTTTCAGTTTTTCCTGGCTTCTGTGGCATTTCCCAATACTCTTTGTTGTTTTTCTACATTAATTATACTCCTCTGAAATGGGGACAATATTAGCATACCTCTCTAATTAGTTATATTCAAATCCCTTTGTTCTTCGAGGCTCCTTTGAACCACTGGCTGGAATAAGCTTCAGGTTAGCTCTGGAGACTGATAAATGAAGTAGAATTTATTACCGCTTACTTGGTCTTAACAGGGGTGCGGGGGGGTTTCCTTACCACTTTCCCATCCTTTCAATCCCTGCTGAAGGAAGATTTTCCGAACTACTCCCTCATAAACTTGTTTTATCCCTCTGCTTTCTGCTTACCACACAAGTGGTAAGTGGCTTCAGTGGGGTAGGTAAGTTCACTAGTCAGAGCTGGGTTTTCTCGGCTTGCTGCAATGCCTTTTCGCTATATTAAGGAATTTAACACAATTCAGTAACCACAGTACTTGGTAACATACAAAGTACACAAAAGTTACATAAATTACAACGTTATTATTTTAAAGCATCATCATAAATGGTTTACAGCTGGTTAAGAGGTTACATTTAACCTAAGGCCCTTCAGCAGGTTATTTCCTGGCATACTCCCAGTCCTAAAAACCATCATCATCTTAAGACTACACAAACCTCAAGACAAATCCCCATCTCCGTAAAGCTTAGAGATAGCACGTACGGGGGCAAACCGCAACGGGACTTGCCAAGTGCCGTTATTTGTGTTGCTGCTGTCACCGTAATGCTGTATTTTGAAGTAAGATGCGATCATGGCTGTACAGACAATACTAAGACTACATTTTTGTGGGTTAAAAGATACAGGCAACATATCCAGAGGGGAAATGGTAACCTATTCGTTTTGACTATCTGTATATTTTTATTTTCTGAAGCAGTGTAAATTCTTTAAACTGAGAACTATTTGCATGTAAGGTGCCAAAAATGGCATAGCCACAATTAAAATACCAATATAGAATTATGTAAAACAATGGGATGCTACGTTTTCACCTTAGTTGTGCCCTCCTGAGCATCCAGATAGAAATCACTGTAATACTTTCATTTATTATTACCACAAGAACTCTGTATGGTTAGTCCCTGTATATGCCAACCAAATCACAATAATTAAATCGTATCCAGAGAAGCGATATACAAATGAATTGTTACTGTGTAAATCTCTCTGCTCCATTTAGCCCGTTTGCAGGCTACTAAATCTCCTTCTTTATTTAGAGTCTTAATGCTCAAAAAAGTACTTTACTACCCGGTATGAAGGTGTACACTCTTATGCATGCAGAAGATCTGGTCTGTTTGGGTTTTTTTGTTTTTGTTTTGTTTTTTTGTTTGGTTTTTTTTTTTTTTTTTTTTTACACAAGCCTAGGCAGACGGAAAGTTAAGCTGGACTCTTATGCAACTAACGCCTGGGCACGCACATCGATGTTGGCCATGACACAGCCCAAGGCTCGCTATAATTCATACCAGGGATTGCCGACACAGCAGCTCATCATAACCATATTCCAGCATTGCAGAATAATACAACGCGCATATTGTACCTTGATCAAATATTTTTCCCATCTGTCTGCTGTGACAGACTTCCCAATCTTTCTCATCAGTTTCAAGTGAAGCTCCACCAATTCTTTTGGAACTGCAGTATTGAGAGAGAGAGAGAGAAAAAAAAAAAGAAGTTATGAAGACCGGTGTAAATATACTTCAATGCTCAACACTGATAACACTGAAACACTGTGACAAATTGAGAAATTTGAATAAAACGTAGTAACTTAAAGTCTGCTGAAAAGCAGCCCTGCAACTGAGAGATGGAGGAAGGTTAATTTAATCGCGTGGGTCTTTTTCTTTAGATTTACATTTACGATGATCCTTGCCCTTCCTGTGCCCTTCCTTAAACTCCAGGAAACAGACCTCCATGATAAACATGTAAAAATTCTGGCAGCGTTAAAACAACAACGGGACAGGAACTACGCCGGTCAAACACCTACAAAAATCCTACCGCGAGCTGCACACCTGCAGCTGCCTCCAGAAACCCCAGAGCCATTGTCTGCACCATGCCTGGAATATCGCTGCATCCAAACTATTTTTGGCCGGGCGTGTGGTATGGGAGAAACATTCCAGAAACTTTGTCCTCAGGGATGTAGCTTTGCTCTGTACTTACTCTCTTTTGTACCGGAGGGACAGAGAGGGACTCGAGATCTGGGGCGTGAGGGATGGAGGCCAGAACTGCTGCTGGGTACAGCTCCACCGCCGCCATCGCACAATTAAAGTTTTCCAACCAAATTTTACTTGTCTCGTAGCGTACACTCCTCAGATACACCTTCAACATCTCGCCTTGGAGCACATCTGGGATTTACGAATCAGTCTGGCGCCACCCAGTGGCAGATTTGCAGAACATCAATTTTATAAGCTACAGACTAGTACAACTTTTCATCAGTAGGTAACCGATAATTAGTAACGCAACCACACGTGCCCAGCGACGTGAGCTTTCTTATTTGTAAATCTGCTGAGAAAAACTTCAAGAAATGAACTTTTCACGTCTTTTTATTTCTATACTCTTTGCATGCAACTTTATTTTCTGAAAGCATTTTCATTACTCTATGCACACACGCTTTAAAAGTTTAAAACCCAAGAACGTTCATGACCATCATTTATGATTACGCTTTTTCTGCTGGTCCGGCAGCACTACTTGATAAACGGTTGGGACACCAAATGCGTTTGTTCTGAACTCGACATTACTGAGATGCTATTTCTTCATAGAACATTTTAGTATCTGCGTGAATCTTTTTCAATATTTAACTTGATTTCACCTAACTGATATTTGCCTTTCAATCAAACACTTCTATTTTCAGGTGAGCATAACGAGCTGGTAAAAATATCAGTTTGATGAAAAAAATGCTTGTATTATTTCAGAAGTAGATCATCTCTGCTGGTTCACAACCAGAAATTTAATACACAAACTCACTTCTTCAATAAATACATGAAGTAGCAGCTTGGTACCCAAAAACAGACGTCCTTTAAACGTAAATAATTCGTAAGCAACTCTAAACTAGCCCTGACCTTTTCTCTTTTATTCCATTTATATTATTTCCATTACCATTACATAGTGAAGAAACCTAGCATGTCTCCTCCTCGATTTTCCTGAAAATTGATGCGTTTCGTAATTTTAAACTACCACATATTTTAAAAGGAACAAGATCAAAGGTCTTAACCCTGAGAGGTGCCGAGCACTCGGCACTAACAAAATTAAGCACAAAGCACTTTTCGCCACATGAGCAATTCTATCAAAGTCAACTCATACAATTAAACCTCAGCTTGTGTTTGTGGGACATGGAACTGAGCCAGGGTATTCAAAAATCTTGCTGGATCAAAGCTTTTGTTCTGCATCTTTTGTTTGTTTGTTTTTAATCAGATCTCTTTTTAATGGGTACATACTGATTGGAAGCCTAGTTTCAAGAAGCACGGGTGATTTGTTTGGAATAATCAAACCCCCAGTCACCACAAAAATCTTTGCTAGAGTGTTAGTCTTGGAAGAAACGGAGAATGTTAAAAATTGGAAAGTAATTTTGCACACCCTTGGTCAGCACTTGCTGTGACTTGGGTTAGTACCTACAGAAACCTCACTTTTCTGAGATTCCAGCATTTCAGCTCCTGCATTTCTAGGACCTTGATGATGTATCGACGTGGTTATTTTCACAAATAAACTTCACAAAAAACATTTCAAATTAATTCTGCATTTATTTATTACCCTTTTCAGATGTTTTTCATGTATCATAACAACATTAATGCCCGGATCTCTAGGCTGGCTTTTCGCCAGTTCCCTAGTAAGCGTGTAGAAGAACTGCGTTGCGCTTAGAGGAATCGCACACTATCCTCCTTATTCTAAGGAATGAGGTGGGAGTTTCGAAGCAGAAAACCGACGTCCACTTTGCAGGCAGAAACTAGGGAGTGTGTGAAGCGCAGCCTGACCGGCCAGGGTGCCTGACCTACAGCAGGAGCCTACGGGACTGAGAAACAAACTCTGTATTGAAGGCAAAGTAACTGTGAATAATGTATGGATCACATGCAGCAGCGTACACCTGACTTGCCCAGAAATACCAGCTCAGGGAGGGGTGGCAGGAAGGCTAAAGAGCGGTAGAAAACCCATCCTTTCCCAGAACGCTTATTTGGCAAGGAGTAGAAGTGCACTAGTAAACAAGATCGATGGTTCAGTCGCCTCAGAAATGCAGTGAACCTTCATAACCTTAAATTAATTTACTTTTGTTCAGAATATAGAGAGAATTCTTGACAAGAGTCTGTTGAAGTGGGACATCAATAAGGATCATTTTTACAACACTCTTCTAATCCTACTTGTAACATAGCACAGATAACGAACATGAGATGTAATCACTTTTGGGTTGGGTTGTTGTTTGGGTTTTTTTAAATCACAACAATAGACTGTCATCTCCTTTGTAAAATATCGTCTCCATTCAACTGGGACCTGCATCACTCATTTCAGGAACTCATACGATAACCTAATAACGTTTTGCATTTTTTAAAGTTTCACATAAAGGAAGGAACAATACATGCCATCTTTCTTGCATAATAGCCATTCTGCGTAAGGTTTTGGCCAAAGACGTGTGATGGAACATATACAAAAAAACCCCGAATCTGAACGATATTCTCAAACTTCTATGAAACTTTGATCTCTCTAGAAAGTAATATAGTAGCTCCCTAAAACCTTCATAGAATACACTTAAGTGGTGGAGAAAACACCAGGACTCTGCACAGGGCTAATAAAAATAGCACAGTACTATTTTAAAAGAAAAACTATTTCAAAGAATCAAAAAAAATTAAACCGCGGTGCCATCTGCTAGATATTCAAAAATTTAGACTTTTTATAGGAAGAAGCCATGAGTCAGAGCGAGTGAGTCACTGTATATACAATTATAGGGCTTCTGGTGGAGTTTTGCCCACTTGTTACGTCCCGCACGTTCCTGGAGGGCAGGCTCCTGCCTGGGCCTCACACAACATCCTTTGAACACTATTCTGTCTGCTCCAGCATTTCAGGGAACGTCCCATACATCAGTCAGACATTTCTAATGTATTTGGGAAAGACAGAAAACTGAAACGGAAGAGAGAAAGTACGAACACGTGGAAACCCCAGCATCTGGTTAGAAAAGCTGTAACTTCCAAACACCCGCACAACCGCGGATTAAAGACCTGGTTGTGGGTACCCATTAACACCTTCCTATATAACCATAACCCCGTCTCACCTCTACTTATTTTCCCTGCCAAAATTAATACACTCACAGCTGAAAACTAACCTAAAGAAAATGGAAATAAAGGACCACGGTGTAGACAGAGTGCCTGGCACTGAAGCGGAGGCAAAAAAAAAAAAAAACTATGCCTCCTCTCTTCCTCCAGAGATAAGGGAAAAGCACCCTGACCCCTGCGGGGACTTAGGGGAAAGGGAACAAGAAGTAACTTTTTGGGATGCAAAGACTGCTGGCAGTTTTCATGCTTCACGAACACAAACAGGTCTTCCCAGTTACACCAGTAAAACCTTTTTCCATGCTAACTTGTTTTGGCAAGTGGAAGGAGAAAAAAAAAAAAAAGTGATTCATAAGATATACAGGGCAAATATTTCCGTTAACAGTTTGCTCTTTTTCATCTTACTCTTCTCCCAAGTAACAAGCGATGGGACGAGAGGGAACGGCCTCAAGCTGCGCCAGAGGAGGTTTAGGTTGGATATTAGGAAAAATTTCTTCACCAAAAGGGCTGTCAGGCCCTGGCACAGGCTGCCCAGGGCAGGGGCTGAGTCCCCATCCCTGGAGGTATCTAAAAGCCGGGTAGACGTGGTGCTTAGGGACATGGGTTAGTGGTGGGCTTGGCAGTGCTGGGTTAATGGCTGGACTCGATGATCTTAAAGATCTTTTCCAACCTTAACGATTCTATGATCTTTCTGCCTTGACCAAAATTACCTCTGCACACTAGGACTTCACTGTCAAATAAAACCACGCTAAGCAGGTGGACAGCTGAGATCAATAGGATCATTAATAATCTCCCACCTCCCCTTCTTTTCTACCGAGGGAAGCTAGCTCACAGCAACCTGTACAAAATTGATGTGTGTCAGCTACTGGCACCCTGCGCAGAGTTCAATGGCAAGCAAATAGGAGGTAGATTTCACCACGTTCGGCTCCCTCCGCTGTCAGTGATGGAGGGAGCCGTACCAGAGGCACAGGCAAAGGCGAGAGCATCCACTCAGACCCTGGTGAAGAGTTACTGCGGGGCCACTCTACCACTTACCCCACCACACACTAACCATGCACTTAATTCCCTTTACAGACAAGCCTTCATGCGTAAATTTGCTTAAAACCAGTCAGCTGCATCCCTTACAAAAGGCACAAGAGCGCCCAACAGACGAGTGACCGCATTTCTAACACCTTTAATATTTTCCTCCATTTTTGTGGGCAAGTCTGAAGGTTCATGAGCAGTCTGAGGCAGCAAACACCTTGTCTTCTAGATTAGGTTCAACCAAAGAGAAGTTCCTCATCTGTTTCCTTAAACAGCTAGTGAAACACTTAGGAAAAGAAAGGGAATAGTATCTCCTTCAGCAGCAGCGCTGGTTTATGAGAACATAAATATTCTTCCCTAGGAACTAACTTGTTTCTTACCTCAACTCTTAGTATAAGGAAAATGGGAGATCCCTATAGCTGGGATGTGTTATTAAGAAGTTTATAGACCATAGGGAAAGACGATGGCCTTAGTATGAACTTGGCATGATAAGTAAATGGAAGGACAAAACCTCTAGCATGAGCCAGGCAAGAAGTTACGGTGAACCTCTGACAAATAACTGTGATAATAAGAAGCCCCATATTCATGCAGCAAGCTTGGCATAAAAAAATTTGAAGCATTTGACCTCTACAGTGTTTCCCAACATGAAAAAGCAGTAGTTCCTGTTCCAAAGGACAATCTAAAGATCTTCTTTTCCAGCTGAGTCACTTGATGAGTATTATCATCCTACCTCCAAGTTGCATGCCCATAAAAAAACCACACACAGGAACGGGGAAAAAAATGCAACCACTCTGCCTCCCAAGTGAATGAAAAGAGCAATCAAACATGTTGTAATTAAACCAAAGATCAAAACAGAGAGAACAAGTCACCAAGTAGCAGTTTTATATCCTGTTCCTAGAAAGATTTTGGCAGGCATTAAAAACAAACAAACCACGCTCACATTTAAATGGCATTGTTATCCTAGGAAAGTACTTTGAAATCTGGATGCTCAGCAGCTAGAACATTTTCATCCAAATATCCGAGTACCTTTCCATCTCTTATCTGTACAAATACCTATGAGAAGGCGCTCTGCTTGCCTGGACGATTCAAAGCACATGCCATTCTAACATTATTCAGTGAAGTTAAGACTATCTTGCTGATAAACCCCCTGCCACCCATCCCCACGCAAGGATCCCAGCACACCACCTCTTTCACGCCGCCTGCAGATGAATTGTGACCAGCGTGGACAGTGCTTTGAACCGGGACCAAAAAGCCTTTTCCACCCACGCTTCTTTTAGTAAGTTATGTCGCTAACCTAACAGACCTTGTTATCGGAGTTGCATACTGCCTTCGCTGCAACCGGGATGTGACCTTAAAATTCAGCTCTAATTTTAGCCAAGAGATTTTCAAATATTTAGAATTTATCACCTATTTGTCAAAATTGTTATTGAGCACCCTTTCCTCCCATTTTTTTTTTTTTTTTATTCTACCCTCTTCCATTGCCCACAAATCAATCTGGTTATGCTTGTGCTCTCTAACGCCCACGCTACCATCAGTCACCGTCTCGCTATACCTGACACTGAAATTAAAAAAATCCTCTCCATTGTCATCAGCATAACTCTTGAAGCTGGAGTTAAAGACCATACGGATCTAAACAAAATCCCTACACAGTGGTTTCTCAGCAGCCCTTTAGCAGTTAGAAAATGGTTTAATCTTTCACAAGTCCTCTCTGTTTCATTCTCTGGATATTAAGTTCCTGGCAATGTTGGGTTTTTTTAAGCAACAGCAGAAAAGTTAACAAAAGCAAGACTGATGTTAGAATAAAGAGTAAGATTTAGGAAGAAAAGCAGGCTGTGCAATGAAAAAGAAATGGAGGTAGAAAAAGAAAAAAGGAAAATTACTTTGAAAACAATGCAGGAAAAAAATAGCACATGAGCTATTTTAGAAACTGGAAATAGCCCAGGAAAGGAAAGACAGCAAATAAAAGCCCAGTTTACTGCCTCAAAAAATGTACTGAATAAAAAATGGGCTCAAGTCCACAAACTCGGGACACATGAACAGCGAGTGAGAAAAATCAGGCTGTGGCAGCAACGTGCAAACAAGCAGACTGCACTGAAAAACAGGTACTGAAAACATCTGAAATTGTAACAGATTGCCATCGCTCACAGTTAAATCACTTGCAGTGGCCACAGCCTGCATTTCAACCATCTGAAATCAAGAGCACTTGACTTGCTGCTCCTTAATTCATGCATATGCAAGCACTTGAGTCTCTGAAACTGCTGGGACCATAGCCCATAAAAGCGAAGACATGGCAGCACAAGTATCTTTCATTCTGGTGAGTAAATATCAGGAAATAAGATCTTCTAAAATGACTCTGGGATTCTCTTGCCTGCTGAGGCATCTCAGTCTCCAATATAACCAAGACTTTTAGACTATGAGCAGAAAATCTGCTTCATTTCCTTCCTTAGGAACTGCACTTCCACTGAACTCTGTCATTATAATTCTCAAATAAACAGTAGGTGTGACAAAAGTGAAAGGTAATCACAAAGATTACGCTTTAGTAGTGGACTCTGGAGTGCTTCACAGCTCCTCAGTGCAAGCATGCACCACCACACCTTCCAGATACACTGGGTTAAGTCCACTTCAGAGGGATTTTAGTAGCTTGGTGTTTTTCCCACTGGAAGAAGAGCTGCAGCGGATGGCATCAGCGTGCTCAGTTTGAACACCTGGAGCCAGCCTTTGGAACGTGTTGCAGAATACACTTACCCACACCGCAGAGATGTAAGAAGATGTAAGGTGCCCTGTTTTGCCATTGTTAGGCCATTGTTTTTGCCCTAGTGAAAAAAAAAAAAGCCGGTTGATCAGATGGGATTCTTCAACTCTACGACAGGAAACGCTGACGAGGCAGATATCCAGAAAAGCAACCCCTTTCTGGAAAGGTCAGTAGCAAAATGAAGATTTACACCCAGATCTCAGTCTGGGCTTCATTACAGTAACAGAAGACCCGTTCACACTTACGAAAAGGATGTAAGCAAAAAGTTGAGATGGCAGCATTTACCTTTTGATCTAACACGAAGTAGTTAGATAGCCGTTCAAGAACAGGTAAAATTGAATTCAACACCTTCGTTTGCTCTCAGAAGGTTCAAAATTACAACTCCCACTCCTAGGAGGGTGGCCCAGCCACAAAACAAGCAGCTAGAAAAGAAATGCAAGATTCAAGGGTACAAAGAAAGGAGAAGAAAAGGAAGCGTGAGTCTAATTCCTGTGAAAAAGGAGCCTGAGCTTTAGTCCCTGGCTCCTAGCTCCCAGAATTTTGTAGGTATTTTGCCATTAAAACCTTGGAAAGGGCTGCAGCACAGCAGTAGGATTCATCTAAGCAAATGTAGATATTTACACCTGAGCTAGTTCCGTATAATCCATTTATAGCCCACGGACAGAAAGACACTTTTAGGAAGAGTCAGCTCATCCTAAAAGTCTGAGCTCTGCTAAATACATTTGGTGAGATGAATTCTGTTGCAGAGTGGCAAGTTTTTCCAGTGAAAACCAACATATGCAAGGTCTTGGGGACACAGAAGCGTTACCAGGTACTGGGGGGTACATCTCGTTCTTAAACAGTTACCTAAGCTCTTACGCTCCCCTTTAGACACAGAATTACCATTGCAGATCTGACCTTAGTGCATAAGGTTTATCCATGCACAGACAATTCTGGCAAGCAAAAATCCATTCTCTAAGCATGGCAGCATTTAACTTCAAGAGAAAAAGCATATATCCTGTAATATTAAACTAAATTAAAGAATCCTCGTTGCAGTGAAATAAGTGAAAAATCAAGATTTAGCGTATGAACATAGAGTTGCATACATCAGTAGTTAAGGAAGGTTCAGCTTCATTTAGGTTTATTCATGTAACAAATATAACAAGCTTCTTTTAATGGGTTCTGTTAGAGGATAAGTTCAATGCAAGTCCTTTTTTAGCTCATTATATGCAAACAAGGACAAATTTAAATGCTTTTTAATTCCTTACTTTGTTTAGTTACTAGAAACAGCAGTCTGGTGCCAATTTTGCTGAATTTCTCAGGTACTGAGAGTTTTCTTTGGCACTAACAGAAGAAGGATGTTGATTATACTATAAAATCACTTTCTCCCACATCTCTCACTTGAATAAAACAGCAATATTAAAAAATTCAGAGCAGGTTCAATAAAAATCACTTTTCTAAAACAAGTTTCATTACCAAGGTTAGAGGTTATCATTCCTCAGTCTTCAGTGATAAAAAAAAAAAAACAAACAGAAAGATTTATCCTTTTTCATGTATCAGGTGAGATCTACTACGAAGATACTACTGCCCTTTTTCGTGTTCAACTTTAAAAACAGCGTGTTTTTTCTCCAGTCACCGGTGATCCAACCTGCACTTCAAATAAGTCTCATTTCTACTCTGGGATTCACCATTTTGTCTTTCATTTACACGACAACTTTACGAACGATATCCACAAGTGAATGTTTCTTGGCAGTTTCTCTGTAACTGTCAAATATCGCAGACACCTCTTCTTGAAAAGAAAAAGACAATTGCTCGACAAAGTACTAGTGGTACATAAAAACACAGTGTGGTTTCTGAGCAACTTTCTTAAGCTTAGGTCTAAAGTAAAGACTTATTTAGACTTAAAGAAAAAGCAAACCACTTATAGCCTTATGCAAGTCGATATTTGAATCTCAAAGTGAGGATTCACAGAAGTTTCATTCACCTCATCTTGCAAACTTAGGTCTCCCAATTAAAAAAACAAACAAACAAACATTTTTAGTTTACTGGACCCTAAAGAAGTACAAGCACGTAACCATGCTACAAAGATGTACATTTTGTATTTTGCAAAGCATTCAACAGTGACTAATTTCTGTAGAAAAATTGAGTACCGCTCAGTAAGCATTCGGTATTTTCCAAACAGCAGCACTATGCGAGCACGAGTTTTCTTTAAGGATCAGCACAAGCAAACTTTGAAGGTGAAGCCGACGCGAGTCATTCTGCAACGCAGAACACACAGCCCCGTCAGCTGGAAGCCAGTAACTGCACATTTGTTCTGCTCTAAGGTAATGTCAGTTCATTAATTTATCAGCAGTGCGTATGAAAATTTAAGATATTTTAAAGAAATACCAGAGATCCAGAAAAAGATGCACCACGTTTCAGAGACTTGGGCTAAACAGTCCTAAGAGAGCAAAGTTTCTAGCAGCTGATGAAGAGTCCCCCGAAAGGCGGCAGTCACACAGCTGGACGAAAGTAATTCCACAGATGAATTCGTGATCACAAGCCTAAAATTTTACAAGTTTAATCCAATTAGCACAGAATTTGAGGCTGCTTTTAAATGGTTTCACAGCTAGTAGCAACTTTTTCCTCCATTATTTCTTAAGAAACCCAGGAAGCAAGTGAGAATAGAAATTTAAGAAGCAAAAGCGTCCAAGACCATTGCCTGACAAAGTACTAGTAGTACATAAAAACACGGTGTGGTTTCTGAGCAACTTTCTTAGGCTTAGGTCTAAAATAAAGACTTATTTAGACTTAAAGAAAAAGCAAACCACTTCTATCCTTATGCAAGTCGACATTTGAATCTCAAAGTGAGGATTCACAGAAGTTTCGTTCCTTGAAACACCCAACTCTTAAGTATAAACTCCTATGAGCAAACTCATGTTTTGACCTGCTCACACTATTAAAATAGCTACCCCCATTAATGTAATTCTTTTAATTGCAAGAAACGGTTATAACTTTGGGGCTGTTGCAGCTCCACAGGGGTAGCCAAGACTGTTAGCTTTGGGACTGGTATTATCTCGTGTCTGTCTAGGCAGACTCAACGCCACAGACCAGTTTGCCAGACCGGCAGCGCCCTTACCTCTCCGCAACTCAGGCTCGGTTGCCGCCAGCCACCTTTTACACAACTTTTAATCTGAGCTAGAAAGAGAGGGTAACAGCCTGAAGGGACAATGAGTTTCTTGCTACCATTTGCATATTGCCATCACTCAAAACTCGTGTTTGAGCTACAAACCCTCCGACCTAAACGACCACACGTAGATGCTATCGGGAACGGGGCCCGGCAGCTCGTGTCGCGGGCAGAAAGCGCCAGGATGTAACGCGCACCTGAATCCTCCCACTGAACCGGCTTCCCAAAAACGCAACGCTACCTGAAAAACATAAAACTTGTGACATCAGAAGATCCTTCCCTTCCTCTAATGGCACAAAACAGGTAGAAAGAAAGGAGAAAGAATCTTGGCAGTAGAAAATGTGTTTATGCATAGCATTTGGAAAAGAAAATCATGAGCCGTGGTGCATATAATCCAGCACTGGGTTTGACAGTGACCACCATCTGCTGTTTCAGAGCATGGGTAGCGAAACCCCACAGCACACGTATGAAATTACCTGCCCCCAGGTTATCTTTAAATCCTCTTTTTAGTTAGAGCCTGGCTTAACTCAGAAGCAAGAAACTTCATGTTCTTAGTTTTATTTTTAAATATTTTCACTACAACTCAATATTCATTAGTATCTAAATCTTTTTGAGCTCTGGCCTTAATAATAATTTGCAGCAATCAACTGTAATTACGAAACACGTGAAGGATTTAAATCTGAATTACTTTTAAATTTCATTCAATACACCACTTTTCTGGTTTTACAATATAAAAGGAACACAAATCTCTAGGAGCCTTGCTTTGTACACTTTTAAAAATCTCCTCTGAAGTTAATAGTACCTTTTTTTAAAACTTTTTTTTTTTTGCAGAAACTTTTATACAGTCCTCCTTAGTCTCCTGATGTCTTCATTATCTTTCAAGATGGGGCAGTCACAACTGAGCACTAAAATCAAGACGAAGGCAAACAAACAATCGACAAAATGGGATGTACACACGCATACCCAATATAAAGCATCCTCCAAGTTTTACATACGATCCTCAGCCCATTCTTTGTGCTATCTGGTATTTTGTTAATTTTTAAACTCCAGCTCCATGTTAACAGAGGTGCTTTCCTCTGACCTATCACAATACCACCCAGAATATTTTGTTGAGCTAACAGCTAATTTTAAATATTCTGGGATACATTCGTCATAAACAGTTTCCTTTCTAATGCATACTTATAACTCTGTTTCATCTGAAGGTTTGTTGTCAATTCACAATACTATTTTATCCACAGTAGTGTTTCCCCTTAGTCCAGATTAGCCAGCTTTCACCTTGATCTCTTTTTAACCGACTCATCTCCTTCCTGTTTCCTTGGCAAATAAGATTAATTGCCCATGCCATAAAGAAAAAAATCAAGGAATTCTACTTGACTTATACCGCAGCGACCAAAAAAATCTCATTTTCTAACCAACTTCCCGCTGGTTAATCAGTTTAAGGTTTATGATGATGCTTTCCCTCTTGACCGACGATCGATTTGGATGCTGACTCACCTTCAGTGGTTGACTTAGCTGGAATGGTTAAGTGAAGCATTCCTCGATCTTCCTCTAACCCTCTGCCAGGGAAGGCTACCAGGCTTCACCACACAAAGCAACTCCACTCCTCAGCTAGCCCTAACTTAAAATCGACAGCATGAACACAGACCACTGGCAACATCAGTTTGCATTAACGTGCTGGGCCGCAGACTGCAATGGCTAAAAACACATTCTGTGGCTCGCCTGATTCCTCCTGCCACAAAGAATAACGTCAAAGAAAGGGCTGGGCATGGGAATTACTATTTTGGTCATATCAGGTAAGGGTGCTGTGGAACACAAGTCAACCACTTTCATCAGTGACCTTCTTGAAAGACTTTGCCTCTATATGTAAGTATCTGTCAAGCATGATCCATCTATCCGTGCTTCAAAAGAACTCTCCGTGCTTTCAAAAGAAAATAGCAGAATATTTTTCTTTGGACAATACCTAATACAACTATCAGAACTATGAAATTACAATTTCACAAAGTTTATCAAAACCAAATGTAAAAGTGCCTTGCTTTTGATTTCCTAAATCTTTGTTAGGCTCTTTAAAATGTGCTAGTCACTCTGTTTTCTACTTCTGTACTCTAATATGACTTTGTATATTTTTACCATCTGTATTTCTAAACTTTTTCAGAAAGCCGAATGAGTACCTAAGCCTGGCGAAACTCAGTAGGCTTTCACATTATTAGCATGTTCCAGTACATCATTTCCTAACACGTCAGTTTTATCGTATTTCATCTTTATTGCCAGAAAGGCAGCATAACTCGAATAAAGATATCACAAATTAGCCTAATAATGACACCTTATGCAAAGAAGCCATTTAAGTTCTCAGCAATGTACTTATTTTAACCCTTGCATTGTATTTGATGATTTTAGCCACCCGTGTTTCCTAGGTTTTTTCCTTTTTACGTAAGACACTTCTCTGTCCATATGCTCTCCAAATCCACCTTGGATTTTTCAGCTTCCTTCTTTCTGCTGCCAGCTATGAGTATGTTCTCCTCCTGGACTTCACAAGGGTTACATTTCCACCTTTCAAACAGCTTCTGCCTGGCACAAAAACTTGGACATTTTGCCCTTATGCTCATCTTTATCATCCTAGCCCCGTTTGTCAGACAAATACGCATTCAGAGACTGCTATCTTTGCGAGCATGCTGCATCTAGGACACAGTCAGTGGTTTTATTCCTTGACTTATGACTAGTGCTTTTGGTCTCCCTTCTTACAAAGGTTAGGTCTTCCAAAAGCTCCCTTATTATCGCATCAATTTTTCTTACCTGCTGCTAACCTTTCTTAACCTTCATACAGATTGCTAACGTGTTATTTAGGAGGTCAGCTAATACCGTCTGCTACAGAATTTGTCTAAGCTTAAATATACATTTCAAGGGATAGTTTTGCCACTTACTGGACGTATCTTTTGCAAAGCAGGGCATTCACATGGCTACTTTAGGCCAGCTTAAGCTAGCTCCCTTTCAACTACCACCTCCAAGCAATGCTGGGGTTTTTTGGGTGTTTTTTTTTGTTGTTGCATCCTGCCACGCAGCTCTCCACCTTGGATGCTTTCTTGCAACTCATTGTTGATAATTACAAGAACGCCACACCGCAAGCTCTGGGATCCAACTAAAATTTCCACGCTTCTATCATCCACTAATTAATACTGCTTTTGTGAACCACTGCAGTTTGTTCTCAGGAGGAAAGCATTATAATCCTGCTAGTCATTAATACTAAAAGGCAATGAACGTGCCCTGGCACTTGTGCTGCTAGATAGCTGTAGATGAGTTGGAAAATAGCCAGGGCAGTACCAGAGGGACGCCGAGCGGAGCAGGAAACCAAGCGATTACTCGCACACAAATGTCACCAACCACCTTCATTCAGCCTACTACTGGTTCAGGACTTTGCCAACCAGAACTGACCGTTAGGACAGGAAAACAGTATAGCCTAAGACAACCCAAAAAGCCACAGTGCTTCATTTTCTTGGAAAAAGGGATTTGCGAGGCTGGGACTAGTGAGGTACAACTTGCTTGTTATCTATTCTTCAAATATCAATCAAACCTGCGAGTTCAAGGGTATGTAGGGCTTTTCTCCAAGGTACTACAAGAGCTAAATGATCATAATGGAAAGAAATCTAATACTAAAGCCCAGCTGCTGAAACACAGGAATCTTTAGAAATAGGCCTTCCTTCACTCTGAGAAATTGTTTCTTTTCCCCAGACCATTACAGACATCAACAGGGTCACAATTTTTACTGTAGTTCTGAGAAATTCTCCGCTGCTCAAGCTTTAAGAGCTTTGTTTGGCTCTTGGGGAAGAGAAATAACTGTATCAGGCCGACGGCAAACTGCATATATGAGAGACTGACAAATGCTAGAGGCTACTAAGAAATACTTAATGCTAAAATGTTTATCAAGGTTTGTAGAACAACCGAAGAAAAGGAGAGCTCATTGATTTGGGGAGAAGGGGGGAGAGGAGAAAGGGTAATGGAACAGGGTGGAAAAATCATCTTAGTGTTACAAACAGCCACAGACCTCGCTATTCCACAGCTACAAACTATGCTCTTACTGCAAGGCTGGAAGAAACAAACAAACAAACAAAAAATATACAGGCCTTTGTATGAGTTTTATTATTTCTCAATGATTTTAACATTTGGAACCAACCAGACGATTTTGTTGAACCCCACAGCCAAAGCCACCGACACATTACTCTGCCCCAGAACCGCTGCCCGAGCAGGGAATGATGAACGGAGCCTGCTTTTCCTCCCAGAGGAGCACAGCAGAGGTTGGCCTCTGAGGATACCAGGGGACACTTGTCCCATCTACGGCAGATATACATGAAGTCTTGAATATCTCCATCGACTCCAACTGCCATAAACCTGGAGGAAGGCAGCTGCACCGCTAAGAAGTGTTGTATGGCCCAGAAAGAGATCTTGATGTTAAAATGGATACTTTCAAAGAACCACAACACAGCTGGCGTTGAGGCAGCAGTGAGCACATAGCCACAATACTCATACTTATTCATCAACTTCCCATCATCTGCCCCTTCTTGCCAGTTCAGTCCTCCAGCAGAATCACAGAATCATTAAGGTTGGAAAGGGCCTCTGAGATCATCGAGTCCAACCTGTAAACCTAACTGCCTGGTCCACCTCTAAACCATGCCCCTAAGCACCACATCCACACGTTTTTTTGAACACTTCCAGGGACTGCGATTGTACCTCTTCCCTGGGCAGCCTGTTCCAATGCCTGACCACTCTCGCCTTGAAGAAGTTTTTCCTAATATCCAACCTAAACCTCCCCTGGCACAGCTTGAGCCCATTTCCTCTCATCCCATCGCTTGTTACTAGGGAGAAGGGACTGACCCCCACCTCTCCCCAGCCTCCTTTCAGGCAGTTGCAGAGAGCGATAAGGGCTCCCCTCAGCCTCCTCTTCTCCAAACTAGACAATGCCAGCTCCCTCAGCTCCTCTCCTCTCCTTCACCCCACACAAAGGAAGGCTTTCTGTCATTGTCTTCTGCCTCCAGTAGGATAATATTACCAAGTCACTAAGGAGGTTCTCTTTCTCCCCAAAACTACCAGGTTTCTGCCTGAGAGATGCAGTCTATCAGCTACTGAAGAGCACAGAAACACCACAAATATGCTGTTTTAGTCTTCACATCAACAATACGATGAGTTTTCCAGAAGTTCCCATGAGCTTCTCAGTTTAGTACAGGCCATAAACAAGCTAATCTAAATGTCAGCTTTGGGGTGGGCTCAGAAGCGTGTGTACCAGGCAGCCGGCACTAATAATTGCACGCGTGTATCTGCTAAGTGTTCTTACACTAGACAATACCAGCTTGAAGTAATGCCAAACAAGAGAAAACAGTTGCATTCACGGTAGGTGTAGAAGACTCAGGAAGCCCCTGAGCTACAAACATGGACACAGGGAGAGTATTCCCAGAAACTCTTACAGCTTCTGCAGACCTCTGAAGTTGGCCAGGGACAAGGACAAGGTACAGCGCTGATGGATTGCTGGACAAAACACAACTTCCAACTTACGTGTGATGACAGCGTCACACACAACTCACTTAGATGTTTATGAAGTTCTCCGATACAGATATACCACAATACAGCTTCTTTCAGTAAACATCACCTTGCACTGGCCAGAAAAATTTCCACCGGCATTCCCGGATCTTACACACTTGCCCTGAAAAAAGCCTTAAGACTGTGACTTGGAAGTAATTTCAGAAGTTTTTCCTCCAGTTCTGTACCATCCAACACATGCTGGAATTCAATGAAGCCGCCTACCAAAAGCGTACCGCCCGTCCTCGATGGAGGCACACGGTCTAACAGAACCTGCATAATCCCCAGGAGGGCTGCGCTTTGGCAGGGGGACTGGGATGTCCTGCCACAGCTCACCTTCGCTTGGAGAGCGGCATCCCGAGCTCCTTTTTTTCATTCCACATGGCATTTTGTCATTTCTTTCAGACATGGCAGTGTTACTGGAAAGAGACCAAACTGCTCATCTCCCCAAAAGCACAGTGTTTTCCTGCCTTCTAGATAGGATCATGCGATGATGTAGAGTCTAGGTAAAACTGGCATTGGCAGCCTAAACACAAGAGCACGCTCAGGTGAGCTGACCCGCCAGCTCAACGCACGTAAAGATACAAAGTCTTGCCATGGAAAAACTAACAAAATAGGAAGTTACAATAAAAATATGCATCCCTACTCTGAGATCATTAACTCCAAGGGAAACTTAATTCACTTCTTAAATGAATAACTGAAAAGCACACGTGGATAAGGCATGCTGACCTTAAAGTCATATTAATCTAAAGTGACTGAAGTGTAGACAAGAGGAGTTTATTCTGCATTAGACACTTACTTGCCATGAAGTCGGTACAAGAATGATTACACCTGCTACTTACTTTCTCAGAATTTAACCCTGTTATGCTGTTTGAGAATTTCAGCTCCAAGCCACTTGAGTCTACCTTCAACAAATCAGTTAATTTGATGGTTAGAAACATTAGAGGTGTAGAACTCCCATCATACTCAGAAATGAAACAAGCACAGAAGTAACACACCGTGTTCTAACGTTTACTAGATACGCTTTTATTCTCCAATAGTTTGTTGCTAAGATAAAAATACTGCATTTTACCAACAGGTGGTGGATTAATGGCTTTGACATAAATGTTTTGGTTCAGTCCCTAGGTGCAGCAGGAAAGCAATGATCTACTTATATTCCACATATACACAAGTAAGTTCAGCCTGCATTCAGGTGATAACGACTTGACTGATTCAGAACAGCAGTTAAGATTTCTTACTCATAAAGGAAGGGTGTGAAAAGATACGAACACTCAGACCTGCAGAGCAGATGAAAAGTGTTACCTCTGACTAGCTGATACAGCTTTATGGCAGAAGCAAGCTTGTAATATTGATATATCCACACACTGGCTATGTTTAATGAAGAAGATTCAGCAGTATATAGCGTGTGAATAAACTCCGCCCAGCCAGCATTACAGACACTACCAACATCAGATGTCAGAACTTGTTCCTTTACCTAAGAGGACACCACCTGAAATAATCTTTCCGCATTGAAACCAGTTAATAAATCTCAAGCACTGTATCAATTATTAAATTTTAAGTGAAACAGTGTTTGACAGTACTTCCATATCGCATTTATCGCCTACTTTTAATACTAACCAAGCTATTGTGGATATTACATGTAACTGCAACGTATCATGACCTTACCTAAGAGTCACATCAAACCCCGTAACTTCTGGTCAACAGTACACAAACATAGTTGATATCAAACATTAAATACAAGGAAAATCAATCACACTAACAGCACACTCTGCTTCACCACCCTCTTCATTAGGAACATACCTAACCTTGAGCTTGAAAGTCTTGTCAAACACCTTGTCATTAGATATGGTTGCCTTTTGCTTGCTATATTAAACAGCTACAAAGCTTCAGGTACAATTCTCCCATGCAGATATTCAACAGCGGTTTAAGTCAATGTTAATTTTTAATTTCTTCAGAGAATGGTAAGAACCCTTAAGCTTAATGCTGTAAAGCTTTCCAGAGGTATTGGAATGACAATAAAAAAACCTGACATAACTCATTGAAACAAATGACTTCAGCGTCCAAATTCATTTGAAAAGAGAAAACATGTTAGGTGTCTAGAAGATTTAGAAAAAAATACAGCAGCTTGTAAAACATAACTTACTGCTTTGAAGCACGGTAGCCCCAAAGACTATATATTTTCCTCAGTTCTACAATGTAGTATCAGGTATTCTCTACCGAAAAAAAATTAAAGAAATTCTAAATGGCTTGCACAGATTTTCCATAACCTATCTGCCGTTAACCTCAGTTCTCATTATAAAGACAGAAAAGGGGAAAGAGAGGAAAAAGTTATGAAAATGGGCCTACTACCAGGCATCTGCATCTCCCCATGTCTTCCTTTACACCTCTTCAACCCGAGCCAAAACGTGAAGAGCGTTTTTATTATCAAACTAAAAAAAAACCCGCAACACATTCATGCTGTAATTAAGCAACATACTTCTAGGATGGGTCAATCTGTCAGGGTGATTGTCAAGAGCCAAAGGAGACAAAGAAGTCTGAGCTGCGGTGAGGATACAGAAGAGTGCCACAGACTGGAAATCCACACACCAAAACACGCTTGTTTTTTCAAGACCACCTTTAGCACGATCGTTACCAGCAAGATTTTGCAGCGAGTTTGCTATTTTGCTGAAGGAATATGCAAAGCATGCATACTTGTTTCCATTTCAATCAAGAACAAATCAAACCCCATACTGCTAAGAAAAGCCTGCAAAAATTGATGAGCTAACACAGCCTAACACACTTCGGAAAGATGCCATTCACCTCCGGGAGAGGTTCTCCCATTCACACACTGGGGAACCTGGCAAACCAGCAAGCGTTTTGCGTAGTCATGTGTAAAATTAGATCTCTGTTGTGCACGCTAACATTCTACTAATATTTTCATTCACAAGAGACCAAGTGCTTAATTAACATTTATACCGATTCTCAAGCTATTTGCCGACACAAAGGAGGTGGTGATTTGATATCGTGGTTCCTTAAACACAGCCCTAAATACAGATATAGTTCTTGCTCCCCTCTATCACATACATTTAATATTTAAATTTGCAACTGCTCTTCTGTAGCAAGTAAAACTCTTAGTAAAAAAGACAGAGTGTATTTGTTAGAACAAGGAGAAGAAGTGTTGGTTTCCTGCGATGATTTGTTCCAGTTTGCACAGTTTTGCCTTTGGAAGCAAGCAGAGGCAAAAGAGATACGGTACTGCGGCACGCTGTAGGATGATCTGTATTGTTACCTTAGCTCTGCATCTAAAAGTACAGCAATACGGGGGGAATGGCATCTCCCAGCCCTCAGAAGTTCCAGCTAAAATCACGTATTGGGTTGCCTTTTAACAAATCCTACAAGAAACAATTTACTTTTTGAGACATATCAGCTAGCAAATTTTGTGAGTTAACACTGTCACCATCTTGATAGACACTCGATTTTATTCTTTCCAAAGAAGTTTAAGACTGTTATAACTGCAACCCAAGTCACAACATTGTACATAAAGAAAGGATCACCATTATCTAAAGGAAGATAATTATTCTCCATAAAACAAAATCTTCACCGGATAACCACAGGTCTCATTACTTTGTCTGAATAGCTGCAACTTTTGAAAGAACCACCAGCAGGAAAAATTAAGCTATTTTATTGTACAGCCTTCCAAAGAAGCGGACTATTTCCACGGCTACCAGTTTATCCCACCATTCAATAGCGATGGGCGAAATCAACACCACACATTCTTGTTTTCCTATTCAAGCACGATTCACATTACCCACCAAATCCCAAAGAACGTTTCAAATTGGTTTGCGCATTTTAGGACGAGACCATACCTGCGTACACACAGTTAAAACATCTAACCCCCTACTAATACAGGTTAGTTTGACATCTAAACTAGTCAGACTACTAAGGAAAACTATTCATACTCGAGCACGGCTGTCATGACTATTGTTCTTGAAATTCTCATGTAGGAGAGGTAATATGGCAAATTCAAGTGCTACCTGAGCATTAACAAAAATCGAAAATCCCTCTAAGAAATATTTGATAGCTTCCTAGCTGTCAACATCTGCTCACCAGCCATGCCGCATCCCTTCCTGTAAGGGAAGGTCATACCTTGTTTCCTTAATAATGAACAAGCTGTTTGTTCTAATTATTAACAGGAAAGAAAATACGACTGTTATACAACTACTGAACAACATTCAAACTTGAGCTCCTAGCTCTCCTTGAGGCTCCTGATATAAAGAAAATAACTTCCACTGGTATCTTCCAAGAGTAACTCTTCAGACAAGAAGATATAGGCCATGTTTTTAAAACAAACAAACAAAAAACACAACACAAAAAAACCACACCAAAAACACTTTTGAAACTGCTGAGCATCAAAACAGTGTTAAAGGTAATCAACAAAAACCCCAAACTATTGCTTCCCTTCCTTGATTGGAAAATGAATATGGAGAGGAGCTCCAAAGAGCCGTTACCTGGCAGCTGAGCTTTAAAACTTGGTCCAGATTTTAGGAAGTTTAGAAAAAAAAACACTTCGAGATTTTGTAGCTATTTGCTTAGATTTTGTTATGTATTACTGTCAATGCAAATCCACTGTCAAGCACTGCTGGTATCAAAAGTGAAACTAACTGTATATAACTGCAATCAAAATCCCTTTTGCAATCCAAGGAAAACTACATACAGTTAGCAAATAGCAGATGTTCAGAAAAAAAAAAAAAGGACCACTTCAGTTTTCAATCAATGTTTAGCAGCTTTATGACTTGTACCCTTAAAAACACCACTTTGAAGACTAATTGAAGTAAAAATCATGCAGAGAAATCTAGTTACTGCAACTGTTTTTCCAAAAGCATAAAATACACCGGCATCACAAACCAAGCCCAACGAGTTGGTTGTATCAAAGGAAAAGAAAACCCCTGTCACACAAGTCATCACACAAAGCGTCAAGAATCACACAAGTTTGTTTTTCACACCTCCACGCTCTCCTTCTTAGAGATGAGAAAATGCAAGCAAATACATCATCTACACCAGACACAAGCAAAAAAACCCAAGTAATTTAGAGATTATGTTTTCAGAAGCTAAAACTGCTCCCATTTGGGGGGACTGTTCTAGAGCAGTGAGAATAACCTGTCCCCTGCCAAACAGGAAGGGCAATACAGAGGAAAGTCTAAAAATTTGGCAAGTATCAAATCAACCCATAATGCAAACTCCATAACACAAGTCATTTGAAACCTTTTCTAAAAGAGAGTTATGCTTTCTAAAAAAAGCGTTATGATAAAAGTATCATTGTCCTATCAATAAACCCCTTCCCAGACATGCAATTAAAGTCATCAGGAATTTTTCTTTTTTAAATCAAATGCATATACTTAAAGCACAGGTCACTATCTCATCCTTCCATTTTAATTTATTCTGCAGTTCACACAAGAAAATTACTCTTACACACCCACTTACATTGTGTCACACAGTAAAAGCATTAGTTTTCGTTACAGACATCACTTTAAAAGGCGTATTTTCATTAAAAATTCAAACTTTTAAGTGTGTTGGTGGTTTTTATGAATAAGTTTTGCAACAGTTTAACAAAACAATGCTTTTTCTAATGAGCCCTTTATATAACATAAGAAGTACAGGAGTGCTGGGGAATTGAATCTAAATACCTATTTTCCAGAAAGTTAACCCTGTTTTTAGAAGTTAGCGGGTCTCACCTGCCTTTTTCATATCAATTAGGCGCTGGACAACATGAGGAGACAGTACATTAATCGTATCTCGTTATATTTCAGCAGTGGCTGTTGGGAACTCACAGATAGGACGTCTGCCCTTTGCAAAAAGCAACTTCCTTTACACGAGGAAGTACCTACACTCCGATTTAATCACACGCACCCCCCCACACAGGGTGGGTTTGGTGGGGAGGGAGGTGAGAGCGAGCGCATTTTGGGGGAAAAGCAGGGGTTGTTGGACCAAAAGCAGCCCTGAGCTGGGCTTCTCCAGCAGCAGGAAGTTTCTATGGGGCCTTGCCGAGCATGCGCCGTGAGCTCCACGGTCTCCCTATGTGGCAAGAGTGCAGAGGCAACAACCAAACCAATAATAGAGACAAGAGACCAAGAGCAACAAGCACCTTCCCCTCTATATTCCTACCGCCGCCTCCATGCAGCCCTCCCCAGGCTGCTCTCTTGGCCCGGGCCTTCCCACATCCATTGCACGGAGCAGGAATTAGGGAGTCTGGCAACCAAATCTGCTACTGGAGAGAGAGAGAGAGGAAAGGAGAGGAGGAGCAGCTTGAAAGAAAACAGTGGAGTGCATAACCCGTCCCTCCACCTGGCACAGCTCAGGTGGCGGTGGGGAAGGAGCAAGCAGGCGGCTTATCCCCCCCCTCAAGTGCAAGAGGGGACGAGGGGGAAGAGAAGAGAGGGATGGAGATGGCACACAATGGCTGGCTGTGTTTGTGGGGAGGAGATGGCCTGCAACAGCAGCCGTGGGGAGGGCTCAGGGCTGCTCTGTGCCCCCCCCCCTCCCCATTCCTCACCCCACATACACTGAGAGGAAAAGGGGGGGAGGATCAGGATGTTGTATCTGTCTGTCTGTGTGTCAGTGTGTGTCCCTCTTGTTTTAGGGGAGAGGTAAAAGCAGAGACGCGGGGGGGGGTGAGGGAGGGCAGCGAAGCGACCCCCAAGCTGAGGGGAGGAGATGGAAGAGACCCACTGCCAGCCCCAGGCTATACAAAAATAGTTATTTCAGCTTTCTGCGGGAGTCCCACCCGCAGGGAGCTCGGGAGCGAACCCAGAGAAGCGGGGCTGGGGGGGGCGGGGGGGGGGATCACGGCCGGCACTGAGGGGGGGAGGCCGGGAGGGAGGGAGGCGGGGGTCCCCCACCTCCTTCCCCTGCTCCCCTGTGGGAGGAGGCAGCTCCCACACACACACACAAACAGCTGCTCCCCCCTAAAAAAAGCAGGGCCGCGCTGAGGGGGGAGAGGGCTCCCCCCCCCCCAGGGCCGCTCCGGGAATCCCAGGCCCCTCCTCTCCCTCAGCGCGCTCCACCCCCGGGGCCGGGAGGAGGCGGGGGGGGGGAATAGCCCCGGTCCCCCCTCGGCCCCCCTCAGCCGGCCGCACGGGGGAAAGGGGAACGGGGGGGGGGGGGGGGGGGGGGCCAGGGATCCGGGCCGCCCACCCCGGGCTCCGGGCTCCTGCGGCGGCTGCAGGACGCGCTCCAGTTCGGGGAAGGGCAGCTCGGGTAGGTCCAGCAAGGCCCCGTAACGCTCGAGGAAGGAGCAGACGACGGCGAAGTTAGGCCAGGAGCCCGGGCAGCAGGGGCCTGCCGGAGGAGGGGGAGGCGGAGATGGAGCCGGAGGAGCCGCCGCCGCCATCTTGGACCTGAGGATGGAGAAGGAGCTGGGGAGGGGGAGGGAGGGAGGGGGCGCTGCCGGGCCGCGCCGCCACTATCCCACAATGCAACGGCGGGACGGGGAGGGGAGGTGGGGGCGGCTGCTAGAGCGGCGCAAGGCGACGCCCCTCCGCCTCGTGCGGCGAGGGGAATGAAAACAAGGCGGAGCGGCGGTTGGGAGGGGCGGGGATAGGCCGCCGGCCTGGCCAACCGGAGCGGGGGAAGGGGCGGGGCCGGCAGGTAGCGCTGGCCAATGAGAGGGCAGCGAGGGTTCCCGCCCCCCCTCCCGCGGGGTAGGTGGAGGTTGCGGCCGGCGGGGCAGGGGTCGCGCGCCTGGCGGTGAGTGGGGGCGCGTAACGGTCGTAACGGCTCCTCCGGCCTGAGGGGAGGCGGCGGGGAGGGCGGAACGGGTCGGGTCGGATCGGCTCCCGGCCCCGCCGACGGGGAGAGGCGCTCCGTGGGAGCGGGGCCGCTTCCCTGCCGGCGGGGGAGAGAGGCGTGAGGCGGCGGGGCCTTGGGGCGCGTCTGGCAAGGCCTTGTTTCGGGGCGGGGTCCGAGAGCTCTGCCGTCCGTCCGCTGTATCCAGGCTCTTGCCGGCCCCCCGCTGCTTCCCTCCGTTCTCTGTCCTTTCTTCCTTCCTTCCACCCCTCCTTGTTTTCAAAATGCTGTTCTCCCCCGTCTCTAACAAGCCCCCCCGCCCGTGACCTCCCCCATAACTCGCCTTCCTCAGCTCCCCAGCATTACCGACTTTCTCAAAAGTGTTTTCCCAGTTCTTTAAATTTGACATCTGCCCCCTACCTGTCCGGTTCATCTAAGCTCAGCCTGTCCTTTCCCCTTGCCTTTCTGCTGTCGGTTTTTAAATCCTATATTGTTTTTCTAGCTGCTGTATTGCTTCTGAAATTGCATTGGCTGCAGGGAAGTCGCCCACCTTCACCTGCTGACCCCACTCCCAGGCAGCGCTGGAGAACTACGTTGTCTTTTGATACCTGACAGGAGTTATTCTGCCCAAAACTTGATGTACGCTGATTCACTCCTTCACCTTTATCCTCTTTGATCTCAGGTTGCGCCTTGGATTTTATGAAACATTCTTTCCCTCTGCAATAAAATACTCTCTGGTGCTCTGCTCTCGTTCCCCTTTTTTATTCTGTTTGTTGCTGGTGGGTGCTACTCTGAATGAGGCTTACCTTCACTGAATACAGGTGTGCTGGCAATTTTAAAATCCACCTGCGTGCCCACCTGCACTTCGATCTCAAATTTCTTCCATTTCATGCTCAGCTATTTTTTCCTTCTGCCATTCTTAGCCACTGCTTCATTTCTTTCTTTCAGTATTGTCTCCTTCCATAAACTTGTATTTTGCCTCCTTTTAAGCTTTTCTGCTTCCTTTATTTCCTGTGGTTTTAAACTCTCATAACTTTGCTTATAGAATCCCGAACCATTTCTCCTCCTCGTCTCTTTGTGTTTGGACTACTGCGATTTACAGAAATTGCTATTTTAGGTTATACTTGCGAGTCGTATGGTCTCTTTTGCTCTTACTGTTATTTTGGTACTGTACATTTGTCATAGTGAATAATTAAAAAACAAACTCATTTGTTGGGGAAATATTTTCCAACACCTTGCTGATTGGACCATGCCCTGCATCAAGAATGTCCAAAGTTCCTGTTAAAAAGTTCATTCTTATTCCAATTTAAGATACTCTTATTGATTCAGCTGACCTTACTGATATTCTCTGGCAGTATTATGGGAAATCGTTTTAGATTACAATGTTTTTATTTGTGGCTTTTAAGTTTTGTTTCTTTGTTTCTGCTGTTTACTTAGTTTTGTGCTGTTTGGAAAAGCTAGTAGGGAACCCTTGTACTCCCATCTGCAGTTTGTGCCTGTCTGATTGCATGGTCCCAGCCTTGTCGTACTGTTTGGATTGGGAAATCTGATATTCCTCATCATTTTATTGTTCATTCGCCTTTGTCTGACCTCCAGGTCTAATTCTGCCGTTTCCTCTCAAAACTAGCACAGGCAAAAATTATTTTCATTCTTCGGAGCCAGCTTCTGGGTGGTTTATTCAGCCTTTACTCTTTGGTTGATGGTTATTTCTTCTGCTATAACCTCCCTTCAAGCAGATTTTTGGAAAAATAGTCTTACGGACCTTTCTTTGAATCCATAGCGATGCGGATATGTAATGAGAGAATCTAGAATATATGAATCCAGGCAAGTTTTGCTTCCCCGTAGCTTCTTGCCCTGTTTGGCAGGGCGCGTGTGCCACTAACTTCACAAAGGAGCAAGAACGAAAAGAATCTCCCCACTATTCTGTGGAATAAGCATCTCTGGTGCGCGCGGTCCTGCGCCGAATCCAAAGCAACGCGGTTTTTACTTCACTCGACGTTTGAAGCGGCATACTGAGATCCGCTCCTGGCAATCTGAGAGGAGCGCGTCCCGTCTGGCCGTACTGTGGTGTGCTGGAGCATGTGCAGGGCGGGAAGGGAGGCTTCCAGGAGGACTGGAAGCCTGGGAATGCAAAGATTTGTCTTTTGCGAGGGCTCTTTAATCTGTGCCACCAGGGTTCCTATGATCGACATTTTTCCTGGTGAATATGAACAATTAAGAAGTATTGGGTGAGAAACTGCATACCTGGGAGGATGTGCCACTGAGGTTTTCTGGATCAGCCAGGAGCAGAGCTCTTTTTACTACAGAAAAAAACATTTTTCTTCATAATGCAGATTTCAGACCATCTTCCATCTGAACTGGAAGGGCAAAAAGGTGACGCTACCCGTGAGACGCCTCAGTTGCCTGCCCTGCTGGTCCGACACGTTTCCAGGGTATCACTGTGCGATTCCCGTCTTGCCATCGAGCGCCCGAATCAACGCCAGCGATCAGGTTGCAGGAACGTGACGGCCTGCGAAGAGGGCACGAGCCTTGGCGGTGCGGTCGGGCGGTGCTTTCTGAGGCAGAGTCCCCGCTGTGATTGCGACAGCAGATCTAAAAATGACTGCGGTTAATACCAAAAAGCGGTTGGTCTATAGAAGCGCTGATAAGGCCTCAGCTGGAGCGCTCTGTCTACTTTTAGGCAACAGGCATCAAAGAAAGATGCGTGCCAATCGTTGGCTGCCAGGGAAAAAGGAGAAAATAAGCAAAGATTTAGAAAATGTGACTGAGGGGAAGTGAAGTTTATTTAATCTCAAAGAAGGGAAAAAAGACTAAGTCGTCAGGAAAGCAAAAGATGGTGGAAAAGACAAAGATTAAGCTGTTCCCCTTGTTCACAACAGAAGGGATTAGAAATAATGGTTTTAAGTTGAAACAATGAAGATTGAGGTCAAGCATTAGAAAAGATATTATTTGGGTGTTCAACTGTCCTGAGACGTTACGTAGGGAGCGTTGGCCTCTGTAAGGAGTGACCAGGGAGAGAAGGCTTGACCCCTTTAGGTCTCCGAAAGTCTTGTTTGCTCTAGCAATATGGCAATGCCGTTGTTTTGTTGTTGGCTTTTCTATTGGGTTTGTTTGTTTGGGATTTTTTAACCTCATTTACTGTTTTAAATTAATAAACCTATACGTGCCAATATGGTTTACAGCACCGAAGAAACGGCGTCTCTCTCAGATATTCTAGGAAATTATTGTCGTCTCCATTGTAGGTTTTAGGGAGAAGATTAAAACCCAGATATGAGAGGATATTCTGGGATCTGATCCCTGTTGATAGTTTTAAAAGTTGAGCGCCCAATACTTGTACAGATTTAGCATGTAAAATGATTTGCCCAAAATCCTGCACAAAATCCCCAAGAGGACTGGTAATTCAGTAAATCTGCCAATCCTCAGTTCAAGTCTGTTGTCACAAAATCACGTGGATAAAGTCTGTAATTGCGTTTCCTTCCCAGCTCCTCAGGACAAGGACAGAATTTTCTGGTTTTACTAACGTGCTGCATATGTTAGCCTGATGTTATGTATTAACTATCCTTTTTCCAGACTTTGCTTCAACTTTGTGATGTCTTCCCCTGAAATTGCCTCCCTTTCTTGGGGTCAGATGAAGGTGAAAGGCTGCTCTACGACGTATAAGGACTGCAAAGTATGGCCGGGAGGAAGCCGAACCTGGGATTGGCGAGAAACTGGGACTAATGTAAGTTTGCTGTTTACTACCCATCCTGCATGTTAAACGGGACTCTGAGAATGATCCGGAGAACAGTTGTTAAAGTTCCAGCCCGAAATTCAGCAGGCTGCCTTTTGCTTTTATCTAATCGTGAAGACTTTTTCCCGGTAAGAAGCGAGCGTGTGTTTCAGAGGTGACTGTGCAGAGAGGCCAGAGGACTGCAGACACACAGCGGCCTACAGGTGACAGGGTGTAGCAACCGCTGCCACCAGTCCTCACAGCTACCCTCACCAGACCGCTCTCGCACACCTTAGAGGTCTCAAACAGCATTCTGCGTTTGATTAAGGGTGCAATTGTCATAAGATGCTGGTAACAACCTCTTTTCAGACTGCGTAAACCAAATTGTCTTGAGTGAGATAGGGAAAAAAATGTATGGGAAGTTAAAAGAAATCGACAGTAACTGACTGTGTTTGGAAGACAGCATTGCATGTGGTTTAGTTTACATCCTTTTCCTTGGGGTCCCTTGTACTTCCTTCAGAGGAAAAATATGTAGATAGTGTCCTACTCACTAGTTTCTCCGTGAAGAGCTCACAGTCTGGCTAACCACACAATGGCTTCTTTTGGTAGCCATATACTAAGTACTTGCCCTCACAATTTTTAAACTTTATCTTTAAGTGCTTTCAGAATTGTATAAAAGTACATGGAACAGTACTGAAGTTCCAGATTTAGAAGCAGCATAATGTCTGTTGTGTTAGGAACCCGATGATAATTCTCCCCATATTAGGGCTTGCACTAGGATAGCCGTATTGGCTAGAAAAAAAAAAAATCCATACTTTCTAAGTGAAAGCTAAGCGCAAAAGAACTACTTACTGATCAGGTCTTAGACCCAGCACCTGCAGCTGCATCTGCACAGAGGATACAGCTCTGTTGAATTCGTTTTGACGCAACTGGGGCAGAACCTTTGGTTTTGGAACTTCATCTATAATCTTTGGGGGAACAGAGCTTTTTTTAAGCTGTCAGAGTTCAGTTTATAGAGAGTATATAGCGCCGAGAGAAACGTAGTGCTGTCATGCAAAGATATCTGTACTTTGCAGAGAGAAAGATAGCTGTGTAACATTTTAAATGTATTTCATTTATGGTCTGATTAGAAAAAATGAAGTTTTCGCTGGCTGTTTGGAGCAGGGGGTTGTGTGGCGAGAGTTCCTTTTTGTTTGTTTGGCAGTATTGTTTTCCTGGTTTATATGCACGTATGACCGGAGAGCAGAACAGAGATCGTAGCTGTTAAGTTCCCAACTAGTTCCCAGCTCAATCACATTTTGATATTCATTCCAACCACTTAAAAACCCTGGTTTCAAATTCTAACCTCCTACTAGTGTTCGGGAGGCCGTGCTTTCCTTTTAAAGTTTCTAACAGGGATATCTTGAGGTGGCAGATAAAAGCTGTAAGTCCGTAAAAGTCCTTGGAGGAGTCCTCCAACTGAAACAAGAAAGACGAGTCTACGTTCAATTAAAATCAGAGGAGAAAAAAAAGTTGGGTTATTGGGAGAGGTAGGTTTTCTGGCATCCTTTTTATATCATCAGGAAGTTAAAAAATACCGTTTAGGTTTTGCCTTGTATAGGTCATTTGTAAAGCTCCTGCTTTAGGTCAGTTCTATCCCCCTTGCAGCTATGA